>NW_026695199.1:3942794-4605589 GCF_021218885.2 Marmota monax | reverse complement strand
CAGGCAATAAGAAGAGAAACAAGGTTACACAGAAAATGCAAATGGTAAGTTTCTATTTAAGAAAGATATTTGAAAATTACTATGTTTAGAATGGAATAACATAATTTTGGGGGAGGTATAAATACTAATCTGTACTTCACCGTTTTCTTAAAATGTATATTTTATGAGTTGTATTTCTGTTCAATTATTTTTCAAATGCAATTGAAAATCAAGATAAGCCCAACAAAAAGGCTTTTCTCATCTAGATTTGTATTATACTAAAGAAAAAATTCAAGATCTGAATGGTGGCAAGTACCATTTTTAAGCTTTATCTGGTAAAAATAAAATAAAAACACATTAAATAGTTTGATAGCAGCAAAACAAATTTTGCAAATGTTTAATAATTATTGGTTCACAGTTCTATCAGTAAAGAAAGTGGAATCAACAAGTCTTGACAGAATCAAATACATTTGTAAAAGACAAAAAGAAAAACTGAAAAACTATCAAAAACAAATAATACAGTGATACACACATCTTTTCATGGAGTCATTGATTTCAATTAGAAATATCAACCCAAAAGCCTGAACATTCACATGAAATTATATATTATGTGCTAAATAAAGAAAAATTATGGTAAATTTCAGCAGCATGCCTAAATCATGGTTATCCTTTAAAAAGAGTATATTGCTCAAAAAAGTTTAAACATTCAAATTCAGATACTGGTTATAGTTGTAGAAAGCAACTACAGACTTTTTCAATGTAACGAATATAAACCAATGTTTACTTAACAAAATATCTTGTCACTTGAACATTTTAGCACTTTCACACATATCACACAGACATCATATGAAGCAATTAAGAACTGTTTATCATTCATTACTTTACAGATAAAGAAAGAGCGCAGAGGTTCAAGTTGACCAAATACAGTTGTTTAGTACAGATGGATGCAAGTTCAGACTTCCAAAACCTATAGTCATTTATGAAGGAACATTAAACACACTTTTAAGCAACATATAAAGGGCACCACACAAATGCAAACATCAAAAGGTAGTATGCTCTAAATTAATTTCAAATTAGAACATCAGAATGTTCTAACATCAGTATTTCCTACATTGTAAGTTATGTTTTAATTTACTTAATACTAAAAAAATACTAAAAAATCATCAGTAGCATCCACACTCGATGGTGTACATAGTTTTATCCATGTTATTCTTAGATTAATAAACCTGTGTGGTTTTATCACAAATTAGCAAACTAAATCTTGAACAAATTTGGCCCATGACTTGTGTTTATGTATGTCCTGCAAGTAGAAAGTGTGTATTTAAGGTGTCTTTGAATTTCCTGAGCCATTTTTTCAACCAGATTCTAACAAACCCTGTCCCTCTTGATTACATAATGATCAGGCTACATGATACATAAATCCTGGTCCAGAAGGCAAAACCAAATCCTCTTTCTTTGATAAAATAAGTACATGCATGCCCTAATTATCTACGGCTGCATAAGATATCACCCCAAAACTTGGTGGGTAAAAACAGTAACAATCATTTTTCATTACTCGTGGTTTTGGGGATTAACTAGGGTTCTCTCATGTGGTTGTGTCAGATGACTGGGGATAGAAGACTTGCTCATTCACATGTCTGGCTAGGGTCTAGGCTGGGATGACTAAAAATAGGTAGAGCATCTTAGACATTTCTCTCCAATGACAACTCTCTATTATGGCAGTTTTAGGTAGGGGTATTTCTTACATGGTGATTTAGGGATCTAAATGTCTATGTTCTAACACAGAAAAGACCAGGCAGATCTCAACACTCAGAATAGTATTTTATTCACAGAGGTAATTATAAAAAAAAGCCTATTAGGTTCAAAGATAGGGGGTTTACACATCCTTTATTGTTGGCAGGAGTGTCCATCTTCATAGACTAAGGTACAACATCACTGATAGAATATTATGGAACCATCATCATATATGTGGTCCACTGTTGACTGAAATGTTATTTTAGGGCCAGGAAGTGGAAGGCTAAAGCAGACAAAATTCTATTCCAGTGGATCTGCTGCACTAACAGAATGCAATCACTATTGTCACATTTCCAAATTTTTCAATTGAAACACCCAGTTCAGATTTTATTTGGAATTACCTGACTTAAATATTGCCTCAGCCAGGTGAGGTGGTATAGGCCACCTCATAGTCCCAGCAACTTAGGAAGCTGAAACAGAGCACCTAAAGTTTCAGACCAGTCTAAGCCCTGCCTTGAAAATAAGACTTGGGGTTGTAGCTCAGAGGTAAAGTTCCTTTTGGGTCAATCCCCAGTAGCGCAATAAATAAAGTAACTAAATTAAAATGTTGTTTCAATTTTTTAAAAAAGTAGACTGCTAGCTTTAATCTTTACTTTCACAGTATTTATGCTTATGCACTGCATTATGTTTACTGATAACAAGCTAGCAGAATCTTGGTTAATTTCACCAACTATTGGCAAACAGTTTGAGATGAAGATACTGATTTCCAAGTATAGGAGGTAAAACAAGGAAATAAAAAGAACAAAACCCATTATTTTTAGAGTTTATTAAGACTAAAAAGATGCTAAAAGGCGTTTCTGTTGCTTAATTGTGGGATTTTTGTTTTAGGTAAACATGTGAACTGCTTTTCAAAGTAGTGTAGCCTCTAAGGCGACAAAATCTTGTAACTCTGAATTCATATTTAATTCATTCTCCATTATAGCAGAAATTTAGTTTAATTTTGAAATTCCTGGCCCAAGAAAGTCACAAATCTTAACTTCAAGTGTAGAAAATTAACCTTTATCTTTATCTGGAACAAAGTCATTTTCCTAATCACTGAAGCTTGTGGGTCTCACAAGATACTGGGGAGGGGGTGGGGAGGGAGATTATTTCAAGGTCTAGCATTAGATAGACCAAGATTTAATACTCAAAGAAATAAAAGAGGTTAAATATTACACAAACCAAAGTACATTTTTTTGTTTGTTTGTTTATTTCAATTCACTTACTTAGTTGCAGGGTCTGGCAATGGGGCAAGATTTCCTGGAACATTCCCTTGTATTATCTTGCAAAGTACATTTTACATTGGTTTCTCAGCTATGTTTTTTTGGGTACTAGGGATTGAACTCGGGGGTACTTGACCATTGAGCCACATCCCCAGCCCTATTTTGTATTTTATTTAGAGAGGGTCTCACTGAGTTGCTTAGCACCTCATAGGTGCTAAGGCTAGCTTTGAATTCAAGATCCTCCTGTCTCAGCCTCCCAAGCGGCTGGGATTACAGGCGCGGCTGAGAATGAAGTCCAAACTTGGATCTCCATCCCAATTCAAATTTCTAACTTCCAAAAAGGGTCAACTGAAGTTACTGGATAGACAATTGTATTTTAAGGATTTAAACAGTGAGGGCCAGGTATGTATATATGTGTGTATAACAACATACTTTCATGTGCTTTTCTGTTTTTGTCTGTAACAAACCTCAACTTTGGGCTTTATATTTCACACATCATATAACTAGTCATTTCTTTTTCCTTTGTGATACTGAGGATTGAACCCATGGGTGCTCTAACACTCACCCACATCCTTAGCCCTCCCCATTTTTTTTTAAGTTTTAGTTTGAGATTGAGTCTGCCTCTAAGTTGCCCAGGCTGGCCTTGAACTTGAAATCCTCCTGCCTCAGCTTCAAGGCACAATTACTGCATCAAAGATTCAGGGTAAACATGAGAAACACATTTCCTGCCCTCTTGAAGCTTCCACTCTAGTAATGTGGAATGCAAGTTACTTTAGAAAGTGGAAGGACATATACATTTTGGATTAATTTTTTAAAAATGTTCTCTATAGAGAACTCTAAAAGTATATGCAATAAAATTTATACAGATGTTTATGGTGACAGAAAAGATGTGTATTTCCTCATTAAAGAAAAATGTATTTACTGTTAACACCAACATGGCAACATCTTTCAAATCCACTTTTTTAACAAATAATCACCACAGAAATCACAGGGAGCTGACAATTTGTCCGGTTACATAGGATTCAACTTCTAGGTATGAGTATCATAGAAGCACTATAGAAATTAATGTGTTTATTACATAGCTCATACACAAAGCTCAATAATTCAAGAACTCCATGACAGTCTTTCTAACTGTTCTGTAAATAAAATATTACTGCAAATTTCTGCAACTTACACTCATTTTTTTAATCAAATTTTAAACCATTTGAGGAATCATTTAAGAAGGGACTTAAGGTTTGCAGTGTTACTACGATTCTTGGGGAGTTAATCTTTTACAAATTTTCTCATGTTTTGTATAACTCATGACACTAAAATACTTATGTTCCCACTTTTCATTGTTTAAGAGACAGATGAGTCAAATACTGATCCTTTATCTATAATCATGGGTGTGACAATGATCAAGTGATGCATGTTGTAGATCAGAACTCTTCAGAAATTAAATAAATGTCACTTCCAGTAGGTATGTGCTATTTTCTGTGTTGCCCAGAAATAATATTTGTTATAAACTAAAAAATATAAGCACTTATATCAGAATTTTAAAGAACTCAGTTATGGAAATTAAGTTTAAAAAAAAAAAAAAAACTTGATAACACAAGGCAAAACCCTTTCCAAAAGGTGGAAAGTCGTCATAGGTAGCACTGATAGGTTTCATTACTATCTCTCAGTAATAAACTTCATGTATTTAGACTGCACCATCATCACTAAATCTATTTGTAAAATAAATCCTTTAAGCCAGTATCATTTTTCTTCTTCAATGTGCATTATTTGTCTGCACTATGACTTTAAGCATCTTCATTTACTCATTTTTGTGTTTGGTTAATCTGGTCTACCACAACCACCAAACCTTCCATACATATAGTTCATAAATTACACCCTGGCCATCCAATGTTGAATGAATTCTTGTTGCTTAAGATCTTCTCACTTTACTATTAAAAAGAGGTTTCCTTTACTCACCCCATACCCTCCCCCCCCATGTTTACATTATTCTGAATTTCTCAAGAAAGTGGGAACTTTGGGGAGTTTCAAGGTGTTGGGGGGAATCAAACTGCTATAATCTAATCAATGAAATTATTTAGGACAAGGGCATTATCTTAAACATAATCCATTCCCCAAGCTTACTCTTCTTATCCAAGAACAATTCACTGAAAACAAAGACTCTCCTGAGCCAGTAACCAGAAAATCTTAGGAGGATCATAGGCTTAATGCAAATTGATTCTAGAATCCACTTAAAAAATACCCAGCCCAAATGAGCTAGCCATATAGAAGAGACCTGAGAGATACAGTGCAGATACTCTACAATGTTTTCATCAACTAGAACTATTGCAAGGCTATCATGATAATCTATGGGTTGAAAATGATCTTCAGGCAGTATCCAATCTAGACCACTCTGAAGACGACATTCACTGGTTCTTCCCTCCAACCCTCCATAACTTACAAATAATTTGTTCCCGGTTGTACCCTCCCTGTGGGAGGTACGCACGTTTCTAGCAGAATGGTTGCCAGGGTGCCTTTTTTTTTTTTTTTTTTTGGAAAGGGTTACGAGTCGCATAGTTTTATTTTCAAGCATCATGCTTTCAAAAATAATAACTCTAGGAACAAAACGGGATTATCCTTGCCACTTCTCCTATTTAACAGTAACAGTCTAAAGTTATTTGTAGCTATTTCTCGAGAATAATACACCTGTACCACTTAAACACATTCACTTAACTAGACTACCAGCGTTGATTGTGGCATTAAGGGTTTTTGAAATTTGGCCTAACAAAAAGGTTGTTCGGAAAATACGCATTACATCCGCATAACCCTACCAGGAAATAAGCCCAGGGGCCTGCAACTCTGAACAAGCCCTTGCTCAGCCACTCCCAACACAGCTAAAAGGAAAGTCAGGAGTGGAATTTGGATCAAAGAAAAAATCCTGTGCGAAAATAAGTGTTAGGCCATATGGAGGCGGAGGACGAAAGGACAGGCCTGGTTCTCCGCCAATGAGTCCAAGTGTCTCGATGGGGGGAGCGGGGGTGACCAGCTCTGCGCCAGACAGGCTAAACTCCCCACCCCCGCCAGGCAGCCACGACCACCGCTCTCCAGACCCCGCCTCCGCCCGTCACCTTTCCCGCACTAACCTTTCTCCTCCCGGCTGTCGGCCGCCATTGCTCCCCTCCGGCTTCCGCTGCTGCCGCCGCCGCTACCGCCACCGCCACCGCCGCCGGGACGCGACTCACGCGGGCGCCGCAGCCGCGGCAGCAGTCGCACGCGCCCGTCCGTCAGTCCGTCCAACGAGCTGCGTGCTTCGCACTTGGCCGCTACCACTCACCCTCCTCTACTCACCCTTTCTTCCCTCTTCTTTCCGTTCTCCCTTATCCCCTTCCCTTTTTTCCAGCCTCCGACGGCCTGGGCCCAGCTTTCCCGTTGAGGCTCAGATACGGGCGGGGTAAGAGGGAGGGAAGAGAAACAGATGGCGACGGCGGGCGGCGCTAAAATGGAGCCTGCTTCCTGCGTGAAACAATCCCGCTCCCGAAATGCCCTGCGCTGTTTACGCTCCGTTCCTCTTTGGAAACGTCACAGTGCGGACATGGGCGAAGAGGCAGGACGGTAAGGGAGCGTGGCGTAGCGTCAGCACGTCGCCCCGCCCACCGCAGCCCGGATGTCCCCGAACCAGTCTTATTTCTAGTAATTTTAGACGCAGGTTTTATAGCGGCCGGGTGTTGTGCTGCGTACCCCGTAGTGGTGCAGATTTCCCATCCGAAACTCTTAGTGGAGGCCCTGGTAGGCTTTGAAAGATTAGGTGAGAAGAGACTGAATCAAAAACAGTGTCGTATGATGCTCTCATTCAGTTAACTATTTAGTTTTTATTTAGTCCCAAATATTTATCTCACGCAGGTGCGGTGAGAATATATATACATCGTTTTGTTTTAATAATCTGTTCCTTGCCCTTAAGGAAACTTAGTTTACAATCTAGTTAGAGACAAGGTATAAGTAAGCAAATTTAAAATCGTGAATTCTATGAAACAGATTAATAAAGAGATTAATTAAACAGATTAAATATGGTTCTAAGAGTAGAACCATATTTCAGGGCTATCGAGTAAGTCCTTGATGAAGAGAAGTGTCTATTGAAGCATTACAGCTAATACACGGTCAGAGCAATGCATTAACAACTAGGACATCACTATTTACAAACATTAATGAAATAAACTGATTAATGCGTTTTGGAGGAGGTACTGGGAATTTACTGAGGCACTCTAATACTGAGTTTCATCCCTACTCCTTTTTATTTTTTATTTTGGGACAGGGTCTCTCACTAAGATGCTGAGACTGGTCTACTACCTGGGGATTCACCTGCCTTAAACTCCTGAGTCCTTGGGATTAAAGACATATTCACTGTGCCAGCTGCTAATTAACAGAACAAAGTCAGTCAGATGCTATGTTCCTCCTGATAGAAGTACGTATACTATCTACAAATCTTTCCAAAAAATTAAACCTGGATGTCATAAAGTCTGTGGATTCATCTTGACATGATTGCAGCCATCGTGAGTCGTAACAACTGTGCTTTCAACCACTGAGTAACCCTAGTTGGTTTCCTCTGTTTAGTTTCCCAGCACACTATAAATAGACAAAACCATTGAAGTAGAATGTAGAGCTTTTGTGACCATACCCTAGCCCCAGGAATGTACCTGATACTAGCTTGAGACAAACATATATTCTGGCTTGAATGAATTCACTTTTGTCCTGAACACTTCATAAGCCCCAAGTATACTGATTCAAATCATGAGAATCTGGTCTTGCTATTGCCCACAACCATGATTCTGTCAGTGAGTTCCTAATAACACTCTACAATTTTGAATCTATCTGCCTCTTTTCTTTGGTCTCATTACACCTTGGGGCCAGTTCTCATATACTGGGACCGGGTTGTTCAGAACAAAGACTTTAGGTTAGTGAGTCTAGAAGTTGTAGGATAGTGTGAGTGTGAGAAGAGATGTAGGTTATCCTACCCCCAGGGGATATTTTACAATGTTTGGAGAAATTTGTGGTTGCCACAACAGGGGAGTGCTACTGGCATATGGATGGTAGGAACCAGGGATGCTGTTATACATCTTATAATGCATCAGAAAGACCCCCCATAAGCAATAATTATTTCACCACCTAATGACAAGTACCAGTGTATATGTTAAGCAATTCCACAGAAACACCATTAGCAAAATCCAGACAACATAAAACTCTATGGGACAAATAAACAAGTGTCTTCAAAAATAAAATGCCATATAAAAAGATGGAAGAAGATGGGTGCTGTGGCACACACTGTAGTCACAGCTATTTAGGAGGCTGAGGTAGAAGAATTGCATATTTGAGGTCAGCCTGGGCAACACAGTGAGACCCTGTCTCAAAAAGGGCTAGGAAGGCCAGGTACAGTGTGCATGCCCATAATCCCAGTATTTTGGGAGGCTGAGACAGGAGGATCTCAAGTTCAAAGCTAGCCTCAGCAACTGTGAGGCACTGAGCAACTCAGTGAGACCCTATCTCTAAATAAAATACAGAACAAGGCTGGGGATGTGGCTCAATGGATAAAAAGAGCTAGGAAGAAGGTAGCTCAGTGGTAAAGCACCCACGAGTTCAATCCCCAGTATTGAAAAGAATGTAAGGATAACCTATAAATTAAAATTAATTTACTAGAAGATAAAAGTTATACACCAGTTGTAGTGCATGGATGTCATGTGTTGCCTTGTTCTCCCAAAATAATATGTTGAAGTACTAACCTGCACTACCTCAAAATTAAACCTTATTTTGAAATAGGGTTTTTTCAGATATACTTACTTCAGATGAAGTCATACGAAATAGGGTGGACTCTTAATCTAAAAAGACTGGAATCCTTACAGGAGAAGAGACAGGCACAGAGGGAGAAGACTGCCATGTGACAACAGCATTAGATATTGGAGTGATACATCAAAGAAACACCAAAGGTTGTAAGCAAAAACCGGAAACTGAAAGAGGCAAGTAATGATTCTCTTCCTTAGTAGATTCTGAGGGAACATAACACTGTGGACAACTTGATTTCAAACTTCTGGCCTATAGAAATATCAGACAATACATTCTTGTTGTTTTAAGGCACCCTGTTTCTGTACTGTTACATCAGGAAACTAGGGCATTGTTTGGATACTGATTGGAATATACGAGCACATTAATAAATACATATATATTAAATACTGAGTAAATACCTGATGGTTTTGAGGAATTATATTTAGCTATTTTTAATAGTAACATTAGTTTTTTGAAAGTTCTTATAATTTCAAGATACACACTGAAATATTTGCAGATAAAATTATATGATAACAGATTTGTTTCTAAAAAAATTGGTAGAAGACAGAAGGGTATGGCTGGAACAGTGGCACATTCCTGTAATACCAATGACTCTGGAGGCTGAGGCAGGATTGCAAGCTCAGCCTCAGCAACTTAGCCAGACTTTGTCTCGAAATAAAAAATTGAAAGAAAAACAGAGGCTGGTGATGTAGCTCAGTGGTAGAGTGCCCTTGGGTTCAATCTCCAAGTCCCAAGGCAAAATAAAAAAGGAAGGAAGAAAGAAAGGGAGAGCATTCCTTTCCATACCTTTAAGGAAGGCACCTTATCATGTCCACAGAACAGGTTAGAAGACTAAGTCTTGTGTGTTTGACCCAGAGACCATAAGCCAGCCACACCAGCTTCAGTTTCTAGAGTACTTGAACTAAAAAACCTGGCTAGAGCTGTTGAAAGAAATATCAACAGTACTTAGGGGTTTTTGTTTTTGTTATTGTTTTTATTAATAGAGAATGAAAATAGTAAATACCTATAGACAGGTCTCTGACTGTCCTGAGACTATGGTACCCTTCAATTAACAATCAAAATCTAGATATGGAAATCACCTTAATATTGACAGGTTTTAAAGTCTCTCCAAACCAGAGTTATCTGGTACTCTTGTTAAGCCATCTTTGTTTTCTCTGAAATAGAATCAATTGCTAGATCTTTATTTGCCCTTTCTATTTCCATTGTTACCACTCAAGTTGATTGCCTAACTGGTTGTTCTGCTTCCTGTTTGCCTCATACTATCATGCCTAAGACCATCAGATCAATCTTTTTGAAATATTGCAATCATGCTACTTTTCTGTTCAATATATAGATAGCTCTTTTCTTCCAAATAAATTATTAAACCATAAACAGACTTTCCACCTAATTATTTCCACCTAATCTTTTACTCTTGTCTCTCACTCAAGTCTAATCACGTGATGTAGTCAAAGTAACTTTTCTCTGTGCTCTCTTTTAAGTATACCACATCATTATTTTGCATATGTACAAAATTTCTCATTGACTTCTACCTAGACCCTCATGTCTCCTATTTTTTTTTTGCCTGGGGTGGTTCCTGGGGATTGAACAAACTCAAGGGTACAAGGTGCTTTACCACTGAGCTACATCCCCGATCTTTTTTATTTTTTATTTAGAGGTAGAGTCTTGCTAAGTTGTTGAGTCTCACTAAATTGCTAAGTGTGGCCTCCATCTTGTGATCCTCCAGTCTCAGCCCCCCAAGGAGCTGGGATTACCAGCCTGCACCATAGCGTCTGGTTTGGGAGGTATTTTCTAGGATTGATATGAAGTCAGCAAAACTCTTGTGAGATAATCAAAAAATTCTGTATTGTAAATTATCCTCCTGTTTATTTTTTTGTGGCACTTGGCTAAAAGGCTATGAAGTAGATATCTCACTTTTCCTTGTAAAGGAGCCCAATCCGCTTCCTGATATTTAATTTTAATCAGTTTTCTATAATAAATATGTATACCTCGCACAAAACTTTTTTTGAAGGTATCATTCAGCCCCATAAGTGAACAGTGCCTCCTCTATATTCTCAAGACATTTGCTTTCTGGTCCTCTCAGACTGTTCTTATGGCTGCTTGTATACTGGATATCCAGACTGATATCTGTCTTGACAAACTTAGGTTTATCTTCTGGTGGACAGTAACCTCTCCTAAAACTGCCATTCTGCTTTCTGACCAAAATTGGGATACATGTAATCTGAGTCTCAAATGGTACAATTTCTACAAAGTATTTATAAGAAAAAAATGGTAAACAATTTTGAAAGTCTTTAGGAAAATAACAAATATGTGATCCTTATACAAATGTTGTTTTATTCTTTTCAGTACTAAAAAAGGCAATAGCTGCTCAATAAATATTTGTAGAATGCAAACATGAGAACTCCATTAAAGTGCATTTTTGGGTAAATAAATGCATGCGATTCTAACTCTGAAATCTTAATTAGAGTACTGGCCTATTAAATTGAGGCTATAGGTTAATATATGAGAGAAGGACATACATTTATGTACTCACCCACAAACACATGTGTGGGGAGAATTAAGTAAACTAGAGATGAAAGAAACACACAGAGACAATTACATGTTAAAGTAACTAGTTAATATTTACTGAGTCTTCCATATTATTTTTTTGAGGGGTGGGGGGGATACCAGGTATTGAACTCAGGGGCAATCAACCACTGAGTCATATGCCTAGCCCTATTTTGTATTTTACTTAGAGACAGGGTCTCACTGAGTTGCTTAGTGCCTCACAGTTGCTAGACTGGGGTTTGGGGTTTTGGTGTTTTTGTTTGTTGTTTTGTTTTGATACTAAGTCTCACTATGTTTTCCAGGCTGGGCTCAGTGATTCTCCCACCTCAGTCTCCAAAGTAGCTGGGATTAGGGTGTTTTGGTCCACTTTTTCGTGGCTGTGACTAAAAGACCTAACAGGAACAATTTTAGAGGAGGAAAGTTTATTCAGGAGCTCACAGTTTTGGTGGCCTTAACCCATAGACAACTAACTCCATTCTTCGGGACTTGAGGCGAGGCAGGACAACTTGGCAGAGCAAAGTGGCTTCTGATAGGGCCATCATGAAGCACAGAGAGAGACTAAGCTCCTCAATGACCCATTTCCTCCAGGCACACTCTACCTGCCTTTAGTTACCACTCTGTTAATCCCAATCAGGGGATAAATTCACAGATTGGGTTAAGGTTCTCAACTCAACCATTCACCTCTAAATCTTCTTACATTGTCTTATACATAAGCTTTTGTGGGATACTTCACATCAAACCATGATATTCTGCCCCTGGTCCCCAAGGTTCATGACCTTTCTCACAATGCAAAACACACAGTCCATTTCCAAGAGTCTCCATAGTCTCAGCAATCTAAGAGTGTTCAAAAGTTCAAGTCCAAAATCTCCTCTGAGACTCAAGGCAAACTCACATTGTGAGCTCCTGTAAAAATCAAAAGCAATTCACAAGTACCTAATATTATAAAGGTACAGAGCAAATATTTCTATTAAGAAAAATAGGGGCATAGAAAGAAGGGATGGGACCAAAGCAAGACCAAAATCCAGCTGGGCAAATAATTCCTGTAGTTCCAGGTTCTCTGTAAAGGGCTTATGTACTATGTACCTCCTGGGTTTGCTGGTTGCAGTCCACATGACCTCTCTCTTGGCTTGTCTGTGCTCAATTCCTACAGCTTTCCTCCAGAGACATTCCATGGTACTGCATTTCTTAATCTTGGGAGTTTCTACTACAACTTTGGCTTCCACCTCACATCTTCACACATTGCGTGCTCAGGGGAAGCCAGCAGGGACTCAGACCTTGCTGCACTTTACCTGGCCTCCCAGTTCTTCCTTTTTACCTCCTAACTCAAGCACCCTGCATTCCTGCAGAACCAGCACCACTTGGTTCACGTGGTTCACGCCAAAGTCTGTCACTAATTCCAGCTGCAGCCAATCCTCCAGAACCCTGGCTGTAGAAGCCTTTGAGTGCCTAGGTGGCTGAGATTGTTTAAAAAACTTCTGAGGCTCTCTTCTAGGCAAGCAGGGCTCCCCACTGGTCTCTTCCCAAAGAAGTTTTACTTTTACTTCCTTGAGCCTGAGATGGGTGTGATCTCGCCAATTCCTGAGATGCCTTGGAGCCATTATTCTTGTTGTCTCTGAGCAAAGTCTTTAGCATTTCTTTAGTGTTGTGAATGTCTTTTTTAACAACTGCAACTTTCTTAGCCTCAATTTTACTCCCACTTTCTTCTTGCATTGTTTCACACATGAGATTTTAGAGGATACCTCACATCAACCATAATAAATGGGTATGAACCATGATGCTGTACTGAGTCTTTATTAACTACTAAACCCTATGAAAGTGTTTTCTCTATTGTCTCATTTAACTTTTGTTTTATTTTATTTTGTTTTATTATGTTTTAAATTTATTTGATACTAGGGCATGAACTCAGGAACACTTAACCACTGAGCCATATTCCCAGCCCTTTTTTTAAATTTTTGAGACGGGATTGCTAAATTGCTTGGGGCTTTGCTAAATTACTGAGGTGCCGGACTTTAACTCCCAACTTTAAAGTAAATAAACTATTCTAGATTTACCCATGTTTTCACCAAAAATAAATAAATAAATAAATAACTTACTGAGGCTAGCTTTGATCCTGTCTGTGATCCTCCTGCCTCAGCTTCCTGGGCCACTGGGATTGCAGGCATGCACTACCACCCCTGGCTAACCTTCATTTTAAAGATAGATCCATTGAATGTCTCATGAGCCATTTCAAGAAGGAATGCTACCATAAGAAATACATTTGTATGTGAGTGTATCTTACTTTTTTCAGACTGCTAAAACAACATACCATTGACTACATAACTTATAAACAATAGACACTTATTTCTATCAGTCTTGGAGATTGGGAAGTTCAAAATGAAGATACTACCATATTTTGTCTGATAAAGGCCCACTTTCTCATAGAAAAAATCTTCCAGCTATATGTTAACATGTCAGAAGGGGCAAACAAGCTGCCTAGAGCCTCTTTTATAAGTCACTAATCATATTCTTGGGGTCTCTACCCTATCATCTAATCACCTCTGAAAGGCCCTACCTTTTAATATCATTGTCTTGAGGGTTGAAATTTCTACATATGAATATTGGAAGAATATAAACATTCAAATTATAGCAGAATTTCAAGAATGATATAATTAAATATCATGAAGAAATAAATTTTCATGAATAATTCAATTCTACTTAGGTCAGTCTGGGAAACTTAGCGAGACCCAGTCTCAAAATAAAAACTAAAAGGGCTGTGAATTGTCATGAGCGAGCTATGTCATTAACATATACCAAAACATGTTTGTGTCTTTCCACAGTGTCAGAATTTATTGAATAACAATAAATTCACAGACTACACCACTTTAATCAGTGGCAGTTCACTGATGAAAGTCAAAAGCCAGGCAAACATATATCCTTTTATTAATTACTAACATCTATAATACTCAAGTAACACATCACACTTCACACAATTCTATATATATAAGTTAAAGAAAGGCTAAGAAAAGGTTTAGGCAGCCATAGGGGTTCAGGAGGCTAACTGAGAGCAAAGGCAAAAAACAGATAAAAATGCAAAGAGTCACTGTAGGTAATCAAGTAAGATTATGAACCAGCCCAAGAACTTGTTTGGCGTGCAAAATTGTCAAAGCACAGGAACTTATTCTAGGCCAAAGTCCAGAAGGATAACAGTTTCACACTCTCAGCTTGAGATGTCAACTTAGAGAAGGCTGTATGTGTTCATCACAGGCAGGAGAAATAGCACTCTGCTAAAATCCAAGGACAGCGATTTGGAGGTTAGTCACTGTTGCAATATTTCTGGGCAAGGTTCATGATGAGGGACCAGGTGATGCAGTCAGGGCACCACCATGAATAGTCTGGTGTGTGTGGGGGTCCTTCTTTTATGGGCTCTGAGTCAAGGGTTTGCTTCATTCAGTTGTCTGGTGTGTTGGATAAACTCATGGGCCTAGCTTTTCTGAACATGAGTTTAATATGCCCATATATCCATGTATTTCTGATTAATTTGATAACTTCATAGGTGGTCATTTTTGTTTGGTTTGGATTTATTTATTTATTCTAATTATGTATATATGACAGCAGAATGCATTTTAATTCATTGTATATCATTACAGCACAACTTTTTTTATTCTGTTGTGTCATAGCTTTCCTTTTATTGCATATGTTTAAGGAGTACAGTATTATGTACTCATATCTTTCCTTTTTTCTTCATTTTAATTAGTTATACGTGACAGTAGAATGCATTTATATACTTTGATATATCATACATATATGGGATATAATTTCTCATTTTTCTGAGTGTACTTATTGCAGAATCATATTGGTCATGCAGTCACATATATAACATAGAGTAATAATGTCTGTTTTATTCTACTATCTTTCCTATCCCCACATCCCATCCCTTTCCTTCCCATCACTTCCCTCTACCCTAGTGCCCCTGGCCTTATTGTGAATTAGCATCTGCATATTAGAGAAAACATTCAGTCTTTGGTGTTATGGGATTGGATTATTTCGTTTAGCATGATATTTTCCAATTCCAACCATTTGCTGGCAAATGCCGTAATTTTACTCTTCTTTAAAGCTGAGTAATATTCCATTGAGTATATATACCACATTTTCTTTATCCATTCATCTATTGAGGAATACCTAGGTTGGTTCCATAGTCTAGCTATTGTGAATTGAGCTTCTATAAACATTGATGTGGCTGCATCACTATAGTATGATGATTTTAAGTCCTTTGGGTATAAACCAAGGAGTGGGATAGCTGGGACAAAAGAAAGAGAGAGAGAAGAAGAAGGAGGAGGAAGGGGAGGAGGAGAAGGAGGAGGAGGGAAGAGAAGAGAAGAGAAGGGAAGAGAAGAGAAGAGAAACACACACACACACACACAGACACATATATTTGTACCTGTGACTCTACATGCCTCTAAAGGACTTCACTGCAAGTGTGTTCCTGCAAGTTAACACTCCTATCTAAACTGACTCATTTGACCAGAACAACCAGTTCACATGCCAGTGCAAGTGAAGAAAGAGGCAATAAAAAGAGGGAAAGAGGAAAAGGCATTTAAAAGCTGACTAGTTACATTTACATTTAGTTAATGATTGCTTTTGTTTTCCAAGGGCTACCTTTTTGGAGAAAGAAAAACAGAGTCGACTGAAGTATGAAATTAATATTTCTGTAGAAGATCTAGTCTGCCCTTCTTGCCTTCTTTTTTTTTTTAAAGAATTTTTTAATATTTATTTTTTTTAGTTTTCGGCGGACACAACATCTTTGTTTGTATGTGGTGCTGAGGATCGAACCCGGGGCGTATGCATGCCAGGCGAGCGCGCTACCGCTTGAGCCACATCCCCAGCCCCATCCTTGCCTTCTTCTTAAGACTTAATTTCATCCACAATTTTAGTAGCGTAACTAACCATCTTCACTTCCTTCCCTTCCTGCCCCCTCATTTTTCCCCCACTAGGAGCATTTGTTGAACATTTGTTACATGGCAGGCACTGAGCAAGGCCTTGTTGTTTTTATGCCAAAATAAGTTAGTTTATAATTGATCCTCTTGATCAAAAGTTCTCAAACTATAATGTTTATAAAGATTCATGAAAAAACTGTTTTGAAAATGCCCATTCCTGGGGATCAGATTCAGATGTTCTGGGTCTGGGAATCAGTCATTTTAACAAGCATCTTAAATGATTCAAGGGAATAACTTAATTGGATTTGCATTTTGAGTGATACTTCTATCAATCTCTGTAAAATTATTAGAACAACTTGTTATTAGGTTTGTGGACAGCTCAACTCTGAAAGATTTTTCTCTCCTTAAGAACTTTGAAATTAGGCTTTCTGTTCAAAGACAGACTCTGCCACTTAAAAGCTGTTTAGTTGGCTGAATCAATGAGTTAACCTCTTTTTACCTGTGTCCTCATCTGTAAGGCTGCATGGGAATCAGAGCCTCTTCCTTAGGATTACTATGCAGATTTAGCAAATAAAGCATATGTGTTATCAAGACAGAGCAGTAAGTTCTCAAAAAATGATAGCTGTAATAATACTAATTATTATTTTTATACTTAGCATTATAATATAGCTCCATTTATTATTATTTCATTATTATTATTATTATTGTATTGGAGATCAGATATAGAGGCACTTTACCACTGAGCTTCAATCCCAATCCCTTTTATTTTATATTTCAAGACAGGACTTCACTATTTTGCTGAGGCTGGCCGCAAACTTGTGATCCTTCTGCCTCAGCCTCCTGAAACTGTCCCATTTTTAGATCAAAAATGGGGGGGATAAAAAGTGATCAGATTCTTGAAACATGACGAGCTGCTTCAAAAGGAAGAAGCATTCTAAATGCTAAATTATCTTCTTTGAGGCCAAATTTTTATTTTATCATTAATATTTTATTTTATTTTTTATTTCATTAAAATTTTATTATATAATTAATAATTAATTATATCATTAATAATCATTTCATTTTTTAATTTCCATAGGTCTACTTACTGAATTCCTGAATAGTAAGTACTACTATTAATGCTGTTCTGAAATTTTCTCCTCATTGCTTATTTTAAAAGAACCAAGTTTATCTAGTTCAGAGAAAGGAAATAATTTCTGCTCTCATCAAGAATCTAAAAGATGTCATTAACAGAGATAAGAAATATAGAAGGAAAGTCAGAATTAGAAGGAGGTTCAATTTCTTCACCACTTACATACAGCTAGGGTCTTATACTTTTATATACCAGAATTTAAATGTATTATTTCTACTGCATCTTCATAATCACCCAGGAGAAAGTACAATTATAATTCCCATTTTTAAAGAAGTCTTCATCTTTAAAAATGAAAGTTTTCAGTCAAGAACCCAGAACTATTTGATCTCAAATCCTCCCTTAGTTTCCATACCAAACTGCCCCCCAGACACTTCAAAGGACTCAAGTAAAGGTGGTTTCCTGAGAGGACTAAACAGGACTTCAGATTAGCATTTCCACTTCTCCTGAGCACAAAACACACTTATGTAATATTCCAAAATATTGAAGAAAAATAAAAAAAAAATTTTAGAAAATGTTTTCCAATCCTTCCTCTGAATGACTGACCTTACCTTTGATACACATTCCATATTCTTTACATCAAAGGTTCCACAAATACACGAAGAAAATACTGAAATATTCTCTGGCTTACAAAAGTGTTTTCAAATGAAAAGTGGCAGTTTTGGGTAATGGAAAACTGAAATCATTTGCAACTGAAATCAATCAATTGTGCTGCTTCTACCTGCTAAGGAAAGTGGTGTATTTTGGAGCAGAGGGGAAAGAAACCTCTACTCTTCCTTTTCTCTTTTGTAAAGTATAAGGACAGCAAGCAGATGACTCAGATTAATGATCTACTCACATGTGTTTGTTTGCTCTAAAAGATGCAGAGGTCCTTTAAGAAAATAGTGATTGACAAATTTTAAGTCCGTAAATAAATCTGAGTCAGTAAAAAGTTGCAGAACTTACTCCTGTACCATTGAGTGTTATTTGATAGTGTGATTTTCAAATGGATGTGCCATATTCTATCATATAGATACTCTAGTGGATATGGTTCTTTTGCACACCACCCTAGAGGAGACATAAACAGGAATCTATTACTGGGTATTAGATGTCTTACAAATTCTATGAAATTGTACTTAAGTGAGCTTTTGGGAAGAATTTCCACAGCCAGAATCACACTGCCAGTTTTTTGATCCTGAGTCATCACTGCCACAGGAAACCATCAAACTTGAAAGACAGTGGCAAGCTGAACAAAGCAGCAGATTGCCACCTTGAGTTTGCTGCGCTGAAAAGGTTCACTGTTGAAGGTCCCATGAACACAGATCCCCTGTGTCTGATTAGTGGAAACCCAAACTGTCTGCAACCCTGTGAAGGCACCTGGGAAATGTAATTTTTTACTCTCCAACATCCAAGACACAGAAACAATAAGTCGATTGTAATTAAAACAGCATAATGTATTACAATTTATTTAGACATTTTTGAATTTTAGATTTTTAGGTTCCTTGCACATTTTTTCTCTACCCTAAATATGTATTTAGGTATTTATTGTATTATAAATTCCTTAGTCAAATAATATGAATACTTTTCAAGTTTTTGATGATTGCATAATTTTCCTCTTAAAAACGTAATATGATTTTATGCTCCTCCCAGTCAATCTTGTTCCATATGGTCAGTCATGATTATATATTTGTTAGTACTTTTAAACTATAAACTGATGCATTATTTAAAAACTTTGAGTTTCTTTTGCTAGTAAGTTTGAACATTGTAATTCTCACAACAGGTGAATTATAATTAAGTCTTTAGCCTACTGTTTTTCCTAATATTTCTCAGCAATACTGTTCTAGTCAGCTTTTTCACTGCTGTGAATAAAAGTCCTGACCAGAACAATTGTAGAGGAGGAAAGTTTATTTGAGGGCTCACAGTTTCAGAGGTCTCAGTCCATAGAAGACCAGGTCCATTCCTCAGGGTGCAAGGTGACACAGAATGTTATAGCAGAAGAGCAGTGGTAGAGAAAAGCAGTAGAGAGAGACTCCACTGTCCAGATAGAAAATATATACCCCAAAAGCAAGCCCACAGTGACTTGTGTCCTCAGCCACACCCTACCAGCCTTCAATTGCCACTCAGTTAATCCCATCAGGATATTAATTCACTGATTGGGATAAGTCTCTAATAACCCAGTCACTTCTCCTCTAAACCTTATTGTGTTGTCTCACACTTCAGCTTTTGGGGGACGCCTCACATTCAAACCATAACAAATACATTTATAAATAATCTCATAGGGTGGGAAATTAACATGGTTGTTTTGTTGGGTCATGTGTAATTGTTACTATTGAAAAAGATAACTCTAAGATCTAGTGACACCGGTGTTTGTAGCCCTGTAACAATCCTCTTTAGCTCTTTCATGTACATATCAAGGAAGTTTTTTTTCTCTTTATGGACTCCATAATTAAACTTGGTTGAATTCTGTAGGTCTTAATTTAAAAGCAAGATTATATAAGTCAATTATGATACAGTCAGTTGGATTTATATGGAAATTGTAGACTTGCAAATAAGTATTTGAATATCTATCAGTATAATTTTATGCATTTGGATTTACTTGTGGTGAGACCCAGGCTATAAATGTCTAGATATTCATAGAAAGACCGTAGGAAGAAGGAAGTTCTGTAAGGAAGAGCTCTATGACTCCGGGAAGTCCAAAAGGTCTAAACATTCAGAGCTACCATGGAATAACTATTCTTCCCTGATTTAATGAGACCAGATGAACTCTCTGGAAAACTTCACACTGTGCGTATAACACCTCCAAGATCCATTTCTTCTAGCAGGTACAATATACAGCACCCTGTCAGAAATGGTGAGATGACGATGATAATTTCTGGGGTTAATCATCTTGCATTTTCTTCCCAAAAAAGTATAGGGAGATTTAGAAGAGATACATAAGAAAAGCCTTGTTTCACTACTATTTAGTGATTTAGAAAAAAAGGAACTTGTTCTAAAATCACTTTTGAAACTAGAATACCTTTTACCAGATTAAGACAAAAATCCTTAACATATATATTGTACTTGAACAGGTGTTTTGAAAGACTAGGTTAGCCACAAACCCACAAATTGTCATCATTCTCCATCTAGTGGCAAGACAAGCTAATTGAAGCAAGCCACTAAAAAATATTCTTACTCTTAGATGTTGGACCCAGTATTTTAAAAAATTGATTTTATAGGACATATTATAAAACCTCACAACTATTTTGTTAAAATGTGATATAAATAAACTCTATGTAAAATAATACATTATTATAATTAGGTTCTATGATTTTTCTTTTAAAAGATTGATTAAATTTCTGATAAAACTGATCAGGAAAAGGAAAGAAGGTGCCATGAAGTTTTTATTCTATTGCTGAAATTAAAAACAGGAACACACAAACAGCTGCTATGCAAATGAAGAGTTACACACTTTTGCTATTAGAGTATTAATGAAAATTAAAACAACAATTAGAAAGCTTAATCATATTAAGTAGGAGTAAGGAAGTTAAGACATAAGAAACCTGTATAACTTAAGGGAAAATAAGCTAGTGCAACAATTCTAGGGAACAACCTGGAAAACTTGATAAATTAACTATACCTATACTTTGTATATGATGTAGCAATTTGATTTCTTGTGCATTTTTGTAAGAGTATTTTCACAGCAGTGTCTGAAAGGCTACATGTTCATCAGAAGAGGAGGGGAATAAAATGGGAGATAGACACAAAAGTTATATGCAGAAATAATTTTCCAGATTAATGTATATCTGGATGACTCTTAAAATATCATGATAATGATATGAGATGTATAAAAGAATACCTATCAGTGTGATAAAATGTACACACATAGAATACAACTTTACTTTTAAAAAAATATTTTCAGTTGTAGATGGACACAATACCTTTATTTTTACTTATTTATTTTTATGTTGTGCTGAGGATCAAACCCAGTACCTCACAAGAGCCAGGTAAGCACTCTATCACTAAGCTATAACCCTGGCCCACAACTCTACAGTTTTTTTTTTTTTTTCAGAAACTGGTGCTTATTTCTGTAACTTTATTGCCATTTTGCTTAAGTGTTTCCAGAAAAACAGCCCAAGACCATTCTGTGGTTGTTCCTACTGGCTCAGTGGCTTGAGCAATGGGAGCTGCAGACCAATCTTCAGTGCTTGACTAGTTACTCCAGGTTTCAGTAGGGAACTGCTGGTTAGGCACAGAGGGCACCTTGAATGCCTTTAGAGCTGTCTCTGACTTCAGATTGAGTATCAGTGAACACTGGAGCTAGAACATTTCATATACCCAGAAATCCCTCCTTGGTCACAGCTTTTTTAGTGGCTGCCTGCTTTTCCTGTTCGATCTTTCAGGATCTCTGTGAAAGTAGAGATCAGGCATAGTCAACCACGGGTATTTGCGGGAAATGATGCCAGGCATGCACAGAACTTCTTAGGCCAGCATCCACCACATCAGACCCACAGAGTGAATTATTTTGTTGTTGCATGGAATGGCAATGTCCTCATAGCACAAAGGAGAATCTGTGTTACCCAGAGCAGTCGTAGGCAGGTTTACAAAAGCCACTTCTGTGAGAGGCTGGTGGTCAGAAGACATGGCTCCCAGGAGGCTGCCTGGATCTGCTTAGTGAAGGTTTCAAGACTGAAGCGTCCAGAGATAGGAGTGCCTCTGTGGCAGCAGCAAACTTCATCACAGCCTGTTGGTCAGTGTTTCTGGAGGACATGACACTGATATCAGCAGAATTTTCACTGGCAACACTGGCACCAGAAGCTTCTCCCAGGTCCTCTTTAGATCTATGATGTAGATGCCATCTCCTTCCCTTTTGTAGATACATTGTTCCATCTGCAAATCAGGGTTGCTGCCACTTAAGTGGGTTCCTGGTGCAGAAATTTGAGGACATCCTCTTCCTTCATTTGCAGGACATCAAGGGCTCTGGACATTGTGACACTTTGCCTTTAATTTATGATAGGAATCAAGAACAACAACAGCTGGAGCAGTGGTGTAGGCCTGTAAGCCCAGTGGCTTGTGAGACTTACGTAGGAGGATTGTGAGTTCAAAGCCAGCCTCAGCAACTTAGTGAGACCCTAAGCAACTTAACAAGACCCTGTCTCTAAATAAAATACAAAAAAATAGGGCTGGGGATGTGGCTCAGTGGTTGAGTGCCCCTGAGTTCAATCCCTAGTATCAAAGGGGAAAAACAACAACAACAACAATACCATATAGACCCCTCCCTAGGTAGCACATCAAGACTATACATTTTTGTATATGTGGTCTAAATAAACATAGAAATGATAGACTGCAAAGACATGAATACACAAATGTTGGAGCTGGGCTAAGTGGCACATACTTTGAATCCCAGAGACTTGGGAGACTGAAGCAAAAAGACCAAAAGTTCAAGGTCAGCCTGAGAAACTTACTGAGACCCTGACTCAGAGTAAAAAATATGAAGGGCTGAGCTAGAGCTAGAGCTCAGTGGTAGAGCACCCCTGGGTTCAATCTCCAGTAGGTTGGAAGGAAGGATAAAGAAAGCAGCATCTATTGCAAGGGTGCTGATAGTGTGAAATGAAATGGAAAGCAATTAATTTAATTTTGTGTTCTTAGTCTATAAATTAAAAATACAAAGTAGAATCTGAATACAAACAGCATATCTGAAGAACTTAATCTTATTTTCTTGATATTGCATTATTACAATCATAGCAATAATCTCAATTTTGAGATCTTTATAATTTATAAAATGTTTTCATAGACAGCTTTGTAGAGGCAGGAACCTCCATAGTGTTTTTCAATAGAAAACTATTCATTCATAGAAGAGTATGAAATCCTGTCTTAGTGACAACATGATGGACCTGGAGGGCATTGTGTTAAGTGAAATAAATCAGGCACAGAAAGGCACATACTGCATGATCTTATTTATGAGAAATCTAAAAAAGTTGATCTCATTGAAGTTTACAGTAGAAGAGTGATTGCTAGAGACTGGGGAAGGATGGGGAAAAGTTGATCAAAAGGTATAGATATGGGGCAGGTGGTACACGCCTGTAATCCCAGTGGCTCAGGAGGCTGAGGCAGGAGGATGGTGAGTTCAGAGCAATTTAGTGAGGTCCTAAGCAATTCAGCAAGACCCTGTCTCTAAATAAAATATTTAAAAAGGGCTGGGGATGTGGCTTAGCAGTAAAGCACCCCTGAGTTCAGTCCCTAGTACCAAAAAAAAAAAAAAAAAAAAAGGTTACAGTTAGGGGAAATAGGTTCTTGTATTCTATGGCACAGCAGGGTGAATATAATTAACAATCTTGTATTATATAGCCCAGAATGTTTTTAAAAGAGGATTTTTGAATGTATTTTTCATAAAGAAATTATAAAAGTTTAAGGTGATGAATATGCTAATTACCTGAGTTCATATCACCCAATGTGCATGAATCAAAACATCTTATTATATCTTATAAATACGTACAAATATTATGTATCAAGCTGGGCACTGTGGTGCACTCCTGGATTTCCAAGGACTTAAGAGGCTGAGACAGGAGGATCACATATTGGAGGCCAGCCTGGGCAACTTAGTGAGACCCTGTCTCAAAATGAAAAATAAACAAAAATTCTGGGGATGGAGCTTAGTGTTAGGGTGACCAGGTGCAATCTTCAATAAGAAAAAAGTCCAAAAAACTATATTATGTATTGATAACAATTTAATTTAATATATTTTTTAAAAGCCCACTACAACTTAATGATTAAATAAAGGTACTCACAGAAAAGATCAGTTTATGGTATGTTCTCTATATATCATTTTTTACTGAAAGACCCAAGATAACAACCATTAAGTAAAAAAAGGAACCATGATCCAGGCATGGTGGCGCATGCCTATAATTACAGCAGCTCGAGAGGCTGAGGTAGGAGGATCACAAGTTCAAAGCCTGCCTCAGAAACTTAGCAAGACCCTAAACAACTTAGTGAGACCCTTTCTCTTTTTAAAATATAAAAAAGGGCTGGGGATGTGGCTCGTTGTTAAGCACCCCTGGGTTCAATCCCCTTAACAACAACAACAACATAAAGAGGAACCATGGAGTGAAGAAGCAACACAAATCTCATTGGAATCATTTCAAGTGGGGGAAAAAAACTATATGTGGAGTTACAGGCACATGAATCTGATTGGAAATAAATAGAACTGCACATTGATTAACAACAGGAATATGTTCTGAGAAATGCATCATTTGGAAATTTCATCTTTGTGTGAACATCACAGAGGGTGTGTACACAAACTTAGATGGTATAAGGTCAATCACTCAACATGGATGGTTCATTATTTTATTAGCAAGAGACACAAGCTGAGGTTGCTGCCAGGGTATCACAGCATGCTGTCTCATAGTAAATTTTTTATGTAAGCTGAAGGAGTACACTAAAGTATAATATAGTAAATATGTAAACTAGAAACTATAGTTGTTTATTTTAATTATCAAATATTACATATTGTGTATAACTGTATATGTTGTACTTTTATACAACCACAATGTAGGAGGTTTTTTTACACCAGCAACAACACAGACATGTAAGTAATGCATTGTACTATGATGTTATAATAGTTACAATGCCACTAGGTGGTAGGATTTCTGCCAGTTCCATTAAAATCTTTTAGGACAACCATCATATGCAGTCTGTCACTGATTAAAATGTCCTTATGCAGTGCATGACTATAGATTGAAAATTGCCACATTTTTGAAGAAATTATTTTGGAAAAGAGAACTATGAAGCTGCAACAAAACACTAAGAATATTAAGATTTAAAACAACCTGCATGTGCCCAATCTTCAAGCTGGCAGCAGGCTTTTAGATATATAGAGCCATTAAAAGGGGCATGTTCCCCAGTGTCCACACCAGATGTGGACAAAGAGAATAACGGGTGAGTGGGAACCTTCCAGGTTAGAATATTGAACAAAAGAGTTCAACTCAAAAAACACAATCAGGATGTAATCAAGAAATTTCTTCTGTTCCCAAGGCCATCCCAGCAGGATTTCAAAGTTGTCCCCAAACAGTTTTCCAATGAAAGTATTGATTGTGATTATCTTATCCCAGGTCCATCATTATAATGAGATATGTGTTTGGGAACAATTCACTTACTTGTCTTTTTATTTCTTGGGTCTGCAGAACCTGAGGCATCACATCTTAATCAAATGGAAAGGACCATATAACAATTGGAGAGACTGGATTTGGAGCTAATGTAGTCAGTGATTGGGGTTTGGTGTTAGTGATAGGGGTAAATGTGGCCCATGAGTGGGAGTATGAATAAAAGGGATAATGAGTGGCCAAAAAAGACGACTGTGGCAGAGACTACCTAGATGCTCCCCAATCTTATTTCTAGTTCTCTTTTTTTTCACTAATCAAATCTATTTAGTATACTGATTCAAGAAGCAATGTTTATACAACTCACAATAAACATTGATCATGAATTATAAAATTTTTCATAACAGTTAAGTTTAATTGTAATCCCACTATTATTAGTTAATCTTGCACTTGTTTGTGTCCCAAACCCCCACAAGTGGAGTTAATATTTAATTAGTTAATTCTATAAAATACCCTCTCTAGTGATATTTATTCTCTTTTTTCTTTTGTGATCTCACTAAAGTGGCAAACATCACAGGGGAAGTAAAACTACTCCTACTAATGTAGAAATTTAGCACCAAGAAATTAGCAGAAGTCTATGTTCCATTGATAGAGGAGAAAATTATTTAACCTTGCCTTCTACATAGTTGATTTTTTTTCTTACCAAGGCAAATTTGTTTTTTTATTTGTTCTTTTTAATTATGCAGTAGAATGTATTTTGACATATTGTGCATACGTGGAGTACAACTTCCCATTCTTGTGGTTGTACATGATGTGGAATTACACTGCTGGTGTATTCATACATGAACATAGGAAAGTCACATCTGATTCATTCTACTGCCTTTCCCATTCCAAGCCTCTCTCTTCCCCACATCACTCCCTGTCCAATCCAGTAAATTTCCACCCCATCTCCTGCCTATCGTGAATCAGCATCTGCATATCGGAGAGAATATTTGGCCTTTGTTTTTTTGGGATTGGCTTATTTTACTTTGCAAGATATCCTCCAATTCCATCCATTTACTGGTAAATGCCATAATTTCATTCTTCTTTATGGCTGAGTAATATTCCATTGTATACATGTACCACTTATTTCCACTTGTTGAGCATATAGGAATGCTGTAGTTCAAAGCTTCTCAATTAGATCAAACAGATTGCAGCTATATGACGGAGAAATAAAATGTCAGCATAAATAATTTTTTGTCATTTGAAGAACTGGACTCTCTCTACTGTCCTAAGGCTACAATCAAAGGATTTCAAGACAGTAGAAATTCACCAAGTCAACATTTGGAAGCTTCAGAACACAGCTGCTAGAACAACTTTGGTCTGTGACTTTGTTTTAAGTCACTGAAGTTTGGGAATAATTGTTCATAGCAGCTAGCAAGTTTTACCATGACAAATACAATAATTTCCATATTAAAACATATTATACAGAATCAATTATGTGACCAAATTTAATATATCTGTATGTGTGATTAAGAAATAATAATTGTACCAGGCATGGTGTAACACTGTGTAATCCTAGTGGCTCGGGAGACCAAAGCAGAAGGATCACAAGTTCAAAAACAGCCTGGGGTGGGGGAGGGAAAGGGAGAGAGAAGGGAAATTGCATGGAAATGGAAGGAGACCCTCATTGTTATACAAAATTACATATAAGAGGAAGTGAGGGGAAAGGGGAAAAAACAACATGAGAGAGAAATGAATTACAGTAGATGGGGTAGAGAGAGAAGATGGGAGGGGAGGGGAGGGGAGGGGGGATAGTAGAGGATAGGAAGGGCAGCAGAATACAACATACACTAGTATGGCAATACGTAAAAACGTGGATGTGTAACCGATGTGATTCTGCAATCTGTATACGGGGTAAAAATGGGAGTTCACAATCCGCTTGAATCAAATGTATGAAATATGATATGTCAAGAGCTTTGTAATGTTTTGAACAACTAATAATAAAAAAAAATTAAAAAAAAAAACCAGCCTGGGCAATTTAGCATGATCCTGTCTCCAAATTAAAAAAAAACAACAAAATCATGGGTTTGGGGATGCAGCTCAATTTTACAGTGCCCTTGGGTTCAATCCCCAGTACCATGAAAAATAAAAAACTGGTACAGTCTGAATTTTATTTTTTGTAATATTGGAAAATAAAGGAGATATAAAAATGAATTATTGGAATGCAGAGCATATTCCATGCATAAATAGGATCACTAGTGAAGAAACAGATTGAAAATGGAAATGAATAGTTCTTCAAAAAAAAGAACAAAATCTCATAGTAAACAAGGAGGAAGTGGTTTTAGGCAGTGATTCCCAACCCTGGGAATGGGAGTGCAGGATTCTCACCTAGGGGGTTTTAGGAAGGAGAGAGGAAACCATAGGAGTGACATGAAAAAGTTTGAGGAGAAGTTTTGGGAAGTCCTACAGATGAAAATTATGTGTTACCTGGTATTACCTGAGCAGAACCTCTTTTGAAGAGGAGGGGGAAAACATCAAAATTGCTCATCTAAATTCTGAGTGATATAATGACTCCCAAAGAAAAATTTATTCGGTTAGTGCGTAAGATGATAGAAAATTGGTTTAAGAGAAGTGAATCACTGGGGAACTTGTAAAGGAGAAATAAGAATAAAAATTTTTAAGGGGAGTCAGATTTGATGATTTTTTAACTTTTACATTTCCTACTTAAAAAATCCATTTACATTTTTCAGAATTGACTACCCTTCCCTTTGATAAGATTTATCCAATTCATAAGGGTCACAGCCATTCCTTCATGTATATTTACAGATTATGCTCAGTGTGCAAAGCACTCAAAGTACACTGTATGCAGTGCATGTTCAAAGAATAAAGATCCTAGCTATTGAAGAACTTGTAATTTACTTCAGCAAAAACTATGGACCTCCTAACTCTACTCAAGATATATAGATAAGCAAGTTATAACCTCTACTCTCAAGGAGTAAACAGTCAGTACATAAAGAGGATTCAGCAAGCCAGGGTTGGTGGCACATGCCTGTAATCCCAGTGACTGCAGAGTTTGAGGCAGGAGGAACTCAAGTCTAAGGCCAACCTCAAAAAATTAGGAAGACCCTGTCTCAAAATAAAAAACAAAAATGGCTGGGGATGTAGCTCAGTGGTAAAACATCCCTAGGTTCAAGTTCCCAGTACTGAACACACAGTGAAAGAGGACTTAGACATGTAAAGGTTCTGTTACAATCAACGTGGTCATAAACAGGGACCCAAATCCAGATTGCTTGCTTCTAATATCATTTATCTGATATACTAAGTGTGTTACCTTTAAAAAGTTGTTTAGTATTTGTGTACCCCAATAGAGATAGAAATGAATTCCTCATGGGGTTTTTTGAAGTTTAAATGAATTAATTTATCTAAAGAAACTATGTCTAGCACAAAGTTAGCACTATATGCATTAACTATGATTATTTATTTAGAGGTACTTGGGATTGAACCCAGGGGCACTCTACCATTGAGCTACATCTCTAGCCCTTTTTATTTTTTTTATTTGGAGACAAGGTCTTGCTAAGTTTCCCAAGTTGGCTTCAGAGTTGCAATCTGCCTGCCTCAGCCTCCCCAATTGCTGAGAACACAGGTGTGCACCACTGCACCTGACTATCTGTCTTTATAATAGAAGATTCTATCAGATAGGCAAAAAGAAGGAAGTGGCTAATTTAGTCCGTGAGCACAGAGATGGACTCAGAAGAGTTCGACTTTACAGACTGAGGGAGACACATGGGTATTAAGTCACATTTGAGGGACTTCAAAAAGTCTGTCAGCCTTTAAAAGATATGGTTTGGATGATTTCTTTAGTGTGAACTCTTCATCCAAAGGACTTCATCACAACTGAGTTTTTGTGCCTGTGAGAGTCTTAAAAACAGCTCTATTATACCTGCCTTAATGGCCACAATTTGGTCTACAAAGACAATTCTCTCCCTCTCTCCTTCCCTCCCTTCTTATAGATAACACCTCATGAATGTAATTCTTATCAGGGGGATTGCAAGTTCAAGGCCACTATTCACACACACACACACACACACACACACACACACACACACATCAGCATGCTTTCATAGGTCAAAATAAATGGAAGGATTTAGGATTTACCAATTAACTAAAAAATGATTGCTTCTTCCCTGTATAAATGAGATTCTTTGTTTTCTGAGAATGAGAAACTTCTAGTTTCTCAATTTCATTTTCATGGCCATTCAACTTTTCAGACATTATCTTTAACGAGTCTGCTAGCATTTAGGGAGGAAAGCCAAAGAACACAAGTTTTCAGCATTTGCCCCAGGGCTTTTGCAACCAAAGCATCACCTATGCTAGTGGCTAATGCTTTTTTAACTTTTTATTTTATTTTGTTTTGATTGACACATGAGTATAGGGTGAAATGTGATATTCCAAATCATGTATGTATTGTGTAATATTATTTAGAAGGAAGAAGTTCTGGTGATCTATTAAGGAGCAGGATGACTATAGTTAATAATAATGTACCAAATATTTCAAAATAGTCACAAGAGAGGATTTGGAATGTTCTCACCACAAAGAAATGATAAATGTTTAAGTTGATGGATATGCTAATTGCTTTGCTTCCTTTGAAGTGACTATGTTCTCTCTTCACTGTGCATTTGAGTGCCTGTGAAAGCATTTGTCTTAGCAGTTTCTTTGTCAGAGAGTTTCTAGATTGGGATCTCTGAGCTAAAAATCCCAAATTATATGCATCCACCCACCCTTATATTATAATCACTATCTATCTTTGGGCTTTTTAAAATTAAATATGGACATCAAATTCAACAGTTTCACAACTGCTTCTGTGAGTGTTGAGTATAGTAGGCAAACTCCTAGAAGATTATACAGGTGACTACAGGTACTAATGTACACATAGTTAGAAATGTTTGAATATTGTTATAATGCGATCAAGGGGCTAGGCTCAAAGATTCCAACAGTAATGCTGTGTGTCAAGTCTGCACTTCAAAACTAATTCAAAAGCATCTGTGAGGGTTATTATCTGTTTGCTGTTTGCTTTGGGGGTTTTCCCTCATAAGACCTTCATATAGTAGTATGGAGAAACATTAAGGTATTTTCGTTTTAACAACTTCAAGTAAAATTGAAATCTGATAACAGCTTTCTTATGTCCTTATTTGATTACTAGACATCAAGAAACTTTTCCTCTATTAATTTCACTTTGGTCAAATATTTTCCAGAATGAAATTAGAAAATGTGAATTTCCTGTATGTATGTAAACTTGTTTATTTTGAAACAACACAGCATTATAGAATATGAGAAATGAGGAAGACTATAGAAATGTTGATTTTATAAGTTTCAAATTTTCTTGAAAAATGTTGATTTTGGTAACAAATAGACTATTTGGCCCAGGAAATGAAGAGTTTTTTTTTTCTTTTGGAAATTTTGGTTATATAGGGTGTGCAATTTCTGGGCCCTTCCCTCAATTTCCAATTTGAATTAACACTGAGAACAGCTCATTGAATACTACTTGATCCTATGATTAATCAGCACATGCTTTCTCAGTTCCAAACATTTTAGCTATCTGTCTTGCTAACTAGGTGGAGAATTGGGTGTATGCAGCCCACTTACAGTGCTGCCATGGTGAATTTGCCTTCCAGCTGGGCACAGAACATCCTTCTTTACTGTTGCCATAACATTTTTGTATTTGTTGATTCATTATTTTTATAGTGTACTTAAGCCTTTTTATTGTGCTTTCCTAAATTCCATCTTTAATGTGCTACTCAGCATCAAGGCTATAAAAATGAACAGTTTCATAGCTAAGGTCTTTTTAAAAATAAAATAATGATGACTTTTGTCTTCTTATATTATCTGTTAAAATTTGGAAAAAATTCAAATAGATTAAAAAACATTTCTTTTCAGGATAATCATATTTTGTTTGGAGGAAAAATAAACTTGATTTAGGCTTAACCTAAAAATTGTAAATGTCCACTACAAAAATTTCAGTTGATACTGATAATCTGAAAAATTAGACATATGTGAGGAACTGATTGAGCTGGAATATGAATCATGGTCTTTGGATTGGATCACAATGAGGACAATTACCCTTTTGGAAAATGATTAATTATAATTTTGGTACTATAGCCTCTAATATTCCTACCTCTGAAAACAACCTTTAAGCTGCTATCAGCATACTTAAGTCACAGTGTTCCTACAGTGCCAAAGACTGGATTATAAACCAGGTTTGTAAGGACTGAGGGTTCAGTGGTTGCTTAGCATGCATGATGCTGTGGATTTGCTCCTCAGCACCAACAAACAAACAACACCCTTCTCAGGGTTTTTATGAGTACAGTGCAGATTACAGGACTGTTTTTCATTCCTATACTTCTTCAGTATGCTTTTAAATGCCTGCTTAATTTTGTAATCAATTGATGTTTTATAAACCAAGGATGATTGAGTTTTTTTTTCAGCTGCACAGATGAATACACAGAGGAACAGAGAAGATAAGTGTCTTGTCCATGATTACCATCTAGTAAAATTAACAGAGGTGAAAATGAGAAGGTCAAAGATAGTCATATCTCTCAATCCAGATTTGTGTTTTTTTTCTTTGCTTTATATGCTTAGAAATACCTCCTCTTCCTAGAGATAAGAGATATATTTAATCATGGATTCTTCCAATTGTTTCTGGTGCTTATTTGTATATTGACATTTAAGACAATCTGGCATACATTTTGGTGAAAGAATTGAATGAGATGATTTTTTTCCCTCTAAGGGAATTTTTTTTTCTTTTTTTTCAGTACCAGTGATTCAATCCAGAACTTGCACATACTAGGCAAATGCTCTATCACTAAACTACAGGCTCAGCTCTTTTCTATTTTTTTTTTTTTATTTTGAAACAGGGACTCCTTAAGTTGCTCAGAGCCTTGCTAAATTGATGAAGCTGGCCTTAAACTTGAGATCCTTCTGCCTCAGCCTCCAAGTCTTGGGGATTCCAGACATGCAGTATTGAGTTGGCCTAGTGGAAGAACCTGATGAAATTATTAAACTACTTATCTGGAAAATCAAATATGATAGCAGGTGAGAAATATTTAAAAAGAAGAAAGGCATAACAACAGGGGTATTGTAGTATTAGAAATTTAAAAATGATAATTACATAATAATTACACCAGTAATCACTATTTTAAGGGAAAAAATTCTGTCCAGTAGAAAGGAACCATTAAACTAATGTAGAAATCTTAATGATTCCTCAGAGGCTAAAATAATTGATGATAAAATAGTTAACAATTTTAAAATGAAAACTCACAAAACAAAAATCTAAGCCAACATTTTTGTGAGAGTGAAATAAACTTTTTAACATGGTTTAATTTCTACTACCAACACCTGTGTCATCATAGATCTTGTATGCAGAAGCTCTTATGCTGACAAACACATACTAATGGGCTTCGTTTTCATGGTGAAGCTCTTCATGCTCCACCTGGTCTCCTTTAATGTGCATCCAGAGGATAGATGCTCTCTTGCTTCTCACCCCTCCTATCTACTTTTGAATTGCTAGAGGTCTGGTAACCTAGTTTTTTACCTTCACATTTGAGTAACTAGAAACTTCTTCCTAGAATCAGAAATATGTAAAAAAATGCTTTTCTCAAGGTGGAAAGCATTTGGTCTTGACATATAGGGGAAAAAATAGGTTGGGGATAGTTGGAGAATAATAATTCTAGAACTGAAAAATTGTTAAAGTGTTCCTTAAGGATTTTCTTTCAATCTTCTATTATTAAACAAAAACCAAGAACATATATATGATTTCCAGGATGAGGATGTTAACACAACATGGAAAAGAAAGACTGGCTGTGAGCTCCAATGTTTAGGGACTTATTTTCCAAACATTTGTTCCTAAATGACATTTACAGAAATAGGAGTAATATCCCCCTTAGGCAGACATTTAAAGTTATTGAAACAGCATCAGGACACACAAAAAAAAAACTTGGCAAAATACCAACTTTTAAAAATAGAAATCAATTTTTCAGTTCTGGTTTTTTGTTCTATTTTCCCAAGATTCTTAACATCTGATTTCTAAACTCTGCCAGGTGTAGTCAGGATTGAGCACGTTTCATTGTCTCTGTTGAAAACTGAGTATTACTTACATGGAGAATCATACCTGATTTGTAGTGCTTACTGGTTTAAGCTAACACTTTTTTTTTTCCTAGATGAGGGTGTTAATATAGAAAAGTCGGTCTCACTGGTTTTCAAAATTTATAGAAACTTAAACTTTTAAAGAGCTAGTACACGAAGAAAGACATCTGTTTGCATTTTGTCTTTCCATATTCTGTGATACCTTTCAACATAGTTTACACATAAAATTTTTCAACAATAAAAATATAAACACATATTGAAATAAAGAGTCTAAGAGGAAACCAGAACTAATTTTGAGACTAGGAAGCCAAACAAGACACATATTAATAAAACTTAGTTTATTTTTTCCTTACTTTGACCACTGATTGTGTTTTATTTGAAGCATATACATTTATTTGTCTTCAGTCTTGTGTTAAAGAAGGCTATAGAAAGATTCCCTCATCAAATGTTTTAGTATTCTCTTCCAGGAAGGGTATATACAAGCTTTATAGAAATCAGACATTCCTTTTTACCTTGTAATATATGTCCTTTTGCAATGTGATCATAGGCTGACCTAAGAAAAAGCATGATTTATTATTTCAGTATTTTAATGCATAATTTACCGTGATGTACTTCTCTGGCTACAAGTTTCTGTTGCATAATATAAAGCAAACTTTTTTGTTTTTTTGGCAGTGGTGGGAATCAAACCCAAAACATCACATCAAACCCAAAACGCCAGACAAGTGCTCTACCACTGAGCTATATCCCCAGACCTTAAAGCAAACTATTTTAAAATAACTTTTCAGGTGGAATAGCAACATGTATATACCTATAGTACAATTGCTACAACCAAATCTCTAGTTTATTGTCAGCCACACTAGGCTTCTGTGAAGGCCAGGCCTTTTCCAGGGCTTTTGCCAAGGTGAGCTTCTATTCATCTCTTGGCTTTTGTTATGTCCATAACAAAAGCTTATGTCTTCATAAGTGTATGTGTCAAGACCATTTGGCAAATTTTCCATTAAGAATATTGCTATAATGTTTTTTCAAAAAAAAGGTCAAGGCACAAATTATTAATTCATATCGCTTTCCAGGAGCAATAAAAAATGTATCTTAAATTATTTCAAGATCCAAGTAAGGATATACACCAATAAATAAGTTGCAAGAGGACAAGCAAGAGAGAGTTTTCAGATGAAAAGGACTTGTGTTGCATTCAGGCACAACAGTGTATTCCTACAATCATCAGAACTTGGGAGGCTGAGGCAGGAGGATCATAAGTTTGAGGCAAGCCTTTATAATTTAACAAGACCTTGTCTCAAAAAATAAAGAAGACGGGGCATACAGCTCTGGGTAGAGTATCCCTGGGTTGATCCCCAGTACCCTAAAAAGGAAAAAAAACTTGGGTTGCTTGTTTTATTTTTTGAAAAAGAATTAACTACTTGCCTGGCTTCTCACTGTGGAAAATTGAAAAGAAATGGAGCTGGGTATGTAACACATGCCTATAATCCTGGAGACTTGGGAGACTGAGGTGGAATGGATGGCAAATTCAAGGTGTCATCATTTTAGCAAGAGATCCCAATTTTGAGACCCTGTCTCAAAATAAAAAATAAAAACTGCTGGGGATGTAACACAGTGGTACATGCCCCAGGTTCAATCCCCCGTATCAAAAAAAAAAAAAAAAAAAGAGAAATGGATCACATTCCATTTTTAGTAGATGGAAACTCTTCTCGTTCACCTGTTTAGAATCTTACTGTCCTTTTAAAATTTTACCTGGTTTTCTTCCCTTCTAATACTGGTGTCTAAGGCAGCAACTTAACCCTTAGCTGCCAAGGTGAGCAGAATATAGTTTGCCAAAAGGGGTTGTCCTGACAGACTCATACACTAAGTCTATGTAAAGGCATGATTAGACAATGGTGATAAATAATAACCTAAAATTTTTCTTCTTACTTCTTTCAACTTTCTCATTTTTTGCATATTCTCTAAAATAATGCAATTTTCATTGGAAAGATGAGGAAAAAAACTTTAGTCTGTAGAGAAAATAAAAGTAGAAAGGAATTATTTCAAAGTATCATTGAATTAATGTTTTATCCTTTTCCTTCCACTTTTTCTCCTCACCTCTTTTTCTTCATCATTTTTATTCTTTCTCTTGCTTCAAATAATTTCTAAGATGGTTCAGGAACAAATGTTTGCTACTACAAAACACTCTAGTCCTGACTAAGAACATATATTTTCCTTTACAATAGAAAAGTAGATGGATCTGCATTTATACATAATTGCACATAAATGTTTAGAATATGTTCATTCCTTAGATTGTGTCATGGCACAAGACCCTAATGTTAGGCCCCCTACAATGGAAAATACTTACAGATGTTAGAGTAGGTAGCTAATAGACTTTAACAAAGGTGGTGAGAAAAAGCCAGGAGTGCTTAGAATAATATACACCAAGCCCTGAAAGAAAATGGGTGCCAACCAAGATTATTATATCTCAATAAAACTATCTTCAGAATTGAAGTTAAAATTAAAACTTCTACAATAACAGAAACTAAAACAAATAATAACTATTAAGCTTGCACTATAGAACACACTCAGTGAAATATTTCATGTAGAAAAAATGAATACTAAATATCAGAGCACATGGATGAATCTCATTAGAAGAAGACTAGTCAAATAAAGGAGAATTAAGCCTGAATTAAGCATTTAGAAATAAATTAAACTGGAAGGAAAGAAAAATCTTCTCTCTATAATGACACTGAATGTAAATGGTCTAAACTCTCTAATCAAAAGACAGAGATTGGCAAGACCCAAATATATGTTGTTTATAAGCGACTCACCTTACAGGCAAAGATATTCACAGGTTGAAGGTGAAAGAATGGAAAAACATACCATGAAAACGGAGACTCAAAGCACCAGGGTTAGCTTTTCTCATGTCAAAGTAAACTTTAAGCCAAAATTAATCTAGAGACAAAGAATGCAATTGCATAATGGTTAAAGGAATCATCCAACAACAATATACAATGATTGTAAATATTTATGCCCCAAACTTTGATGCACTTACAAACATAAAACAAACCTTTCTTAATATGAAGAACCAAATAGACCACAATACAATCCACTGGGTGATATTAACACACCTTTCTCACCATTAAAAACAGGTAATTCAGACATAAACTAAGTAAAGGCTCTCCAGTACTAAAAAATACTATTAATCAAATAGCCTTAATAGACATTTATAGAATAGTTCATTCATCAAAAACCAAATTAATTTTTCTTCTCAATAGTACATGGAACTTTCTCTAAAATAAATCATATTTAGCAGGTGGCATCACTATACCAGACCTTAAACTGTTCTACAGAGCAAAAGTAAAAAAAAAAAAAAAAAAAAAAAAAAAAAAAACAGCATAGTATTGGCACCCAAACAGAGGGGTAGACCAATGGTACAGAATACAGGACATAGAGACTAACCCACAAAATTACAGTTATCTTATATTAGACAAAGGCACCAAAAATATGCATTGGAGAAAAGATAGCCTCTTCAACAAATGGTGCTAGGAAAACTGGAAATCCATATGAAACAAAATGAAATTAACCCCCTATCCCTCACCATGCACAAAACTCAACTCAAAATGAATCAAGATCCTAGGAATAAAACCAGAGACCCTGCATCTAATAGAGGAAAAAGTAGGCCCTAATCTCCATCATGTGGGATTAGGCCCCAACATCCTTAATAAGACTTCTGTGGTGCAAGAATTAAAATCAAGAATCAATAAATGGGATGGACTCAAACTAAAAAGTTTCTTCTCAGCAAAAGAAACAATCTGTGAGGTGAATAGAGAGCCTACGTTTTGGGAGCCAATCTTTACCTCTCACACATCAGATAGAACACTAATCTCTAGGGTATATAAAGAACTCAAACAGCTAAGCACCCAAAAAACAAATAACTGAATCAATAAATGGGCCAAGGACCTGAACATACACTTCTCAGAAGATGATATACAACCAATCAACAAATATATGAAAAAATGTTCATCATCACTAGCAATTAGAGAAATGCAAATCAAAACCACTCTAAGATTTCATCTCACCCCAGTCAAAATGGCAGCTATCATGCATACAAACAACAATAAGTATTGGCGAGATGTGGGGAAAAGGCACACTCATACATTGCTGGTGGGACTGCATATTGGTGCAGCCAATATGGAAAGCAGAATGGAGATTCCATTAAAAACTGGGAATGGAACCACCATTTGACCCAGCAATCCCACTCCTTGTTCTATACCCAAAGGATTTAAAAACTGCATACTACAGGGACACAGCCACATCAATGTTTGTAGCAGCACAATTCACAATAGCTAAACTGTGTAACCAACCTATATGCCCTTCAGTAGATGAATGGATAAAAAAATGTGGCATATATACTCAATGGAATATTACTCAGCAATAAAAGAGAATAAAATCATGGCATTTGCAGGTAAATGGATGGAGTTAGAGAAGTTAATGCTAAGTGAAGTTAGCCAATCCCCCAAAACCAAATGCCGAATGTTTTATCTGATATAAGGAGGCTGATTCATAGTGGGGTAGGGAGGGAGCTTGGGAGGAATAGATGAACTCTAGATAGGGCAGAGGGGTGGGAGGGTAAGGGAGAGGGTATGGTGTTAGAAATGATGGTGGAATGGGAATGGACATTATTATCCAAAGTACATGTATGAAGACACAAATTGGTGTGAATATACTTTGTATACAACAAGAGATATGAAAAATTGTGCTCTATATGTGTAATAAGAATTATAATGCATTCCTCTGCCATATATAAATTAAAAGTTAATAAAAAATAAGATTGATAAACCCTTAGCAAATGAATCAAAACAATGAAAGAGAAGACCCAAATCAACGAAATTAGAGATGAAAAAGAAGATATAACCACACATACTTCTAAAATCCATAGGATCATTAGAAACTATTTTGATAATTTATGCTCCAATAAACTGTCAATATTTAGAAGATATTGAGAAATTTCTAGACGCATGAACCTATCTAAATTGAGTCAAGAGGATATAGAAAACCTAAACAGACCAATATCAAGAAATGAGAATTAAGCAGCAATTAAAAGCCTTCCTTCAAAGAAAAGCCCAGGACAGGATAGATTCTCAGCTGAATCCTACCAGATTTTTAGCAAAGAACCAATGCCAATTCTCTTCAAATTATTATATGGAATATAAAGGGACACTGCTGAATTCATTCTGATACCAAAACCAGACAAAGACATATCAAGGAAAGAAAATTTGAGACCAATCTCCTTAATGAACATATATGCAAAAGTCCTTGGGATCAGTGCTTTTCTCTCATGCACAAGGTCCTGGATTCAATCCCCAGCACAACAAACAAACAAACAAAAAAAGTTCTTAATAAAATGTTGGCAAACCACTTTAAAAAACAGTTAAAGATGTTAGTGCTTAATGATTAAGTCATCCCATGGATGGAAGTTTTGTTCAACATATGCAAATCAATAAATGTAATTCACCACATAGAGTTGATCATCTCAATAGATGCAGAGAGAGCATTTGACAAAGTCCAAAACCCATTCATGTTAAAAATGCTGTAGAAACTAGGGATAGAAAGAATTTATCTCAAAACTGTAAAGACTATACATGACAAATCCATTGTCAACACCATATTGAATGGAGAAAAACAAAAGTATTTCCTCTAAAATCAGGAACAAGACAAGGATGTCCACTCTCACTATTCTTTTCAGTATAGTTCTTGAAAGTCAAGCCAGAGCAATCAGCAAGAGAAGGAAATTAAAGGGATATAAAGAAAAAAATTAAGAAATCAAATTATCTCTGCTTGCTGATGACATGATACTATATTTAGAAGACCCCCCCAAAACACCTACACCAGAAGACTTCTAGAGCTAATAAACAAATTCAGCAAAGTATTAGGCTACAAGACCAGCATATATAAATCAATCACTTCCTTGTACTCCAATAACAAATCTGCTGAGTAATAAATCAAAATAAGTATCCCATTGATAATAACCTCAGCAAAATAAAATAAAATACTTGGGAATAAATCTAAACAAGGAGGAGAAAGACTTCCACAAAGAAAATTATAGAAAACTGAAGAAAAATATTGGAGACAAAAATATTGGAGACAATCTTAGATGATGGAAAGACTTCCCATGTTCTTGGACAGCAGAATGAATATGGCCATATTACCAAAAGCAATATGTAGGTTCAATGTAACCCCCATCAAAATACCGAAAGACATTCTTTGCAGAACTAGAAAAAAAAAAGACCGAAAATTCATTTTGAGGAATAAAAGATCCAGAATAGCCAAAGAAGATTAAGAAGAGTGATACTGGAAGCATCACAATACCCGATCTCAAATTATGCTACAGAACTATATTAACAAAAATAGCATGGTATTGGCATTCCAGACATGAAGACCAATGAAATAGAACAGAAGACTCAGAGACAAACCTACATAAATATAGTCATCTGATATTTGACAAAGGTGCGAAAAACATGAGAGAAAAGATGGACTTTTTTAACAAATGGTGCTGGGAAAACTGGCTATTCAAATATAGAAGAAATAGGCTAGATTCCTATCTTTCACCCTGCAGAAAATTCAATTCAAAGTGAACCAAAGATCAGAACCTTTGCAATTGCTAGAAGAAAACATAGGCTGAACACTCCAACATATTGATGTAGGTGCTGACTTCCTTAACAAGACCCTTAAAGCTCAACAAATAAAACCAAAATTCAAAAGTGGAACAGCATCAAATAAAAGCTCTGCATAGCAAAGGAAACAAGAATGTGAAGAGAGAACCTACAGAATGGTAGAAGATCCTTGCCTGTTTAGAGGAGATTAATATCCAGAATATATAAAGACTGCAAAAAAAATTAACATCCCCAAATCAAAAACCTCAATCAATAAATGGGCAAAAGAACTAAACAGAAGCTTCTCAAAGGAAGAAATACAAATCACCAACAAATGCATGAAAAAATGTTTACCATCTCTAGCAATTAGGGAAATGCAAATCAAAACTACATTGAGATTTCATCTCACTCCAGTTAGAATTATAATCATCAATAATAAAAATTATAATGAATTATAGTGAGGATGTGGGGGGGAAAGCTGTATTTAAACATTGTTTGTGGGATTGCAAATTAGTACAACCACTCTGGAAAGTGGAGATTCCCTGAAAGAAATGGAACCACCCCAGCTATCCCACTCTTACTTTCTGAAAGAACTAAAATTAGCATAATATAGTGATACAGGACCATCAATGTTTACAAAAGTGCAATTCACAATAGCCAAGATATAGAACCAGATCTGGTGCCCATCAACAGACAAATGTATATAGAAAATGTGATACACACACAATGGAGTTTTATTGAACCATAGAGAAGAATGGAATTATGATATTTGTTGGTAAATGAATGGAAATGAAAAACATCATGCTAAGTGAAATAAGCCAGCTCAGAAGTTCAAGGACTGAATATTTTATCTTTAATATGGAAGCTAGATCAATATTAGTGGAAGAAGGGGAGATCCCATGAAAATATAAGGGAGATGAGTAAAGGAAAGGAGTAGAGGGGGAAGGAGGAAGGATTGAAAAAGGGAAAAACTGAGGATTGAAATTGACTGAACTATGCCATGTATATATATGAATATGCCACAGTGAATTTTACCTTTTTGTATATCTATAAAAATTTAAAAACTATAAATAAATAGAAGGGGGGCTGGGGATGTGGCTCAAGCGGTAGCACGCTTGCCTGGCATGCGTGTGGCCTGGGTTCGATCCTCAGCACCACATACAAATAAAGATGATGTGTCCGCCGAAAACTAAAAAATAAATAAATAAATAAATAAATAAATAAACAAATATATAGAAGGACAATCAGTAGAGTAGAAGAAGGGAAACTGGGGGAGGTAGAAGGGAAGGGAAAGAGGTAGTACTGGGGACTAAAGTAGAGTATATTAATATCATGCTTATGTGATTATATCAAAATGAACCTCAATATTATGTATAATACATATTTTCCACAACATATAATATATAAATATATACAATATACATATTATATATAATATTATATTATGTGTAATGCACTAATAAAAACAGTAAAAATTAAAAATTGTGTTTATATACAGAAGAACAAAAATAAAGAAAGAGAAATGGAAGACTATGGGCCAGACACAGTGGTACAGGCATTTGAGACTGGAGGATTGTGAGTTCAAGCCCAGCCTGGGTAATTTGGAAAGATACCCTACCTCAATTAAAAAATAATAACAATAAAATAGCAACAGAAGGGGTTGGGGATGTAGTTCAGTGGTAGAATGCTCCTAGGTTCAATGCCTAGTATTGCAGAAAAATAAAAAGAAGAATGGAAGGAGTATAATGAAAGGCTACTTGTAAAGTGGTATAAGAGTCCGCACCCAATTTTCACATGAGAATGTAGAAAAACTGATTGCCCCCATCTCCTTGGAAGCTTATACTTCAAACTTTAAAGTTTAAACTCCTAGATAATACATTTGATTTCTAAAGAAAACAAATAACCTCTAAGGGCTATTAAGTAAGATACTGAGTAAGCCCATATCAAAGGTATCTTAGCGGCAACTCTCAGATTAACAATAGGCAGAAACCCTGTTTGAAGACAAAACAAATTTGAAGTAAGAATAATTCTGTCAGAAAGGCAACTGATCAGACACAAGGCAGAAGCAAGTGGAGTCTCAAAGTCTAAGAAGTGATCTCTAACAAACATACTGGGGAAGACATTAGAGGTCAGGTCATCTTTGGTTTCCAGGTAACCTAGCAGGTAGATATCCATTGTGGAGGAAAATGTATTAGGGACATTGGAATTGCATAACTAATATCTATGATCCTGCATGCTTACTAAGAAATATTCTGATAATTTGATTTTTCTCAGTAGATTTGCCTACCAAGAAAAAATGCTGGTCAACCTGAAAATTATGATCCATTTGGCTATATTGACAATATTTCTAATTATAAATTAACAGATATATTTTCTGGCTATATACCTTAGTAATATAAATATGTTTTGAAACTGCAAAGTGTAAACATATTGAGAAAGGTCAACATATATTTTATGTTTTTGGTACAGATTTGGTAATTTGGTTTTAAGTGAGTATTCACAAATGTCAACATAAATAAATTAAAATATCACCTTGTGCAGCCAACTGATTCTTTTTTTTATTCATGGCTGAAAATATACATTTTAATTTTTACTTTTCAAATTATTTTTCAAGACTAAATAATCATATACATATTGCACTGTTATTATGAGGGAGGAAGGAGAGAAAATTCAGTTTTATTAACAGTATAATTTTTTTGGCCCTTTAAATATATGAATGATAACCCTAAAGAGAAAAAAAAAGTCTCTCTGTGTCACAAAAATAGATTTGGTGTTGTGTGGGGAGACGCTGGGGATATAGCTCAGTTGGTTGAATGCTTGCCTAGCATGCAAAAGGCCCTGGGTTCAATCCCAAGCATCACTCCCCCAAAAAAAAAAAAAAAAAAAAAAAAGATTTAGATGTTTAGTAGACCCTGCCTTGAGTCACACAGCTAGTAAATTTCAATGCTAAGATTTAATTCATATTCCTTCTGATTTCTTATGGGTACAATGTAGCCTTAAACTCTAAAAGAATATATAATCTGGTGTGCTACTAAAAATTTTAATCTGTCCTAAGGCGTAACTGGCGTAACTGGTATTTGAATGAGCCAGATTGGGAAAGGCCAAGACTCAAGTGTGGCAGATATCCAGGGTTAATAGAGGGATGGGTTTTTGTGACTGGAATCAGGCCAGAGACGTAAGGATTCAAACGAGCTTAAAAGAGAGGAGATCATTCTTTGTAGAGTATTGGGGATAAAAAGTAACATATCAATAAAAAAGTAAACATTAATAAAAGGAGTGACCTAAGTGTAGTTCCCAAAGAATCTCTTCAGTGGCAGAAAAATCAATGATCACATTCAAACATGGGAGGCAATTTATAGGAGGCCCAAGGATAGGAGCATCTATGCATCATATCTGAAATATGGCTAAAATTCAATTAAATATTTTAAATAATATTAAGCTCATAAAGAACTAGAAAACACGACTATCAACTCCTCTGTTATTGTTATCTCTGAAAATGACTTTGCTTACTTGATAATTTGAGTATGTATAGAAATCAAGATTCAAAGAATTTTTTTCTCCTAGCCATTCTGCTCAGTTTTTTCACTGCAAGCAGTTGTGCTGATAAAAAGTCCATTGTCAATCTTGTTATTATTTTCCTGTAAGCAATCTGCCTTTTCTCTGTAGTGGTATCAAGATTTTCCCTTTTATACTTGCTATTCTAAGATTGTACTGTCTTGTATTCATGTTTTTAGTAATGTGTAATTCACTGGCTCTTTTTGATGTTTCATGTTTTTATGCAGTTAGGAAAATTCTAGGCTGTTACCTCCTGAAATATTTTTCCACTACAGCCTCTCTAAACATTTAAGAATTTTATGCCTCATGAAGTGACCTGATGACTGACCTTCAGGGTATGAGTGCTCCCCATCTTTTGTAACATCTCTAGCCCCCTGCTATATGCCTTATTTCTTGTAATAAGTGCCATATTCATCTTTCCTGTGTGAAGATGCACACTTACACTTGTCTGGCAGAAAGGAAGGAGAGAGAAAGAGATTCAGAGATGGGCCTACCTGGCTTCTCCCTTTGTGGTAGTCCAACTAATCATCCTGCCAGTGGCTTCTGGGTCCCCTGTCTGCTTATGGATCTATCGCCTCAGGCATGGAGCATTTGTGACCTTGATCTTATCTTTTAGGTTGGAATTCCTCAACAGAATGATGGACTCTGACTTCTCATCTGCTCCTGTTGTTCAAAGACTAATAATTTTTTCCCCATAGTTACATAAGTTGTTGTTGCGCTTCTCCTTTTTGTGGGTTGGTGAGGGTGATGGTGGTGGTTGGTTTCTCATTGTAGATATTGTAGTATTCACGTTTACTCTCTTAAACTGACCTCACTCATTCCCCTTGGCTCTGATCATTTTCTTCCAAAGCATATACACATTATTCACTCTGATAAGCATATAGATATATAGGCAGATTTAACTATAGTTTGAGAACATTCATTAAATGATAATGAAGAAACAATAAAAGCAATGTGGGAAGGTATAGTCATGAAATATTGTTAATACAATTAATAATCTGTAGCATTTTTGGTCATGTCTATGGAACACTGATGAATGAAGTATCATTTACATTTTAAGTTATTTATGTATAACTTGATAATATTCTTTTGGTTCCTAGTGTTCGTATTTTAGGGTTAGAAAAAAATAAATTTCTTCAGCCAAAAATAACAGTCCTGAGAGCAAAACCTTTTCTTGTTTTCAAAATATTATTTTTAAAGTCATTTATAGAATGAACTGGTCATTGAAACACATTTTTTTTTTAAACTATAGATACCTGACATGGAGAGTTTAACTGTGTTCACCTCTATTGACTTGCTCTTGCATTTTTGCAACCATATTTCTAAGTTCCCTTCAGTTTTAAAATATTAGCAGCAAATTAGAAATAGAATCTGTATATGTACATATTATGAGCTTTTGCATGTGTGTTTGACTGGGACAGACTTTGAAAAAAATAAGTAGTGTCCATATTGTTGTATAGCACCATTATAGCTAAAGCTCAGAATTCCAGTAAGCACTTTGCTATGGTTCCTTTCTTTCAATCTCTTGAAATAATGAACAATAAAAACTTTTATTATTTGATAAACTATCTTAAGTCTTTAAGTATATCCGAGCTTGAATAAAATGACTACTGATAAAGACAAGAAACATGTTATAGGTAAGACATTAAAATTGAGAAAAATTTTGGTCATGTCTGTGGAACACTGATGAATGAAGTATCATTTACATTTTGTTTTCAAAATGGAATAATAGAGAACATACCAAGAGCGTTCCCTTTGTGGTAGGGAAAGAATTATTGTTAAGTATAGAGATGAGAACTCCAGTGTGACAGTGTGGAGGGAGTGATGGGAAAGTAGTATGTGATAAGTTATGGAAAGGTTGGTAGAAATCAGATCCTCCCTGGACATAGAAGTTATAGTAAAGATGAAAATCTTTTCCTAAGGTCAACAGGAAATTTAAATATAACTCAAAAGGGTATCTCTATATCTGTAGTTTAAAAAAATCATTCTGGGCATAAAAACAGATAGGACAATGGAACAGAAAAGGGAGCCTAGAAATAAACATATCTACGATTTTTGATGAAAGTGCTAGAATATTCATTGGGAAAGAAAAGTCTTTTTAATATAAATAGTGCTGGGGAAATTAGATATTTATACACAGAAGTATGATGTTAGATGCTTGTATTTTACAATATGCAAAAATCAAGTCAAGAAGGATTAAAGTATTAAATGTAAGATTTGACACAATGAAACTATTAGAATAAAGTATAAGGGGAAAGGTTTATGACATTAAAATGGGCAAAGATTTTTGGATAAGACCCCAAATGCACAGAAAAAAAAAAAAGAAAAACTGACAAGTAAGAGTATATCAAACCAAAAACTTCTACACAGCAAAGGAAACAATCATCAGAGGAAGAGACAAACAGGAGAATGGGATAAGAATATCTGAAAACTATTCATCTGATAAGCCTTTAATATTCACAATATGTAATAAGCTCAAACAATTTAACAGTAAGAAAACAAATAACCTAATTAAAAGACTTGCATGGACATTTCTCCAAAGAAGACACACAAATGGCCAACAGATATATAAAAAATGTTCAACATGGTAATCATTGTGGAATTGCCAACTAAAACCACAATGAGATTTCACCTCACTCCAGTTAAAGTGGCTTTTTATTATCAAAAAGACAAAAGATAACAAGTGCTGGCCAGGACATAAAGAAAAGGGAAATCTTACACACTGTTGGTAGAAATGTAAATTAGTATAGCCATTATGTAAAATGGTATGAAGTTTCCTCAAAAAATTAAAAATAGAGATAATCTGTAATTCAGAAATCCCATTATTAGGTTGATATATTTTGGATAAGTGTTCCCAGAAGGTACATGTCTTAAAGGCTTGGTCCCCAGCCTATGGAGCTTTGGGAAGAGATGGGTCCTTTGAAAGGTGCCACCTAGTGGGAGAAAATTAGGTCATTGAGAAGTGACCTGATTTTCTAAGTGATCTCATATTTCTAAGTTCCCTTCAGTTTTAAAATATTGGTAGCAAACTAATACTGGGTAGCAAACTAATACTAAACCCTCTTTAAGAGGGTTGTAGAACCTTTAAGAGGGTTGTAGAACCCCAGTATTTACTTAAGTCTTTGCTTCCTGGCTGCTATGAGATAGGCAGCTTCCTCTACCACACATTCCTACCAAGATGTACTGTCTCAATGTAGCCCAAAACCTTCAAAATAAAGTTTCCTCTTTTTAAGGTTATTATCATGGGTATTTTGTTACAGCAATGGTAAGCTGATTAACACTAAGCATATGTTGAAAGGAAATGAACTCTGTATGTTAAAGAGACATCTGCCAATATATTTCAATGGCCAAGAATATGCATGTGTGTGTGTTTGAATTATATGTATATGCATATACGATTGAATACTATTCAGCCATAATAAATGGATTCTTGTCATTTGTGGCAACATGGGTAGAAACGGAAATCATTGTGTTATGTGAAATAAGTCAGGCACAGAATAAAAAATATTGCATGATGTGACTCATGTGGAAAATAAAAAAGTTGGTGTCATATAAGTTAGTAGAATGGTGTTTACTAGAGGCTGGGGCGAGGGGAAAGAAGGAATGGGCAAAAGTTGTTAATGGGTACTAAGTTACAATTAGGTGAAATCAATTTTGGTGTTCCACAGTGGGGTCACTATAGACAACAATAATATACCATATATTTCAAAAGACCTAGAAGAAAATAATTTGAACATTCTTACCACAAAGAAATGATGAGCATTTAAGGATATGTGTTTATCTTGATTTAAACACTATATAATGTATACAAATATTAAAACATCACATGGTATTCCATAAATATTTATAATTATTTTGTGTCAATTAAAAAACTGAAAATAAAACACTTAAAAACATGATTACTTTGCATTTGGGGGGATGAATGGGTTGTATGTTCACAAATGCACATAAAAAATGAGGAGGATGTACAGTAAATTGTGTTCACTGTTGGCATAAAATAAATATCTGTAAAACATTAGTTAACTTTATTTTGAGACTTTTCCCCTATATTTTAAAAAAAAATTGTCAACATGGACAAATATAATTTTTAATAAAAACCAATAAAACAGTATTTAAAACTCTAATGTAATAATAATAATAAGAAAAGTTCAGATTAGGAAGGATACCTAATCTAGACTAAAGGATAATAGCTACCTAGAGAATGTGAAGATGTTTAGGGGCTGATAGATGAGTAGTTTAATCAGACTGAAAGAGAGGGAGTGGAATTTTTGAATCAAAGGAAGTCAATTTACAAAGACAGGTATGTAAAATAGAAGACAGCTCAGGGAATAAAGTATATACCATAACCAGGGGTGTGGCTGAAGAGGTAGATGGGAGGGTATTTGGATAGTATGCTAATAAATTAATAATTTATCTTGAAGTAATAAATAGTAATTGAAATATTTTTAGTAAAATAAAGACTTTATGAGATTGATATTTCAAAATGAACATTCCAGGAAGAGAGGGGATAATGTACTGGATGAGAGCAAGACTTGAAGCAGAAAGACCAGCTGGGTATTTGATTTATTTATACAGTAATAGTACCAAATGATTAGGATGTAACAACTATTGGGCAATGTGTTGAAGGCACAGTGGTGAACAAGAAAGAGGGCCACTGCTATTTTTTCAAAGTTTAAAATGTAGTACATTAATGAACTCTAACTTACTACTGTTCAATCAAATCTCTTCCCATTCCTCTTTACTCCCCACTCTCCCCAGTCTCTGGTAATCACCATTTTATTCTCAACATCTATGACATCAACTTTTTATATTTCACATGTAATGAGATCATGAAGTATCTGCCTTTCTGTGCTTGGTTTATTTCATGTAACATAATGATTTCTGGTTCCATTAATATTGACACAAAAAACAGGATTTTTTTCCCTATAGTTCAATAGTATTCCATAAAGGTGACTATAGAAAATAATAATGTATTGTAAGTTTAAAAAAAAAAACTAAAAGAAAATATTTAAAGTATTTTTATAATAAAAAAGTTTTAAATGAGGAGAAAAATATGTTTAACTTGATTTAAATATTATATGATGTATACATATATTGAAAAATCACATGATAACTATTTATAATTTTAATATTTTTATAAGTTAAAGAATTTTCTAAAATATGTGAAAAAATATACAATGTACATATATTATACACACATTATACATATGTACATAATATACATATATCTTATACATGTGTTATCTTACTAGAATTTGAAAATACATATGAATAAGAAGACTGTCAACAAAATTAGAGATTATCTCGATCTCTAAGGAAAGTTAATACTTTATATGTATATACTTCTAGATTTTTTACATGAACATAAATATATTGTACATTCATATAATTATTAAATAAATTATATTCTACTTAATTGTTTTATAATTTGCTTTCCTCTTAACAATGCATGGTAATCATTCCATGTTCATAAATCAATTTGTTAATGTTATTTTTTTATGAGGGAATGATTTTCTTTTGTATTTTTGGATTTGGGGGAAGACTATTTAAAACAATGTCAGAACGAATACCCTTATAGGCAAAATTCTGGGAACTTTCTTCTTTACTAGATTGAATTCCTGAAACTGGAAAAGAAAATTCACATTTTAATGCCTTTGATAATCATGATGAGTTCTTTTTTATACTCTTTTCCTCTAGCTTTCACAACTTGCTTCTTGAGGTCCTTTTTATGAGTTCAGCAACTAATACACTCTTCTTCATTAATTCAGTGTGGTACACTGCAGTCACCTGGAGATATTTAAATATCCTTATGCCTGTCTCCCACCGTCAGACATATAGATTTTATTGATATGTGGTACAATCTGGCATCAGGGGCCTGGGATGTGGCTCAAGCGGTAGCACGCTCGCCTGGCGTGTGTGCGGCCCAGGTTTGATCCTCAGCACCGCATACAAAAAAAAAAAAAACCCAAAGATATTGTGTCTGCCGAAAACTAAAAAATAAATATTAAAAATTCTCTCTCTCTCTCTCTCACTCTCTCTTAAAAAAAATCTGGGCATCAGAATTTTTTAAAGTGCCTCAAATTAATCTCATGTGCAGTAAAAGGTGGGAACCATTGTACTTTTTAAAATGTCCTGTTTACTCAGGAAATTTAAGTTCCATCCTAGACCTGCATCTTATTTTTATTTCCACATTCTCTTCATATCCTACTTTTACCCTTTCCATTCTCATCTCAATGAATATACTGTAATAATTCCTATCTTGCACTCTGACCTCATTTTTGTGAGTTCTAGTTCCACTATCTATAGAAAAATTAGCACTAAGACTATGCAGAGAACTAGCTCCCAAACTCAGGGAATCTCAAAATGAAATCAGTTTACCCAAGTGAGACCTATCTGACTTTCTACAAAGAGGTAACTAAATAAGCCCATGAGAAAGGGTGTTTTCCACCTTTCAGCTTTTTGTAATCCTCTTTTGCTTGTTTTCTTCCCGCCCACAAGACACATCTTAAATAATTCTTCCCACCTTTTCTATTGCCATTGTGTTCTGGTTTAGATATGAGGCATCCCCCCAAAGTTCCTGTGTTAATGCAGGAATATATGAAGTGAAATGATTCAATTATGAGAGCTGTAACCTAATCAGTGGATTAACCCATTTGCTGGATTAATAATTTGAATGGATAGCTGGATGTTAACTGTAGGCAGGTAGGACGGAAGAGGGTCACTGGAGGCATGCCTTGGGGATTACACATCTTGTCCCCCTGGCTCCTGCTATCTCTCTTTGTCCTATCACCATAAAGTGAGAAGCTTTCCTTCACCATGCCCTCCTGCCATGATGCTCCAGCTCATTTTGGGCCTAGATCAATTGAGTTGACTGTCCATGTACTGAACTAATAAAACCATAACCAAAATAAACTTTTCCTCCTCTAAAACTTTTTTTCAGGTATTTTGGCCCCAGTGATGAAAACCTAACATCACCTGCTATAGCATCTGCTATCATAGTCCCATTGCAGGAATACACATTTAAATATCTGTCTTGGGAGCACTACGCTGTCAAGGTAGTTTTTCTGAAGTCCCAAGTACATGAAAAAGGCTTCTAGAGAATCCCATAAAGGTGGGATAAAAAATTTCAACGTGTGAGAAAATGTGTGTGGTGGGGCACGCAAGGGGAAAGATGGAGGTCCTTTCCAGCTGCTTAATGATCACCACTCTTGGCAAGGAACTCAGCTCATTGTTGAAGAATGTTGAGATGCTGAAGTCCCATCCTGATTGATTTTTAGGCTGTGCAAGTCACTTTTGAGGATGAACCCAAAGAACTCTGGAGGAACAAATCCAAAGATCTTAGTAGAAAAAAAAAGTAAAAAGCAAAAACTATTCCATTTCTGTTATAAAACTTTGAATTATTAAAATAAATTGAATTCCTTACCCAGGCAACTCTGCCATATTGCAACCAAATGAATACTAACAGATAAAAAAATTAGAAATTTATAAATTACAGAAACTAAATGTGAAAGCAAGTAAACTGAGATGAAGAAGTTGAGGGGGGGTAAGGATCCATTAGTTCATGACTGGGAAGGCACCATCCTTGACACCCAGCGAAGATGGAGGTATAAACCATCACCTCTTGTCTCTTAGATTTTAGAATATTGATCCACTAACCTACAGTAAAAGATCCGTCCAACAGGGACCTTCCTGTGCTGTTAATTATTCAATAGCTCCATGAGTGCCAGATATAAGGGAGCCATGCAAGAAATATCTGTTGAGTAAATAACTCTTCATGCTGAGGCCAAAGAACTTGTGTCTATAAAAGCCAGCTATCAGGACCTTCAAATGTGTGGGTTACTTTCTAGAGTTTTTGCAAAATTAGAAACTTGAAAGATTCTTGCAAATGGAATGGGGCATCAAGGGGAAGCCAGAAGAATTAAGAATACTTTTTAAACATTGATGTGGGTGTATCACTGTAGTCTGCTGGTTTTTAAGTCCTTGGGGTGTAAACTAAGGAATGGGGTAGCTGGGTCAAATAGTGATTCCATTCCAAGGTTTCTGAGGAATCTCCATACCATTTTCCATAATGGTTAAATTAATTTGCAGTCCCACTGGCAATGGGTAAGTGTACCTTTTCCCCCCGACATCCTCACCAACATTTATTTTTGCTTGTATTCTTGGTAATTGCCATTCTGACTGAAGGGAGATGAAATCTTAGAGTAGTTTTGATTTGCATTTCTCTCATTGTTAAAGATGTTCAACATTTTTTCATATATTTATTGATTGATTGTATTTTTTCTGTGAAGTGCCTCTTTAGTTCCTTTGCCCATTTATTGATTGGATTATTTTGGGGGGGTGTTAAGTTTTTTTGAGTTTTGTATATATCCTGGAGGTTAATATTCTATCTGAAGTGCATGTAGTACAGATTTTCTCCCATTCTGTAGGCTCTCTCTTCACATTATTGATTGTTTCCTTTGCTGAGAAGAAGCTTTTTAGTTTGAATCCATCCTAGTTAATCAATTCTGGATTTTACTTCTTGTGCATTAGGAGTCTTGTTAAGAAAGTAAGATCCTAGACCAACATTGTGAAGATTTGGGCCAACTTTTTCTTCTGTTAAGAACAGGGTCTCTGTTCTAGTGCCTAAGTCTTTGATCAGCATGATACAGTGACACAGCCACATCAATCTTGGTAGCAGCTCAACTCACAATAGCTAAACTATGGATCTAACCTAGGTGTTCTTCAACAGATGAATGGATAAAGAAAATGAGTTATATATACACAATGGAATATTAATCAGCCTTAAAGAAGAATTAAATTATGACATTTGCCAGTAAATGGAAGGAACTGGAGAATATCATGCTAAGCAAAAAAAAGTAAATCCCCAAAACCCAAAGGACAAATGTTTTCTCTAATATGCAGATATTAATTCACAATAAGTGGGGGGTGGGCACAGCTGTGGAAAAATAGAGTTACTTTAGATTAGGTAGAAGGGAGTGAAGAGAGAGGAGGAGATATAGGGGTAGGAAAGATAGTAGAATGAATTAGACATTATTACCCTATTTACGTATATGACTGCATGACCGGTGTGATTCTACATCATGTACAACAAGAAGAATGAGAAATTATATTCCATTTATGTATAAAGTGTCAAAGTGCATTCTACTATCATGTATAACTAAGTAGAACAAATTTTAAAAAGAACACTTTTTAAAAGCATCTCTGACAGCTCTTGCCTAGCTGGACTAAAGAAATACTGAATTCTATCATAAATCACATTTCTCTATAAAACAGCAGGGAGGAAAGGCTGCCATCATCCTCCCCCTCAATACTTCAGCTCTTTCTTGTCATACAATAATACACAAAAGCCTCTACATAGAGAGTTACAAGGAAAGGCATAGCTTCCAGACATGATAGAGATGGCATACTCTGTCCCTTTCTTTAATAAACAAAGGCTTAATGGGGCATGACTCACAATACTTCCAGTTTTAGTAATTAATCAGTAGTCTCTCAAATTAAATCTGACTTAAAGCCAGCAAAGATTTTTAAATTAATTGAATTTTCAGTGAGGGTGGGGAAGCCCTAATTCTGGGAACACAGATTGCTAATTTTATAATACAATCATCAGGCAAAAAATATCTTTATCTATAAGGAATAATTTGGATTGCAAAGGTAGTATAGTTACCTAAGGAGAATACCCCCAGTACATTTCTCAGAGGCAGCTCTAAAAATTGAAAAACAAAAGAAATCTTTCAAGGGAGCAGAGCTTAAGGCACAGTTCATACCTCAAGGATACTAAGGATATTAGCTCTACTCATCCCCCTTTCCCTCTGGCCCCCGTACTGGGAATTGAACCCTGGGTCACTTTAACACTGACCTACTTCCCCAGCCCTTTTTATTTTGAGACAAGATCTCATTAAGTTTTCCATATTGACCCCACACCTGGGATCTTCCTACCGCTGCTTCTTGAATTGCTGGAATTTACAGGAATGAGCCACCATTCCCAGATACTTTTTCTACTTTCAAGAAAACAAGTCAATAGCATTTTATAGTACATGCTTCTAACAAGGTATTTTCTTTCTTAATGAGATGACTTATCATAGTTATTCTGCTTGTGGTATGCCTTTATTTACCCCCATGAATCCATTCTTCACCCTCCACCCTTCTCCCCTGCTCTGTCTGGGAGGCTATGTGAACAACATTAATGGATTCTTATGACCTCTGACTTCCAGTGGGGTTTGTCCAATGAGAAGGCACAACAGTATATCAAAGGAGTCATAAGATCAGGGCATTTATCTTAAGGCTACTCTCCTATAAAGTCATTTCCTGTATCCATCAACTGAGGGTCATAGATTATCTCAAGTCAGATGACTGTATGTGAGACTCCCTTTTTTTTTGGTAACTTCTGGCATAGGGGCAAGAGCTCAAGTGTTATAAAACTCTGGGTTTTTAAATTATAATTTGAAATTTCCCTACATCCATACCTTAGCAACTTCAAAAATAACCCTCATTGAAATTTCCTATTCAGTTGTACCATCTTCTTGTGATCCTGATTGATTGATAGAGCAGTGAAACACATCATTTAATCCAGACTGTGGTACTTGAAAACTTCATATTAGAGTCTGACTCAGTTGCATTAAAGGAGATTGCACATCCTACAGAAATCTTGGAGAAGACCAACTGACCTCTTGACATTGTCTGTGAAGGTTAATAGATATGCTTTTGTGTAATTTCCTGTTGGGGAGGAAGAAGGTGCTTATGGTTGCATGTAGATTATGACTGGTGGGCGCATTTTTAGAATGTATGCATTTCACCGGATATATGTTAAGCAGTTGAGGAGTAAATTGCACTGAATACCCACTGAAGTTCTATTTTACACTAATAATTTTTCTTTTAATTTTCTATTCGTAAAACAATTTATATTAGAACCCTTACCAATTGGGCATCATTGTCTCATCATGATAATGGAATATATAATGGAATATAAGTTCACTTGCTTTTGCATGAAATTTAAAACAATACATGTATTTAAGATGTTGACAAAATATTCACCATAAGAAAAGACAATAATTGAAGAAGTCATACAGTCACAGTCAAATTTTGTAGAACACTCATACTTGAAATAGTTATGGAGAAATCATGTTCTTTTTATTATGACATGATATTTTATATGGTATTTACTGAGGTGACTTAACACATACAAACTATTGACCTTTTTCACATTTACTATAACCATATTGGAAATTCTCAATAACAGGTAGAAATGTTATAGCTGAAAGAGAAATTAATGTCTATTCTCTTTAGACAAATCTAATCTTAATCTGGTCATACAATATTCTTTTTGATAAGATTGCAACAAATCAAAGAATAATTAGTTAACAATTATCTTAAAAATCTGTAAGTGATCTTTTATACTTATAAAAGGATCTGCCTTTTCCTACAACATCAGTAGTTTCTTTAGGAATCATTAGTTTGTGACCATTCTGAGTGATACATGAATATGCCAGGAAAATAATCACAGAACAATCTCTTGCTACTGAGCTTGACCTTTGCTTGGAGCTTGGTGAAGAGGAAATTTACATAGCATCCTACATGAGGTGGCAAAATTGTTTTAGTTTTAGTTTATAATTAGGATTGAACAAGAAGAAAATACTATGTAAGACTTTCAATGGATTTGTAAGAATAAAGTGCTGTCTTGGTGTCAGGTCCAGAACAAAGATAAAATAATTTTAAGCATCTAGTTTTTATCTTATAGTGATTACTCATTGAAGTGGCAGTTCTGCCTTCAGAAAGAGCATACTTATGCAATGTGTGATGATTCAGTCAATGATTTACCGCATATATGACAATGGCCACTAAGACTATAATGGACTTGAAGGAGTTCTTGCATAGTGACTTGTACTATCACGATATCATAGCCATAGTAACATTATAGTGCAATGTCTTACTCATGTGTTTGTGGTGATGTTGGTATAATCAAATATATTGCACTGTCTGTTGAATAAAAGCAAGCTACATACAATTATGTACAAGATTGCACAGCAATAAACATAAGAGATGTTGGAAAATATAGGTACACAACTAAATACTACATAAACAATGAAAATTAGGCTGTAAAATTTAACTTATGGATATGGAAAGATGTTCATGGTGTACTTTTTTTTCTTTTTTTGTACTACTGGAGATCATACCAAGGGCCTCACACCTACTAGGTAAGTGCTGTACCACAGTGCTACATACTCAGTCCTTTGACACATCATTAAATAAAAGGAGTCAACTGTAATGTAAACTATAATGGTGTCAGGATAGTTTGGGCAATAAGCAAAAGAGCATCCAGCTCAAAATAAATGAAAGAAAGAGACATTTACTTTTATACTTATAATTATCAAGTTTCTAATCTAATTAATCTTACGTAGAGGTAAGGCAAGCATAAGGACTGATTGTTTCAGTGACCCAAGAATGTTATCAAAAAATCAGGTTCTTTATCTCTCTGCTATTATACCAAATATCTGCTTTATCCTTAAAGCTGGTTCCCAAAATAATTATAAGATTGATTCCGAGGGCAAATTGGTATAACTATTTGCTTTCTTATTTATGTGGAAAATGGAGATAATTCTAACTTGATAGTTGACAAAGGGACTGTTCTTATATTTAGACCCTTCAGGCTCCCCATTAAGCTAAGATCAATTTCCAAAATCAGGGTATTACCATTCCATGAAGAATAGGATGGGATGCATTTGGGGAAACAAATATAATTTTAAAAAATATCTCTGCCTAATCTTTATCACCAGATACTCTAGAAAATTGAGTGTATCAAATTACATTTCTTATAGTTTTGAAAAAAATCTCTATTTACCCATCCATCCATTCTCTATCCATCTTTTTACCTTTTTATAGTCTAGAAAATTAATACAATATGGTAGCATGTAGACAATGAATTACATTTCTTTTTACTTTTCTTTTGCTTACCTGTATTGAATATTATTCTGTACATAAGCATGAATTGTTTTTGTTTTGTTTTTAACCTTTGGTATGGACATTTTTAAATAAATACAAAAATAAAGATAATAATATAATGAACCCTAACCCAGAATCAATAATTATCAACTTGTCGCAAACCTTATTTTATGAGTTGTTTTGTAAGAGGGAAAAATTTTATTTTAGCTCAAAGAAGATCTAGTCTTATTCTTAAAGAAGTAGTTAACATTTTATCTTGTCTATAGAATATACCATAAGCAAATCAGTAAAATTTAGTTAAAGATAGCTAATATTCTTTCTCTCAGTTGCCCAAGACCCTTCTTGAATTTTACCTGATGTATATATTTCTTTAAGAGTTTGGTTTTGCTCAGTTTATTTCTCTTCCTACACTTCTCAAATATTTGTATTTGAGCACTCCTTACATGGGGGTTAGATGAAGGTGAAGCAGATCACCTTAGGAGTTTGTATATAAGAAATGAAGTGGCTTGCTGAAAACATAGACTTATTTTTTTAAAAATCTGTGAATTAAATTTTACTACATCCCCTTGCATTTAACAGAAATAGAATGTTTTGAATTACTCACCATTGAATAACTCTGACACAGTAGGAAGATGGTCCATGTTGGTCTTATGGCTTCCTGTCCTCTGAGGCACCCTGACAAATACCCCTGTGAACACAAGGTCCCCAGTTTAAGAGGCACAACCTAGACTTTTCTCCCCATTTAAGCCCCTACTCATGCCCTTTGGCTTTGTTTTCTTGACTGTGAAACTCCATTCCCTTTGAGAACTGTGGCTAGAATTCAGTCCTCCCATTTTTTCCACTCTAGACTTCCTCAGGTAATATTCCCCACTGTAGAAATATTCATCATTTTTCACCCATATAGAAATTTGTCCTGGCTGCTAGGCTTAGTGGCCAGCAAGAAGATCTTGGATCCCTAAACTTTGAGTGTTAAGGTACTCATTCATTTAATAAATTATTATTGGCTGTCAACAATGCTTCTGACACTCACCTATGTCTTGAGGACACTGTGCTTAGAAAGAACACAATCCCCGGATTGTGTTTATAGTCTTTAAGGAGACTATACTGTCATGACTGGCACAAATAAAATGTTAATGGAATTTCAAAATGGAGTAGTAAATGCTACATTGGTTGAAAGTACTGTGTTCTTACTGGTGATTGAACCTAAAGACATTTTGCCACTGAGTCCCATCCCCAACCACTTTTTAAAAATTTTGAGATAGAGTCTCACTAAATTGCTCGGGTCCTTGCTAAGTTGCTGAGGCTGACTTTGAACTTGGCGATCATCCTGCCTCAGCCTCTCAAATCCCTGGTATTACAGTTTTGCACCACCACGACTGGCGGAAAGTACTATGTTCTATGAACCATAAAGCAGAGTCCCTTAAGAGGATCAAGGAAGTCTTCCAAGAATATGATGTACATAATGAGAGGAGAGAGAGAAGTAAGGGATGGCAATTTTACACATTTGAATATAAAAACTTTCTCTTGCTTAACCATGAAGTTTGGTTTCTTAGAAGGGAAGGGATTGCCAAAATAGCATTTTATATGGAAATTCCTTACTTTGATATATCTAAAAGAGACCAGCATGAAGAGTTTGAATCTTTGAAATATGGATTAGAAATAACTGTTTTTCCCTCACAGAATGTAGTATCTGACAGGCAGAATGAATTGCTCCTTTGTCTCAATTTCCTCAGCCCTTTCTATGCCTTCCTGTTGGAATAAAAAATTAATCATTCCACCTTCTAACCTCAGAACTCTATATAGTATGTAAACATAGTAGATACTTTTGTAAATATATGGATTACACTGATTTTAACAGTTTTATTTTCAAATTTAACTGATTCTTTTCATTATCATTAAATGACTATGCTATCTCAGTATTCAGAAAGTTTGGGTTTATTTTTTCTGCCCTATTTCTCAATACAAGCAGGGATAGTGGTGGTGGTAGCATTTGTTCTGAAAGGTGAAATGTGATATGAGACTCATTTCTCTTTGAGTGATTCAGAAACAGACACACCCAACCATTGGTGAACTCCTCTAAGGTGGAGATAGAAGGCACATGGTTAATGAGTGCTGAGTAATGCAGAGGAACGGAACAACAGACCAGGAAAGGCCAGTGCCACCTTCACCATGCTCTCTCTGAATGGATAGTCCTGCACTTTAGATCAAGTAAAAACAAAACAAAATAAACAAACAAACAAAAAACTGTTTCTTTGGTCTATATTTTTTCTTTTCCAACTTTCAAATATGTATATTAGGTACAAAAATGGTAAGGTGGTCCCTCATTTGGAACATTCTCCTTTAAATCTTTTCAGAGGATAAATAAATAGTATAACCATTCAATAATCTTTTTTTTAATACTGCAAATTGAAATCAGGGGTGTTTTACCACTGAGATACAACATAGTTGTTGTTGTTGTTGTTGTTATTATTATATTTTGAGATAGGTTCTCACTAAATTACTCAGGCTGGCCTGACTGTGAACCTTTTGCTTTAACCTGAGATTATAGGTGTACACACCTGCCCCTGGATAGGGCTCTATTTTTGACAATTTATATCTTATACATTCTGTTCACAGGACAGGTCTCATTATCACTTTTTTATTTCATTACATCCTTGTTTGGCCTAAACAAAACAAGGGGCACTAATGGGTACAGAATCGTTACTATAGTAAAGTGGGTTTGGAGTATTGACGGGAAGTTATGACACCCAGAAGTCAAAATAGACTTGTTTGTGATCTTAGAGGAAAACCCAAAAGGCATTCACTTAGGTCCTGTTTTAAACCAGCACAACAACATATTTTACAGAAACATTTCTGGTAACCCTATGAATGCTTTTGAGTGCCTTTGTTATAGTAGACACTGTACTAGATGCTATGAGGAAAAAATATATAAATAAAAGCAAATTTATTTTCTTAATCACTATTAATCTTCCACTTTATTACAATCAAATCTTTTTATAACATCCAAACAGAGAGTCATATATGTCACATACAACTTGTTAGAACTTGTTTAAATAACCATTACTAGGTTCTACTCTTCAAGTTCAGTGAATTTAATGCCATACAGCTTGATTTAATTTGGACATATCTACAGTTAGAAAATAGCTCTAATGCTATCTCATCTATTAAGTCATTAATATTTTGAAAAATCTACTTATTTATTTTCAGGATGAGGTATTACAGAAAACTTTGGGTACAAAAATTTTCAAAAGAAAGCAAGGGTGACATCTTTGAATTTTAGGTGACAATTTGCATGTATTCTACTGCTGGTTAGTCTTATTCATTAGAAAAGGAGCCGTCTTTTAGGTCTTGAGTGACTTACTAGAAATACCTCAAGACTGGAAGACTCCAGCCTAAAAATTAGAAATGCTGTGCTAAGATATGGTTGTTAACACCTAACCTATACTCTAGTTTGACTTGGCTCAAGTCCCAGCTTATCTACCTACCAGTGTGTGACCTAGGTGAAGTTATATCAGTTCTTGTATCTCAGTTCCTTTATCTGCAAAATGGAGATAATAAAAGTGATTATGCCTACTCAATAAGGTTGTATAAAGATTCAATCAATCAATATATATGAAGTGCTTGGAAGAGGATGTGATAAAGGTAAATATTCCATAAGTGTTACTTATTTCTGTTTTTACTTGAATGTGGGGACTTACTCTCCAATTACACCATTAATCTTGTACTGCAACCCAAAGAGATTATGTCAAAGAAATGATAAATAAATAATTCACTTATTTGTGGTGATGGGGATTGAACCCAGGACCTTGCACATGCCAGGCAAATGTTTCTCCATTGAGCTATACCTCCAGCTCTCAACAAGTATTTACAAGTGCCTTTGTGTCAGAGGCTATCAAGATCATGGGGATAAAACCAAGGAAGAGAAGATATAGTTTTGTGTTTGAGAGCATTTAAGTACAATGAAATAAACTGACAGTAGAAAAAAAGAGAAAGAAGTACATAAATAAATAATTTTAAATATCAATAAATATCTCAAAGATAAATAAAGTAGGCTAAATCATGGAGAGTAATGATGGATCCAGATCCTCCTTGACTTAGGGTGGCGTTACATTTCTATAAAACCATTTTAAGTTGGAAGTATCATAGTTTGAAAATGCATCTAGTACAACCAACCCACTCAACATCACAGTTTAGCAATTCAATATGCTCCAGAGTATAGGTTGTTTATCCTTGTGATTGCCTTGTTTGATTGGGAGCTGTGACTTGCCACAACTGCCCAGCATGTCAAGAGAATATTGTACCACAAATCATTATGCCTAAGAAAATATCAAAATTTAAAAGTCCAAGTATGGTTACTATTTAATGCATTTAACTTTCACACCATTCTAAAGTAGAAAAACCAGTAAGTCAATCCATTGTAAATAGAGAATTGTCTGAAATATTAGAACAGGTTGTTTTAAGACTGTCTTGAGGAAATACTATTTGAGTGTAGGCATAAATGAAGTGAGATTAATGAATACCAGGAAAGAGTTCTAGGAGGTGAATAAAAGCTATGAGACCGAACTAGGTTCAGGGGTTCAGGAACAAATAGAAGAGCCATGGGGTACAATGAAGTGAGACCTATTATTTAGAGATGAGGTAGAAGTAGTCAAATAATTGGGGGTTAATAATAGATATAGGAAAGGACCATAGTCTAGAGTTTGTTTCTGAGAAAGAATAAATTCCCCTTTTTTACTGGATCCTGATGCTTTGTGACTCCTGGAGGGCTCAGAAAATTATCTCAGTGCTTGCAAATTTGGCTGCATCAAAGCATCTTGGAGGTAAAGAAAGGGGGCATGAGAGCTGTAAGTGAGGGGATGCTCCAGCGGGAGAGGGAGTTAAGGACATGGACTGGCATCAGGGCTCAAAGTGGATATGGTTGCTTTTTCCAGAATTGTTCCTCTGTGAGTGAGGTGGCTAGTGTAATGATGAACACTGTCCGTAGTACTCTCAGTGGCTTCAGAGGCTGAGGCAGGAGGATCACAAATTTGAGGCCAGCCTCAGTAATTTAGTGAGAACTTAAGCATCTTAGTGAGACCCTGTCTCAAAATAAACAATAAAAAGGACTGGGGATGTAGCTAAATGGTAAAGCACCTCTTTGTTCAATCTACAGTACCCACCCCTCCAAAAAAGGAAACCAAGCATATCATTAGCAATAGCTCTCAATAGCAGAGTCTGTTAGTTGACAAAACTGGACAGGGCAAGAGAAAGACCCAGTTTACACACCCACATAGATACATATCTAATTATGTTAAGATCTCTGTCACCCTTGTCTCTCCTCTCTGAGCCCAAAGCTCAAGGAGTTAAGCAGTGGGGAAGGAGGAGGAATGTCTCAGAGCCAGAACTCATATCAACTTCTCTACCCTACACAGCCAGCATCACAATCTATTAGAGGAAGACAAGTTGATTGTATTAATGTCCAGCTTTGTATTCAAAGTTTTAAATTGGACAAGTGAATTTTCAATAACCAAAAAAAGTAGAAAGTTATGACATGTTCCAAATTCCATTAAATACAAGAATGAGCTTTAACATGTCATGGCTGGAAGCCTTATTTAAAATGAAAAATAAACTATTTCCTGCACATGCTCCTGTTGAGATGTTGTGAACAAGAAAACAAGCGATGAAATATGAATTACATGCCATACCACATATACTAAGGAGTCAGCACTAACCTAAAAGCAAAACTTCATGGGCTTTTACTTTATTTAAATGTAAAATTTCACCTAGGTCCTCTGTTTAGAGAAACTGCATTCTTTCATCTTCCTCTTTGCTTTAACAAAGTAATGTTGTCTTCTCTCAGTTTGCAATCTACAATATGAACTTACCTAGCCCTCGGAAGAATATAAACTCAGGTTATCTCCTATTATGTTTCTGGAAAGTTCTTCTGAGAGAAGCAATATTTTAAAAAATTTCATCGAAGAAACGTTATGCCCCATGAGTTCTATCTTTGAACCAAGTTAGACGCTTGGGAAATATGCATATTTGACAATATAAATATGTCTTCTTTAAAAATCTGTATCAACTTCTTAGTTGTATTCTCAGGTCTCTTTGAATTTGTTATAAAAATTATTATACTAAATTTTTATACATTTATTGGTAAAAATATCACTGACATATTGGAATGTATTGATCAGTGTGACCCTCATATAAGAAATGTCTTTTTCAACTTAGTGACAGGAAAAATTTTCCTGTGTTCCTTTCTTCTCAATAATGAGAATTGTATAACTATCTTTGTTTCTTTTGTAATCCTTGCTGCCTGCAAGCTCAAAGCCAAAATTGTAGCTGTATCAGTGTCTCAAGATGTAGAACATATTTGCATTTATACTTTTTATTGAATTTCATTTTGAAACTACTTTATCAATTTATTGTATATTTTGGAGGAGTCTGTAAAGAGAGACGCAATGCCCAGAAAAATTATCCCTAGCATTATGAAGACAGTTATAGCAGTTGCAGAAATATCTTTTGGAAGAACTTAGAAAACAAATCCCATTTTATTTTATCTATCTATCTATTTATTTTTGTGTGCTGGTGATTGAACCCAGGGCCTTGTTCTTGAGAGGCAAGCACTCTACTAACTGAGCTATATTCCCAGCCCCTACAAATCCCATTTTAACTATGAATACCCAAAAAAAGGTGGGGGAAGTCAATGACAGAGTAGTGACAAGCTGGCTCTCCAGCAGCAGTTTTTTTGTTTTTTTGGTTTTTTTCCTATTAGTACTGAGGTTTGAATAGGACCTCACATATGCTAGGTAACATTTTACCCCTGAGCTACATCCATGGCCCTTTTTATTTTTAATTTTTTGACAGGATCTCACTAACTTGTCCAGGCTGGCCTCAAATTTGCTATCATCCTGCCTCAGCCTCCTGAGTAGCAGGGATATGGGCCTGTGCCACCACATATGATTGTCCAGCAAGTTTTACATGATCTCTTCCTGCTGAGATAGAGGTTAACTAATGGTATTTATACTCTTTGTTTTCTCAGCTTAAGCAAATGAAGGTGGATGGGTACCATCAGAACTATACACAGTAGGAAAGGATGATCCAAAAATGACAACAGCTGTGTTTACCCAGGCATCTGGTTCATTTTCTAGTTTAAAAATGTTGGCCAATCTATATTGTACCTTAGTATTATGAAGACATAACCTAGGTATAACTTTAAGGGCTTCCATTAAATTAATCAGATTATTACAGACATCCACACAAGCATAAGAGAACTTGGTACAGGCTAGGGGATATTTAAACAATGATAAATATCATCCATGAGTAGCCACATTGGCACTATACTTCTGTAGCTTACGGCCATCAGATGTTCATTGCTATAAATTGCAAAGTGTAGGCAGGACTATGTAATAATTTGTTGGCAGATAAAAATGCTTGTGGTCAGTGGTTATTTTAATTGTCATGAAATGTAACATATCTATTGTGGGTTTCCAAGAGACATATCTACAAATATATTCTCAATTATTTTTTCATTGTTGACGGAATGGCACAATCACAACTGAGTCATGCTCAGAGAGAAGGACAACTTTTTGAAAACATTTCCTTCATTCCATGGTTTAAGACAAAAGGATTGTGGAATGATTTCATAAAAATGAAATAAAAAATTTAATGAAAGACAAAATTTTACTCTAAGGCCTTTTTTCCCCCTCTTAGACACCAATTATTTTGAAATGACTCACTTTGCTTTTGTATCTTATAACTCCAAGAATGACTATCAAGGAATACCTAAATATGTAAAATGTTCCACTCAGTGAATAATTCAGAATCTAATGTTTTATTCCTTCTTCTTTCCATGACATTTTTCAATTTTCTACTAAAATGTAAGCTACCATGAAATCTGATGATGTACACTGTAATGACTACTTGAGTGGCCTGAACAGAGGCCATTAGAATAGGAAGGACAGACATACTATTGATTATCTTTTTGTATCTTTAAATGGATATCCTCTTACCCTCTGTTTACATACTTTTCATCTCTGGTTTTCTGAATTTCTTGAAGTTGTGACTTATACTCACAGGATATTAAAAAAAATACAAACAAAAACCCTCTCATTTTCTGTATTTACATTACTAGGTATACATAAACTTACACATAAAATAAAAGACCTTGGGGACATACAGAAATTTATTTGAATTGAGAATTTGCATTTTGTGAAAGGAGAAAAAGTAATGGGCTAGGATTGAAAGGGATAGAAGATCTTATCCTAGAAGAAGGATACCACAAGTCTATGTTCAAAGTTATACTAAAGAAGAATCTGTTTTCCTTTGAAAGTAAGAACTTAATCAATATTTTAATAAAATATGAATATAAAATAAAAGATAGTATTATTAATCCATATTAACATTTCATTGGAAGAAATTTAATTTTTAAAGGCTGTGTAAGAACAACTTAATCTCAAAATCTAGAAGTTTTCACTGTTATTATATTTTTATTTTTGACTAAGTTGTATTGTCCAAGTGAATAAAACAAGAATCTGATACTACTTTATTGAATAACTTCAAGTAAATAAATATGCATGCTGTTTACTAGTGTTAAGGGATCTATTGTCCTGAACATAAAGGGTCTATCTCTCCATCCCAAATTCAGTATGTCTAACATAGAAGTTTCTTGGGTTATACTGGTAAAGAGTGATTCCAGTTCTTGGCAGCATGGTTCCACACTTTATCAGGAATTCCAACTCTTGCACCTGTCCAGGTGAGCCATTTGTTAAATGGGTGTAGAGTGGAATTAAACAGTATTTATTTGTTTCTTTATGTTGATTTTTAGACCTCACCAAACACACACATGCTTCCCTCTTTTCTTTCTACACAAATATTTGAGAGCCCATATATTCTAGTAACAGGGTTCTTATCTGTTAACAATTCACTATCTTTTCGAATTGAGAAACAAATAAAAATTCTAGTACAATGAGTAAATATTAGTATACATGAGAACATAAAGCAGAAGAACCTAATATGGTTTATGGGGATTAAAGAAGACAATTTAAAGATCATACTTAACATAAACACATAGACAGTTGCATACATGTATACACATGTATATGATATATATAAAATTTATATATATGCATACATACATATGTATAATTTCCAAAAATAAGATAGTAGTGAGTTATCTGATATGCCTGTCTGCAGTATGATGAAAGAAAAACACTAACTTAGGGGTTAATATTTGTGAATAACTGACTTCTCTAGAAAAAGGATACCACATAATTTAAAGCTGTTAATGTGTTTCTAACCTCTAATGCGCTTTCAACAGCTGACTTATAGTTAATACCAAAGGAAAACTTTCATTACCTGCATGACAGAGTAGAGAACATGTCAGATTAGTTTAAAAGTTATTGGCATTAGTTCTAGTTTGGCAGTTCATTAACTATGTGGTTTTGACTAAGACATTTGATATAATTAAACCTCAGTTTCTTTCCTGGAAACATGATGATGCTGAGTAAAATTGTTTAAAAAAATTTTATCATCTGACTTTTCTAAATATTTAGGTCTATGCTAAAATTTAAATTATCTTAAGACAATAGTTTTTAAATTCTTGCTCCTAGAAAGTGTTTATAAATTATTCTTGTTCTTACTTCCTACAAATTTTTTTTTTGTTACTCATCACACAAACCATCTCTGCCACACTGGCCAAGACTTGTCAGACTGGTTCTGTTTGGATCATCAGTGACTTCTTTCTTCACCTCAATCTAGCTTACAAAGTCACTGATAGAGCTGGATGCACACATTTGATTGTAGACTGGTCTCTGTGGGAGTCTCCTTGCTGGTCAGCAATGTATAGGTGAGTTCCCTTTTCTTCTTGTCTTAAGGAAGGAAAAATGGTATAAACTATATCAAGGAAGGTATAGATCTCTAATTTATTATCTGTAACGTATATAAAATGTAAAATATTTTTGAGATTTTTACATAAGTCAAGAAATAAATGTCAATTCTCTCTTGATTAGCATACCTGATCCTCTCATATCCTATCACAGTGTTTTCTGTTTACTCTCAGAAGGACTCTACAAAATGTAAAGGTATATGATATTTGACAGTTGTCTTTCACTTTGTTCTAAGAAGAGTAGCATGTGCTTTGATTTGAACTTTATTTATCATACTGAGAAAATACTCTTATTTCAGAAGGAATGCATTAGAAAAATATAAATGTAAAGACATGAAAACCAAAATTATGCTAATTTCTTTAAGTAAGTAGTTCAAAATATAAAAATTATAAATTTTTGAAATTTATAAGATGATTACATGACTAAATTATTATAGTCAGATTTTATAAATAAATCCAACAATGTGCTTGACTATAATTAACTTCTCTATTGTTTTCTCTCAGAGTTAGCAACAAGGTTTGAGTATACCAATTTGGGCTAAAAATATCTCATATTCAGATTCAATTTTCTTTTTTCTGACATACAACTTTTGATTTACTTTGAGAAGAAAACCATTTGAAAAATATAAAACCTCCATTTGGAATCTGTAATCTTCATTAAATGGGGAAAACAGGGCCTGACATTGGGAGAGAGAATTTCAACATACTTTGTATGAGATGTTTAATTCTCTTTCATACCTGTCAATGAAGCAACTAAGAGCTATAGATATTACAAAAGTACTCAGATTTCTCAAGGCTCCCTGCTTTTTGCAATTATTTCTCCAGATTCTATAATACTTTTGTATCCTACCTTCTTTCCCTCATTATCTTTAAAATTTTTATCATATAAAACAGGAAAGCCTCTACCAAGCTCAACATACTAAACAGATCTAGGCCTCATCTAAGTCAGCTTTGAGTGAGTCTGGATTTGATTCTAAATGTTTAGAGAAGCCATAATAAAGGGGTATGGGAGTGAATTTTTCTAAGAGTAGTCTCTAATTTGACATAAAGCATATGCTTACTTTTTAAAGTCCCTCTTCACAGTAGATAGAAGTTATCTCTCAAGGAAAAAAGACCAAAAACAGCTAACAAAACAAAAGCCAAAAATGTCTTCCTGATCTGATGTTTTTGTAAGAAAAATAAAGCATGTCTGTTTGAGTGTGCCTACAAGAGATGAAGCATTTAGGGAATGAGCTAGAGTGAAAAGGGATCAAGTTTATTATACACATTTGTTGGACTAAATGTGCCAACAGGAATTCTCTGAAGAAAGAGATATAATTGAAATGCAATTAGACATTTTCTATTTAAGGACTTTGGGTCATATCTGGAAAGCATATCAGAAAAAGGCAGGGAATTGTATTAAATAGCACAATCTTTTCTCTTAAGTAAAATTTTGATAGCCTCTTCCCCTATTTCACCTAAATGAGAATCATATTTTTAAGAATTTAAGGGTAAGAAAAAAAAAACATTAGAGCAGGTAAACATTCATCTTATGTTGCTACTTTCCCCAAACACTTATTTTATGCTATTGTTTGGGCATGAACCAATCAACATATGAACTTTATAAACATATATGCATATGTGTATGTGCACACACACACACACAGTCACACACACACACACACACCAGAAGGCTGAAGAAAACTTTACTGGGAATAATCTTATAGTGAAGAGGTTTATGAGAAAAAGAACATATTTACTGAATATATTTCTTAAATATATTTACTTGTAATGGATGTGTATGCTAAGTATGTTCACCTATAACCCCAAAACAAGATGAAGATAAGCAGATCAAATGTACAGGGATAACATCTATGTATATTTAAGTAGATGAAGGTGAAATGAGGACTATTCAAATGAAACAAAATATACTTTCATTTTTCTTAAGAATTAGCAAAGGCTGGCTTAAGTACCCCCACGTTCAACACAACGAGTGCTTATTAAAAATAGTGATGCCCAGCTCCCATTCCAAAAATTCTAATTACTCTCTAGTTGTGGCATGGGAATCATATTTTAATAATTTGCACTAGGTAATTCCTAGTTGACCTAAAGTTTGAGAAGAACAGGTATGGTGTAGATATAAAAAGGAAGAAACTTGTAAGGTTGAAAGAAATTTAAAAAGAAATGAAATAGCTCAGTGGTTAAATGAGGCTTCCCTTTGTTTTATTTCAATTGCCATAATTATATCTTAATGGGAGAAGCTCTCTCCCTAGTCAGCTTTCCCTCTGAGGGAGAAGAGCATTCGTTTATGCAACATAGTGATGATTAAGGAGATGAGGGTTATTGCAGAAGGCACAGAAACTGAAGGGAGGACACGGATATTATTTGAGTAGTTGAGTCAAAAAGGGAGGCTGATCTTATTTGTATTTTAAAATCTGTATGTTTACAGGAAAAACTTCAGTGTAAAACGAATATGTCAGTATTACCCCCTGAACTAATCAGGGTGGTGCTGAAGGGACTCTCTGTTAACAGACAGACCCAGAGTTGCTTCCTGATTTAGTTTCAAATATTGAGCCCAAACTCATTTCTCTTTCAACTAAGATCAGTGCTGATTCAGATAACAACTTTTAGTGAGTTCTCATTGTGGACTAAGTTCTGCGTGGACTTCCATTGTGGATTTCGTGAAGTACTATTTCAGGCATGGTTATTGTTATCACTCTTTATTAAAAGATGAAGTGACTGTGGCTCCAATTGTACAGGCTGAGTAAGTGTTGGATTCAGAACGTGACCCGGTCTTTGTGGTTTTAAAGTCTAGGCTCTTATCCCTGTAGCATTGTCTACCATGTGCAGGAAACCAAAAGTAGGGCCTCTTGAAAATGTATACTAGAAGAGAGAAATGGACCATGTAAACACACATATGCATGGAGAAAATGTGACTGCATAAGCAAAGCAGTAGATATAAAGACTAATATGTGATTGTTCACATATATGCTGGGGGGCAGGAGGGTGGGATATAATTTTGCTTCCTTTTATAGGTTTTTAAGAATGCTTTGACTGCCTTAGTTAATTTTCTTAAAACTGTCTTTGTTTTATTTATTAAATAAGATGGGACCTAATTCTTCCATTCTATCTAAAAGATGACTGAGAGTAAGCACTTTGATTAGTGTTTTCTAAAAAAGGATTTCAACATTGGCTATATTGTGGAAACTGAGTTCATCTTAGTGTAGCATTTCTTAGAATGAATTCATTGGTCAGTAGTGACTGTGACTAACAGACCTGTGTTATTCTTTCATTGTTATTTTCCTAAAAAAATGTATTCTTGCTTCAATGTACAGAGGAGATAAATAGACATACTCAAGAAAAATAGCACAGTATATGCCTAAAAATCAGCTCTGAGATTTTTTTTTCCTCAGTAATTTTTGAAATTTTATTTGTTGGAGAGATGGAGGAGGTGAGTGATAAATAGGCAGTTATAAATAATGGTTCTAGACATTAGTATGATTGGTTTAAAATATAAAACAAGGTACTAGTATAATGAATAACAAAAAGGGATGATCAACATACAATATTAAAGAACTCACCCTTAGAAGGTAAAGTTGAGCTCATACTCAAACCTGAATGTCGAATGTTAAAAATAGAGTATATTAGGTCAAGAAAAAAAAAAAGCAGAAGATTCCGGTCAGAGTAACGAAAGTGCTAAGGCAAGAATAAGCTGGATATATCCTAAGTACAGAACAAGGCTAGTGAAGCAGGAGCTCAGTAAGCACTCTTGATGACAACAGGTTCAAGAAGGAGGTGGGTTGAGCAGTTGTGGGGCAGGTTGTCTGAGACAGTTTGTGGAAAACTGAGTCCCTGACTTCATGACTCTATCAGGGTTAGAGTCTGGAGGAATTGTGTTAAGAAGTTATTGAAGCACACTCCCTTGGACCTACTCTTATTGAAGATACTAGATGAGAACTGTAAAGAAAGTTCTCACAGATTCGGGCATGATTTAATAGGTTTGAGATCTGTGGATGAGAGGATGAGAGGGATTTAAGAGGTGAAGAAGGAGGAACAGGCTGCAGAGAGAGCCAATACCTCATGCCAAAACCTGCAAACCCAACCTTCTTACAGGTACATATGTGGATGGATGAGTGAGTGATTTCTGAGATTTTTTTTTAGAGTGGTAATTCTAAAATTAAAGCTAGTCTTAGAAGAATTCAAAGTACCATACAGGCATCATTAAATTCTATCTTGCAACCTTTCATCTGAAGCTGTCAGATGATATCTCTTTTTTGAAGCTTCAAACACTAACACAGAAGGATTTAGCACTTTAAGTTGAAATGTGAGTCAGTGCAGGACCATGTAATAATAATAATTGCTATCTTTTGTTTCAAACATACTATGGGTCAACTACTGTCCTAGATCATCATGTGTGTTTAATCTTTATAACAACCTATGGGTATATTATTATACCTATTCAACAGATTAGGAAACTGAGGCTCAGCCAAATACCATTTTTGCTCGGGGATAATAAATGGCAGAACTAAGAATTAACCCAGGCCTATCTGACACATATATTCTTAATCACAATGCTGTACCAATCTCACAATCTCTCCTTTGTTTACATAGGTGGTTCTTATACTACTCTGGGTTAACTGTCTTATAGTGTTAAAAGATATCAAATTTATACTTTTTTTTTTGGTACTCAGGATTGAACCAAGGTGTGCTTTACCACTGAACTACATACCCAGTCCCTTTTACTTTTTATTTTGAGACAAGGTCTCACTAATTTCCTTAGGCCTTGCTGAGTTGCTGAGGCTGACCTCAAACTTGTGATCCTCCTTCTTGAGCACCACCACACCCAGCTCAAACTTATGTTTTCAAAGAACAATATTATTTTTCAAAAAATAATCTTTGAAATTGACCTCTGAGGCTATTGGACAGGAAGAATTGCTATCTGTATTCTACAAGGAATAAAACACTCCAAGATCAGACAACTGACGTGTGACCACAGGAATGTGTTAGTCAATACTAGAGATAGAATCTGTCCTCTTGGTGCACCTATATACTGAGTTTTATATAGTCATGTAGAAGAATTAATCAGTAAAGATGACTATATGATATAAAAGGTTTACTACCTGATCCAAAAAGTATTGTTATTATTATTACTTATACCATTTGTATTTGTATAAAATATAGTCCTTTTAATTGACAAAAATTAATTAATCATATAGAGTGTGTTGCTTTGAAATAGTTATACATTGTAGAATGGCTAAATTGAGTTAATTAAAATACGTATGCCTCACCTCACATAGATTTTTATGATGAGAACACTTAAAATTCACCCTTACAGCATTTTAAAAAATACCATATATTCTAATTAATTTCATCACTATGTTGCACAATAGGTCTCTTTTTTTCTTTTTTCTTTTTTTTTAAAGAGAGAGAGAGAATTTTCTTAATATTTATTTTTCAATTCTAGGTGGACACAACATCTTTGTTGGTATGTGGGGCTGAGGATCGAACCCGGGCCGCACGCATGCCGGGCGAGCGCGCTACCGCTTGAGCCACATCCCCAGCCCCACAATAGGTCTCTTGAATTTATTCCTTGGAGCTAACTGAAATTTTGCCTTTCAAAAATAGATTTGGCACCTTAAAAGCTTGTCAAGTCACATATGAAAAAATTCAGAGTACGTATAGTAGGAATAAAAATATTCCCTGATATATATACAATTCTAACATATATTTTCTCATTTGGTAGTTGTCAAAAACCCCACCAGGCCAATAATTTTACTATTACCATGACAATAACATTACTATTTCCATACAAAGGAGGGAAGCAATTGTTTAGGAAGACTGAGTCTTTCCCAGGAGAGTGGTTGCTGGAGCTGAGGTTTGAGCACACATCTTCCAACTTCACCTCTTTGCTTTCTAGCTCTCTTTTCTGTCTCTATCATGTTATTACCCCTGGAATCACAGATGCTCCCTTGTTTAAGCCAAGCCAGTTGTCTTTGCCCTTCAGTTCACTTAATCTTAACATTTCAATGTCTCTAGTCAAGAAAATATAAAAAATAATAATGAATATATGTGAGATACTTCAAACCAGTCTTTCAAATTATATAGTACATTCAAGCCATTATCAAGCACTTGAGCATGTTACTGGGCTCGACAACAAAGCAAGGTTTGGGCTTCACAGAGTTCTAGATCCTTGACTTGAGTTGTCTACACCATGGCTGACAAGAGGCAGCTCCTGACTTAACACTCCATGTGTCCAAAGATTAGTGCTTTTCTATAGTTTCCTTTCCAGTCAAATTTGTCTTTGTACAGAGGACTAAAGAAGATTCCTGATGTCTGGAGCAGAGTTGCTGTAGTGGAGCAGGACTGAGGCTGGGAGCCTGTTTTGCTCTGCCTTCTTATCTGCTCATATACATAAGATGCTTCTTGAGGATTAGTTTTGTTGTTTTTCCCAGTCCACTTTAAAGGCAAATTAATTTCTAATTAGGAAGAAGGAAATAATGAAAACAGCTAATACTTAAGTATTTGCTCTGTGCCTGGTGAGGTGCCAATAATTATGCATTTAAATCTTGGAAGAATCTTCTGAATTGGGTTCTACTAAAATCTCCTGATGTAGGGGGGAAAATGTAGACTTGGGAAGGGTGAGTAACTTTCATAGAATCACCTAGCTAATGAGAGGCAGAGTCAGGACTAAGGCTAAGATGTTTGTCACTGAAGCCTAGGTCTTTATGTACTAAGTAAGAAAATGCAATTCATTTGCTTAAAGTCATAAAACTTGTTGCAGTGAAATTCTCAAATGGAACCTTGGCCTCCTCGTATATTACTATAAGATTTATTATTTGTATTTCTAAGTCACACTGTTATCAGAAGAAATTAAGTACAAATATTTTATTATCTTCTTATACAGAAAATTTGCAAGAAAATTAGTAATCATGTATCTTGATGTCCTCCTTTTCCAAAGATAATTACATGAAAATGGTAATTTACTCTGATTGCAACTAATCTGTTTTGCATATTGTAATAGTGTCAGATTTAGTCTTGAGTGACAGGAAACTAAGAACAATAGTAGATTACACAAGATGGAATTTCATTCTGTTTAATGTAAAGCAAGCCTGGAGGTAATCAGGTATGAGCTAGCAGGCAAGTTCACAAAGAAATTAGGAATGTAGGCTCCCAGTGTCATGTTGTCCTACCAAAACTGCATGTGTCTTCCAAATTGTGACCTAATAAGGATGTCTGAGCTCAACTAATGTATATGTGTTTTAGTTATAAAATATACTAGAAGATTCTAGCCATTAGAATAGAAACTCCATTGATCAGAACCTGTTAATATGGTGACCCCTATGAACAAGGAATACTGTTCTGTTTTCCACATAGCTATATCCTTAACCAAATATCAAAGATTTAATTATTAAAAAGAATAAATATTTGAGATAAGCACATAAGTCAGGTGAATGTATGGGTCTGAAGTTTAAACAAGTTAGCTGAGCTGTAGTTATAGATTTAGAAGTTGTGAGTTTATCAACTATGGACACTGGTAACAAAGTATTTGGTTCTTTTGAATAAAATAATACTTATAATTTTTATGGCATTATTTCCATAATTTTTTTACCTTATTCTAACATGAATCCTAGCATATTTTACTATATATGTTATTGTTAAAATGCCAATATATTATAGTATGATTAATTTGGGGTGAGTATATAATGATCAACTTCACAAATTGGAGGGCAGAGAATGCTGGAACCTGTGTGATGTTGAACTTTATCTAAGATTTCTCATCTGTTACAACTAAGGAAAGACACAGGTCACTGGACTTTCAGTTCAGAGCTATTCAACTCTCATAGGACATCTCTAGACAAAAGTCTTGAGGAAGATTTGGTAGGAAGACAGCTAATATTACAAAAGGGCTCTGAAAGCTGAAGCTCTCTATGAGCAGCCAAGAGTGTCCCTAGCTCACTCAACCATTTTCTTCTGATATTCCTCCATGACACATCTGCACACTGCCTGTTAATTCTTAGGCTTCTTCCCCATCTTCAGTTCTCTGCAGCCAGCTGCAGGGTCATCCTTTGTTTAGTTTGCTGTGGGAAACTCTTTCTTTTAAAGTTGCTTATTTAGATCATGCCAACTTATAATTGGAAAGAGTTTGAGGAAAGAAAAGCAAATATGCTAGTGGAATTAAAACTTTATATTTTTGTACCCCATCTATCTATAATTATAAATTTCTGGAGGTCAGGCAAAGTGTCAACCTGAATACTAGTTTGGAGTAAACTATGCCACACAATATCTGGCTGGGAACTTTAATAAAGACCCTGATGATAACAGCAAAGATCAAAGGCATTCCTTAGTGCTGAGTTACCACCACTCTTTGTATAATACACCTATCTAAGAAAATCTATCATATGCAGTCTTCACAACCTTCTTTTAAAGTGGTTGGAGGAAGGATAACATTGCTTGAGTTTTTTGGTTGGTTAAATAGAGGAATGGCTAAATTATGAATTTTACACAACTTACACTTAGTATGCAACATGATTTTCTCTTACAATATTTAATAAGAATTTAACTGCTATACTAAACAAGTCTATATTTATGTATTTTTTGTGTGTGTGTTACTAGGGAGAGGGGGTTGAACTCAGGGAAACTCTACTACTGAGCTACATATCCAGTTCTTTTTATTTTATTTTGAGGCAGGATCTTGCTAAGTAGCTCAGTTGGCCTCACACTTGCAAGCCTCCTGCCTTAGCCTCCCCAGTCACTGGGATTTCTGTGCTGGGCTAAAATACTTTATTTTCAAACATCCAGCTTTATGCCCACCATTTTAATAATCTTTAGATATTTTATAATGTGTTAATATCTTCTAGAATCATTTCCATAATAATTATGGAAATGTTAGATATTTTTAAAAATTATCATAGTACTTGGTATCTGAGTGATTTCACACAGACACCTTTCTTCACCTTGACATCAAATTGCTTTTACTGAATACTAATTAATGCCATTTATTGGAATTGAGGGACATTATAAAGCTAATTTTTATGTCTATATTAAGAATAGTAGAGACTATAGTTCACCGCATCACAATTTTTTTTTAATGAGGACCCAAGAATTGTATTGTTGCTGAACAATTAATTGCTCTGTTTTGTCTTATGGGGTCCATAAAGAATGTCCTCCAGCAGGATTTGCTTGCTTTTAGTTTATTTAGTTTTTGAACTGGCTACTAGAAAGCTACAAATTTTGTGGCCTGATTTAAGAAATAACTACATGCAAATTATGTTACCTACATAGTCTTAGTACTATTTCTATTTTATGTTTCACATATATTCTTATATTCCCAATTTAATTAAGGAACACCCCCACTAAACACATATGTACATATACCCATATGTATGTATATATAGATATAGATGTGTGGTATGCATATCTTTATAAGCCACCTTAAATCAGTCTGGTACAAGGAGAGGTATAAAAAAGAGCATCTATGATAAAACAATAAATTTTCCTCCAATTGTATTAGTGTCATAAAATAAAAATGGAAGTAATTGTTTGGAAATTAATCTACTACCTTATTATAACTTCCTTAAAAGAATTATTCATAGTTATCATTACAGGGACTGCACATATTATAATTTAATACAAGGACTTGATGGAGACTATTAGATACTTAATAGATATGTTCTATTTAATAGTGGTAGAACAGAAATATATTACTTCAATTTTATAAGGAGTAATTTTATTGTATTTCTTCTTTTAAGAAACAGAAATAAAAACATATGATCCATAAACACATTCACAAAATCTTATTTTTTATTTTGTCTTTTTGTTTTTTTGTTTTTTTTTTTTTTTTGCTATTCCCTAGTGCCAAGAGAACCCAAGATTCGTACACATGCTAGGCAAAGCTGTACCACTGAGTTACATCCTTGGCCCCTCTACCTTGAATATTTTTATAGCTTTGTTATAGAAACATAAGAAAGAGTAAAGATCTCTTCAAGACATGCTAGTAGGAGTTCTCCCTAATATAAAATGCAGCTGAAGTATTTCTACAGAGAAGCTAAGCCTGCACAATTGTATGAACTAAGCCAGTACATAATAAATACTGAATAAATACTTATGAATTGGCATTTTTTATCTTAAGCACTTATTAGGGAATTCACAGTGTCATAAGGCACTATGCTGTTACTATTTGTGGTATCTTGCTTTTGCTTTTGTTTTGATACTGTAACACAGACATTCAATGACCACAAATAATATGTCTCCTGAAATTAATGTCTCCTTATTTGCATTTGCCACTTTCTATATTATGATAACTGTTTTACAGTAGATAGAATACACAGTTGGGAAATCATGTATTTTAAATGCAGGTTAAATACAAATATTAACCACAAATCTTGATCAGGGCATGGAGTGTCTTATTGCAATTAGGCTTTACTTAAAGAACAATTATTCTTTATAATGTCTGTCTTATCTTCTCTTATGTGTAATCTTCCAAGTTCTTTTCTAGAACTAGGGCAGACTCCAAGTACTTTGAAAGAGATCAAATGCCATGTTGTAGTACTGATTCTATTTGTGAGGCAACTTCAATTCAGTTCCTCTGTGAGCAATTTCTTGGGTATGTAGTGAGAGACATACAAAGAAATAAGGCTCAGGCCCTGTCCCCAAGTAGCTTGAAATGCATATTTCAAAGTAATACTCCGGAGTGAATACATTGACCAGAGAGGAGGGGACTTTTCAGTTGGCCCTTAACTATGCATAAGACTTTTATGATGCAGGCAAAGAATAGAATCAGAGTGACTCCACATAGAAGACAGCAGAAGCAAAACTAAGAGCTTACTGGAAAGGGGAAATGCTAGGCCAAGGGAGGCAACCTGGGTTTAAAATAGTCCAAGCCATTTTTCGTATCACTTCTAGAAAGACGGCTTACTATAATGGGGAATCAGTGACTGGGGAACCAGAAGAGAAGCTGGTCATCATCTAGCTATATGACAAGTTTTAGTGAGAACTGCCAGAACAAATTCAGCATCAAAAAGAGACTGCAGAAAGACTATATTATATTTAGGTATGAGTAAGACGAGAACATGAAAGATCATGATAGCTTCCAAACACAATTAGCATTGACTTGCAATCTATCACTTAAGCCAGCCTGCGAGAAACTGCAGCCTTGGTACTTCTAAAGAAGAACAGTAATTTATGACAGGTGAAAATGATAAGAAATTTCAGTTTCAGTCTACAGAAATGAAACTTTATTAACACATATGAGGTTTATTTGCAATAGTACCCTTTCCTCCCTCCCTTGCCTTTTTGTTCTTGCTGCTTTTCTTTTTTAGCAGTATTTTTAAAATTTGACACAGTAAGAAGTGTCAGTGTAGTGGTGGACGGATTGGCTTCTGGCAATATGAAGCTGACAAAATGTACCTCTCCTCTAGCTGCTACATTCACCAGTCTTGCACTAGCTACAACTTCTTTTTCCCCAAACTAAAAAAATAAAATCATCATAAGAAAGCAATTTAATACCACTGAAAGTATTAGAATTCAACAATTTTATCTGAAGGTGAATTTAGGTGAGGAAGCGCAGTTGTTTCAGCAAGCACAAATAACGAAGGGACAAGTGTCTTGTTTATGTGCCGTGGGAGACTAATTACACAAGTGCTTGTTGATATGTTCAACAGCTATTTTTTTCATTTTTCTTATTTTTGAGCACACTTTGTAATCATACCTAATTTGGAGCAACTTAGTACCGAATTGCTTTCTGAGGGGAAAAAAAGTGATTAAGACACAGGATAAATTATGCCTCAATAATGGTAAGTAGGAAAAAAAGAAGTAGGGTGAATCTGTTTGAAAAGCAATACCATAAGATTCAGAAAGAAAATGATAATGTTTCTAATGACAAACATCTTGGTAATATGTTAATTGTCATTATTACTAACAAAGTAATTATAATCATTCTTGATATTTGTACAATAATTTTTTAAAACTTGGAAGCTTGAAGTACTAAAATACTTTATCATTTTTTACCTTCACATAGCTTGTCATGTTAAGAGGAGTTTGGAATTATAATCCTCAAATAACATAACAGATAGAATTGAGTCTGCTATTACAAGACTATATGATAAATAAGTTGATAGAAGGGCTCAGAAATACACTCTTTTAATTGTTTACTCAAAGTATTTTTTCTGGTTTCTCTGTTGTTTTTGTTCCATAATGTCCCTCTTGGCTCCTTCTAAACCACCAAAGACAGCATGTCACTTAAATCATTATGGGAGGTGGGGGTCAGGAAAGGACATAACAGTGGTATCTTAGACTCAATAATGATGTGAACTTCATTAAAAAGCATGTATAATTGTCCTTGGTCATTTTTTTTCTTTTAAAGATATCTCTGTATCTCTGTCTCTGTCTCTCTCTCTCTCTCTCATTTAATTCAAAAGTCATAATGTTTATTGTTAAAAAAATCTACCAAAACGGGGGCTGGGGATGTGGCTCAAGCGGTAGCGCGCTCGCTTGGCATGCGTGCGGCCCGGGTTCGATCCTCAGCACCACATACAGACAAAGATGTTGTGTCTGCCAAATACTAAAAAATAAATATTAAAATTCTCTCTCTATCTCCCTCTCTCACTCTTTCTCACTCTGTCTCACTCTTTCTTGAAAAAAATCTACTAAAATGAAAAAATACATAAATTACAATCAAATTTTTTATTCCATATCTTACTGTTAATAATTTTATGTTTTCTTCTACATATTTTGCTGTATACACCTATATAGTTTTATTATTTATAAAGACTGGGATGTAGAATAACATAAGTTCTGCCATATTTTTCACTAAATGTACCATTGTCCTTTTATGTTAACACATGCAGATTTACCCTCATCAATTTAATGACCACACTGTTTACCTTTCTGTCTTGATTAAAAGTTATTATGGAACAAATTAAACTTGCTTATACTATACAATTCTACGTAACAATCATGTATTTTTAGTAATTTTATCATATTTCCTACAAGCATAAATTCACACTCCTCATCTGGCATGCACTGACATTAGTGGAGAAGCACTTTCCTCCCTCTAATCCCTCCAAAATTTTGCTTACGTCTGTTATATGCATCTCCTTTCTTCTGCAACAGATGAACAGCAAGCATTCAGAGAAGAAGAGACAGGAATCAGTTTGGGAGCTTCTTAAGCACAATTGTGCAGAAAAGAATAAACTCCTTATGGAGAAGTATTTTTATATTACAGTAATTGCCATTCTAGGAACAGGTGTTTGGAGCCCCACTCAAGGGAGAACTGGAGCTGATAGAAGTAGAAGAGGGGAAGATGAAGTTTCCCTGGCTACAGCCCCATGGGACAATCACAGGAACAAGGGAGGTGATCAAGTAGAGTCCCTGGAGCCTACTGCTACCCCCCAGTGCCTTCAGCAGGGACAGAGTCCTACAGAGATGATGACACCATTAGCTTATGTGACAACGTTCACTATTCAATGTTCAGACACAGCCAGGATGTAATGACACCAGTATTATAATATCATCATTCCTGGTTTTATATCAGCATATAAAGAGTTTGATGATAAACCAACTATTATAACCCAAGAATCTTCTTGATATCGGTAAGCAAAAATTATCTCTTGTGAAATGCTTTGTAGTCTGCAAGAAGTTTACACATTCATGAGCTCATTTTGAGGTCCCACTGTGTGTGTGTTTCTTTGTTTTATATTATTTTTACTTATAGATGGACACAATACCTTTACTTTATTCATTTATTTTATGTGGTGCTGAGGAATGAACCCAATGCCTCACATATGTGAGGCAAGCGCTCCACCACTGAGCCACAACCCCCAGCCCCACCATGTTTTAAACATAATCCTGCGCCTTATAGGTGGAGAAACCTAGCTCAGAACTTAAATGATCTATCCAAGTCACAGAGTTGGTAATGGAAGGGCTGGACTTAACAGCCTTCTTTGTTCTGGTTCAACACCCAATACTCCTCCAGGAGAACAATATATTTCCCTTTAGTCCCCAGGAACCAGACAGGTAACAAACTTAAAAAAAAGAAAAAAAGAAAAAAAAAGCACATGCAAAACACCTCAGGAAATTTTAAAATAACACTATTATAGCCAAACTCCTTAGTCAGCTCTGATTTATTATTTTTTCTCTGCTGTTGAGTTTGCTTACCAACTATTATAATCCAAGGGAACAGCAACTTCATCATTCACAAAAACAAATAAACCAGGTTACTCAACATGTTTCAATAACATGTTTCAGAGGCAGAATAAATGGGAGAGGCTTGGAGATAAATATTAACTCAAAAACTCAGGAGGTTTTGAAGAGGGCAATCTCTTATGTGTATCCTAAGAGTTTGGATTTTGAATTAAACAGAAAATTATAAGGAGAATGGAATTAGAAACTCTATCTAGAACTTGTGTGATTTGAACTGCAATGTATCTCACAGGCTATTTGTCATTCTAGAGTGCTAGAAATAGGCTTAAAAGACGTAGTTCCTATAGAATTTAGCTCCATAGCTTGTCCATAGCTAGTCCATAGCTAGCTTTACAAGTATTAGCTATCACATAACACTTTCTACAGGCCAGAAACTATCATAGACACCTCATATATACAGTACCTTCATCTAATTCTTATCATAATCCTATGAAGTAGGTACTGTTACTATGGTCTTCATTTTATGGAAGAAGAAACTGAGGCACAGAGAAGTCAAATTACTTGCATAGGGCCAGGCTGTCAGAGCCAAGACTGGCTTCAGCATCTGGGACCAGGGTTTGTTCTAAACCCTACACTGCCACCTGAATGTCCTTTATTCCTCAGATATATCTGTTCTGCCTAAGGAGTGTATGTGGGCTTCCTTGTACCGTCTGTAATCCATCATTTACTTTCTTCCTCAGGCCACCCGTGGCGAGGGCCAGGAAAGGACGGCGCGTGGAGCCCTGGGTTGTTGGCCTCATCACCTTTTTATCCCTGATTATCCTAGCAGTGTGCATTGGACTCACTGTTCATTATGTGAGATACAGTAAGTATGAGCTGCCCTAGAATCATGTGATTTACCCCAAGCATTTCCTCATGTACCTTCCTGTTTTGTTTTGCCTGGGGCTTGTTCATTCATTGCTGTGACTCATTTGCATAACCCAGACACATCTTTACCTGCTTCTTTGTCTTTCACTTCAATCCACGAGCCAAGGAGGGGTTTTCTTTCTCTCTTTGATATAGCAATACTCCCTGATGGGACTAGCATGCTAGTTTTCATATTAATTAATAAGTGATAATCAAGTCTTAAAGAGAAAAACCACAGGTTAGCTCGATTTACTGTCTTAACTTGTTTGAGAAAAGTAACTTAAAATAATTTTTAACTGAAGTCTTGACATCCCTATAAATTAATTATACAATAAAGATAATCTTTATAGAGAAATAGGCTCTATTCTGTACTAACAAATTGGAAAGATCCCCATAGCTGTATGATGTTGAATAAGTGCCTATTTCTTTTATTTAAAATCTTATCCTCAGCTATAGTGTGATTAAAGAAGACAGGATATGCTGAGGTTAATTTTAAGAGGTTCACTCTGCGGTTATCAGATATCTCACTGCCAGATGAACTGCTAGTTGCTATGTTATTAGAAAGGTCTCCAGGGTACTGTAGAACAATTCTTCCAGGGTCTAACAACCCTTCTGAAGTTTCCTTCTATCATGTCTTGGGTTTTAATTAGTTGACTCAACTATGACCTCTTAGTTTAATATCTCCCTCTGTGATTAGATTATTCTTTGATATTCAAGGCCTTGAAATCATGAAAGTTAATCACTTGATTCTAATTTCATTGGGAATTTGTTAAAGGTGGTTTCCTATAAAGAAATAGAATGATACGTAATCTGGTCATCTTCCTCCATTATCCACACATGATCAATCTCATCTTCCAAAGCGAAGTAGACTAATTCTGGGCAGTTTAAGAAAAAAATATTTAAAACTCTGTGTGTGTGTGTGTGTATGTGTGTGTGTGTGTGTGTATTAGAATTTGCCCAAATGCAAGTCTTTAAATTCAGGGTATTTTCATTTGAGAACAGAGATTTCTCTGGTAAATGCTTTTAATAAAAATGTGTTACTGATTACAATTCTTTAGTTCTGTTATGAATTTATCAAGTCCCATTATGTCGTGAGGATTGTGACTTCTTCCCATGGATGCCTAAGACTATGACTTATTCACTTTTATGTTTCCAGAACTTCACAGAATTTCAGCACCTATTAGTTACTTTATAACTAATTTGAATATTGAGTGGTGAAAATTAATGAATCATATCTATGATTTTTTTGGGGGGGCGGGGATTCTCTGACTTCACATGAAGTTCCTAGTAATGCCAGGGGCCTGATCACTTTCATGAGAGAAAATGTTATTTGCTACTTCTCCTTTGCCTGTTCCCAAGCCAAGTTTTATAATATTGTATGTCTTATTCATATACATACTGTGAAGAACTGGCACTATTCTTCTAGTTACCAATTCCTGAATCCCATTGTTGAGATGAGCAGTTCGGAAATATGGAACACACAGCTTCCACAGCCCACACGGTACACCTGAATAAACAATGATTATTATGAGGTGTGTAACTGCCGTCTTTGTGCCCTGCCCTCTTGGCAGATATAAACTGACAACAAAGTAAATATAAGCGACCAAATAAAAAACATCTGTTGCAGAAATAGATATTGATAAAGGTAATCAGATTAGGAAAAGTATCATTTTGACCCTTACTTCACAAAGTTCAGGATATCTTAGATTTGTGTGTGTGGTCGGTGTCCAGGGCCTTAGGGTTTCCATTTCTGCACCTTTTTGATTTTTATTTTTTTTGTGTGTGTGTGTGTGTCTGTGTGTGGTGCTGGGGATTGAACCCACAACCTTGTGCTTGTGAGAGCTATATCCCCAGCCCTACCTTCATGATTTGAATGTCAGATGGTGAATCTGTCAATGAGTGACATCCCTGAAAATTATTGAATCACAAACCTATTAGAAAATTATCAACAAACTCAACATTTGTCCCAATTTTTCTTACTTTCCTGTTAATAGTCCAAATCATACTTTTAAATAACTAGATAAACCATATAATTCTGAAAACTGTAAATATGTTTTAAAACTTACTGGCCTGTTTACAAAGCAAAGTAAAATATTTGTTATAGATAAGTTGTTCATGTGGCTGTGATTGAAGCATACAAAATTACTGATATTTGCTATGCAAATGACAATTTCAAAGGATTCAACCAAACAATTCAAAGAATCCAGGTCTAAGGATATAGATTAGGTCTAAGGATAAGGTCTATTAGCTTCTGCTCTGGAACCTTACTATTTAATGTGTAATTAAGTTCTAACTGCATTGGCATCACCTGGGAGCATGCTAAAAAATATAAAATCTGTGTCCAATGTTAGACCTAATGTGCCAGAATCCCCAGGTGGTCCATTTTTACATTATAGTTTGAGAAGCAACATTCTAGAACAATGAATGTAGTTACACAGAAAGTTATGGCTAACCATGAGACAGATGTAAAAAATGCAAATATAATAAAACACATACTATTTTCATTAAATTATAAACTTTATTTGAAATGTATATATATATTGCCGGGGACCTGCCTACATTTCATGCCACACTGGCCCTTCAAAGTTATTCAGGGAGAGGGAAGAGAGGAAGGATAAGGAAGGGCAAAAACTCCCTCCTTCCTCATGTAGGTTGCTGGTGCTCAGGAGACCTTGAACTTGGATATCTCCAACCTCCCACCCTCATCCTTACATCTCCAGCTATTCTCCAGGCCTTGACAGAGTCTGACAAACAACTTCCTTCTCAAACCTACCAAATCCTTTGAATGGTCCTGGGATTCTTTTGAAATTTAACAAATTTACCAATAGTTTTTTGAATGAAAGTTACAATTAAAAACCCATAGTTTCCATGAAAGACAATGTTTTTTTGTTGTTGTTTTTTTCCCACTTCAAGAAGCAGTATTGCAAAAAAAAATCTGTGCTTTAGGAGCTAAGTTTTGGCTTGAAATTCAATTGTCTTCTGTTTTCGACTGACCGCAGCTCATTCAGCCATAGAACAGGTAATTTCAGGCTGCCATTTGCCTGCGGCTTGCAGACAGATTGCTAGGGTTCAGTGCCTGGGGGCTTCTTAGAACCTGATCTTATCGGAGGGAACACCGAGCGCAGGGCGGCCGAGTTCCGGCTCCCGGAACCGCCCTGGCCCAGGGCTGGGGAGCCTGCGGAGGCTGCTTCTTGGACCCTGCTCCTATCAGAGCATACACCAAGCACTAAGCGGCCGAATTCCGGCTCCCGGAACTGAGCCCGCGGGGACTGCTTCTTGGAGCCTACTCTTATCGGAGCTTACACCGAGCACGGAGCGGCCGAGTTCCGGCTCCCGGAACTGCCCTGGCCCAGGCCAGAAACTGCTTCTCGGTCCGGGTCCTGCTGAGGGCCGGTCAGGACTCACCCGTTGCTTTGGTTGCCCGGCAAGGGGAATGAAATGCTGCCATTCGCATAGGATACCAACATGGCAGAGATCTCATGACATTAGAAAGCGGCGGAGGAGAGAACTTCATCAATACCAGCGGCGACAGAAACAGTTGGTCTCCTGGTAGGGGGGGTGAGGCACAGACACCCAAGTCTCCTCAATTTGTGGTCGAGCCAGAGGGGAGGAGCTGGGCCGCCACCAGCGCCCGGAGCAGGCCCAGGGGCTCGCCAGCGTGGTGACCGCATGACCCCAATTGGAGAGGGGGCAGAGCGGAGCCGCCACCCGCAAGGTGGGCAGACCCGCGACCCAGTGGTACATGGGCGTGGTAGGAGGGGCAGGGCAGAGCCGCTGCCAGCGCTTGCAAGGTAAACAGACCTGTCACAGACTGGCGGGTCAGGCCCAGTGGCCTGCCAGTGTGGTACACACGTCACCCCAACTGGAGTAGGGGCAGAGCAGATCCTTCTCCCACGCCCGGATCAGGCCCTGCCGGTGTGGTGGCCACGTGACCCCAATTGGAGTGGGGGCGGAGCGGAACCGCCACCCGTGCCCTCAGGGTGAGCAGACCTGTGACCAACCTGCAGATCAGGCCCAGGGGTCCGCAGGCGTGGTAGGAGGGGCAGGGCAGATCCGCTGCCCGCGCCTCCAAGGTAGGCAGACCTGCGACAGACCGGCGGATCAGGCCCAGGAGCCTGCCGGCGTGGTACACACACCACCCTAATTGGAGTAGGGGCAGAGCAGAGTCGCCTCCCGTGCCAGGAACAGGCCCAGCGTCCTGCAGGCGGGGTAGTCACGACACCCCAATTGGAGTAGGGGCAGAGCAGAGCCGCCACCCGTGCCCGAAAGGTGGGCAGATCTGCGACCGACCAGCGGGACAGGCCCAGTGGCCTGCCGGTACGACAGACACGTCACCCCATTTGGAGTAGGGGCAGAGTAGAGCCGCCGCCCGTGCCTGCAGGGTAGGCAAACCTGCAACCGACCAGCAGATCAGGCCCGGTGGCCTGCCGATGTGGTACACTCGTCACCCCAATTGGAGTAGGGGCAGAACAGAGCTGCCGCCAGCACCCAGAACAGGCCCAGTGACCTGCCGGCGTGGTAGCCACGACACCCCAATTGGAATAAGGAGAGAGCAGAGCCGCCGCCCGCGCCTGCAGGAAAGATACGCAAGCAGTATGAAAAGACAAAGAAAGAAAGGACCACAAGCAATGCAGGTCAACGCAACTTTAGAAGAGGTAACAGCTGCAGCAGATGGAATGTCAGATAAAGAATTCAGGATATACATGCTTCAGATGATCTGGAGTATCAAGGAAGACATTAGACAGCAAAATCAGACAATGAAAGATCACTTCGACAATGAATTACGCAAACAAATCCAGGAAGCAAAGGATCAACTATACAGGGAGATAGAGGTTATAAAAAACAAACAAACAGAAATCCTAGAAATGCAGGAAGCAATAAACCAACTTAAAAACTCAATGGAGAATACTACCAGCAGAGTAGAACACTTAGAAGATAGAACATCAGACAATGAAGACAAAGTATTTCAACTGGAAAAGAACATAGACAGCTCAGCAAGACTGTTAAGAAACCATGAGCAGAACATCCAAGAAATATGGAATAACATTAAGAGACCAAACTTAAGAGTCATTGGGATACAGGAAGGTACAGAGCTCCAAACCAAAGGAATGAGCAGTCTATTCAATGAAATAATACGAGAAAACTTCCCAGACTTGAAGAATGAGACAGAATCCCAAATCCTAGAAGCCTACAGGACGCCGAATGTGCAAAATCATAAGAGATCCACAGCTAGACACATTATAATGAAGATGCCCAACATACAGAATAAGGAGAGAATTTTAAAAGCTACAAGAGAAAGGAAGCAGATTACATTTAGGGGTAAGCCAATCAGGATAACAGCTGATCTTTCAACACAGACTCTGAAAGCTAGAAGATCCTGGAATAACATATTTCAAACACTGAAAGAAAATGGGTTCCAACCAAGAATTGTGTATCCAGCGAAATTAAGCTTCAGGATGGAAGATGAAATTAAAACCTTCCACGATAAACAAAAGTTAAAAGAATTCGCAGCTAGAAAACCATCTCTTCAAAACATCCTCGGCAAAACATTACAGGAAGAGGAAATGGAAAATAACAATGAAAACCAACAGTGGGAGGTAGGACAGTAAAGAGGGGGAAAATAATCAAAGAGGAAAACAAACCATGTTTAGTAACAGAAATAAACAAATATGGCTGGAAGAACAACCCATATCTCAATAATAACCCTAAATGTTAATGGCTTAAACTCACCAATTAAGAGACACAGGCTAGTAGAATGGATCACAAAACAAGACCCAACAATATGCTGCCTACAGGAGACGCATTTGATAGGAAAAGACATACATAGGCTGAAGGTGAAAGGTTGGGAAAAATCATATCACTCATATGGACTTCGGAAACAAGCAGGAGTGTCCATACTCATATCAAATAAAATAGATTTCAAGCCAAAGTTAATCAAAAGGGATAAAGAGGGACACTACATACTGCTTAAGGGAACCATACACCAACAAGACATAACAATCATAAATATTTATGCCCCAAACAATGGTGCAGCTATGTTCGTCAAACAAACTCTTCTCAAGTTCAAGAGTCTAATAGACCACCATACCATAATCATGGGAGACTTCAACACACCTCTCTCGCCACTGGACAGATCTTCCAAACAAAAGTTGAATAAGGAAACTATAGAACTCAATAACACAATTAATAACCTAGACTTAATTGACATATATAGAGTATACCACCCAACATCAAGCAGTTATACTTTTTTCTCAGCAGCACATGGATCCTTCTCAAAAATAGATCATATATTATGTCACAGGGCAACTCTTAGACAATATAAAGGAGTAGAGATAATACCATGCATCTTATCTGATCATAATGGAATGAAACTGAAAATCAACGATAAAAGAAGGAAGGAAAAAGCATACATCACTTGGAGAATGAACAATAGGTTACTGAATGATCAATGGGTTATAGAAGACATCAAGGAGGAAATTAAAAAATTCTTAGAGATAAATGAAAACACAGACACAACATATCGGAATCTATGGGACACATTGAAAGCAGTTCTAAGAGGAAAATTCATTGCGTGGAGTTCATTCCTTAGAAAAAGAAAAAACCAACAAATAAATGATCTCATACTTCATCTCAAAATCCTTGAAACAGAAGAGCAAAACAACAGCAAAAGAAGTAGAAGGCAAGAAATAATTAAAATCAGAGCTGAAATTAATGAAATTGAAACAAAAGAAACAATTGAAAAAATTGACAAAACTAAAAGTTGGTTCTTTGAAAAAATAAACAAAATCGACAGACCCTTAGCGATGCTAGCGAAGAGAAGAAGAGAGAGAACTCAAATTACTAGCATCGGGATGAAAAAGGCAATATCACAACAGACACTTCAGAAATACAGAAGATAATCAAAAACTATTTTGAATCCTTATACTCCAATAAATTAGAAGACAGTGAAGGCATAGATAAATTTCTTAAGTCATATGATCTGCCCAGATTGAGTCAGGAGGATATAGACAACCTAAACAGACCAATATCAATTGAGGAAATAGAAGAAACCATCAAAAGACTACCAACTAAGAAAAGCCCAGGACCGGATGGGTATACAGCAGAATTTTACAAAACTTTTAAAGAAGAACTAATACCAATACTTTTCAAGCTACTTCAGGAAATAGAAAAGGAGGGAGAACTTCCAAATTCATTCTATGAGGCCAACATCACCCTGATACCTAAACCAGACAAAGACACTTCAAAGAAAGAAAACTACAGACCAATATCTCTAATGAACCTAGATGCAAAAATCCTCAATAAAATTCTGGCCACTCGGATACAAAAACATATCAAAAAAATTGTGCACCATGATCAAGTAGGATTCATCCCTGGGATGCAAGGCTGGTTCAATATACGGAAATCAATAAATGTTATTCACCACATCAATAGACTTAAAAATAAGAACCATATGATCATCTCCATAGATGCGGAAAAAAGCATTCGACAAAGTACAGCATCCCTTTATGTTCAAAACTCTAGAAAAACTAGGGATAACAGGAACATACCACAATATTGTAAAAGCAATCTATGCTAAGCCTCAGGCTAGCATCATTCTGAATGGAGAAAAACTGAAGGCATTCCCTCTAAAATCTGGAACAAGTCAGGGATGCCCTCTTTCTCCACTTCTGTTCAACATAGTTCTTGAAACACTGGCCAGAGCAATTAGACGAAAGAAATTAAAGGCATAAAAATAGGAAAAGAAGAACTTAAATTATCACTATTTGCAGATGATATGATTCTATACCTAGCAGACCCAAAAGGCTCTACAAAGAAACTATTAGAGCTAATAAATGAATTCAGCAAAGTGGCAGGATATAAAATCAACACACATAAATCAAAGGCATTCCTGTATATCAGCGACAAATCCTCTAAAATGGAAATGAGGACAACCACTCCATTCACAATATCTTCAAAAAAAATAAAATACTTGGGAATCAACCTAACAAAAGAGGTAAAAGACTTAAACAATGAAAACTACAGAACCCTAAAGAGAGAAATAGAAGAAGATCTTAGAAGATGGAAAAATATACCCTGTTCATGGATAGGCAGAACTAACATCATCAAAATGGCGATATTACCAAAAGTTCTCTATAGGTTTAATGCAATGCCAATCAAAATCCCAACGGCATTTCTTGTAGAAATAGAGAAAGCAATCATGAAATTCATATGGAAAAATAAAAGACCCAGAATAGCAAAAACAATGCTAAGCAGGAAGTGTGAATCAGGCGGTATAGCGATACCAGACTTCAAACTATACTACAGAGCAATAGTAACAAAAACAGCATGGTACTGGTACCAAAACAGGCGGGTGGACCAATGGTACAGAATAGAGGACACAGAAACCAATCCACAAAACTACAACTATCTTATATTTGATAAAGGGGCTAAAAGCATGCAATGGAGGAAGGATAGCATCTTCAACAAATGGTGCTGGGAAAACTGGAAATCCATATGCAACAAAATGAAACTGAATCCCTTTCTCTCGCCATGCACAAAAGTGAATTCAAAATGGATCAAGGAGCTTGATATCAAATCAGAGACACGCCGTCTGATAGAAGAAAAAGTTGGCTACGATCTACAGTCGGTGGGGTCGGGCTCCAAATTCCTCAATAGGACACCCATAGCACAAAAGTTAATAACTAGAATCAACAAATGGGACTTATTCATACTAAAAAGTTTTTTCTCAGCAAAAGAAACAATAAGAGAGGTAAATAGGGAGCCTACACCCTGGGAACAAATCTTTACTCCTCACACTTCAGATAGAGCCCTAATATCCAGAGTATACAAAGAACTCAAAAAATTAGACAATAAGAGAACAAACAACCCAATCAACAAATGGGCCAAGGACCTGAACAGACACTTCTCAGAGGAGGACATACAGTCAATCAACAAGTACATGAAAAAATGCTCAACATCTCTAGCTGTCAGAGAAATGCAAATCAAAACCACCCTAAGATACCATCTCACTCCAGTAAGATTGGCAGCCATTAGGAAGTCAAACAACAACAAGTGCTGGCGAGGATGTGGGGAAAAGGGTACACTTGTACATTGCTGGTGGGACTGCAGATTGGTGCAGCCAATTTGGAAAGCAGTATGGAGATTTCTTGGAAAGCTGGGAATGGAGCCACCATTTGACCCAGCTATTCCCCTTCTTGGTCTATTCCCTAAAGACCTAAAAAGAGCATGCTACAGGGACACTGCTACATCGATGTTCATAGCAGCACAGTTCACAATAGCAAGACTGTGGAACCAACCTAGATGCCCTTCAATAGACGAATGGATAAAATAAATGTGGCATTTATACACAATGGAGTATTACTCTGCATTAAAAAATGACAAAATCATAGAATTTGCAGGGAAATGGATGGTATTAGAGCAGATTATGCTAAGTGAAGCTAGCCAATCCCTAAAAAACAAATGCCAAATGTCTTCTTTGATATAAGGAGAGTAACTAAGATCAGAGTAGGGACGAAGAGCAGGAGACGAAGATTAACATTTAACAGGGATGAGAGGTGGGAGGGAAAGGGAGAGAGAAGGGAAATTGCATGGAAATGGAAGGAGACCCTCAGGGTTATACAGTGGAGGGGGTAGAGAGAGAGGAGGGGAGGGGAGGGGAGAGGTGGGGAGGGGGGAGGGTGGAGGATGGGAAAGGCAGCGGAGCACAACAGACACTAGTATGGCAATATGTAAATCAATGGATGTGTAACTGATGTGATTCTGCAATCTGTGTATGGGGTGAAGGTGGGAGTTCATAACCCACTTGAATCAAAGTGTGGAATATGATATGTCAAGAAATTTGTAATGTTTTGAACAACCAACAATAAAAAATTAAAAAAAAATACAAAAAAGAAATTCAATTGTCTTTTCTGGCTGTGTCACATTGGGGTTGGGCAAATTATTTATATTTCTCAGACTGGAACCCTCTAAGTGTTGTTAATTCTGCTTCCCCATGAGGGTGTTATTGTAAATTAAATGTGATATATGAAGATGCCTGAGCCACTGGTTTGTGTGCTCTTCCTCTGGGGTTTAAATAAAGAGGAAAAGAATGGGAAAGAACCTAGAAGAGGAGAGAGACTGAAAGTGGATGAGGTACAGTCTCTTATAATGAGCATACACAACTCTCTTGCTCATTACTGTATTCCTGATGTTTAGAACAGTGTCTCTCACAGAAAAGCAGTTGGCATATATATTCATCAAACGAGTGGATGAGTTACTGAAGGCTCTGTGCTTGCTTCACGTTTAGGAGGGTAGAGAAAAAGCTATACCGCATTAACCCTTCAGTAGGTCAAAAGTGTGGGCTGCTTAAATTGGATTCAAAAATGGAGACAGTAGCTAAGATGACAAGACATCTGCAGGTGGTGGAGAAAATAAATGGAGGGACAAGGGTCCCAGGTGAAACTAAATATTGTCTTCGGAATGTTATGAAAGTTGGCAGTTCTAGCTCCCTAAAGTGAATCCCTAGCACTTTAATTCCTATCCTCATTTTGCCTTTTAGCTAAAAATAAATTTTCTCACACAGCGTCCAGAATTGATGTGTAGTTTACTGTAGTTTACTGGGGGGGGGGGGTAGTCTACTTTTGGAATATAGAAAGGCATTCAATCTTGGGAAGCTTCTGAATCTATGCTTGTTTGTGTGCTCAGGTGGCCTATTCAGGAATGGAGAATACATGAGTAATCAGCCCATAAGGCCAATGTGGTATTGCTAAAATGCTCCAGGAACACCAGGTGTTCCTTACAGCTTTTGCACTCTAACTCATATGTTGACAAATGTTCTCATCTTCTGAGATAAGCCCGGGGCAGGATGATGAAGAGGATGACCTGGGTAAGAGCATTCCTCCCTGTCTTAGTCTTTCTAGCAACCACCAAATGGGATAATAATGGTGTTTAAACACACATCTGATAAAAAATTATGATGGACTTCTGTCTCTTTCTTTGTAGATCAAAGGAAGACCTACAATTACTATAGCATATTGCCATTCACCAGTGACAAACTGTATAATGAGTTTGGAAGAGAAGCTTCTAAAAATTTCACAGAAATGAGTCAAAGAATTGAATCAATGGTAAGCAATTTTTTTCCTCTACTTTTAGGACATTTGCTATCACTCTTTATTGTACATTTTAGTATCCTACCTTCTAAAATATCCATTCAATTGCTTCTTGCATACCTTTCAAAATGGTAAGAGGCAGAAACCCTCAGTTAGAAGAGTATGTCTTCAAAAGCTGAACCAAGTGAACATCAGCCATTCATGTGTCCTTCCTACTCACCGTTCCTTAATCAGTGTAATATTCTCCTTCAACAGAGTCCAGAAACTCTGGGACTGTGAAGGTGATTCAAATGCTTTGTTGCACTCTAGATTTCCTAAAGAAGAGACCTTGGGCAAAGATTGCCAAGATTGGAACTATTTGGCTGCATACATGAATAGCAGTTTAGCTTTTAAAACTACCTAACCTTGAACTTGCTTTTGGCACACAAATTTACAGGAAATCCACAAATACTGATCTCTGTCTGTAAGGTATCAACATTATTTTGAGGGCTTAATCAAATATTTAAGAAACTAGAAAATTTTGCAGAATGGGCTAAAAGAACAAAGGCCTGAGTGATGAATTCTCATCACTATCAGATAACTTAAAGAATAATTTGGATTTTTCTTGATAGTCTGTGAGGTATGATGTGATGGAAAAAACATCCTGAATTAGGAATTGGGACATCTAATTCTAATACCATCTGTGAAGTGTCATTTGGAATATCACTTTATCTTTCTGGATAAACTTCTTTATATGAAAATTACAGTGTTAAATTACATAATTTCCAAATTGTCTTCCATTTCCAATATCCTGAATAAGAACAGAATGGAAGTGATCTGTATTAGTCTGTTTTCTTTGCTATAATGAAATACCCAAGACAAGTTACTTCATAAAGAAAAGAGGATTATTTTGGTTCACAATTCTGGAGGTGTAAAGTCCAGCTTTCTTGTTGATGGAGTCCTAAGGTAGCCCAGGGTATCATATAGCAAGAGATAGGGAGCATGCATGTGTATGTGAGTTTTCAGCCCCCCCCCCTGAAGTACTGGGGATTGAAGCTAGGGGTACTCTGCCACTGGACTATATTCCCAACCCTTTTTATTTTTTATTTTGAGACAGCAGCTCACTAAATTGCCCAGGCTGCTCTTGAACTTATGATCCTCCTATATCAGCCTTCCTGTGTATCTGGGATTACAGGCATACCTCGCTGTACCTTTTCTCTCTTCTTCTGTAGTCACCAGGATTCCATCATGGGTCTCCACAAAAATGACTTTATCTAATCCTAATTGCCTCCCGAATGCTCACTGCTAAATGTCAGAGTGAGCTTGAATTTCCACTCCTGTAATGCTTCACAATGGGGATTAAATTTCAAATCAGGAAGACACTCAAATCATATCCACATCATAGCTGGACCACACACTCTTCCTATCCCTAGAAACTATAGCAGACTGGAAGCCAGAGCATTTGGACACCTTGCTGAGAAGGGGGTCAATCCTGGTTACATTCGCAAACAGTCAATTAGAGGAATGTATAAAGTTCTTCTCTAAGGCCAATTACAGATATAAAAGTAAATGGAACTTAAGAAGTCAAGAAAAGAAGTAACTATTTCCCTGTTCTCTGTGTCATTTGCCAAAATCCAGATCCAAATTGATATATAAATCTAAAGGAATATAGGCAGGACTCTAATATCTTCAAAACTAATAATAGCTTTGAAATTATTTGATAAATATAAGTAAATAAAATATTCACAGAACTTATTTGTACTGATTTGTCTCATAACTGTAGAAACTGTCCTATTTAGGATTCTATGAAATATAAGAAAGAATAAAAAGGCTCATTGTTCTGTCAATTAATCACCAGCTTGGAGCATCTGTATCTAGTAAATATACACACAATGGAAACAAGAAACATTTGAATTACTTACCTGCATATAGTCCAAATTAAAAAAATTAAAGTTAAGTGTGGTGACATGAGCCTGTAATCTCCAGTGCCTTGGAAGATTGAAACAGGAACATCACAAATTCAAGGACACCTTAGCAAGTAAGCAAGACCCTGACTCAAAATAAATATTTTTTGGAAATGTAAAAAGGGCTAGGTATTTAGCTCAGTGGTAGAGCACCTGCTTAGCATGTGCAAGGCCCTGGGTTCAACCTCCAGTACTGCGATTAAAAAAAAAAAGTCTCTAGAATTCTTATTTGTTTGTAGTTAGTAACAAACATCGCCACAATAAATTCTTTCATCTTATTAAAATAAGCTTCTCAGATCACAGATGTGTGTGTGTGTTATACATTCTAGTTCAATGGGCCTTTTCCAGAGCATTTTAAATGCTTGAGCTGGTCTCACATTATGCCAGGATACTTAGCAACTTTTTCACTAGGTTGAAAAAGTTGACAGAATTATTTCATTTCCTTTGTAGACCTACAGCAGTTCTTATATCAGAGTATACATACTTTCACTTTTCATGAAAAAAAATGTCCATTTTTTATGATGTCTTTCTGAATACTACAGCAGATGTCACTTGTGACCTCACTGGTTCCCCACCTCCTATCATTCTCAAAGCAGAGTTCAGTTGAAATCTCTGGGATGAATACCAAGAAAGGTTCCTCAAGTTCAGCTCATTGCAAAATGTCAGTCACTGTCTTTCATTTTACATTTTTTTTTTAAATGTTCCCTAGAGCTTTGAATTAAGTTGTGGAATTTTAAAAAAATTATACTTGCTAACACATTTTAAATATTTTTTGAACAGGTCAAAAATGCATTTTATCAATCTCCATTAAGGGGAGAACTTATCAAGTCTCACATTATCAAGTTCAGGTATGCTGACTTCTGAATTTAATTTAAAGCTGAAACTGTTAGCCGGGTCTGCAATAAATATGTTTTAAAGTATTAATGGTATGATGTAATTGCATTTAGCAAACACTTTTTGGCACCTATTCTGTGTGAGTCATGGTTTATAATGCCCCTTACTCATTCTCTGTATCTAAAAGCTAGCATTTGCAAAATGCTTACAAAGGGACAGAGTTGTCATCCATGCCTCTGCTCCAAACTTGTTTTCTTGGAAACTAGCACAATTGGGAACCTAACACACATGCTTTGGTTTAACAGTAGTGTTCTATGTGAACAGTGTGGTAAATAAGATTTGTCTTCAGCTCTTGATTCTCTTCCTTATCAATTTTATTTATTTTCTTGTATTCTACCTCTGTATGCTTCAAGTAGTTAGCTAATCTACTATCAATAAAGTTCAGAACATAACATTTTAAACAATGTATTGCTATATGAGGACTTTAAATAATGTATTCTCTCAATACAAATTATTTGTAATTTTCAAAAAATAGAATAAGAACTATTTGCAGGGCTGGGGTTGTGGCTCAGTGGTAAAACACTTGCCTAGCACGTGCAAGGACCTGGGTTCAATCCTCAACACTACATGAAAATAAATAAGATAAAGGTATTGTGTTCAACTACAACTAAAAAATAAATATTAAAAAAGAGAACTATTTGTAGTATTATGCCAGCAACAAAACTCTAAGAGTTACTTCCTAGCTCACATCTCTCAGGTACTACTCTGACCACTTCTTCTTGAAAATCCTCTACTTTCTGGTGTTCAGATAGTATCTGTTGTTGGATCTGCCTCTACTTCTCTGATCCTTAAATTTTTACGGACTCAAAGAAACCTCATTCACCCACATGGCTGCATATACTGTTGGAATCCAAGTTTCTATCTCCATTCAGAACCACTTTCTCACTTAACTACTGCCTGTGCATGCACATTCAGTTTTAGAGATGTGGAGTTAAGATTCAAAAGCAACATATGAGCCTGAAAAATAGTCTGACCTGGGGAAGGAAAGGAATCTAAGCCAAAGATATAAATTTGCTTATTATAAATTCAAAATATTGGAAATCCTGTGTGTAAATTTGTTAGGAAAAACAGGAATGATGAAGAAAACTTGAAAGATACGATATTTATGGGAATGGAAGAAAAATGGGAAGAACCAGGAAAAAAGAAAAATTCTGAAAGAGGTTCCACTGGTACTAAAGATAAAAAGCTTCAAGAGGAGAATGGTGGACTTCAACAAATACTCCCGAGACAAAAAAATATACATGTTGAAAAGAATCTGCTGGAGGTGTCTATTAGGAAGACATTAGTGTTCCAATAGAAAAACAGTTCAGTGGAAATGAGGGCAAGAAGCAGACTTTTAAAAGTGTGCTGTGATAAAACAGGTGAGAGATAAACTGAATAACAGGCAGGAAGGATTTTGTTTGTTTGTTTGTTTTTCTTATCACCCAGCCAGAACAGTATTAGTTTAAGAAAAAGAAAGAATAGGGTTGGTGAGGCAGAAAGGGCTTATGAATCCTATATTCTTTCAGACTACAAAAGTAATATGAAATTATATAAAATCCAAACAGCACAGTATTTTAATAGAAAATGACAGCCTCTTGTCCAACAAGTCCACTCCCAGAAATAACACATGTTCAGCAATTTATTGCCAACATCATTCCAATGACTGTATATAAATCTTTTTATTCTTTAACTGACCATATAATATTTCACTCAAGTGTAGGACAGTGTTAATTTAGCCAATGCCCTATTTATGGACATTTGTTACTTATTTTTGTTTTAAAAACAAGATTATAATGAATACATTTATACTCATAGTCTTGCACATGAATAGTATATTTGAATATTTAACTTCCAAAAGAGGCAAATGCTGTCATTTTAACATATTCAAAAATATATTAAACAAAAATGACTTCTAGAATAGGATTCTCATTTATACTTATATTCCCATTTGCAGTTTATGAAATTAAGAGTCGATGCAGTGTGTAGAGAGGAGTAAGATTCTTTGGAAACTGTGAAAAGGACAGGTCAGGTGGCTGGCAGAATTATCAAGAGGTGGTCACTTGTATAAGCAGTGTCAAGGTGAATTAGTTAATACACTCTTGAAAATACGGTCACATGAAGCCATACAGCATGGTGAAGCTTTCCAAAAGACTTAGGATTCAGAGTTGTGTAGGAGAGCCTGAGTTTGCTTAGGAAAGATGGACGGATTTAAGTCACAGGAATTAAATCTGAAAGCCAACAATACAGCTGATTTCATATTTACCACACATTCCATTTGGTAATTTTGAATGGTTGATGAGATACATGTCTTTTTATGTTAATAGATGTGTATTTAACTAGACCCTTTGGTCGTAAGGGATACCATGAGCATACTACCTTACCATCAGGGTGGCTGAAATGGGTTCTATACAAAATAAACAACAGAAATATAGAAAGAAATATTTATGGACTGCATTTGTGTATGTGTATGTGTGTGTGTATGTGTGTGTGTGTATGTGTGTGTGTGTATGTGTATGTGTGTGTATGTGTTTCAACTGAATGATGAGGAAAGCTGGTTGTGATAGTATCATAAATCAATCACTCTCTCTTTCCCTCCCTCCCTCCGTCCGTCCCTCTCTTCCTTCTGTTATTTTCTTCCTTTCTTTATATTTTTGGTCCACAGTCAAGAGTCAGATGGAGTTTTGGCCCATATGCTGCTGATTTTTAGATTTCCCTCTACTGAGGATCCTGAAACCATAAATAATATTATTGAAAATGTTCTACACGAAAAGCTGCAAAATGTTGCAGGACCCCCTAATGTCGACCCTGAATCAGTTGAAATTAAAAGTAAGTTGATTTCTATTATTTTGTTTATTTGTTACATATAACAATTCCATGTTAGACTTGAGCACTCATTTTTAGGTTGTTTTTTTTTTTTTTAGATGTCCTAAAAAAACATGGTAGGGTCTTGCTACCAACAGGATATTGCTTTTAAACTATATTAGTCCTAATAACATATTTTAATATTTTAAAAGCATGCTAAATGTATGGTTTCCATGAAAGCTGGTCCTTAAATCTTAGGCAGTTTCTTCTATATTGGGCCTTATACTTTGGTTATAGAGTCTGATTATAAATAGTGGCTTTGTATATCCCTTTTCTTTTTTCCTCTTTTATCCATTTTATGTTCTGGAGTAGTGTTTGGAAAGGTTCATGCCATTTATATATTTTCTTTCAAACGTTATTAATATACCATCTTATAGCTTCTTTCCTTAGACACTAACAATGAAAAATTATAACTCCATGCTTAATTTTGCTATATCTTACAATTAAGACTTTGAAACCTACTGTGCATTTTATGTTGATCAAACATTTTAATTTAGACTTCATATTTCAGGAACTCACTGGTCACATGTGGTTTGTGGATATAGTAATGAACATGGTAGCACTTGAGACTAGAGAATAGGGAACAAGTAGAGAGAATGAATACAGAGTGCTAACATAAAAGCTGATAGATTTAAGTCACCCTAGTAGCTTAGAAAGGAGGCACAGCTGTAGTAGGATGAGCTACATAATTTGTGTGTTCCAGTGCAAAATAAAAATGCCAGGCCTTTTTTCAAAAAGCAACAAAAGTGCTGTTAATATAATAAAATATAAGACTTTTCTTATAGCTATGGCCTCTCTCTTTATTTTTTATAGTATTTTTTACTTACTAATAATTAATATTATTCTAAATGAAAAAAATAAATTTTTAAATTGCAAGTATGAATTTTACCCTTCATCTTTATATAATGTAATGCCAATTTTATTTTTTGGTAGAGGGGATTGAACCCAGGGGTAACTTCATTACTGACCTACATCCCAAGTCCTTTTAAATTTTTATTTTGAGGCAAAGTCTTGCTAAGTTGCTGAGGTTCTCAGTAAGTTGCCACCGCTGGCTTTGAATTTGCTTTTTCAGCCTCTAGAGAGGCTGGAGTTACAGGTGTGCACCACCGAGCCCTGTGCAATGTTGATTTTAAATGTAATTGTAAGCACATTTATACTCATAATCACATTTTAATTTAGACTTCATATTTTAGCATGTATGTAGAATCATCAGAATTATGAAGCTTTATTTCATATCTGTAGAGTCAAAAACCACAATGTATTTATAAACATAATATTTGGAAAAACTTGTGTCTGTACCGAACACTTACTGACTGTTTTGTTATTATTCCCTGAACAGCACAGTATAACAATTATTCATGTAGTTTTTATATTAGGTATTGTAAATACCCTAGAGAAGATTTAAGTATATAAGAGGGTGTGTGTGTATTTTATATAAGAAACTTGAGCATCAGTGAATTTTGATACCTGCAGGGGTGACTTAGAACTAATTCCTTATAGATATAGAAGGAACTACATTTCATGATTCATTCATGCAAGTATATTCAGCCCTCCACATCTACAGGATTCATATCCATAGATTTAAACAACCTCATTAGGTTTGGAAATGCTTGGAATATCCTTTTAGGCTCCTGTTACTTTTGTGTGTGAGTCAATGGCTTTTGTGAAAATAATGATGTGAATAGAAAGGAAAAGAAAAGAAAATCTGGAGTTCCTCTTCTCTTTAGTCCTTCCTCATCCATTAGCAAGCTGAAGGCAGTTTCCCAAGACTGTCAGTGTCCCAGTTCTTAGTGATATTCATGATACACTTATCTTGTATATAACTGCTTTGAGTCTTGCTGAACTCCCACCCATCATGGCCCCACCAGAGTTCTGATTTCATAGGGCATTGTGAATAATATACGCAAGTGGAGTGGCAAGAATCCATGGACACACAAATTGTGTGTATCTCCTCTTCCCACAATATGCTCCGTTATCCTGTTTGACTTCATTTTCAAATCACAGTTGCAGGAAAAATTAGTAAGAATTTCAGGTCAGCAACAGCAAAGCATTAAACCAAGAACCAAGCTGAGGGCGGGATACAGTGCAGCAGCACAAGTCACCCATCTCTGAGACCTGCCTCGTCAGCAGTAGCAATATACAAAGCCAGACAGAGATTTCCCTCAGAGGAGCTTGGGATGGAGAAGAACAGGTTATCTGAATGAGAGATCAGAGATGGCTCCCTTAATAATAACTGAGGCTAAATGGTCAATTTTTTCTTATATTCATCATTTTCTCTACATATAACTAAATGGAGAAAGTCAGAGAGAAGGCTTTCTAGAATACAAATTTCCAAAAAAACAATAATAACCAAGACTAAAAGAAAAATGAATAGGTTAATATATTTGCATTTAGAATATCCCATCCTGCCATGTTCACAGAGAATAGTTTTGGTTATTGGAAATTTACTAAGTCAGGAAATGTGAAATTTAGAGTATTATGTATTTGTTGTGATGTAGGACAGATGAGGCAGGACACCAAGGGATAGAAGGAAGCAGGTTCATTGGCTGAAGTCAGGCTCAAAAGGGGAGCTTTCTGCCTTCATCAAATTATTCCTCTGAACCCCAAGTTTAGAAAGTTTTAGAACTTTATACCCAGTGTTTAAGGGGAGGGACTCAGAGGCTCACAATCTGTACAAGTATACATAAAAGCAGCTTTTTCACTGTTCTGGGCATCCAATTCAGGCCAAAGGCACTCTCTGTGAAAATCAGTGTCTGGGAAAGGGAGAGTCCTCCTCCCCTCTCTTCCCACCAGCTGTCTCTGCAGGACCTGATCATAGTCCTTTGAGAGACAAAAGCCTCTGTAAAGGCTCCAGACCCAGGCTGCAGGCCTTGAGTCCCTTATCACACTCTGGCTCTACAAACATACCCTCCAACTGAAAACTCTGTTGTAGAAATTCTTGCTGATAGTCTAAGAACAATTATGCTAAACAGAATTTTTTGAGGGTCTTTGGAGAAGCTTAGTTATGGCAGGGTTCTTCTGGGTGGGGGACTCTGGCCTGCTTCAGTTGGTTGGGTTAGCATTTGCGTAGGGTTAGGTCCTGACCGCTGAGAGGTCAACAAGGTATGAAGTCATTGGCTTGAATTGAATGACAATTTGAGGGCAGACTATCTTTCTAAAACTTCTGAAGAAAGAGACTTAGAAAAGGATAACATTCTTAAATGTGATTATGGGTAATTCATGAAGATGCCACTTGATGTATTATATAAGTGGACTATGCTTTTGAGTTTAGTAAAATAATTTGAAATAATGGTTAGTAAAACTGTTATTTCATTCAGGGACTCAGTACTATGGTTTAGATTTGTATTTTCCAAACAGGGGCTGTGAACTACCTGGATCTTATCTTCTGACACAAAAATTCATGTTTTAAGACTTCACCACAAAACTACTAAAACAGAATTACTGGGAAGAAAAACAGGAATCTATGTTATAAATATGCTCCCTATGTGATTGTTATCCAAAATAAAGTTTAAAACACACTGCTTGTCTTGCTTCTAATATCCAAAGCAAAAAACAAACAAACAAACAAATAAAACACTAACTATGCTGCTTTTATTATCACCCAGAGACACTATCTATAATGAAATTTATCAGCCTTTTAGTATTTGAAATGCTCAGAGGCACAGTGCAGTTCTGATGTGCTAACCTTCTTTTATTCACCATTTTTGTGTATTTCAGAAATCAACAAGACAGAAACAGACCACTATCTGAACAATTGTAAGTTTAATATATAAATAGTATATATAAATTTAAATTATTTAATATATAAATAATATAAATACATATAGCTATGCAACTAGTTCAGAATGTTTGATCACATCACTTAATGTCAAAAATTAACATTCTTTAACCTTTACTCTCACTTTGTGTTGCTATTGTAGGGACAGAATAAAGTTTGACTGATTTGAGCACAGCTCAGACTGCTTTATCTTACCTCTCAGGGGCACAAAAGAATAGCAAAATTGGGATCACTCTGGAGAGGATTTATAGGTGCCTGTGGCCTGTGGCCATGTATAGTGGAAGTGAGTTCTGCAACTATTAAGGAAGAGGCAAAAAATGTTTGCTTATCAATGTTCTATTTGCAGATATCTATAATTTCCTCTCACAAAAATTTTCTAAAGATTATATAAAAGTGATCTGTATATTTTTCAGCTAGAGGCAGAGACTGATCACCACTATACCCTGAATAAAATTTCCTTGATATTATTAATTTTATAATATGGAAATTGCAGGCAATTTACAGGGTTGAGGTTTATTTTGATTAAATTACAGATAACCCAGACAATATCTTTACCCATATTTTTAAAATGCCTACTCTACTTCTAGTCCTTCCCTATAGAAGAGAACCCCACCATAATTCAGAGAAGATATTTACTAGTTACAAAATTAGCATGTACTATGTTTTTCTTCAAAAAATGAAAGGAAATGTGCTACTCACTAGCTCAGAATGTTGCTTAATTTCTAAAGTTAATTAAACATGGAGCCAAAATATAATTTTCTCATCTAAGTGGAATATATATTCTTGCCATCAATATTTTTTAGTAGCCTACTATGTGCTGGTACTGTTAAACATAGGGATACAAAATGGATAAGATAAAACCTCTGCCTAAAGCAGCTCACACTCTAATGGGTGTAGATAGATGCCTGAGCCTGATGCATGAGTACATGATTCTAAAATAACAGTATTCAACAATTTTGTTGCTCTAGATATCATGCCTCATTGTGACATTTTTACCCATATTTTGAAAATGCTGACGCATTCTATACAAGTTCATCTTTACATATGTTCCTTGGAGTCACTGCTGTCCCCTACCCCCAAATATGCAGAGTGCTGCTGACATCTATGATGTATAGGCCAGGGATCCTACTAAACATTCTGTGATGCACAGGACAAATACCCACAACAAAGAATTATATGGTTCAAAATGTCAATGGTTGAGAAACTCTGTAATAAACAATGTTGAGGAATAAAATATATAAAAACATAAGTACATGCATACACACATATAAATACATGATAAGCACACACATAGTGTGTCATTGTTGTTTTTGTTATTTTTAATTAAGGAAGCATCAAAGAAGTTATAACTAGTCCAGTTTGGAGGCATGGAAATTAATAATTATCTTAGGAGAGATTATGGCTAATTTAAATCTTACAAGATGAATAGGAGTTTATTAGAGTTTACAGAAAGATAAGAACATCAGAAAATATTTGATACCATCAGAACGCTAAGTACAACAATTTGGGATGTAGTAATACAATTTGATGCTTAGAACAACTCTAATTAGTTCATTATCTCCTTTTGGCAGGCTGTGGGACACGAAGGAATAAATCTTCAACAGAAAGTCTCAGGATTGTTGGTGGGACAGAGGTAGAGGAGGGAGAATGGCCGTGGCAAGCCAGCCTACAGTGGGATGGGACCCATCGCTGTGGAGCAACTTTAATCAATAGTACATGGCTTGTGAGTGCTGCTCACTGCTTTCGAATGTAAGTCCTGAACACTGAAAATGATTGGGGGTGAACAAAGGGCATTGGGTTTTGCACTTTTTATTTGTGAAATAGCTCATGAATTTTGAGAGAGATGAGTTTAGTATAAATTAAAAGAAAACATGTTCATCACAAAATGCTGTAAGAATATCACAAAATTTAGTTAAAGGTTTTATGGTCTATAAATTATTGTAGGTAAATTATCCATCAATAAATATATGATAGTTGGTCAAAGAAAGCAAGAACTTTAAAATCATCTATGTTCTTTGAACTTGAAGTTAAAGTATAAAAGCTGAATACTCACTGAGTAACTTGGTTAGAGATGGAGCTGAGAAGATTGTAGATTTAACCTCAGTGGAAAAATTCCATGGAGAAAGAAAGATAATTAGGATTGTTCAATTTGAAAGTAGTAAACTAGACAATTGAACACATTGAGTAGTTATATTACAAGGAATGGAAGACTTTTCAATCCAGTGTCAAAATGTTTACAGTATATAAAATAGTAATGTTTCATTAAATTATAGTGTGGCCTTCATGGTTTTCAAAGAAACCTGTATGTTTGTGGGCAGGGGACAGGAGGCATAGGAATACATTTAGTTCTCCTATTCTGTACAAGATTTCTCTTCAGATGTTCTTTGGAGTCATAAATGCCCCGAAACATCAAGAGGCCCAAGGATCTGAAGTGGGTGACTTGTTATATAACCTAGGAAATGTGCCATGTTGGTCTCCACATTATCTGACCCCTCAGTCTTATTCTCAGATTGGAAAAAGTTTATATCTGTAGACAGAAGCTATTATTTTAAAAAACAAGACTCATATTGAAACTTGCTGGTTAAATTATTAGATAGGTAGTATAGTAAACTGGAGTCTCTCATTTCTTTCTTTTCTCCCTAGGTATAAAGACCCATCCAGATGGACTGCTTCATTTGGAGTAACAATACAACCTCCAAAAATGAAAAAAGGCCTCCGGAGAATAATTGTCCATGAAAAATACAAATACCCGTCACATGAATATGATATTTCACTGGCAGAGCTTTCTAGTCCTGTTCCCTACACAAATGCAGTACATAGAATTTGTCTCCCTGATGCAACCCATGAGTTCCACCCAGGGGATGAGATGTTTGTGACAGGATTTGGAGTACTGCAAACTGATGGTGGGCATCTGAACTGAAGCTTAATTATGATTAACCTAATTTGGCTTTCAAAGGCATTTAAAGAGCAGCGTTTTTATGCCAAAAGTAGGTTCATCACTCATACAAACCTGGACTGAGCCAGACTCTGGCATTTCCAAGATGCATAAATCCTTTCTGCCTTAGGTTACTATTAATTGCCTCACTACTGCTACAGTAATGATGCCAGTAAGGTGTCTGAAAGATCAAGTATATCTCCTAGCCCCTAAGTGTTTTACTAGAGAATTAACCACTTAAGAGATTTAAGATCATAAATATACCCAATTGTGAAGATCAGAGAATCATAAAGACACTATATTCCCCAAATGAAATTTTTTTCTAATCATAACAATGGAGTGGTACCTAAATTTTCATTTAAACTAGTTTGGAAAAAATTCTGTTCCCAAATATTAGTGCATCTAAAACATATATATCCTAAGATTCCATATTACCATCTTATCTAATAATTATGAAAAACTTTCTTTAGGTTTATCAAATCATTGTATATCTACAAATATGTTTTTCCCTTTAGGATACACTCAAAATCATCTTCGGCAAGTACAGGTCAATCTCATAGACTCAAAAATCTGCAATAAACCTCAGGTTTACAATGGTGTCATAACTTCTACAATGTTATGTGCTGGCTCCTTAAAAGGAAAAAGAGATGCATGTCAGGTAAGTGATTTTACCTATTAGTATGCTGCATAATTATTTGTTCACCTTTTTTGAAATTGCCATGGATTTTCAGGAAGTTGCAAAGATATTGCAGAGGAGTCACATGCCTCCTTCACCCAGCTTTCCCCAATGGTTACATTTCACCTAACTAGAGTACAGCATAAAACTAAGGAAATCAAACTAGAACAAAGGGTGTGTCTATGTCTGTGGCATCGTGGCACATGTAGAGATTTGTCTAACAGTTAAGACAGGATCTATTTTATCAGCATAAAGATCCACCTTAAGAATAACTCTGCCTCCCCTAACATCTGGCAATTTTTAATTTATCCTGTATCTCTATAAATTTGTAATTTCCAAGAATGTTATGTAAATAAAATCATACGGTTACTTTTTCTGGATTTTCATTTTGATTTGTCTCTTAATAATTTTGACTATCTGGAAAATTTTTAGTAGTTCTTCTAAATTATGTGTTTACATGTGTAGCTTATCACAATGTACTACTATTGACATCTAATTAGTTTAGTGGAGTATAGAATAGAAAACATATTTTCCCCTTAAGTCTCTTTACCTTTCTCTAATTATAACATTAAATATTATTATGTATAAACATTAAAATTTCCTCTCTGTATTGAGAAACACATCAGAGAACATTTTGCTTCAATTACTAAAATATGAAAAACTCAAGAGGAGAAGGAATGTCTACTCATAGTTTTTGTTTTTTCCTCTTCCCTGACTTGCTAAGAGTCCTGGCTTTTTAATTTTGTTTTTTGTTTGTTTGTTTGTTTGTTTTTGGTACTGGGGGTCAAACAAAAGAGCTCCTTATCACTGAGCTACATCCCAGACTCTTTCAATTTTTGAGAAAGGGTCTCACTGAATTGCCAAGGCTGACCCCAAACTTGCAATCCTCCTGTTTTTCAGCCTCTGAGTCGCCCTTATTTTCTTTTTAATCACTCTGTTAAAAGCCCCCTTTAGCTATTATTTTATTATAGGTCTGCTATGACCAATTCTCTTAGATTTTCTTTCTTTGCAAGTCTTCATTTCCCCTTCATTTCTTAAGCACAATTTTTCCAGATACAGAATTTGGGATCAAATAATGAAAGAGTCATTTGAAAATGCACTCAGTCTTAATTATTTGTGGATTCCATATTTGCAAATGCACCTACTCATTAAAATGTTTTAACCCAAACTCAATACTTAAGGCACTTTTATGATCATTCATGAGTATGAATAGAGTAGTAAATATTTGAATACCCAATACGTGTGCTTCCACCAAAGTCAACAAAGGTGAAACTGTGCCTTTTTGTTTCATCTTTCATTCTGTAAAGAGGTGTCCTTTTCATGGTCTGTTCAGTGCCACATTTTTTATATTTGCACTTTTTTTCTGGTGATTTTTCTGTTTAAAGTAGCCTTGAAGTTTAGTACTAAAATGTAGTATATGAAGATTCTAATGTGCCATGTAGAGAAAATACAGATTTTAGGTAAGCTCTGTGTAGGCATGACTTACAGTACTATTGACTATGCATTCAGTGTTAATGAATCAGCATTATATACAAATAAGGTATCTTTAAACAAAATGCATACAAAACATGGTTATATATTGATCAGTGGACAAACATGTGACTATAAGTTCCTGGAAAACTAACTAGATTTCCTCTATTAGCAATGATCAATAGTCAATAATTCATAGGCTGTGATGACTTGATAGAATACAACTACTATGAATAATGAGAATTACCTGTATTTTATTGTCTTTTTTATCTGCCATAGAATATTGTTCAGATATTATTCTACACCTGCTTTTCTCTTAATGATCTTTATCCTATTTGCTTCCAATTTTATTAGAACTACTACTGAAAATATCTTGTAATTCACATTTATGATCATCATTCAATTTTCTCAGTCTCCATTTATAGTAACTTCCAAAAAATTTTAGAATATATGCGTGTCTTTTCAGTTTTCTATAATTTTTATTATGAAAATTTTAAATGTACACAAAAATCAAAATAACAGGTTAATGAACCCTATGTACCCATCACTCATGGTCAAATTATTTCATCCATACCTACTCTAAAACAATCCTCTCACCTCCCAAAAATTCTAAATCTATTTTGAAGTAAATCACATATATCACACAATTACATCTAAAATGTCTTCTAGTCTAAAATGTCATTTTGATAATGGTGTTAAAATTGAATGTCCTTTCCAAAATTTTGCTAAGTAAAAAAGAAGAACCAAAGTTAGCCTTGTGATTATAATATCCTATTTTCCTATGGCTGAAGAAAACAACATTCTATTTTTTTCTTTCATTTTTATGTCTAGTATTCACAATTTTTCCCACTTGCCTGTTCTGAATATTTATATAACTCAAAAATCATCAATATCTTTACTTGAGTCTGCTCTTCCTCATCTTAGTGGTGTTTGGCTACCCTTCTTTATTAAGGCATGATCCTTTAGGCTCATGATCCTGAAATATGCTGATTTCTTTCCTCTCCTATAGTTATAGGAGAGGAAAGAAATCAGCATATGTCGTCTTTGGTTCCATCTTTTGGTCCATCTTTATTCCCTCTCTGTAAGCCTAACTATCCTTCAAGATTCAGGTCTCAGATTAAAATATATTTTTAAATCTTTTTTTTTATTTGCACCCAAAGAAGTCATCTTTTCTTTGAACTCAGTGGCCCCTTTAGTGATTTCCAAATCCACATTGTCAGCATTTAACTGTTGTCCAAATTTAGTCTCACATTTCCACCTAGTCCAAAGCCATTTCCATTTACATGTTTTAAGTTGTTAGTATTAGGTGAAAATTTGTATGTGTGCCAGCTCAAATTCAAGAGGCATCATATAACCAATTTTTCATTTTTAAGTTTCTCACTTTTTCATTATGGGTCACTAGTCTTAGAGTCTTCTTTTGCTCTTTTATGCTTAAGTTCTAGAATATTTTTCCACTTTATAATATAGTTTATTTCTTTCATCTCTTTTCCTTCTATTAACAATCTATTCTATTTCTTCATTATTTCACATCTCATCTCAATACTACAATTACCTCCTAGTTTAACTTTTTTTTTTAAAAAAAAGTATTGTAATAGTTTTATTGCAGGATAAGACTGTATCTGGCTATCTTTAAAATCAATGTTAATGGAATTATGATGTTCTTACAATAAAAGTACCTATTTTAAGTGTACAATCAGATCAGTTTTGATAAATGTATACTTATGTAACCAACTTTACAAGTGAGATATAGAGTATTCACAACATTCTCAAAAGTTCTTCAGTACAACACTGACCCTGACAGTGGTTGACTTCTTTATAAGTTTTTGTTATAATATGTACCTTCCTTAATATACTCCCTATTCTGTTTCTTACTTAACTTTTTACTAAAAAATGACAGAATTTATAGGACAGATAAAGTTTGTGAGAAAAAAAAGGACTAGAGATAGATCCTTCAAAGACTTTGCATTTTTGTAACTGGAGAATTAAAAAAAACTAATAATTGATACCTTGAAAAGTAACTTGGACATTGTTGACAGAATGACTAGGGGCTGATGGTTGAGCAGAGATGTTAAAAATATACAGAAACAATTCAGTGGAAATACTGGCTTACTGGTCCTGAGGCACTGAATATGGAACTGTAGTCCTAAGCACAGCAGGCTACTAGGACACAAGAACCACACTAATCTGGAGTGTATCTCTTTGGGTAAGGTACACTGGGTACACGTACTCTATATTTTCTTAAAAGAGAGCTCCTAAGGCTTATGTCTGTGTCTTAGCCAATCTGAGAACTTTTTCCTTTTCTTCTGAACATTTTACTATTACTTTGATTATTCTAGCTCCTCTGTCTAAGGAGAAAACATAAACAATCACAACTTTCATCTTATCTGAATATAACTCCTCTATTCCCTAGTCACATGTCAGCTAACTAGTGTTAATAGAACAGACTCTCTCTTTCTGTGATACAAGCAGAATTTACCTTATTCATCAGCTTGTAATATTTTTAAATACATAGCTCCTTTCTTTAAAATTACTCCATTTTCAGACCCCTTTATTCCTTTATTTTATTTATTTATTTATTTTTGGTACCAGGGATTGAACTCAGGGGCACTTGACCACTGACCCACATCCCCAGCCCTATTTTGTAATTTATTTAGAGACAGGGTCTCACCAAGTTGCTTAGCACCTCACTTTTGCTGAGACTGGTTTTAAAATCATGATCTTCCTGCCTCAGCCTCCTGAGCCACAGGGATTACAGTCATGTGCCACCACACCCGGCTTATTTCTATTTCTTAAACTGATTTTGTCTCTGGCGTATTGTATTTCTTCCTCCCAATCTTTTCTGCCTGTATATAGGTTTTAGTTTCAATTATTAAAATTATTTATGTGTTTATTGAAACCAGGGACTGAACCCAGGGAGGCTTAACCACTGAGCCACATCCACAACCCTTTTTAAAATTTTTTATTTTGAGAAAGGATCTCCCCAAATTGTTTAGGGCCTTGTTAAATTGCTGAGGTTGATTTTGAGCTCAAGATCCTCCTGAGCCACTAGAATTACAGGCATGTGCCACTGTGCCTTGCTAAAATTATGTATTTTAAGTAGCTTGATGTGGTAATCTTAATTTCCAGAAGCATATTCCAGGATCCTTGAAGGCAAAGACCATGTGTTTATACTCTTTATATTTCTTACCGCATATGAGGGTATCAGAAAATACTTATTGGCTAATTGATTTAAAAATTGATTTAAAATTACAAACACACTAATTCAAATATTTTTATTATTTTAGCTATTATTAATGCTAGAATTTTTAAAGGATAAAAGGAAAGTCACAAGGAAGTTAGTATAACGTAGTGGGGAAGCATGTTAGATGAGTTAGATCACTGTGCTCCAGTTCAAGTTGAGAAATTTACACTTTTTACCTTTGATCTCAGCAAATACTAAATTTTTCTGTGCTTCATTTTCTTTATTGCTTAACTGAAGAAAATGGAAAGTAACTCTATGCTTTGTTGCAAGTATTACACAAAGTGATGAAATAATGATTAATTATTTAAGAGTTTCATACAGTCCTAACTTTATGAGTGGGCAATACCTGGAGGCCCAGGATCTTGAAAAATAATCAGCCAATACCTTGTTTTTATGACCTATGTAAAGAAACAGACTTCCTGGGTTTGTAAGATAGAATCAATTGGTATTTGTGGTTTTATATACGTGTTTCCTAAGTTCTTCTTTGTGCTGGGGCTAAATATTTTACATTCACTGCCTTACTTAATTTTCATAAATAATAAATAATAACAATGTAGCATAAATAATATTTTAATAAATAAATAATAAATAATAAGTAAATCAGAGGTCTAAGCCAGCTTGGAAAGCCCAAATTTGCAATTGGAATTCAAGTATCTGACTAATATCTGCTCTCCTAATCAGTAATTAACTCTCTTCTCCCTTTTGTGGGGAGTTAAGCCATTATGAATACATAGCCAACTTGTAGAGGGAGTTATTTTGTCAGATGTTAAAAGTACTATTCTTGAAAGATGGAAAATCTCAGTCTCAATGTACTGCATCTCCAGGTTAAGTCAATTTCCCAGGTATTGGGATTCTTCCTCTGTGTGAATACCTGACATAGGGTGTCACCTCTATTAGAGCACACTGAAGACCTTTGCAAATCGTCACTTTTGTACATTCTAAACTTAGAAAGATAATAAATTCCTCTCTAATGAACTGGGTTATGAAATGCTAATCTCTCTCTTTTCCTTTAGGGTGACTCTGGAGGACCATTGGTAAGTTCAGATGCTAGAGATATCTGGTACCTGGCTGGAATAGTAAGCTGGGGAGACGAATGTGGACAACCCAATAAACCTGGTGTTTATACTAGAGTTACTGCCTTCCGGGACTGGATTGCTTCCAAAACTGGTATCTAACAGAGAAAAGTCCAGTGGAATGAAATATAGTTTTGGTGTATAGACCATTCTTACAGAAATAGAATTATGGAAGCCTTACAAATTCCCAGGATCTGATCTGTCTCACTGAACTGTTTGATGCATATATTTCCTTCCTACCTCTGCTCTACACCTGAGCATCTTGAATTCTACCAGATGGACTCTGCTCAACCTGCATTCATTTGTTTTCTAGGTTTCTGTCATAAAAAATTTGATTTATTACTATAAATCCCTTGTGCATATACACAATTTGAAATAATCCTGTTCATTTCCTCAACTTCTCTCATTGCAAGAAATTCCCACTTTCATTGTATATGACAAGGAATGGAAGAAAATATAAAAAAGAAAAAAATTATGTATGCAAAAAAAGTTTTTTTTTTTTTGTGGAATGTGGTAAATGTTCATATTCATTAAGGAAGATCAATCTAACAGAAACAGCAGACTATCCAACATTTAAAGATGGAGAAAGAAAGGAAACTAAGTTAGAAATACAGAGAGAAACCAAAAGAGCTTTATTTTTATTTTTAAACAACCTCAAAGATAAAAATGAAAATGATCTTTTTTTTGTGACTACAGTAATTACACAAACTTTCTCTAATGTTCTGGACAAGTTAAAGTGAATCATAGTTATTTAATATTGCACTGTTGAAGGTTTCAAGACGATAATAGTGAAATAAGTGAATCACCTATTTGCTTGACAGTATAATATAATAATCCATGAAGAAATGGAAGATGGGGAACATATTATTAGTAAACTCACTGAAAATTCTTTAAAAATTTGAGACTAGAATGAAAATTTATTTGAGAACAACTGGCATACCTTATGTACTAAAATAATTATGTGGTTGAACAGGAGGTAATGGAGAAAGAATCTGTCTAAACTATTGACTGAAATGGCCTTGACTGAATGGGATCAATAAGTGCCTGCTTGTGCATCTAAAGCTTTCTCAAACTGCAAAACCTTGAAGGGAATAAGGCTTGGGCATTACTGTGTAGCTGTAGTCATGCACCTGAAGCTGGGGCTCAGGCCTCCACTTTGAGATGATTGCAAATATGCTTTCTCTGCTGTTGTTTCCAGTCTTGGTTTGACTAGTGGCCCTGCTAAACTCATCTGCACTGAGATGGGAGGATATGATAGGGAATACGTTCTGAAGTTGCCTTCCTCCTACATCTAATGCAGCACTGAATTCTAGTTGCCTAGATATAAGACTGAAGAGTAAAAGCCTAATGTTGGCCACCTTCACAGTAATAATTTTGGTAATTGTTTACTGAGTCTTTAAAGACACAACATTCAAATGATCTAGACCATATTGAAATTAGGACATGTGATTTGTTAATGATGAGATTGTGCTGAGTCTTTGGTTACCCTTTCCTCTATGTATACAGAACATGCATGTTCTGTATTATACAATAGCCACTTTGAAAAAGAATAGCAGCAGAAAAAATTTGATTTTTATCAACCCAAATAACATTGTCATATAAAATGATAAAATTTGGGAACTTGTCTAAAATGAGATATGAAATAAGGTATGAAAGCTGACATAAGTGTTAAATATTTTGCATAAACTATCTTGTTCATATAATATTTGGGGGGAAATTTGAGGGAAATGATGACTATCATACAAAGATATAAATATATTTCAAACTAAATTACCTACAGTGGTCCCTTAAAAATTGATTCTCCAAGTATATTCTGAAGTTGGGCCACTAAGTGGCACACTCAAGCTATGAGAATATTAGTGTAAAAGGATATCTGGATTTAAGGATGTCTGTACTTTCAAGTAATAATGAAAACCGTAGTCAATATTCCATATAAGGGCCTTGCAAAAACAAATAATAGAACTCATCTTTGCAAGTGAATTTATGAATATCTCATTTAAATTGACATCATTATTAGTATTTTCTATATTTCTAGGGGTTAGATTCCAAACTAAAGTAAAATATATGATACATGATTTGAAAAACTCCCTCTGCAAACAAACTTGAAGGGGTTTAAATTAAAGAGAAAGTTTAGAAGTTTAATTTTATAAGTGAATTAAATTCCTTAGAAAAATATTTTTGGTATTTCCTTTTGCAAGAGATTTGAGAAATAGGGTTTTGGATCTCAGTGAAAATATGAGCAATAGTTCAAACTTCATGTGCATAGAGAAATAGATAATGCAGTACCATATTTTTAGAATAGTAGATTTGCCTTTTTGTGTAACATTGTGGTGAGGCTCCAGTAGCAGCCACTGCTCTCTGTACTTCACAATGCTTCCTAAGGACAAGGAAAAAAAAAGATGAGGGAAAATTGGCCCCAAAAGACAGACCCAGTGACCAAATCTGGGGCTAAGCCAAAAAAAAGTGGTTCAAAGGCAAAGTCGGAACAAGCTCATCAACCAGTCTTTTAGACAAAGCTACTTCTGTCAAACTCTGTAAGGAAGGTCCCAAATTCCAGCTGTTGTCTCTGAGAGACTGAAGCCCTTCAGGAGCTCCTCAGTAAAGGACTTCTCAAACTGGTCTCAAAGCACAGAGCTCAAGAAATTTATACCAGAAATACCAAGGATGGAGATGCCCCAGCTGCTGGTGAAAATGCAATGAACAGGTCCAACCAATTGCACATTTGTATAAATAAAACTTTATTAAATCAATAAATCAAACAGTAGCTTTTTTTTCCGAAAGTAACTGATAGTGAGTTTTGGTATTCTTGACTATGTATTAACCATGGCTTTAGAGGTTAAGAAGTTGTGATTTTAATGTTTATTAATTGTACAAGAGTTTAGGAGAACAGTAGAATGAATTGGGCATAACTTTCCTATGTTCATATATGAATACATGACCAGTGTAACTCCATATAACGTACAACTACAAGAATGGAAAGTTCTACTCCATGTGTGTATAATATGTCCAAATACATTCTACTGTCATGTATATCTAAAATGAGCAAATACAAAAATTTATAAAGAGAATCCAGGAGGTTTCTCTTCAGTATCTTTTATCTCTTCCCATAGTACACACTAAAGTTTTCTCTGTATGATAATCTTTCAATTAATGTTGTTGAATGGATATTTTATTTTTGCATCATGCTTTATTATAGTCATGTGCCACATAATAACATTTCAGTCAATGACAGATTACAATCTAAGACGATGCATTCATAAGATTATAATAGAATTTAAAAATTCCTATCATCTTGTTTTATTGCACCATTCACAATGTTGAAGTGCAATGCATTTGTGGTGATGCTGGTAAAAAAAAAAAAAAAAAAAACCTACTCCACTGCCAGTTATATAGAAGTATAGCACATGCAACTACATCAGTAAATAATGATAATAAGCAACTAAATTAATGGTTAATATATTTACTAAACTGTACTTTTAATTGCTATTTTAGAGTATAGTCCTTTTCCCTGTAAAAAATATTGTAAAACGTTATGACATGTTTTGCCAGTGGTCACCTTATCCACTTTGGGTCAAATGACTGATGTGTACCATCTAAGTTTGTGTAAGTATATGCTTTGATGTTTGTTCACTTACAAAACAGCCTAATGATGCATTTCCCAGATTATAATAAAATCTACAGCATACTTCCAATATTGCCTCCTCCACGATTGATTCCCCAAATATGTAACTTCCTCCTTTATGAAATTCTTTACTATTTTAGGTGATTATTGAATAGATTTGCATTCAATTATAAGATACAATACAGAAAAATTCTTTTACTCGGTTTCTGGCAATGGTAGCAGCTTTCTTAACTATTGTACAATATCATAACCAGAAAGTTGACATGAAGACCAACTATCAATGTTATTCAGATTTCACCAGTTTTAAAAATATAACAATGTGTGTTTGCATGAGAATGTGCTTAGTTCTATGTAATTGTATCACCTATATAGATTTGTGTGATCATCCCTATAGTCAAGATGCTTGACCACAAGATTCTACCTATCTACTGCTACCTGGATCCGTCCCTGACCCTATCCCCTGACCAAGTCTTTGGCAAGCAATCATCTGATTTCCATCTGTATAATTTTACCATATCAAGTATACATAAATAGAACGATATAGTATATAACCTTTTCAGGTTGGCTTTTTCATTCAGCACAATTCCTTTGAGATCTATGCAAGTTTTTGTGTATAAATAGCTTATTCTTTTTTATTGCTGAGAAGTATTTCATGCTATGAATATTTGAGAGTTTGTTTAACCATTTACCCATCGAAGGACATTTCAGTTGTTTTCAGTTTTGGTGCCATTACGAATAAAATTTCTTAGAACATTCATGTATAAGTTTTTGTATGAGCATAAATTTCACTCCTCTGGGATTAATGGCCTAGAGTTCAATTGCTAAGTTATATTATTAAGTATATGCTTAGTTTTTGCAAGAAACTGTCATATATTTTTCAGATAGTTCCTTATCACTTTTTATCTCTCAGTACTTACACTCTGTACATGTGTGGACAGAAGTGACTGTAATGACTGGACTATAAGCTCCATATGGATAGGGACCATGTGTGATTCATTTTTATGTTCTTAATAGTACAAAAATACATTATTTATGACTGGTGTGCAATAAAGATTTATTAAGGGCTGTGTGTGTAGCTCAGCAGTAAAGGACTTATCTAGTGTGCACAAGGCCCTGGGTTTGATCCCCAGCAACACACACATCTCCTGGTTTTCTGACACGTGTATCATCTTCTGCACCGTAGAAGAAATTTCAATGTAGGTTTATATTCAATAAATATTTTGGTATTAATTGTTATAGCCACAACCCTGTCATTTGTATTAACATAATTTTTTCTTATACAACTCTCAAGGTGGAGTGAAAAACACCCTGAGAAATGCAAGCAGAAGATCTCCTTTAGTTAACACAGATTCATCAATAGTCTCCACTTTGGCATAGCTTTCTCTCTTAAACTTCATAGTCAATCTCTATGCTCACTGCTTTCCATGTACTTTTATTCCTTTGCTTCTCTCTTGCTTTGTCACTCTGTGACACTCATTTTTTACCACACCCTGTTAAAATCCTGCTCTCCCTACTCTTTCCCTACACCTTGTTCTCAAACATATTTGGAGAAGAACTCCCAACCCTCCTGACTGTTCTAGCTTCAGGTCCACGGTCACACCTCCAGCACACGCAGTGCTCCCCCGATTGCATTTTGGCTCTCTCCTTCAATCACTGTCCAGCTCATTTTCCTTTTCTCAGCTCCTCGAACACCTTCCTCCCATCCTCATTCTCCAGTGATGATTTTGTTTTGTTTCGTTTTCATTTTTTAAAATTTGTTCTTTTTAATTATACAAGACAGTAGAATGGATTTTTTCAAATTATACATACATAGAGTGTAACTCATTCTATTTAGGATCCCACTCTTGTGGTTGTACACGATGCAGTGTTACCCTGGTCATGTATTCAAATATGAAGCTAGGAAAGTTATGTCTGATTAATTCTACTGTCTTCCCTAATACTCTCCCTCCTCCCTTTCCTTCCTTTCCCTTTGTCTAATTCAATGGATTTCTATTATTCCCCTCCCCAACCACCCTTGTTTTTGGTTAGCATTCACAAATCAGAGAGAATATTCAACCTTTGGTTTTTTGGGATTAGCTTATTTCACTTAGCATGATATTCTCATTTACTGGCAAATGCCATTATTTCATTATTCTTTAAGACTAATATTCTATTGTGTATATAAACCATATTTTCTTTATCCATTCATTCGTTGAAGGACACTTGAGGTTGTTTCTATAGCTTAGCTACTGTGAGTTGAGCTGCTATAAATGCTGAGGTGGCTGCATTATCATAGTATGCTATTTTTAAGTCCACTAAGTATAGACTAAGGAGTGGCATAACTGGGTCAAATGGTTGTTTCCATCCCAATTTTTCTAAGGAATCTCCATACTGCTTTTCAGAGTAGTTGCACCAATTTTCAGTCCTACCAACAATGTATGAAAGTACCTTTCTCCCCACATCCTTGCCAACATTTATTGTTACTCATAGTCTTGATAATTGCCATTCTGACTGGAGTGAGATGGAATCTCAGTGTAGTTTTAATTTGCATTTCTCTAATTGCTAGATGTTGGCATAATTGCAGCCATTTTCCTTTCCCTCACCCCCGCTTTATGAATACTGTTTTTATTCCCAAGAAATAGAACTAGCCTTAGATAAACCCTACCAGTCTGGAGATGTGCCAGTCTCCCTGTTCTCTAATTGAGAGATAGAAGAGAACTTATGGGGCCCTGAGACGGGGACTTACTGGTTTCCCTGTTCTCTCCTTGAGAAGATAAGAGACATGCTCGTTTCCCTGTTCCCTTTTCTGAGAGATAGGAAAACTGCCTGTCTTTGTTCCCAAGAAACACACTTGCCTTCCACAAGAACAGGGAATGCTTATTATACCAGTCAAGACTAAACCCGTCCCTACCCTGCGGCCATGATTCTAGCCTATAAAAGGTAACATTCAAGAGAGAGTTGCTGCTGCTCTCCCTCTCTCTACGCAGAGCAGCCTTGTCAGGCACATGACAATAAACATACTTCTTATCCCCGGTGTCAGTCATGAACCACTTTTCTTTTACTAGAGATATGGAATATTTTTCATACATTTCTTGACCATTCATATTTCTTATTTTGTTAAGTGTTTGTTCAGTTCCTTTGCCCATTTGTTGATGAGGTTTTTTGGGGTTTTTTGGTGTTGAGTTTTTGAGTTCTTTGTATATCCTGGAAATTAATGCCATATCTGAGGTACAGGTGGTAAAGATTTTCTCCCATTCTCTGGGAACTGGTGATGATTTTATTTCTTACCTCCTTCACTGAAAATTGAAGGGGACATAAGAAACTTTGAACAGACCCTCTGGACCATCTCTACATACTTACCAGAGCTGTAACTGCACACTCTGCCTGCCCACCTGTTACCAAGGATGTTATGATCCCCCTCATAAATATCAGAAGGCCTTTCACCTGGAACATGTCTATAAAATGAAATCTCCCAGGTTCCACTCCCTGCTTTCCCTAAGTGTCCCCACTCATGACATCATCATGCATCCAGTTTCTCAGGCTCCAAATGTCCCCACCATATTCAATTCATCCCTGCCAGGTCTACCTTCAAAACATACAAGACTTCAACCTCTCTAACTATTTTCATAGTCTGAATAACCATCTTTTTTTTTTTCTCACCTCTATAACTGCAACATTCTCTTAATTCCCTGACTTCTGCTCCTACTTAGCTTGCCACCCATTTCTCTCTTCTCAGAAAGGTCATAGAATACCTTTTGAAACATGAGTTCAACCACATAAAAAATCTACAATGGCTTTTTACCCGACTTAGAATAAAACTGAAAGTCCTTGTTGCACTCTACAAGGTCCAATAAAAACAAATTTTCTTTGCTCATTTCTTCAATAACATATTTTCTTTCCTCTCTTTCTCTGCCTCTCTGTACTCTGACTACTTTGGCAACTTCATTATCCCTCAAGCATCTCATGACTTCCTCCACTCCCACATTTTTTACTTTGACTGTGTTATCTTCCTGGAAAGCTGGTTCTATAAATATCATGTGATTTCTTTCCCCCTTCCTTTCTTTTCACTCAAGGCTCTGTCCAGTTGTCAACTCCTCAGAGAGTCTTAGTTTGATCATTTTATCTTGCACAGTAGCCGCTGTGACTCATTTTCCTTTTTAGTAATCATTTCTGATACTACACCATACATGCACTCTGTTTATGACCTCATTACTTCAATCTCTGCCTCTGTTGTCACATGGTGGTATCACCTAAGTGTTTGTGTGTATTGCCTCTTAGGAGAATACCAGTCATTGGCTTAAAATCCACCTTAATCCAGTAAAACTCACCTAAACTAAATATATCTACAAAGATATTGTCTCTAATCAAAATTACTTTCTGATGCTCCAGTTGGACATGAATGTTTTGGGGACACTATGTAACCCAGTAAAAGGTCCAAGACAGAAGTTATGCTCTTTTTGTAACCTTAGAAGTGACACTAACCTGATCTTGGGAACAACATCCCATCATCTTAGCTACATTCTATTTGAGAAGTATGTGCTCTGGTAAGCAAGTAAATGCTGTAATTTTCTGAAGAAAACTTTGCCTTGTTTTTCCTTGTATAGATTTTACTTTTACTAATATCTTTATGTTTTAATTGTATTTTAATGTTTTGAAGTACATATTTCCTGATATAAAATTCTTCTATTTTTTTTTCCATGAGGAGGACTTGTCATGAAGGTAATTTTCACGTACTTGACATTCACCTAAAATTATAAATTTGAAGAAGAATCATCATGACCATCATTAAACCCAGTCTAAACTTGGGGAACTGAAGTACACAAGCTTGTAAATTTCAGGAGGTTGGAATCATAGAGGGCTATGTTAGAGGGTGCCTATCCCAAGCTTGTACTTGTAGGTCAATCAAACATTGTGACTCAATTTGACTTTTATTTCCCAGTCCATTCACTTAATAAATAAAATAGTAAATTTTAGTAAGGGAATAGAAAGTAAATGAAATACAAGGTGAATGTGGCTCTCAACACTCCAGTGGAAGGGACAGTAACAGAGAGGCATGTAGTGGGGTACTTTGGGCAGTCTGAAGAAGAGTATGGAGCTAAGATTAATTGTGTAGGGCAGAGCTTGTTGGAGGAGATGATTATTCTGTGTTTCCTTATGTTTATGCCTATTTTGTGTTGTTATAATAGAATACCTGAGATTGAATAATGTATAATAAGCAGAAATTTATTGGCTTTACAGTTCTGGAGGCTGAAAAGTTTATGGTCGAGGGGATCAATATTTGCTAAAGATTTTCTTGCTGTGTCAATCCATGGTAGAAGGCAGAGGGCAAGAGAAGAAGAAAAAAAAAAGGAGAGAGATGACATAAATGTGTGCCAACCTCCCCCGCACCGCCTTTAATAATGAAATCAGTCCTGAAGTAGTTTTGGGTTAACTAGATATCCATATGCAAAAATAAAAAAGAAGGAAGGAGGGAAGGAAAGAAGGAAGGAAGGAAGGAGAAAGGAAGGAAGAAAGGAAGAGAGGGAGGGAGGGAGGACTCCTTTCTGATACCACATACTATAAGTAATTCCAAGGTAATTCAGGCAAGATCACAATGTAAAAGTCAAAATAATAAAGCATGAGATGAAAAACAAGAGAAAATGTCTTCATAATCTGTGTTAGGTTAATATTTTCTAAACAGGACACAAAAAGGCACTCACCATAAAGGAAAATTTGACAATAGGATATCATCAAAATTAAGAACTTCTGTCCATGAGGATACCATTAAGAGAATGAAAAATAGTTTCTCACTGTGGTAAAATTTATGTACAATAAATATTGTGAACAAAGAAATCATAATCAGAATATATAAATTGGAATGGTAAGATTCATAATGGTAGAGATGGATGTAATTTCATAACAGATCTAGTTTAATTCAATGTTTTAAGCCACAAGAAAAAAGGCTGATGTGTAATATAGTTAAAACTAGAACACAAGCCAAGTAACCCAAAATTCTAAGCTATTTTGTTATATCTGTGATAAAGTCTACTTCCATATTTTAAAAGATGTAAGTAGCATTAAACAGCTTTCATTTTGAATTAATTTTAGATTTACAGCACAGTTGCAAAAATCGTAAAAGGAATTTCTTTACATCCCTCACACTTCTTCCTTTAATGCAAACGTTTGCATAACCATAGAGTAGTTATTGAGAGAAGAAAATCAACCTTAGAAAAAATTAGAAATTAAGTAATTTTAGCCTAATTTCTAATAAAAATTAGAAATTTTTATTCCTTAAAAAATACGGCACATGAGTGATTTAGGAAATACTAATAATTTCTTTCATAATTTTCAATACATGCCAAAACCATGATCTCATCCTTTGATGTTTAAGATCTTTTAAATTTTTAAAGGAAAAGTAGACATATTTTAGATATTCTAGTTTATTATTATTAAAACTCATCTGAGTACAATGAGAGGAATGGTTTTCAAGCTGTGATGTATCACATTTACCAGGAGTATCTGCCAAAAATACAATCTCTTGAACCCTATTCTTACATTTCAATACAGTCAGTCTGGAGGAGTCTAGGAATCTGTACTTTAAATGATCATTTGCTGGAGAACCTTCTTTGATAAACATAATCTTAGAGCAGATTTGGCATAAACCAGTTGGTACATTGGATGGGTTTTGAAAGAGTTGATTTTCATTAACCATCTTTCAACTGGTTAACTGGATATCCATATGCAAAAACCCTATTACCACAAAACCTTTAAAAATGTCTTCAGAGCAGGAAATCAATCCCATTGGCAATGCAGAATCATAGGACAGGGAAGAGAACCCCACTCCAAATGCTCTTAGGATCAGCTCTGAGGTGAAGGTAGAAAGTCATACATCTGAAAACTTGTCAGGAAAGGATTAGAGCATTCAATCCAAGAGCCATTTATGATCAATTGGTATTTGCCAAGTAAAAATTCCAAGCACACACACCTGCCTTCACTGAGGAAGAGTGAAAAGATGTGCTTTAGAAGGCTGTTGTGTGGTGAGAGTAGTACTTGTTAAACACTTATATAGTAATAAATGCTCATTGCTTTTGTATTTGACCTTAGGTTTAAAAAAATAATAAAGTCCTGACACTTTTAAGATGTTAGAAAAACTGTTTTCTTTGGTTACCAAATAAGATAACTGAGGAAATATGTGCAAACACTTAACATGTATAAAAATGAGAAGGCAGTGTTCCTAGGAATAATGAAGAGTCCATGATAATTCATTACCAATGTTGTGCTAGTAACCAGCTCTGTGCATATCACCTCCTAAAGCCAAGTTCATCAGTTTCATGTTGGTAGCTTGAAATGATGCATGTCAGGATATTTACATAATGGAAATTGGCAAACAGAAATCAGGTCTTCCTCTGTGCCTCCAATCCACACCCTGCCCCTGGGGAAAGTTGGGTTGTTCAGCATTTACCAGTTCACTACTAATTTTACCCAATTGTCAGAAGCAAGTGCTGTGGCAAGTAAATGCTGTAATTTTCTCAAGAAACCTTGCTTTTTTTTCCTTTTATAGATTTTACTTTAACTAATATCTTTAAGTTTGAATTGCATTTTAATGTTTTAAGGCACACCTTTCCTTATATAAAATTCATCTCTTTTTTTTTTTAATGGGGAGAACTTCTCATGAAGGCAAATATCAGCAATATTGATTCTACCTCTGTTTAATGGAAGCTGAATCCTGGTAGTTTTGGAGGTTAAAGTGACTGGGATCTGTATACTAATATGTCATAAATGAAGCTAAAATCAAATGAAGATATTGGGTGGAGATAGATTTGCAAATTGGGAAACACAGGCTCAGTTTGTCCAAACTAGCATTCAGCTGAAAGTGGGCTTGGGGCTCTAAATAAGTCCAGAGGTCGGAGACTAATGACAACATAGGTGGTTGTGAAGCTTACAAGCCTGGGGAATGTGCTAGTCAAAAGGAAGAACTGGTCATTCCAGTATTTCTCAAATTTTGGAAGGCATTGTTACATTATGGAAAATTGTTCCCTCTGGCAGATTCAGTTCCCTGAGCAATGTCTGTTTGTCAATCTTCCACATGTCAGTACATCTCTAAGGCTCAGGAAAGGATTGTTCCTCCCCCTGCTCCCATTCTGTAGCCACTTTGGCTTTTATTCAGTCACAGCTGCCCCTTATATTTCTTATGTCACTTAAGGCAGACTCTGCCATCAAGGAGCCATGTCCCAGGAGTAACTGAGTGTGTCTCCAAGGGTGACATTCCTCTGTAGAAGCTGCTGCTAAACAAAAAACACAGCTATATTTTCTTCCCTCTCTGCCCACGAGGGTGATTTCAGTCATTTCTAGTGTGGCTTCCTTCTGCCTTCTCTTGTCTATTTTAATTCTCTGTTTGCCTTTTGACAGAAAAGAGATTTATGTTTCAAAGACTCAAAATTGAAAAGGAATATTAATAGGACAATGCCGTAAAGGAGAGGTTTTGATTAGAAACAAGGTCAAAAAATATAAATATTTTTTTATTATAGGTCTCTTCAGTTGCTTTAGATTAATTAGTGTTAAAAGGAATGAAATCCAAATAAAATTCTCAGATTTTTACTCACACAACAACAAAAAAGTAAATCCTTTGCTTTTCATTTATTTCCTCAGTCTCTGCACACCATCTAGTGGAAATGAGGGGTAATGACGAAGATATTAAAAGTAAGCAAAAAGGCCTGCATCACCAGCAAACTAGTATTCATTATCAGAATAATTAGATTTAAACTGACTGAAGCTGTAAAACCAAAGAAAAACCTGATTAGACCCTGTGGCTTCAATTACCTTTACTTAATTGCTTTCATCACCAATTTCAGAAGTCACACAGCTAAAGCAGGAAATTCCCATTAGCTTTGCTATGGGTAACACCTGTGAAGACACCTCTAATATAGGAGTGAAGATGCTAATTAATAGTGGCCCAAGTTGTTTTTCAGGAACTTGAAGGCTGCTTTTGTTTGTTTCAGACAGGTTGAAATAAACCCTTCTCCTGGGCCTCTGTAGGTGTGTGTTAGGTGACATTTTGGCATCAAAGGCCAAAAACTTCACCCTCAGATCATGTTAATATCACCATTTCTGGATATGTGTCCTAGGAAGAGCCAACAAGTTTCATTACCCAAGTGTAGGCCACCAATTACTTTACATTTCCTTATTTTCCATTACCTTTCCCTGTATCTCCGAATATCCTGCTTCTGTATTCCACAAAAGTAGCAGGATATAAGGTCAATACTCATAAATCAATAGCTTTCATGAACTCCCACAGCAATTCAGCTGAGAAAGAAATCAGGAAAACCATTCCCTTTACAATGTCTTTTTTTAAAAAACCCTAGGAATTAATTTAACCAAGGAAGTAAAAGAACTCTACAATGAAAACTATAGAACACTTAAGAAAGAAGTTTTTAAAAGACTTCAGAGGTTGGAAAGACCTCCCATGTTCTTGGATAGACTGAATTAATATTGTCAAAATGGCCATCCTGCCAAAAACAAGATACAAACTTAATGCAGTCTCCATAAAATACCAATGACATTCTTCACAGAACTAAAAAAATGAATAAATAAAAATTAAAAATAAGACAAAAAACCCAAAACAATTCTGAGTAAGAAAAGCAAAGCAGGAAGCATCACAAAACCTGATCTCAAATTATACTTTGGCACTATTGTAACAAAAACAGCATGGTATTGGCATCAATGAAGACATGAAGACCAATGGAATAGAATAGAATGCACAGAAACAAACCCACATATGTAGAGCCACCTGATACTTGACAAAAATGCCAAAAATACATGTTGGAGAAAAGACAGGCTTTTAAACAAATAGTGCTGGGAAAATTGGTTAACTATATGTAGAAGATAAAAATTAGATCCCTATCTTTCAAAAGTCAAATCAAAATGGTACAAAGACTTAGGAAACAGACTACAAACCTTGCAACTGCTAGAAGAAAACACAGAGTCAACACTCCATATTGGTATAGGTACTGACTTCCTCAACAAGACACCTAAAGCTCAAGAAATAAAACAAGAATCAGTAAGTGGCATGTAATCAAATTAGAAAGCTTCTGCACAGCAAAGAAATTAAGAAAGTGAAGGCTGCTTCTTTTGATTGAGCACAATTCCTATGAGCCAGCATCAGGCAAAACTCTTGGTAGCTAGGGGAATGGCCGCTTTGATTCTGAAGATCTGAGCAGCACATCATAGCACTGACTATATTCTCAATTCTCAGATTGTGTGACCCTGTCTCAAAAAAAAAAAAAAAAAAAAAATATATATATATATATATATATATATATATATATATATATATATATATATATGGTTGGGTATGTAGCTCAGCGGCAAAATACCCCTCTGTTTAATCCCCAGATTAAAAAAGATTGTGTGTTTAAAAAATATAATCCAGCTAGAAATTATTGATTAAAGTCATAATTAAAATTTAAAACATGATCAGATAGATGTAGGTCATTGAAAAAATTATAATTCCCCAGAATAAAATATTATAGGCCACCTTCTCTTCTGACTAGAGAATTAAAAAGCATCCTTTCTCAAAAAAGTTTTGATATTTCAAACACTTCTGGACTACCTAATATATAGAGAAATTGATAGGCAGATAGTCAAATCTGCTTTTTAAAAGGTAATTAGTAGAGAAATGCATCCTATTCTAAAAGTTGTTTTAAAATTGATGTTATCTCTGGTCATTGTTTTTTTCTTCCATAATGAAATAAGAGAATGGGTAAGACATCTCTTATGATAATTTTTCTCTAATACTTTATTGTAAATGAATATATTTGGGGTGGGCAAATGTGAAAAATACTTCATATTCCTCAAGGAAGAAAGAAAAAGAAAGAAAGAAAGAAAGAAAGAAAGAAAGAAAGAAAGAAAGAAAGAAAGAAAGAAAGGTATTGTGTTCATCTACAACTAAAAATATTTTTTAAAAGATAAACTTGAGGAGATTTTATCAAAAATTATTGCCATAACTAGAACTGCCATCCCTCATATCTTCTCTATAAAGTATATGCAGTAAAAAATAATCACACAGAAGAGTAACCAAAGATTTTATATTCTATCACCTCTGTGGATACATGAAAAGATGATCACAATTTAGTAATTCAAATATTCCATCAATATAGACTTAAAAATAAGTTAAATAATAATAAATTGGCCTATTAATCTCTTAAGTTATACAGCTTATAAAGTGTGAATTTGGAGGGAGTAGATAGGAAGTACCTATCACTCATAATGTTAGAGTGATTATTAGAAAGTAGAAAGAAAAATCTAATTTAAAAATACTGAAAAACTTTAATGATTAAAAGAAAGTGAAATCTCATCATTTATTCAATATATACTGATCACACAGATATTAGGAGCATGGCTCTAACCTACTGGCTTTAAAGAAAAGAACAATAAGATGGATATCTCTCTCCCCTGCTTGCAATTTAGCAGGGGAGATATTCAAGTAATTGAGTGTCTTATCCCATTACCTATTGCTATAACTGAATACAAGAGAACAGGCAATTTCTAAAGAGTAGAGGTTTATTTCATTCATGGATCTGGAGTCTGAGAAATTCAAGAGAATGGTATTAGCATCTGGTAGTGGGCTTCCTGCAACATCATAACCTGGTGGAAGGTATCTCACGACAAGACACAGCAAGTGTGTTGGCTCAGGCCTACTTCCTCTTCTTATAAACCAATTAGTGCCATCATGGGGCCCCACCTCATGACCTTATCTGACCCCAATTACCTTTCAAAGAACCCACCTCCAATTATTATTAACATATAAATTTGGGAATTAGGTTTCCAAAATGTGAATTTGTGGTGATATATTTGAGCCATAGCAAAAAGTACAACATAGAAATAAAATTATGATTGAAGTCATAATTGAAGAGTATTGAGCAAAGAGAGTCTCTAAGTGGGAAATGTAATCTCATTTTAAATAGCAGGGAAGGTCTCCCTGAGAAAGTAGTCTTTAAGACAGTATCCTAACCAAATGCAATGGATTCTCTTCTTGGTGAATGTGAAGCTACTAAGCATGACCAGAAGCTACTAAGCATGACCAACATTGAGTATGGAGAGCACTGGAGTTGTCTGAAAGGCAATACTGCCTCAAAGGATGAAGCATGGGGATTTTGTGTGGGGAGCCTACACATATTCATATAGGCAGGCATTTAAGGGGCAGCAAATTCCAAGCATGCTCAATTTAGGATATGCATCCCTAGATATAAAAACCAACTACCTGAAGGCAGTGGAGAGTGACCAAAACCAAGCAGAACCTGAAGGAAAGTGAATCCATGAAAGGAAGAAACTGCACTGGATGAAATTCATGTACACATGGCCTTTTGCCAGAGGGTACTGACCAGGCCAGTGACATTGGCAGCTAGAATTCAAACAGAAAGCCACAGTCATATTGGCATTAGGAATTAGAGGACGAAGTTCGGGACTATAGCAAGGCTGAAAAGTGAGGTGGGGGGAGCAGTCATGAAATGGTATAATATTCACTTACAGTAGAAGTACCTAGGAGTAGTCATAAAAAAGTAATATACAAAGGAAAGTCAAGATACTGATTGTTAAATTATTCCTCATGTTACTTTATGTAAAATAACAACAACAAAGAAATATGAAAGTAGGTGAACATAAAATGTAATAAAACATTTAAAAACTTGTAGAAAAGGTAGGATATGATAAAAATACACAACTTCTTGCATCCCAAATACTCTACTATAGTGGGGTATGATAATATGCTGGAAATATTCAGAGAATTAGAAGTTATCAAAAATTCCCTTAACTTTATTTAAATTTTGCAAAAATAAAATGAATCTTTATTATTATATTAAAATGTTCTTTTAATGAATATTTATTATTATATTAAAATGTTCTTTCAAAAATAAAAGGAATTCTGGATTTTTATAGATTTTTCAATACAAAATAAAAAGAAATAATTGTGGGTTTTTGTTTTTTTTTTGTTGTTGTTGTTGTTTTGTACTTTAGATTTAACCCAGGGGTGCTTAACCACTGGACCACATTCCCAGCCTTGTTTATTTTTCATTTTGAGACAGCGTCTTGCTAAGTTGCTTAGGGACTTGCTCAATTGCTGAGACTGCCCTCCTACTTGTGTTAGGGACTTGCTCAGTTGCTGAGACTGGCCTCCTACTTGTGATCTTCCTGCCTCAGTCTCCTGAACCACTTGAATTACAAGAGGGCACCATTGTGCCTGGCTTGATCATATTTTTATATGAAAAATGACAGATATAATGTGAACTAGTATTTCTTAACTAACTCTTTGTGTGTATATGGGCTGTGTGGGGGGGGGGGGATCTATTTTTTTTCTTAAACTCTGAAATTACCTCAAAAAAAGACTAGGTTTTTGCCTTAATACACATGTAGAAATTAAAAATGATGAATTCAAATTCCTAATGACAATTTCAATATCAAAACCATTTTTTTTACATTTAAAAGAGTGATCAAAACAATATAAGTTTGTTAATACGTTAATAATTCATCTCAACTTGGTCATTTGAGAGGCAGGTTCTCTATTTGTGTTAAATGAATATTCTGTAGTTTTTACTTCTCTAGGCACAAAGACGCATAGTTTAGTTTATAACAGAACTGAATATAGTAACAAAATACTTTATTCTAACTGGATTTCCTTCATCTTTTTATTGTAATTAAAGTGATTTTCTTATTAAAAGAGAGGCTTACATGTTTTATATATTTTAACCAAAAAAAATGAAGATTATATTATTTTGTTACCATATGAAAGCTACCTTGAAAGAAAATACATTTTATTGTAAATTTTAGAAACATTTCCAGTGAGGTTAGGAACAAGATAGACATTCCCACTAATGTCACCAATATTCAATTCCATTCTGCAAGGTTTAGTCAGGCAGTAATAAGAAGAGGAAAAAAGAGATGTAATATTTGAAAAAGAAGATATGATACTCTAATTTTGACAGACAAAATACAAGTCTATATAAAAAATTTAAAAGAATCTAAAGATAAATACTAACATAAATAAAAGCTTCAACAAGTTTGCCATCTATGTTCAATAATATTCCTACACACTAGCAATAATCATATAGAAAACTAAATAGAAACAAATATTATTAACGACTGTAAAACTCTTTAACAATAACAAATGAAAAAATGTGTGTTGTATATTGATCTATGATTAAAAGGACAAAAGTTTAAATATTTAATAGAAGACAGGAATAAATGGACTGATGAATCATGCTTATAAACAATTAACGAGATAAAGATATGAAATCATGAAATCATGACATTGTGATATAAAGCAGGAGTCAGAAAACCATGGGCCCTATCTGGCTTATATAAAATAAATAAATATTTACTTGAAAACAGTTGCGTTTATATACCTTTTACTTATTCTTTGTGGATGTCTTTGTGCTGCAATAGACAAATTACAATGTAGACTAACTCTTTGTGTGTATATGGGCTGGGGGGTGTCTATTTTTTTCCTTAAATTCTGAAATTACCTCAAAAAAGACTAGGCTAAGCCTCAGACTTTATTGTTTATCTCTTTACAGAAAACATTTGCTAACTCTTAATCTACAGCAGTTAAAAGTATTTAGCATCAATAGAAAAAGAGACAAATAGACCAACAGAACAGAATAAAGAGATAAGAAACATGGAGGCTGCTTTGTTTATGACATGAGACATGATATTAGTGGAGAAAGTATTATCTCTCATAAAATGTCTAGAAAAATCAACTATTAGAAAAATAATTTAAAAATTAAAATCATAAAATTACAATATCATTTTATATCAGCACAATAATTCTTAAAGTTTTAAAATATCTGAACATTAAAAGACTTAAAATTTAGATGAAAATACAGAAAAATACTTTGAAGAAATCAAAGTAAGAAAGATTTCTTAACATTTTATGATTGATATTTATATATACACTTTTACTATTAAGAATAAAAAAGTCCCTAGTGGATGAAAAGATCTTTTAAAACAATGAAATGTCAAGCTGTACACAGGTAGAAGATAAATTAACAAAACAATGAACCATAATTGATTACTATTTCATATAAATATGTATATATATATACAAATTTATATATGGCATTCATGTATATATCTTAAGGAAAAAAGACTAATACCCTAATAGAAATAAAGAACAGATTTTATGAAATAGGATTCTTCAAAGTAGAAATCCAAAGTTCTCCCAAGTATATGAAAGGATGATTATTCTCTCTGGTAATTTAAAAAAATACAAATATTGAAGGCAGTTGAGGAGGAAGCGCTTGGAGGGGGTTGGCCTGGTGTGCACTCCGCACCTCGGGGACGCTATTGTGCGTGGATCGGCAGTTTTGGGAAGGCTTTTTCCCAGAAGAAAAGATGTTTGGTTTTCACAAGCCAAAGATGTACCGAAGTATAGAAGGTTGCTGTATTTTCAGAGCTAAGTCCTCCAGTTCTCGATTCACTGATAGTAAACGTTATGAAAAGGACTCCCAGAGCTGTTTTGGGTTGCATGAGACTCATTCAGGAGACATCTGTAATGCCTGTGTTCTGCTTGTGAAAAGATGGAAGAAGTTACCAGCAGGTTAAAAAAAAAAAAAAAACAAAAAAAACTGGAATCATGTGGTAGACGAAAGGGCAGGACCTAGTCTAAAGACTACTTTGAAACCAAAGAAAGTAAAAACTCTATCTGGAAACAGGATAAAAAGCAACCAGATCAGTAAACTGCAGAAGGAATTTAAATGTCACAATTCTGATGCTCACAGTACCACCTCAAGTGCCTCCCCAGCTCAATCTCCTTGTTATAGTAACCAGTCAGATGATGGCTCAGATACAGAAATGGCTTCTGGCTCTAATAGAACACTAGTTTTTTCCTTTTTAGATCTTACTTACTGGAAAAGACAGAAAATTTGTTGTGGAATTATCTATAAAGGCCGTTTTGGAGAAGTCCTCATTGACACACATCTATTCAAGCCTTGCTGCAGCAATAAGAAGACAGCTGCAGAGAAGCCAGAGGAGCAGGGGCCCGAACCTCTGCCCATCTCCACTCAGGAGTGGTGACTGAGGTTTATGTAGAAGGGGAACAAATGATTTAAATTTTGAAAAGACCACAAAGCAACAAACTGACCTTACTATTTTTAACTTGGATACCTGCTGTTCTGCCAAAAGACAATTTTCTAGAATAGTTTTGAATGGGTTATTTTTTCCTCCAGTCCCATAAACTTTGAAGCCAGTGTCTAGCTTACTAAAAGAAAAAAGAAGTGTACATAATATTTAAGATGCTGAGTATTTCATAGGAAAGCTGAATGCTGCTGTAAAGTGCTCTTTAAGTCTTTTTTTTTTTTTTTTAATAATCCCCTTCTAATGAATTAAATTAGGGGAATTTCAGGGGAAAAAAACAAATATTGAACATAATTAAATGGAATTTCATTTGCATCAGAATGTTGTTAATAAGTCATATTAAAATTAATACTTTACAAAAAGTCATTTGAATGACCTCTATTTTTTAAAAAAACAGAATTTAGCAATATTTTGCTTACTGGGAAGGAATAGTAATATATAATTCACTTGAAACATTGAGGAAATGAGGCAGAACATTTCTTTTATAACCCACCCAAAGCACAGCACTATTTTTGTTCTCTAAAAATGTAACTGAAATAAAAATGTATAATATTAAAATGTTTCTTAGAAGTAATTTAAATATCTGAATGCCATTATACATTAGTAAACAATATGTGTTCTTTATTATTTTTCAGAAGATTCAAATGTGACTTTCAAGTAGTGACTATTGTGTAGAAACTATTTCACTGCTTTAGAATCACTTTTTAGCCTACATATTTGAGTCCCTCAGACTAATACACACATCTCAGAAACAGTAGGTTACTAGACTCAGGAAACTGGGTCAAAGAAATTTGAGACCAGACTCTCACAGTGCACTTATTATAGTCATTAGAAAAAAAAAACATGTTATCAAACACTAATCAAATTATTAATATTATTGAAGAAACATACTGAATAGCCTTTTTTATCCAAGGATGAGATTAAACAGAATGCCTGTATGAAAGCATACATGGGATGTGCCTATCTTTGAAGAACTTTGACAAATAATGTTGGTTCTGGGAAACACTAACAAGTCATCAAAATGGACAAAGAGGAAGAGGTAGGATTAAGCAGAGAAAACAGTGAAGAGGAAATAAAACTAGGTGGAGATCCACAGTTGTGGTGTAATATAACATTAAAAAACAAAACAAAACAAAACTGAAACAAAGCAAAACTATATCTACCTAAAAGTCAATTGTTCCTAGAAGGAATGAGAAATACACACACACACGCACACACACAACCTTGACATATTCATAAGGAATATGTAATCTGCCAAATATGTCTTCTGTTTTGCAGGTTTATTTAGAGTAATGAAGAGTACAAAGATTGAGGAAACAGTTAAGGCTGTTTTGAAATTTGAAATCATGATTTGTGTTTCAGCCCTTCCTCCAAATGAGCAATTACATGACATCATATAATTACATGACATCATATAATTACATGACATCATGTCTTTCAAGATCTGAAGAATAACTCACATCCAGACTTCACAGATTAGTGTGGCCACAAAATCTAATCTGCTCTATCTGTATGATGCCAAGCCACTACATTCTCTGATTCTTTTTCATCTAATTGATTGGGTTTGGTAATAAAACAATTAACTTATCTGTCAATTTATGTCACACAAATAACCCACAGGTGTTGTAGAAAAATTAGAAAATCTAGTCGAGAAAAATTTTATCCCTAATTTTGTAACAAAGGCATTACTAAAGTTGACTTCATTGTTTTCTTCCACAATAATTAAATCTATAAATGGTCTACCTGGCTGTTTGTCAATCTATAAATCTATAATATGTATTCAATTGGTCTTTAAATCTTTATTTGTCCATTTTTTTATTTAATTGATTTTATTTTTTAAAATACATGACAGCAGAATGCATTACAATTCTTATTACACATATAGAGCACAATTTTTTATATCTCTGTTTGTATATGAAGTATGTTGACACCCAATTCGTGTCCTCATACATGTACTTTAGATACTGATGTCCATCACATTCCACCATCCCTGCTAATCCCCTACCCCCTCCTATTCCCTCCCACCCCTCTTTCCTATCTAGAATTCATCTATTCCTCCCATTCTCCCCTTCCCTACCCAACTATGAGTCAGCCTCCTTATATCAGAGAAAACATTGGGCATTTTTGGGGGGGTATTGGCTAACTTCACTTAGCATTATCTTCTCCAACTCCATCCATTTACCTGCAAACACCATGATTTTATTCTCTTTTATTGCTGAGTAAAATTTCATTGTATATATATGCCACATTTTTTAAATCCATTCATCTACTGAAGGGCATCTAGATTGGCTCCACATTTAAGCTTTTGTGAATTGTAATAAATAAATAAATAAACAGATAAATAAATAAACAAAATGAAACTAATTATGTATGAATATGTTGCAGTGAATCTCACAACTATGCATACCCATAATGGAACAATAAAAATATTTTAAAAGTTGTAAAAAAAATCTTTACTTGTTCATTGACATGCTATGGCTATAGTTTACAAAATATACTAACACCACATCTGTTTTGTAACCTGCTTTATATTTTTAAAAAAGGGAAGTCAATTTCTCCACAGCAATATGAGGTCAAGGTACCATGTCTGCTTTGCTCACTGACATGCTCAAGCATAATTTGTTAATCGAATGCGTACTTGGGTCTACCCTTATTGACACATTTGAATCTTCTGTGATTTAAATTAACATAAGGAACTAATGCATAAATTATAAATTGTGTTATATAAATTGACAAAAAAAGCCAGGTAGATCTGGAATGTCTATCACCTCACTTGAAACATTGTTTCCTCTTTCATAGACCCAATATGTCTTCCCAGAAATGAACTTGGCCTCTATGGATGATGATCCTTATTTTTCTTGGAGTGATAGCAACCTTGGGAGTAACTTCAGTCTCCTAGTTCATTTTCTGGCAGTTGGTCAATATTGACCATTTTCAATTTTAACTTATACTATTAAATCCTTTTCAGTTTAAAAAATTGACAATAAACATGAATATTAAATTTCTTCTAGGAATTTTTATTCATTTACTTATATTTTATTTCAACATCATAATTATTTTTCTTTGACACAAAATTTGATAATTTTTAAAAATCAAATGTCTACTTATAGTAATGTCACCAGTTATGGTGGTTTGGCAAGACTGAAATGCTCAAAACTTGATGTCAATATTCCTTGTCAATAAAGTAGCTTATACAGTAGGTTTTTTTGTTGAGTTGTTACATTCTTTAGTCAATATATTTCTGACTGTATATATTCTTTTTCTTCTTGGCTGAAGTTTGCTATTGGTTATTAAGATTTGATGGGTGGTAAGCAATGTATAATCCATAAATGACTCTTTTAATAGTAGATATTCAAGCATGATTGTCTATATACATTGTCTTATTTTCAACCCGTTTATTAACAGCACACACCCAAAAGTTGATTTTTCCAATTAATTTTTGCCTTTCAGAAAAATAAGCCCTTAAATAAGCACATAACTTTATGTGTTTACAGAATTTTGACATCCATTCACAATAATCCTTTGACATTCACAATAATCCTTTGAACTAGTCAGGACCAGTTTTTCTACTATTCCTATTTTCACATGCAGTGAACTGAGGTTCATAAAAGTCAAGGCACTTGCTTGATGTACAAGATTTTAAATGATATAGCTGAGCCCAAACCCAGACCTTAGCATTATAAATATAGCGTTACACCTTGTGATGATTTTTATTCCTCTGAGCTGTATCTCTGCATAAAATTATAAGATAAATTTGGGCTGGTCAAGTTTCCTCCCACAAAAAGCATGAGGACTGAAATCAAAGCTGTTTTATAGCAGATACTGGCAGACAACATGGCATCCTGGAATTCAGTTCCTTGTCCATTGAACTTACCAGTATTTTACTTATTTCTACTTTTTTTCCTTTCTGTTCCTTAGGTTTCTGGACTATTTAACAAAAACTTTTAGAAAAAAAAAGGAATAAAGAGTTTTAGAAATTTGTGATTCTTTTCCTTTAAAATATACACAACCTTCTGTATTTCAGAATAAAGATAATCATCATGAAAAAAAAATACAAGGATTTGTCTAATTGCTACTGATGATAAACATTTTTTCATATATTTGTTATTGATTGTATATCATCTTCTGAGAAGTGTCTGTTCAGTTCCTAGGCCTATTTATTGATTGGGTTATTTGTTTTTTGGTGCTTAGCTGTTTGAGTTCTTTATATACCCTACAGATTAGTGCTCTATTTGATGTGTGAGGGGTAAAGATTTGCTCCCAAGATGTAGGCTCTCTATTTACCTCACAGATTGTTTCTTTTGCTCAGAAGAAACTTTTTAGTTTGAGTTCATCCCATTTATTGATTCTTGATTTTAATTCTTGCGCCACAGGAGTCTTATTAAGGAAGTTGGGGCCTAAGCCCACATAATGGATATTAGGGCCTACATTTTCTTCTATTAGACACAGGGTCTCTGGTTTATTCCTATGTCCTTGATCCATTTTGAGTTGAGTTTTGTGCATGGTGAGAGATAGAGGTTTAATTTCATTTTGTTGCATATGGACAAATGCAAATCAAAACCACTCTAAGATTTCATCTTACTCCAGTCAGATTGGCAGCTATTATACAGACAAACAACAATAATTGCTGGTGAGGATGTGGGAAAAAAGGTACACTCATACACTGCTGGTGGGACTGCAAATTGGTGCAGCCAATATGGAAAGCAGTATGGAGATTCCTTTAAAAATTGGGAATGGAACCACCATTTGAGCCAGCTATCCCTCTCCTTGGTCTATATCCAAAGGACTTAAAAACAGCATACCACAGGGACACAGCCACATCAGTGTTTGTAGCAGCACAGTTCACAATAGTTAAACTGTGGAACCAACCTAGATGCCCTTCAATAGATGAATGGATAAAAAAGGTGTGGCATATATACACAATGGAAATTTACTCAGCAATAAGAGAGAATAAAATCATGGCATTTGCAGGTAAATGGGTGGAGTTGGAGAAGACAATGCTAAGTGAAGTTATCCAATCTCCTCAAACCAAATGCCAAATGTTTTATTTGATATAAGGAGGCTGATTCATAGTGGGATAGGGAGAGGGAGCATGGGAGGAACAGATGAACTCTAGATAGGAAGAGGGGTTGGAAGGGAAGGGAGGGGGCATGGGGTTATAAATGATGGTTGAATGTGATGATCATTATTATCCAAAGTACAGGTATGAAGACACTAATTGGTGTGAATATACTTTGTATGCAATCAGCAATATGAAAAGTTTTGCTCTATATGCAAAGTAAGAATATAATGCAGTCCACTGTCACACACACACACACACACACACACACACACATATATATATATATATATATATATATTCAAACTTTCAAACTTATTTAATAAGGGCCTTATGCATGCGAGGCGAGTACTCTACCAACTGAGCTATATCTCCAGCCCAATTTACTACAACTATCATAAACCTGAAAGCTTTGTTCCTTGTTTCCCTTTCCTGATAGCACATGGTGGAGATGAGGCAAGAAGTCAAAATGTAATGAAATTTATGGAGGTTAATAACATGCGACATCGACAGTGGGTGGTGGTGCACACTCGTAATCCCAGCAGCTTGGAAGGCTAAAGAAGGAGGTATCTCCCTCCCACCTCCCTATCTTCAAAATAAATAAATAAATAAAGACAGAGAAAGAAATAACAAGTGAACTAGACCAAATATCCTATTGGGGGCATAATTGGGCTAAAAAGGTTGTATTTGTGTTATTAGGTTGCAGTTAATTCTTTGGCATTTATCAATTTTATAGGTTTGGGTTTTTTCTTCTTTATTTCCAGAAATCAGCAAGCCTTTTCTTGAATCCTCACCTACAACTGTAAGTTAAGAAACTTTATTATTAATTCAATACATTCACAAGTATTTCTGCATTTTTTTTCCTAAAAAAAAATCTTGAAAAACACCATGTGGAATTTATAGTGCACTTTCAAAATGACAATGTAGCAGATAGGACATTCCTTTTGAAAAACACTGGTTTATAAATTTTAACATTTGTACAAAAGAGTGAAATAAGATCTGATTCCAAAGAGTGCAATAATGAGTGAAGGATCTTATGTGAATAATTAAAATAAATAAGATTGAAGGGAAAAAGGGACAGTTTAGGAAAAGAAAATACAAACTAGAAAGTGTCAAATACATTTTTTACAAAATAAAGCCAGTTCTGCAATTAAAAAAAAATTATCTTCAGCGTATCTCATTGCCCACAGGATACATGGATGCCTTCATGAACTCACGGATATTTGTAGAGCACTGCTTTCTATCTGGTGCCTTACAGACAGCACTACCAATGCTATGAAAGATGTGGCCATTAATGAAGCAAATACTCTACCTTCAAGTCTACTTAGGAAGAGAAGAGTTTCAACAAGAGAGTGGAAGGAAAGGTGTTTGAGATGGGAAAAGAGGATGAGTCAGAGTCTTCCAACCTAAGATAGAGTAGAGAACCATAATGATGGCACATTATAGGAAAACCCCCAAATCAATCAGGAGATGCTACACAACCACTGACGAGCATCAAGGAGTGTTTTAATGTAGTAGTTCTTATAAAACATAATTGAAAATACCTTCTCTTGTGTAAATAAATCCTTTCTCCAGGTTATGGGAGACAACTAGCCAACAGTGTCACAGCTGGCAATCAAATTGTGAATGGGACGATTTCTCTGAAAGGGGAATGGCCATGGTAGGCCAGCATGTGATGGAAACACAACTATGCTCTCTGATCAGCTGCAGATGGTTATTATCTGCAGTTTACTGCTTTGTTAAATAAGTTTAAAAGTTTGAATAAATGTAGGCTGCTGTTTTGGTTAGCCTATGGGGGTACAGGGTATTTTGGGTAGCCTATAGGGGTTAACCTAATGTGTGAAGGATCACCAAGATTTACAAAATTTATAATCACACATAAAATTTGTTATTACCTATATAATTGAAGGACAGAGAAAGTATCTAAATTCAGGAAAGAATGGGAAATTGAACAGAATTAATTAATATTTTCTAAATAGCTCCTTTGGCCTGGTCTTAAGTGATTTACTAACATCATCTTATTTAATCATAACAATAATTTGTAAAGAAGGTATAATTGAACATATTTAAAGGAGGAAACTAAACTCAGAAAAGGTAGTTGACTTAACTTGGCCAAAATTATATGGCTCTTAAATAATAGAAATTGAATCCAAATCCAGGTATGTCTGATTCTAGTTACTAGGTCGTTGTTTGTTTTTCCATCTAGGGATTTGCAAACTAGTTGAAAAAAATATAAATGTCACACATTAAAAGTACAAGGCAGCATACATAGTGTGATATATACCACATGTATAATCAATAGTGCCAAGTAAATTTGAAGAAAGAGAATATATTTGGCAGTAGCATGAAGATATAAGATTTAACTGAACCCTAAAGATATAATGTTTGATAACGTAGGTGGATGAGAATAATATGCATTTCTGGTTTAAAGAAAACAGCTTTCTTCAAAGTGAGTGGGGGTAGAAGAACACAAGTTGTATTCTGTAGAAGGGAGAAAAAGCAGTTTGAAATAAAGAAGATTAATTTTTTTTTTTAGTTGTTGATGGACCTTTATTTTATTTATTTATATGTGTCAGATACCAACCTAACTGCTGGGGATGAAGTGGTGAACACAATTCCTACCTTCATGGAGTTCTCAGTGTAAAAGTATACTCAAAAAAATACTTAGAAATCTGTAATGTAAAATTAGTTCTGTTTTCTGGGCAAACTGTAGACCTACAATAATGCCTCCTTCTCCAGAGATGTGGTAGGAAGTTGAGCATGATGTTGAACATGAAGTTGAGCTCATGTCACCCACCATTCTGTTGAGGCTTCATCATGGATACTTAAATTCAGTAAAATGTCCACTGTAGCTAAGTTTCCTTCTCTCTATTCAATTCTGGACTCTAAATTCAAATTCTGATATGTCTAATCCAACATTTGATATGTGTAGGCAAAATAACATGGCTTGTAGTTGTCTTACATTTTGAATAAACCCAAGGTTTCCTTAAGTCTACACCCAAAGAGGAAGAATTGTTTTCAGTTCCCAAGGACTATTGATAACTTCAAATGAGAGATACAAGAAAGTTCTTTAACAGGACAAGCAACATTTTCTCTCTTCTTCTTTTAGAATGATTCTGATGGACCACTGGCTTACTCTAATTCCAGAAATATCTGGCATCTTTTTGGAATAGTAAGTTGGAATGATGGATGAGGTAAAAAGAATAAGCCAGGTGTCTATACTCAAGCAACTTCTTATCATGGGTGGATAGCTTCCAAGACTGGATTCTGAAAGAAAGGTATGAAATGGGACTTTTGGATCTTCTTCTTTATTGCTTCAAGACGTTTTTCTTTTAATTGATGGTAAATTGGTCATTTTCTTATATAACAAAATACAAATGTCTTTGTCAATATTTTATTATCTCTAAAACACTCTTTTTATATATTAACTTACTTAATTAACATAGAACACAGGAAGAAAAGAAAGTGAAGAAGGCCAAACTATTATTTTTATTAGTAATTAAGTTTTGATTTATTTTACCATTATGTTCAGAATTGAACTTAATATGTTTTTCATAATTAAAAGAAAACAGACATTTTGTAAATATGAGAACATATATACTGGATCTATCAAATAAATCATTTTATTCTATAAATTACAGTTGCATTTTGGAGCAGGTACTATTCTAGGTCTGCATTTTGCCCAAATAATATACATTCATTTTTTTATTTATATATGAGATAGTTTGTGTACTTCATAAAATCATCTGATCTTGGAGAAGAAATGGAATAATATCAGAATTTCATGGAGACCAAGTCTCTCAATTTATAAATCAAGAAATTGAACACTGGAGAAGAGAAACTATTTAAGTCATTATTTATTATCTGATAAACTGATGAATTTTCCCTCATCAAGTTTCGACACAAAATTTGTCAAGAATTAAAAAATAATTTTTTAAGTTGCAAATCTGTGTATAGTTTTTCTTTTAATTCTTCTTTTGTCACTTGTTTGTCTTCTTTTACAGCAAAAACAATGTGAAGTCCTCAAGGGCAGGGCGCTGCAAAACACCTATTATAGCATCTCTCCTCAAGTCCAAGTGCATCTGTATGAAGGGCTGACTTTGTAATCTCCACAAATAATTTACCTTATGTCATTTCCTAAATTAAAAGAAGTGGCTCCAAACTTTAAATAACATAAAATAAAAATAATGCTTCTTTCAGTTGTTTGTAGTGTTACTCTTTTATGCTTCTTTTATTCTGAAGTATGACACCAATGGCGCGCATAAGAACACAAGCCAGCTCAGAACTAGACATGACAAGATGGTGTCTTTCTTTCCCCACTCCTTATTCTGGCTGTCAAGAATATTTATTGAGTATAGTACAGCCAGGTACTGTCAGGGATATACACACAGTATATTTATTCAAGGATGCTACTTTTAGTGAATAAAAATAGGCGGTAAACTCATACATAAGATAATTTTGGATTGTGATAAATATTATAAAAGAAATATGAAGTAATATGATATAAAATCATGGTCAAATGAGTGATCCTTTATGTTGGGCAGGCTAAATAACCTCCATGATGGAGTAGCAATTAAGCTGGACCTACATGACAAAAAAGCAACACATACAAAATATCTAAGAGAGATTCAAAGGCAACAAGTATGAGGCTTTTAGATGGACATAAGGGAGGTGGATGTCTGTGGCAGAGAGAGGGCCAGTGTGACTAAAGACTGGTGGCCAAATGAGAGAATATGGAAGAGGTAGCTGAGATTCAGTCAAACAGGACTTCGTAAGTGATAATCAAGACGTTGGATTTTAATTGTAACTTCAGTGGAGGACCTGGAGTTTACTAAGCTGAGAAGAGAGTGAACTGATCTGATAGGTACCTTGCAAAGATTATGTTAGCATTGATGAAGACTGTGGGCTGGAGTAGAGATTGAGAGGCACACTATGAGAAGTAGGGAGACCGGTTTAGGCTGTCCCTGTGTAACACAGAATGTGGATGTCAGGTGGTTCTTTCTCTCATAAATTCGAATAATAGAATCCATGGACACAAAGGTGAGAGCAAAGTAACAGAATTTATTAGAGTAATAGAATGAAAGAAAAAAAGAAAGCAGAGCTCCTGAAGAGGGAGGGGTCCCGAGAGAGGGATACCTTCCCCTATGGTGATTATCTAGGGGTTTATATGGATCTACAGGTTGAAGAAGTCAGCCCCTGCCCAAACCTCATAAGGCACTCAGTATTCATGCAGCCTTTAGTCCAATCAAGATAATGATCGAGTATTTTTCCCTCTTTGGGAAGGCTGTGGACGTCAGGTCACGTAGGTCCTGATTTTAAAATAGTCATTTTTTCAAGTTCCTCAGCAAAAATATGCAGCTGCTGATTGTGCTCTGTTGCCCAGGTAGTTACCCAGGGGCCCGTTTTCCTATCTTCCCAGGCTTATCTCTTCTTCCTGACTTCACTAGTAAGACATGAATGTATCTTCATCTTTTTCCTTGGGTTGGGAACATATCTTTGTGAGCTGACAGGGATCTTTATAGAACGCAAATGAAAAGAGAAAGAAAGATGTCATTACAAAATGGTATAAGAGAGATTTCAGGCTGTGTATTTTCCTTGTCTTATAGTTAATTCAGAAGTCAGATATTTATGAATCTTTCATTCATGCCCCCTTCTCTCTTTGTTACTGACTCAGTAGGTTATTGTGTCCTCCATCAGAAGAATCAGATGAGGCACAACTGTGATGGAAACAGGACTGTTTTGGGGGACTAATTGCTAGAGCAGAAGAGACAGAGCTCTGACCCAGAGAGTGTTAATCTGGATCCCTGAATGAAGAAGGAAGCCAGTATTTATTTCTGTGTAAAGATTGCAAGGGTGGGCTAGAGTTTAGGAATTTTAGCTGATTCGGGGCACATTTTCTAAGGTGCTCTCTTTGTAGGTCCTGTGCAAGCACTTCAACCTTGTTAAAGGCGGGGTTAATCTGGAGTCCAAGGTTACATCTTTTCCTACATGATCTTGCCTTGTGATAAGGATGAGTCACCGCAGCTGTTAAGAGAACACACAGATGGTGGTGTTTGTGGAACAGAAAACACAAATCATGCAAATGACAAGTTAAAGGTTCTGGGAATTTGCTGTTTCTGTGACTCCTCAACACTTTTATCCTTCATATGGTTTGTCCTTGGGAAGTTGTGGTCAGGGTAATCTGGCTTCTATGATCCATCTGATTTCTGAGGCTGATGAAACAAAGAGTGAGTGAGAAGGTAGGAAAAGGCACAGATGGTGCTCTTAACAGCCAACAATCTCCAAGTTAAGATCCCTGGAATTCATTTGCCCTTTCTTTGGGGTTGGAGACTGTTTCATTTCTCCTCAGGATTTTTCCTCTCTTAATCTTAAGGAAAACTGCTTTTCATGGGAGTCCCTGACTTACATTCACTATCCAGCCTGGAAAAACCACAAATGTGGTTAAATCCAACTTTTCTACTTTTTGCTGGGTGGGTGCTAGTTGCTGACTGACCACAGCTGGTGGAAAAACACACACAACAACACTTGTCGTACTTTAAAATCATGATCACAAGCCTCAAATAAGTACTTAATGTTTCCTTTTATACTTATACAGCCAGAACCCCCTGTGCTCCTAGATAAATCTCATTCATTCCTCCCCTTCCTTAACTCCAATACTTTCTTTTTCATTTCCATACACTCATCTGACGACCACGCTCATTATTTCACCAAACAAGAACAAAAACAAAAAATGAAACAGGAATGAATGATATTATGGTTTCTCCTGGTACTTATTTTAAGAATGTAATACTCTACTTGCATCCCAGAGGGCAGCATAGGTAAGTGTACTATGGAGTTGAATAGCCTGAGTATAAGTCCTGGTTTTGCCACTTCCTAGATGTGTGACTTGAGCAAATTACTTGACGTCACTATGTCTCGTGTTCCTTGATGCCATATGAAACAGGAATAATGTCTACTTCCAGGTGTTGTTGTGGAGTATTTAAGGAGTTCAACATAATGCACTTAGAATACATAGCAAATGACGCAAGATAGGTATTAGTTATTGTTGTCATCTATTTTCCCTTTTGTTACAATGAATCAACTGTACAGCAATCTAAGGCTAAACTCTCCAGATATTGTAAGACCTTATTTGTACTTACCCTCTGTTTTTGTTTGGTTATGAGGTATCTCCCCAAAGCTCCTGTGCTAATACAGGAATGCTTGGAGGTGAAGAGATTGGATTGTTAGACCATAACCTAATCAGTCCATCCTAGTTTGGATAGACTGAGGAGGTGGTAACTGTAGCCAGGTGGGACATGGCTAGAAGAGGTGGGTCACAGGGGGCCATGCTCTTAAAGGGTATATCCTTCCAGCTGCCCTTCTAGCTCCTTCTCTCTCTGTTTCCTGACCTAGTCAAGAGTTCAGAAACTTTCCCCATTCCACTGGGCCCTTCAGTTATAATACGTGACCTCTTCTTGGGCTCAGAGAAATGGACTTGGGCCGCCATGGATTGAACCTCTAAAAATAGGGTCCCCAAATAAAATCTTCCTTCTGTAAGTTGTTCTGGTCAGGTTTTTTTTTTGTTGTTGTTGTTGTTGTTGTTTTTTTGTTTGTTTGTTTGTTTGTTTGTTTTTGTCACAGCAATGCAAAGCTTACTAAAACACCTTTGAAGGAATTTGTTTCTATGACTGTCATCTATCCCTTTTATCTCATCACTTTTACTACTCTATACTGGATCATTTTCATTAACACAGTAATCTTCCACAGTATCTCCCAAGTAAGAACTAATATCTCCTTTCTGCCATATTTCTTTGCAGAACTAGTTTACATTGTTGTCTCCACTTCTTTTCTTGTTCTTCTCTTTCTAAACTCATTTCTAACAGCATATTGACCCAGACACTTCTCCAAAGCCACATCTCTCAAGGTGGCTAATGAATTTTATGTTGCCAAAGGAAAGATAAATTCTCAATCTTCCTCTTACTTAACCTCTTCATTTGATGTGATATTTAGCAGTTACTCATTTCCTACTGAAACACTTTCTTCATTTGGATTTAGGAAAAAGAACACCTTTTAAAAAGCTTTCTTTGTCATTAGTAATTCTTTCTCAGTCTCTGGCTGGATCTTCTTCATCTTCCCAAACTCTAAGTGCTGGAGTACCCCAGGTCCAAGCTCACATATCTCCTCCTCTCTACTCACACCCACACCCTATATGATCTTATGCAGTCCAGTGCTGCACAAACAACTTCCAAACCCAGCTCTGTGCTGACAACTTCCAAGTAGTATTATTTTAGCTTTAGAAATCAAAGATTTTATCTCTCCCTAGACTTCTAGTTGCACATATTTAAAGTTTCCTTTTAAAAATATAATAGAGAATTTTTTTTAGTATGTCAAAAAGATTTTTTTTACTTTCATAAGTCTTTCCCATTTTAAAAAAGAGTGAAAGTATAATCCTTGTGGATAACAGATATTTGAAAGATCCATCATTATTTTCATTATTTGATTTTGTATAAGATAGAGTTAATTTATAACTGAACTAGCCTTATCTCTGGGAGTGCTTGATGATTACCTTTAGAACATTTTTTGTTAATACATACTAATCATACATATTAATTCAGTATGATATTTCCACACACGTATGAATGTGCCTTGATCCAATCCAACCTGCTTTTTTTCCACCTTCCCTCAGTGCTCACATACCCTTCTTAATCTCCAGTAATCACTCTTCTATTTATGGTCATCATTTTTAGCTCTTCATTTGAGAGAAAACATGTAATATTTGCCTTTTTATATCCGGCTTTTTTAACCTAATATAATGTTCTCTAGTTCCATCCATTTTTCTAAAAACAAAAGGATCCCATTGTTTTCCCATTGATGAATAATACTCCATTGTGTACTGAATTTCCTAGTAACTAACTATAGAAATGATCCCTGAAAGTATAGTCTTTGCATTTTCTTTAGTGCATACTCAGCTTTGACTCATGGCCAAAATAAGGCCTATATGATTTATGTGAGGTTTCAGTCTGAAACCTTCCTATTAACCTTTGGGTCAGTTTGTTTACTAATTTAAGATCTTGCTGCAAACTTTTGCCTTTGGCTCTCCTAAAATTGATATTTATCACACCAGTATTTGTGGTTTAACCTAGAGTCATGTACATGCATGTGAATAAACCATGGAAAGCTTGCTCTCTTTCTTCTGGCAGCCCAGTGCTTGCTGGCGTGCTCTCTTGCCGCACAGTATCCGTTACTTTTAAATGAAAGTTTTATGTGAGTTTTCCCTGTGGAATCTTAGGAGTTCTTTCAAATATTCACACTTGTGAAATCTTTACACATCTTGATAGTTGGCACAGCTATGGTGTGCTGAGGGTGGCTTGCATCAATGTACAAGAGTTAAATGTTAAAACTTCAGGAATTATATGAACTAGTTGTGAAACACAATCATAGTTGTTAGTAATAAATACTCAAAACTCATCACATCTTTATTTTTATTATATTCTATCAGTAGTTACCATCTTAAGGTTATTTACATCCATAGTATCTGTATGATGAAGACATTCTATACTGGAGCACTATTGCTCATGACTTGGAAAATCCACCTTTAGTGATGTGCATGTGGGGAGCTTGAGATTAGATGTGGTGTATTTATACTATAGAAATTGATAAATGCTCCACATTAGCTCTCACCCACTGACTCCAAGAACTAGTTGTAAATATTTACTAGCACACCAATGAATGTAACTAGTTCTCATTTATGCTTTGAGAAGAGAGACCTTTACTAGATGGTGCAAATAGAGAACATCACTTTGGCCATTGTGCCAGATATGCTGTTAAGTGCCTGAAGTTCTGTGCTCTAGTGTCAATTTGTTTCTGATTTTAATTTTTAATAATTCTAACTCAAGAGGAACTTTGGAAGATTCTATTTTTCTAAAACACCTCAAGGACATTTCAGATTTGCTACTTATATGATTAAAGTATTGCCAAAAATCATGTTATGATAATATGTTGTTCTGCATAACTATTATGCTTAATTAGGACAACATAATGATTATGACATATTTTGTTATACTATTGCTTTACAAATAATCTTCATCTAAAATTTGTCACAGTAGGCACTCATGGTTGAGTAAACGAAACTTTATTTTTACTAAACAAAGGAATACATATTATACAAGAATTCTACTAAATAACATCTCAAGTTTTTATGCCTATATTATCAAAGAAAATCAATGAAACAAAAATGGCTACCAAGTAATAAGAGATTGTCCTCACATCATTCTTCTTAGCCATTTGGGGAAGAGAAGGTATTACAGGGGATCAAACCAAGCCATAATCAGAGCAGAAAACTTGAGGGCCAGAGAGGTATTCTACATAAACCTGCCTTCCCTTTAAAGAAAATGTGGCATTGTCAGCTAAATTGTTGGTCCTCCTACTATCCCTAATGTACTCTAATGGCATTGTTCAGAGAATAGACACCTTAGTAATCACATACTTTGGGAGCACCTCTCTTTCCTGCTTAGAATCCTGTTCTACCTCTTTGCCTCCCATCTCAACATTCTTGGAGAAGAAAATTTAAACTCTGAGTATGCCTAGAGAGCTTGACTCCCTCTTTCTACTCATTATTAAAACTTAGCTCAGGTCTGGGATTGTAGCTCAGTGGTAGAGCACTTGCCTAGCATGTGTGAGGCATGGGGTTTGATCCTCAGCACCACATAAAATTAAAAAAATAAAATAAAGGCATTAAGGAAAAAAAAAAAAAAAAACCTCAGTTCAGATGCCACCTTCACAAGGAATCCTTTCTTGACATTCCCAGGGAGGTGCTACAGCTTGTCTAGAGAATACTCCTGTCCCAGCTTCACACTGATGTAAAAATGAACTGTTTATGCATCTGTGTCTCCTCTTATACCCTGAATTATCAAGCATCTTTGTGTTCCTAGACTTGTGGTTGGCATAATTAGGTAATTGTTGTATCCAACTGAATAAAACGGAAATGTACTGTCAAGATCTGGCTGCTACACATGTCTATTTTATCTCCTGTTATGCACTTGCCTATAACCTGAATTCCAACTAAGATTTCTGAAACATGTTATTCTGGATCTTTCCAAGTTATTGTGCTCCTCATCTTTGATGCCCTTTTCTAACTTTTTTTTTCCTGATAATCTTCTACTATGCTTTAAAAATCAATTCACATTTTTTGTGAGTTTTTTTAATCCACTGTGTTCACGTGAACTTTGTGCCTATTGTCACCAAGCCACCATCTCATCATAGAAAGTTCTACATAGCTAACAAATACAATCTATTTTTAGCTAATATTAATTTGGCCCTGACTGTTCAAGAATATATATTTTACTGACAATTCTCCTTTTTTTTCTCTACTTAAATCCTTATAGAAGATAAGCTTTCATTTCAACTCAACAAGTACAATTTTTTAAAATTACATAAGAAGTTTATGAACACATTATTCTTAAAAAATAATGAACCCATTATAAATCAAACTAGTTTCTTTAATTTTCATTTCCAGTTCTTGTCTATATACTTCTCCTCTAGAGTAGACTTTGTTCTGTGAATCCTTTCAGGCCTTTTTATAAATTTATTTTTATATAGAAATATATAAATTCAATACATATATTTGCATACAGTGCACTTAAGAAGCTCACTATTATTTACTGTTTTTTAAGTGTTAGTGGTTTAATGTTGGATGATCATTCTGCATCTCCTATTTTAACTCAATTTTTCTTAAAATCTTTCTATATTTAGATAGGTCTATAACTGACATTCTGGTTAAGAGCAGGAAAGACATGTTAAGCAGATAGAAATTTGAAAATATTCTTAGGAAATTGCTGTAAGGGCTGAAGGTGTAGGCTTCAAGCTGAGCTCAAGGATAATTCATAAAGAGAACTGATGTCTAGGAGAATCTACTGAACTAAGCTCAACAGCTAAGATCCAGCACCAGTGATACTAACACCTTCCGGACATCTGTAGGCTGGACTGATTTCTCTCTACTCTAAATTGTTTCTCAGTTCCAGAGTTTGGAGAACAGAAGGCAGATGATGCTGTAAAAAATATAACATCTCAATGACATTTTTCCAGTAAATCTAAGAGCACCGCTGCTGCCTTGAAAGGCTCTTGACTTGCTTTTTTATTTCAAGTTTCATCTAAACAGTGGAATTTAATCTGTATCCAGAATCCTAACCCTACCAGACTCTAGGAGACCTAGATTTTAGCTTTCCAATTTCTGCTGCATAGAAAGTGACCTCAGCATGGAGGATTAGTATATTAATCCACAATATCTGCTATTGAAAAACCAGCCTCTACCTCAGAGCAAAGCCTGTCCAAGGAAGGGGACATGACCTTTGTCTTTGGAAAGACCCACAGAGCACTCCTAGGCACATACCCACCCTGCTGAGTTGTTTATCTATAAATAACTGGAGAGATCTGCTGCACCAGGTGTCCCTGACTCAGTCAGGCTAGGTGAGGACCCATAGCAACCCCCTAGCAGCCACCAATCAGCATGAGACAGGGAAATACCTGGGATGCCAGATGACCCTCCCAGTAGTTTATGATGGTTGATAACGTGTTGGGAAACCATGTAGTTCAGCACGTACACCCCTCATGGTTTAAACCAATCAGTTCAAACAAATCCCCCTCTTGTAGTAACCAATCACCCCTACCCAACTTGTTCCTGCCAGTGAATGTGCTAATCAAGTTTTAGAGTTGTCTTATGATTTTCCCACGGTGTGTGATGATTTGCAAAGAGATGCTATGATATATGTGAAGTCCCTGCATTCCCCAAAGAGTGTATAAAACTGCTGCAAACCCTGGGCTCGGGGCCTCTCAGCATCACCAGTTGTTGTGTGCACACGGAGGACTGAGCTAGCTTGCAATAAATACCTCTTTGCTGCTTACATCAATCTTGGTCTCTGGTGGTCTTTTGGGGGTCCTGAATTCGAGCATAACACTATAACCTCATTTTATAACACCTGTATAACATTACATAGATTGATATAGTTTATGTAACCATTCCTGTGTCAGTTAATAATGTTTCTCCTTTTTTTGCTATTACAAATTTTGTAATAAAAAATCATCATATGTTTCTGTTTGACTACATGTGCTAGAATTGATACTTAGAATCGAAGCCACATAGTTATAGGGTAATTTTAAAATTCAACAGATGCTGCCAAGTTACCCTCTAAAATTGTTACCTTAATTTTAAGTATTACTGTCAATGTGTGAGAGTCCATTTTTCCACATTCTTACCAAATTTTGAAATAGTAAATATTTTTATTTTTAATTTTAGTAGTGAGATCATTAGTTTGTTTTATATTTATATAATTACTAATTATAAAGAGATTAAGCACTTTTCATGTTACTTGGTCGTCTGTATTTCTCCTATGAATACCCTAATAAAACCCCTATATTTACTTAGTAAATATAAAATATTCACTAAAAGTGAATAAAATATTTTAGGAAGTATACATATACTTTTAATATCTTAAATACACTGAGGATCTTCCAGGGTGCTTTGATGAACAATGAAAAACACAAAAATATGATACATTTCTTGCCCTCAAGTTCAAACAACTTGTTCCTGGGGTAATATCCACAGGACAAATTTAAGTTAAAATCAACAACACAGCAGATGATTAAACCCAAAGTGAATAATGATGAGAGTAAATGATTAGAGAGAGAGGAAAGAAAGAGTTCAAAGAGGAGAAAATTCTGGGTTTGATGGCAGAAGTGGCAACCAGGTTGGACCATGACACATGAATAAATATTGGATGGGTAAAAATGGCGACCTTGAAAGCCTTAGAGAGCACAAATTAAATTTTGAAGGTAAGAAAGCACTTGCTATTCAAGATGAAGGACTGGGAGAAATGGTTCAAGTTCAGTCAAGCTTTAGGTAAAGTCATTGCCAAGGCAGCACAATGTCCTTGGCATTGAGCCAGGCACTTGATTTATATACTCTCAGTTCAAACAACAGCCTTACAAGTGTGGTCCTGTTATCTCACATTTTTGCCTATGAGAAAATGAAGATGTCAAACAGATGGTTTCCAATAGACCTGGCATTGAAATGCAGGTCATGCTCTTTCTGTTACACAGTACTGCTAGGGAACAATGTAGATAAAGAGAAATGACATTCTAAAGACATAGAATAGAAACTAAGAAAGTTATATTTTATTTGGAAAGCAGGTGAGGATTTTAAAGATTTTTTTAAGTAGAGAAATGTCATGAAAATGTATTTTAAGAAGATGAATCACACTAATTACTATAATCATTCAGGTTTTCTGCTCAAAGCCTTCTCCTCAAAAAAGCCTTTCCTGACCACCCTATAGAAAGCCACCTCACCATACCCAACCACTTTCTGCCCAATCATCCTACTTTATTTTCTTCATAGTATGTGGAAGTACCTCACATTTGACAGTACGTTCACTATTTTGTTAGTTCTTGTCTGTCTTTCCTGTTAGCATGCAAAGTTCACTTTTATATCATTCTTGTTCATGGACATTGAACAAGTAAATATATATGGATTAATTTTCTTGGTTCTACAGAGAACATGTATGTAGTAGTGGTTCTGCAACATTCAAGATAATATATTCATGAAAGCATTGTAGAAAATATGAGATGTTAAATACCAGGAAGTCATAACCATGCCAGATTTAAAGATAGGAAGTTAGTGTCATTAGGTAAATTGGGTCTAATATTGAGTAAGATAAAGAAAATGGAGACCATTATCGAGAATGGAGTCCAGGAAACCAGAACAACACCTGGGGAAATTGAAATGTTAATGTCCCTAAGGCCAGGAACCCATCCTAAAGAACTGTTAATGAAGTAGCTCCCAGCAAACAGGGAGGTGCTAATCAAACCACCCCAGGCCCTTCCTGCCCAGATTACTCCTCCCTGCCCCATTGGTCCACCTACCTCCCAGCTTTTGGCCTTCCCACCTGCATTCTATCACTGCACGATGGAGGGAAACAAAGGACTGTAATGTGAGAGGACTAAAAGAAGACCTTAGCTTTAAAAAAGGGAAGACCTCCCTTTTCCAAGGATTCCGCCTTTTGGGTCCTCTTCTTCCTCCTGGAGGAAGTCTTTTCTGCTATCCTTTAATAAAGCCTTCCACTTTCCACTCTATACTTGCCTCGGCATGCTTCTCTGGTGTTGTACTTCAACATTCTGGAAGCAAGAACTTGTCACCAGTAAACAACAGTAACAAAAGCATTGTAGAAAATATGAGATTTTATATAGGAAGGATAGGAAATATAGGAAGTCATAACTGCAACTTCATTACACCCATTGTTGTAAACACACTACTAAGAACAATGTGTAGCTCCAGGAAGTACATGACAAATATTTATTAAATGAGTGAATGAATGGAGTGTGTAGTTAGAGGTATGAAAAAAATCATCTAAAGCATCTAGATATGTATATTAAAATTCAGTCTGACATTTTATATCTAAATGCCTTATAAGTTTTGTTTTCGTAAGAATTTGGCATGTCTCTCAAAAAAATTTAATCTATATTCACTTAGTAAAACAATTCTTGACTAACTAGTTCTACTTTCTATAAAAAAATCACCAAGATAAAACTGTCTTGCTCCCCAAACTACTTACATCTGCAATTTCATTCCTACAAAAAGTATGGAGTCCCAGTGAGCTGATTTGAAAAACCAGCCTCTATCTCAGAGCAAAGCCTGTCCAAGGAAGGGACATGACCTTTGTCCTTGAAAAGACCCACAGAGCACTCCTAGGCACATTCCCACCCTGCTAAGTTGTTTATCTACAAATAACAGGAGAGATCTGCTGCACCAGGTGTCCCTGACTCAGTCAGGCTAGGTGGGGATCCATAGCAACCCCCCAGGAACCACCAATCAGCATGAGACAGGGAAATACCTGGGATGCCAGATGACCCTCCCAGTAGTTTATGGTGGTTGATAACATGTTGAGAAACCATGTAGTTCAGCATGAACACCCCTTTTGGCTTAAACCAATCAGTTCAAATGAATACCCCTTTTGTACTGACCAATCACCCTTACCCAACTTGTTCCCGCCAGTGAATGTGCTAATCATGTTTTAGAGTTGTTATTTGATTTTCCCGAGGTGTGTGATGATTTGCTAAGAGATACTATGATGTATGTGGGGGTCCCTGCCTTCTCCAAAGAATGTATAAAACTGCTGCAAACCTGGGCTTGGGGCCTCTCAGCATCACCAGTTGCTGTATGTTGTGCGTGGAGGACTAGCTAGCTCACAATAAACACCTCTTTGTTGTTTACATCGATCTTGGTCTCTGGTGGTCTTTTGGGGGTCCCAAATTCGAGCATAACAGATTTTCTTTCTCTTTTACTTTCTTTCTTTTCTTTTTTTTCCCCGTGTGTGTGTGTGTGTGTGTGTGTGTGTGTGTATGTTAGGGGGGTTATTGGAGATAGAGCCCAGGGGCAATTACCACTGAACTACATTCTCAGCCCTTTATATGTATATATATATTTATTTTGAGACATGGTCTTGCTTAATTACCTAGGCTGACATCAAATTTGTGATCCTCCTGCCTTTGTCTCCTGAGTTGCTGGGATTATAGGCATGCTTTGCTGTACCCAATGAGAATTTTTAAATAAATCATGTTTCAAGTGAGTAATGCTCTAGTAGAATTATTAGATCCCAAAGAGGACAACTTACGTTTAAGACATTTGTCAGAGACTGCTCTGATGGGTAGAGCTAGTTTCACTGGGGAGGAGCTCTATGCCAGGAAAGGATGGCTAGCACCTGAGTCAGAACACTGATTCATCAATCTGTGGTAGAATTTCTTGGGTGGGTATCTCAGATGACCAATCTAAGTAATAGCCATTGTATTTTTTCCTAGGTATCCAACTCAAAGAGAATTTTCATTTCTTCCTTTAAGATCACACATCCACAGCTGTCATCACACTTGTTAAACAAGTTTCCTTTTAATTACTTTCAGCCATTGTACCCAGCCCTTAAAATCTCAACTACCTTGTGGTTAGCACATTTCCCTGAGAACCACTGATCAGGATAAAGGGGTGCAGAAGTTTCCTTTTTCTTTATTAGCATCAACAGCCATTATATCAGCACATTATGTATAGGTAAGTGGAGAATTGCTTGCCTAAAATTCTGACATAAATAGAATTAACACTATCTGTCCTTATGACTCCCACTTAAGGGTTGCAAACAAAACAATAGCATTTAGGTGGGAAATGTGTGGGTTTTCCCCAGTATTTTGAAGTTTCTGCATAGAGACAACCTTGTCCCAAACATGTGTTGTGTCTGCAATCTATGGTTTTAAGTAATTATCATGGGAATGTTTCAGAAAGATGGCATGCTGCTCACCATCCTGTGGATGGAAAAATAGCATGAATGGGTGATTGCTGTCAACTCGAGAGGAGGTAGCAGAGGGAACATTTATTTTCTCATTAATCAAATGCTACATTTTTGCTGTTAGTGGTACTGATCATCCCTTTCTTGTACTTTTTTAACATCTCATCTTCTCTACAGAACTTTCATGAATATTATCTTGAATTTTGCAGTACCAATGTTTCATAGATTTCTCTATAGAATCATATATAGATCCATTTGTCTTGTTACATGTTCATTAACAAGAATAGAATCATTACATATTGACAAATCAAGTTTAAAAAAATTATTGGTGCATTATAATTATACGTAATATTTGGTATGCCATCTATTTTAAATTATCTAACTAGATAATCATCATATTAAGTGGATGCTGATGATTATAAGAATATGCTCTGTGCTTATATGGAGTTCTCATTAAGACATACAATATATAGAAATTAACTTGAAATGTTTCATATTAATATAACTGTGAAATATATATGTATACCTTATATAAATATTTCTCTAAAATACATGTTATTAAATGTATATATTTTCTTCATAATCCTTACATTTTCATATTGGTTATATCTCCAATCTATCAGAACAGTGATTGCACACATATAAAAGAGAAAAGACAAGCATGATTGTTTTGTTTTGACCATGAGACAGACAACACCTTCATGCTGAGCAGAAAAGATATTTTATTCACATGACTCTTTCTCCTTCTCCTTCATCATTTGACACTTGTGTAAAGTCCTAATCTGAAAGATTTCAAAAAATTAAGCTATTGTTTTTTGGAAACCTTATTACCTAGGAAAGGTCTAAGCCCCAATTCAGTGATTTGTTTTCTCAGAGTGAGGCATTAATACTGTTACACAGACCTTGTGGGGATTTGGAAACAGAGTTGATTCTGCATGTGTTTTAGGAGAACTTAGTGAACTTTGTGATTGCCTGAGTGTACTTGAATGGTTAAAAGGAAAAGCAGGAACACCATAAGTGGGGGTAAAAACTTCAAAACCAAATTTTACAAATTTTATTTTATTTTTCTTAAGAGTTAGTCCTATGTGATAGAATAGGAAAAAGCTGTATTTTTGTTCCTTACTGAAATAAGGAATTTTATGGCAAGGAATTTTATGCTAAGATATACTTTATATTCTGTATCCTTTTCCAGTATTTTCTTATGTGTTTCTCAGAAGACTTTTTGTATAGACTATAAGACTTTGGCTAATAGCTGGGTGATTTTTCTGCTTGAGGAATCTCTGTCATTTTTAATCAGCTATTTACTCCATGTTATGGTTTGTAAGATCTTTATGTTATGAGTTGAAAGTACCTAAACCCAGAAAAATAGCTGAGCTGTCATAAGAAATAATCAAAATGAAAAATGAGGACATGGAATAGAAATATAAAACCCTATAGCAATTTTAATGAAATAAAATTGAAAATTTAGAAATCATTTTGTAATTTTCAAACCATAGCGTCTGAAATGAACTCTAAAATGTCTTATTTGATCCAATTGTTAAAGATCTAGTTTCTTTCTGCTTTATGAAGAATACAAGTTCTGACAAACAAAATATAAAGATAAAACTTCAATTTTCCCAAATGTATACAAAGATCTGTTCTGAGTTAATGCTTTAAAATAAAACTCGTCAAAACAAGAAATTGCAAATGATTAGGAGATCATTAGATAAAATAGTAGTTAATAAAAATTCATGGTAGGCAAAAGGAGAAGAGAAGATAAAATAACAATAAAAAATAAAAAAGAAAGAAAGAAAGAAAAGGAAAGGAAAGGAAAGGAAAAAAGAGAAAGGGTGTGGAGCAAAGATTAAAGAAGCATTCAAGGAGGCAGTGGTTTTGGTGGAGCCCAATGCTTGTAATACAGGTTAAGTGCTGACCCGCTGAAAGATCAATATTTTTAATTTGACATTTAAGAAACAAAAGCCTTATGAATTAAAGGCTTGTAATTTTAAGGAACATCAACAAATGAGAATGTAAAATTGAGGAAGTAGATAATAATTGTTGAATAAGTGAATGAATGAAGACAAAGGGGATTGAGAACAACATATTAGAGGGTAAATAGACCAGAGGGGTCCAGAGGATATAAATCTTTCAGTATTAGTCAAAAGTATTTTGTCTGTATCCTGTGAAAATGACTAACATGAGGACTTGTAGTACTTAGGAAGATGGACTTGTACCTGATGATAGATGAGAGGAAGGGGAACATGATACGGGAGAAGAAATGAAGAAAGGAGCTGTTATAATCCATGAGAGTGGAGTAATGGGATACTGGGTGGTGATAGTCAGAAGGGAAAGAAAATGAGGAATTTGGGAAAGTTTACAGGAGAATATTTACCAGAATTTGATCATAAAAACTATGTTGATAAAAAAGACAGCAATATGTTGAAACCAGCAAAAGATTTTACCTCAAAAATAAAAAGGGAGAAAAATGTACTCTAGAAGAGACAGTTTATGGAGAAAAAGTTGCACATTTTCTACATATGGAGTTTGAAGGACATTTTGATTTCTGGTACACAATTGGAAATTTCCGACTGATGATTAACTGAGCAACCACAATTGTGAGTGTAAACTTAGGAGTCATCTAAAAACAAGGCAGAATTGAGCCTGTGTAATTGGATTAGTTTATCAGACTGTTTATTATATAAAATACTGCACAAAATTAAATCTCCCTTTCCAAGGCAGATATGTTTCCAATCTCACAATGAATTATTTATCTCAATTTTTTTTTCACATAAATGCTCTGAATGTAGGGCTCTATTAAAGTCAGCCATGGAAAACTTTAAGACAAAGGAGATGACAGAGTTGCGTGACCAAGTCTGAGTGGCAGCTCCCCAGCAGACTGGAGGTAGACATGTTAGACCAATGGAACAGGTTGTGCAAGGACAAGGAAGCATGATGGAGTACGGTGTGATTTGACATGTTTGGAACACAGGTTATCTGTTCAAGAATGAGATGCAAATCGGGCAGTACAGTTGGTCTAAGACATAGGCACAGGTAGTCTATTTACATAAATGTGAGGAAAAGGCAGATTGTGGGCTACAAAAGAAGAGTTCACAAATGTGTTGAAATTATGAATATTCTTTTCATATTCCTACTATTTTCTCCAGTGGAATAAGATGGTTATCAGTTAAGAGTAAAGATGGACCAGATGGTGCTGAAGGTTTTAGGAAAAGACAAATATGAAATAATTTTTTCAAGAGAATTATAAAGCATCAGTAGAAGGTAGATTTTTTTAAAAAAGAATTTTGAGGGCTAGGGATGTGGCTCAAGCGGTAGCGTGCTCGCCTGGCATGCGTGCGGCCCCGGTTCGATCCTCAGCACCACATACAAACAAAGATGTTGTGTCTGCCAATAACTAAAAAATAAATATTAAAAAATTCTCTCTCTCTTTAAAAAAGTAAAAAAGAATCTTGCTCTTTTGAAGGCATTAACCCAATTTACCTTTACCTACAATCTAAAACATCATACACACTGTCTTTATTTGATACCTGTAATGTGAAAACTATAACAGGATACCCTGGGAGATTAAAGGTTTTTAATACTTTTTTTTTAAGAGAGAGAGAGAAAGAGAGAAGAGATAGAGAGAATTTTTAATATTTATTGCTGAGAGCCACAGCGAGTCAGAATGACACATGGCATTTTTGCCAGAACAAAGTGGTTGAGAGGTGACACCAGCAAGTCATTGAGATGATGATGGTTATGTTAAGCTGTGAATTCAATTGTATATTAGACCCCTGCTGTCCACCTCAGGCATCTGCTACTTTGGAGTTCTCCCAGGGATTCCTGGAGAGTTCCCATTGGTTGGGGAAGTGCCGGAGGAGGGATTTCCGGTTGGTGTGTGGTATGTCGCGGGAGAAGGCCATGTGCATGGCATTAGAGGGAGTTCGGAAATAAAGTTTGTTCCTGCTTGAGTGGCTCGTGATTTGTGCCCAGCCAGACTGCGGCAATTTATTTTTCAGTTTTCGATAGACACAACATCTTTATTACCGCTTGAGCCACATCCCCAGCCCCAGGATTTTCAACACTTTACCATGAACACAACACATAGTGAGAATCTGTAACCCTGGGAATATAAAAGTGCAAATTTCCAGGCCCTTCCAGAAATTTGAATTCATTAGATCTGAAGTAGGCTCTCACAATATGCATATTTATAAGCCCCTCCCTTGATTCTAATTAAGGTCACCTTCCAATCACACTTGAAGGAGATCTAATGTAGAAGACAAAATCTCAACACCTTCGTATGATATCAAGTGTGATTCTTGAGGCTACCTCTATCAGAGATCCTCACAGAAACAGAACTAATAAGAGATGGAGATAGTGACAGAGACTAAAATATCTATACCTGTATAACCTATATAATTTGCGTGTGGGCTCTCTCTCTCTCTCTCTCTCTCTCTCTCTCTCTCTCTCTCTCCACACACACACACACACACACACACACAAGTTTAAGGAATTGGCTCATGCAGTTGTAAGGTTGGTAAGTCTGAAGTCCATAGACCAGATGGCAGCTGAAAACTTAGGCAGGATTTCTATGTTATCATCTCAAAGCAGAATTCATTCTCCCAAGACATTTGTTTGGGTTCCAAAGGTCTTCAAATGATTGGATCAGCCTCATCTACATTATCAGAAGTAATCTCCTTTACTTAAAATCTACTGATTGTAAATGTTGATTGCAGCTAGATAAAACTTTACAACATCTATACTCATGTTTAACCAAACAGCTGGGTACCCCAGTCTAACCAATGTTGATATTTAAAATTAATCATCACACTGTCCAATTTCATCTTTGGCTAATTCATTGCTCACAGTTTGCTGCAAAAAAAGAAAAAAAAATCCAACCACCAGTCATTCTTAGAGTGCTGTGTATTGTTCCTTTTTCCAAGACTGTCTTACTATGCCTCTTTGGGAAATTCCCACAGATCCTTATTCAACATAGGTTATGACTCTCAAATCTTATTTGTTACCTAAATGAAACACAGTGAAAACACCTAACATATTGTAGATTCATCATGACATGCTCTTCTATTAAAGTTTCCTTGGAAGCATAGTAATAAACAAACTAATAAGATATATGGATACTGCACTTTGTATTTGTGTTAATAAGGACAGAATAAATACTGGACTTTATGCTGGACTTAGGCATAAAGAACTCCTAAGACATTTCTTTTGCCCCCTGCCCTGGAAAGATCTTAACTTATTGACACTAACTCTGCTCCTATCCATCAGTCACTGGATGCAAGTATGTCCTAGGTACAGATATCTTGGAAAAACAACTTTATAGCACAGATTCAGAAAAATGCATAAAATTTCATAGCACAAGTTCAATCATAAGCTTTAAGGAAAGCATTGTTTTTTATTTTTCTCTTCCTTCCTATGTCTTTGATAGTACTGTACTTAATTGTGGAGTTTTAGGGAGGAAATATGAAGTATAGATTTGAAGATTGCGATTTTTCTGATTTATTTTTCATATTCATATTCTTTATTTACAGACCAGTCACAGCTTCCCGAACATCTTTGCCACTATGGATGATTGTCCTCCTTGTGTTTGGAGTGTTGGCTATTCTTGGAATAACTATTGGTCTCCTGGTTCATTTTCTGGCTGTAGGTTGGTATATATTTATATTTATTTGATTTTGTTATAACCGCTCTTTCATTTATACTGAAGGTAAAGAAACAATTGCAAACCATGTATTATCTCACTTTAAAATGATATTAGTGACCCCAGACCCTATAAATAAGCATTATTAACATTTGCCATTACATTACTCACATGATTTTAATATACATAGTTAAAAGAATAGATATTCTTTCAGAGACATAAGCACATAAGTAGATAGTTGACAGGCAGAAAAAATAATTCTACCAAAGTTATAATTAATATATTACATATATTCTATGTAAAGGAGAAATCAATGAATATTGAATTTTGATTATTTATTTATAATAAAGATGTTAATATAAAAATCCTTCTACATAGATTTTTTTAAAAAAATTTGAAGAGTAGGAGGAAAATTGAAGTCATTTTAAAAAACCATGTGTTTTTAACTTAGGATATTATATCATTTATGCCCTACCATAAAATAAAAGAAAATATAGGCCCAACTCTCAAACATGTCCACACAGAAGCAGACTTCCTAAATAAGACTCCTAATGTGCAAGAAATAAAATTTTAAAATCAATAAGTGGAATAGCATTAAATTAAAAAGCACAGCAATGGAAAAAAATTAGAAGTATAAAAACAGAGCCTACAGAATGTGAGAATATTTTTACCACCTGCTCCTCAGTCCATTAATATCTAGGATATACAAAGAACTCAAAACTTAATACCAAAAAAAACAAATAACCCAATTAATCAATGGGAAAAGAACTAAACATAGACTTCTCAAAAGAAGAAACACAAAGGATAGACAAATATATGAAAAAATGTTCAACGTCTCCAGAAGTTAGGGAAATTCAAATCAAAACTACATTGAGATTTTATTTCATTCCACTCAGAATGGCAATTATCAAGAGTACACATAATAAATTTTGACAAGGACGTGGAGAAAAAGTCACTCATACATTGTTGGTGGGACTGCAAATTAGGACAGCCACTCTGGAGAGCAGTATGGAGATTCCTTAAAAAATGAGGAATGGAGCCACTATATGATCCAGCTATCCTACTTCTTGGTATATATCCAAAAGGTTTAAAATCAGCATACTACAGTGATACAGTCACATCAATTGTTATAGCACCATAATTCACAATAGCCAAGCTACAGAATCAACCTAGGTGCTCTTGAACAGATAAATAGATAAAGAAAATGTGTGTGTATGTGTGTGTGCGTGTGTGTGTGTGTGTGTGCGTGCGCATGTGTGTGTACACACACAATAGAATATCACTCAGCCATAAAGAAGAATGAAATTATGGCATTTGTCAGTAAATTGATGGAACTGGAGACTATCATGCTGAGTGAAATAAACCAGTTTCCCTAAAATCAAAGGACAAATGTTTTCTGTGATATACAGAAGCTATTCCAAAATAAGGGGTTAGGAATGAAAAAAAAAAAAAAAGCAAAGAGAAAGGGGGAAAAAAGGAAACAGGGAGGGGGAATTTCATTAAAATCTCAGAAATTTCAGTAGAATAGATGAAAGGTATTGAGGAGAAGGAAGAAGGGATAGGAAAAAGGAAGAACAGTAGAATGAATCTGACCTAAGTTTCATAAGTGCATGCATATCAAATACCCAGAGCTTTTAGTGATAAATTCAGCCCTTCTTTCAGTATCTTATTTCCCATTTATCAGAGGCAACCACTTTCAACTTATTAATATGATTCTTGATATTGCTATATTCCTGTTTTTCAGTTATTTGAATTATCCATTCACTTTCTTTTTAATAATGATTAACTAACTTTCTGTAATGTGGGCCAGATGCTTTTGAAGGAATGTTCTTGTATGTAGGCCTGGAGATGGGTTGCAGACTGGGAAAGTTTGAGGCTTATATTTTGATATTTTTTTGTCTCAAACATTGTCTTATCTCATCTGTTACTTTCTTTAAACACAAGACAAAATTTATCTTCAATATTTAACACTTAGGAGTCTGGAGTGACCCTGAAGAAAGCACTCTAATTTGCATACTCTCTTAATTATGATACAGTGATTCATGACTTCCCTACCTAGAAGGGAATACCCCAGTTTATCATCAACAGATTGCCTCAGTGGGAAGATTAGACCATATATATTAAAAAGAGAATTGTAGTATGCTTTCACTTGTATTTTCTCTTCTGCCATTCTGCAGTGGGAAAATAGAAATATTCCTTTTGTGTTTTCAGAACTTGGAGTATTATGATTCTAATCATTGAGAACTTTTAGAAAAATCTATATCTAGCTTAATTTATGAAAGGCATCTCTGATTTATATAACTTCTCACTTTAGTATATACTTCATAGTTTAGGACTGTTTGCATCAGAGGTTTTGGAAAGTAGGCCTGGAGTTGTGGCTGTTTTCTTTAGTTTCCTTAGAATTCAGCTAACATTTTTGTCTTTTCTTATTTTTCTGGGCTTAGACATAGGAGACAGAGTGAAAGCACTTCTAAGTTAACATAACTTTCCCAGTCTGCAACCCATCTCCAGGCCTACATACCAGAATATTCCTTCAAAAGCATCTGGCCCACATTACTTGAAAAGCATCTGGCCCACATCACTCTGTCCACTTTAAGTAGAAGTCTTCTCATAATACACATTTAAATCCTTATGTTTTACCCAGAGTACTCCTCGTTTAAAAAAAATTGTGTATATGTTTGGTTTTCTTTTGAGAAATGATTTGTAAATAATCAAGTCATGAAAAATGATTTCTTATTCTGTTCCCTTATTCATCTTTCTCAATTCATATTTGAACTTCTTGTGGAGTTGAGAATGTTATTCATATGGTGTGAGTCTGCCTTACTGACTTGCCATCCCAGTGGATTATTTTCATGGCATCAGGTACCAACTGAGCTCAACGACTATATCCACAGTGACCTCAGCATAGTTAGTAAGGTCTCAATGTCCCGCTATGACTGGTGCATACAGTTAAATTAAGAACAGGATACTCACCAGTTGATTTCCTTGCTTTAGTTTATGGTTTTTAATCTCATATATTTTAGATGGTAAATATTCTGTTTATCAATCAATTGTCTCTCTGAAAAGTGCTTCATTCTATTGTAATAAAACAAATTCACATCTTGACAATTTGTTAATTTACATTAAGAAATATTCATGGCTTCTGAATATTGTAATAAAAATAAATAGGAATCCAAATGAAGAAATGAAGGATGCATTGTGAACACTGAATTATGAAACAGAAGTCAAATGGTTTTAAGATCTTTTTTTTGCTGCTTATGCTATAACCTGATAAACTGCAATTGTAAAGTATGGTATATAGTGAATAAACATATGACAACGTACAGGCAAGTTAATGCAATTAGCAACATTCATTTATAAATCATTTGTAATAAAAACATTTTCAGATTTTTGTTTAGGACTTGCTAACTTCTTTCTCCATTATATTTAGCACCATAAAATATTTTAACATTTTTAATAACACCATGTTTTATTTTAATTATGATTCCTCTCTTCTCTTGATTCATATAGAACTTGTAGTTGAAAAACCAACTTCATCATTTGAATATATTCTTATTGATTACTCATGTAATGGCTTCATCAATATTGAGCATGTCTCTTCCACAAGATAATCTTCTTCAAGGGCAGTGATCATATTGTAAAATAAAATTTATTTAGTTATTATTATTATATGCTACCAACTCTTACCCCATGTCTAACATGCTGTAAGCACTTCATATCTATCACCTTACTAAAGATAAGATGCGACATATATCAAGTATCCATGAAAATTTCAAAAAGAAACACAATGCATTAGCTGTGGGCTTTCAAGTTAGGCAGATTGAGCTTTGATCCTTGGCTACTTTTAGTATATTTGGCAAGTTACTCTGAGACGATTCTGAAACATTTGTATACTTCATTAGGTCTTTACAAAATATCTTCATTTGGTGGATATTAAATGGTAGCTACTTTTATTCATAATCTAGCAATTGATAACAAAAATCTCATTATACTATATAGTCCTTTCTGGCTCAACCAAGATGATGGAATTTTTCTTTCTGACCTTTTTCTGATATGTGGGTGCATGTGTGTGTTCTATTATTGTTTCTAAAAACACTTTTCACAATGCCTAAGGTATCTAATCAAGTGTATCAGAAAAATTCACATGGGTTTATCAATATCCAACAAACATACTACATACTAGTTGGTATTAATATGTAATCTACATCTGAGTTTGAAGTCCATTTAATTTGAATAATTCTTGGATTATTTCTTTGTCTCACAGAAAATAGGACATACTACTATCAAGGTAGCTTCAAAGTGCTGAATATCCCATATAATAAAAATTATGAAAAGGAGACATCACCAGAAAATAACTATATTAGTAAAATTCTTGAAACTAAAGTAAGTTAGTATTTTTCTACTTTTGTTTCATTGTTAATTCATTGAAATATAAATTTATTATTGGATTTTGATGCTTGACTATGTTCTCTCCTCACAGATGGTTGATGCATTTCAAAGTTCTAACATTTACAGACAATATATCAATTCTCAAGTCATCACACTAGTGTAAGTAAAGAATACTAATCAGAATCATTGTGCATATCATTATACTTCAAGTTCTTCTGAGAAAATTTCTATTGATATGTTACAGTCATTAACCAGTAAGTTACCAATATCAACATTATCATAAATATCAGACAAATTTGTTCAGTACAAAACTGAAGTAAGTTTTGGGGCTTTATTGTTGAATTCATTAAATCTACCAGGAACGCATTAACCTTAAAATTGTGGATTACTCATCATTCTTATTTTCTAAGTATTTATATCCAAAAAACATAGATCGTTCTTTAGACCAATATTTGACACACTAACATTTTATTTATCATAATCATGAACATGAACTCTGTTTTCTCCAGTCTTTCTACTTGCAAGTCAGTTTAACATTTTGTGGAATGACCCCAGTATTCTTATTAGATATGGGGTAGAAGACAGGCTTTGTTATCAAGGAGAACCCTCTGGTCACCATATCAAGAAGCAAAATAACTATACTGTGTTCTCTGCATATGGATTTGGAATAGCAAAAAATAGTAGAAAGAACCTTAAAATGCAGTTAGACAACTTGAGCCCTGTCTTTGCCATTTAGTAGCCCTAGAGTTTTGTATCAGTCATTGTACCACTTTAAATCTATTCCTTTCTCTTATGAAATGTTAGTGACAACACCTGCCCTGCCTTGCTCATAGAACTTACTCAGAATTAAAAAGATTATGTGTATGGAAATACTTTCAAATAAATATATTTTCAGTGAAAGTGATTATTACTTTTACTTTCATTAGTGTTACTAATGTTCTCCCTTCTTTCCCTGGTCCTGGGCTCATGTGATTTCTGGAATTGCAGAACGAGTTAAGGTTCCAAATAGCAATTTTAGTACTGGACAGAAATGGAGAACTAAAGTTGAAGGTCTCAGGTGATTGCAACCACCAGAAGGCCTCTCTGCTTTGTTTTCCAGTGCACATAACTTCAGGTATCTGTAGGGTCAAGACCAAGTGACAGCAAGGCCACAGAACAGTTTTTCACTTTGGCACATAATGCTGCAAAAATCACTTACTATTTTGCTTGGTAGCAATGTGAGTGGAGTGCTCAGTAGGAATTGTTATTGATTTATATGCCAAAATGTTGAGTATCCCTTAGGGAGACTCAAAACATAATGATAACACTCCAGACACTAGCCTCAGGGCTCCTTGGTAATTTTGTTGGCCAGCCTCTTGGGCTGCCCACCAAATTTCCCCATCAATCTTCAGATTAATATTTGAATGCAATTTTGTTCAACATCTTCTCATCACTGCTACCCCCTTGCATTGCATTAAAAGCCCGTCTCCCTCTGAGCCCAATCCCTCAAACACCATAGTCACTGGATGACTAGACATATGATGGAGTGCATAGAGTAAGGAGCCCTATTTATGGAATCAGCTTGTACTGACTCTAAACCCCCATTTAGTAGTTGCATATTGAGTATATTTACATAACCTGTCAGTGCCTCAATTTTTCCAAATGTATAAAACATGATAAATGATACATACTTATGTTTCAGTATTATCATAGATACAACAAAATGTGTACTAATATATGTGATAAGAAAAAACATCAGATGCACAATAACTGTTAATTAATATTATTATCAGTCAGTTATTCTGTAGTATGATTCCTCCTTATCTCTGATGATGAAATTTTCTATTTGATGATGAAGTAGCAATAACAATATTTGAAGTCCAGTGTATATATCACCTCTTTCATGAAAATTTATCTGATACTTAAGTAAAAAATGACTCATTATTCCTCTGAATGTCTCCAGTTAGGATAAATATCTTCCTGTGTCTCCCTCATTTGTTATAGTCATTGTATGCATGTTTGGAAATTCCTAGAGAATAGAATTGTGTCATTGCCATAATTTGTGTCTCAGCTTTCCCTACTTTTTCAGATTTGTAGAATTGACTCTAAACTGAATAATATAGCTGCATGAATAATGTTACCACTAAATGTAGACAAGTGAATAAGCCTGTGCTTGACCTAAAGTGAAAGTAGTGCACAGAGCCATAAAAGAGCAGAATAAGCCAAGATTTAAAAAAAAAAAAAAATCAGACAGTGAGGAAGGAAATGCTACTTTTAGCAACATATTAAACTTTTATGTTGTTTCCAGTCCTGATAACAACAGTCTGACAGCACATATATGGCTGGTATTCAAGAATTCCAGATCATCGAAAGAAACTGCAAGACAAAGAATTGAAAGCATCTTACGTCAGATGCTGACAAGCCACTCTGGATCCTTGCCTACAGATCCTGATTCTCTGAAGCTCATGGGTAAGCTTATATATTATACCTGAGCAATGTTATTTTCATTATTTTGTCCCTAACACATATCATACATACCAGACACAAAGCTGATCTTAAATACATTTTTAAATGAATTTCATTTTAAATCAGACTTTTTCATTCATTTAATTCATTTCAATGTGTTATTATTAAGGACACATTATAGGTGGTTTGAAGGAAGGGGAACTCTTTCTCATTCTAAAGCTGATATTACTACTTTAAACAATCTTTATAAATAATGGTGTGCTTTGGTTTTCTTTTTGTGGTATCCTAAATTTTCAGAAACAACACTGGATCTGCCATTATAAGACAGGTCACTTTTTAAAGTATTTTTGTATATAGACCCAAATTAGATTCACTTTTGAAGACTTCCTCTCCTTCTATGATAGAAAACTCACAATTTTCCACTTTAGATGATGTAGATATAACTTCAATTAAATAAAAAAAGAAGTCTCCTGTATGGGACTATGAAGGGGATATTTTCACCTAATACATTCACATATAGAAAGAGAAAAATTCCAATAAACCAATGTTCTCTCCTTTCTATTGACTCTTCATCTTGAGAATTCAAATTATTTCTGGACCTTTTCTCTGCTAGAGCTACCATCTTTTTTCCATCGCCACAGGCTCAATTCTTAAATAATCATGGATTTTTTGTTCAATTACAGAAATCAGTAAGGTCGAAGCTGAAAAGATGATCAACAACCGTAAGTTCAATACTTTTAAAATTAAATAAGAGATAATATGAAATACAAGTCAAGATTTGTTTCTCTTTACTAGACAGAATTCTGAGTGCTTCATATAGAATAATTCATGCAATCTTCATAGCAGTGCTAGAGATAAGCATGCTTATGATATCATTTTAGAGGTGAGGAAATTCAAATACAAAGAAGTGAAATAATTAGCCAGATTTATCCAGTTTGTGAGTTGTGGGACCAGAATTCAAACTAAGGGAGTCTGGTTACAAAGTCCATGGGCTTAACTGTGACTTTTCCTCCCACATCTTACACATTGTCCAAGCGCTGAAGTATCTTGGAACTGTTATGATGGCTGGACAGGAGATCCAGGGACAGCTAATGATTCCTGTACTGATTATATTTTATTCCTATCAGTGAAAGACATTGTCAGATATAATCATATCAGGACAACTCTATGCTTTGTAACCAAACATTATCTTTTTATTCTCAACGGAACAAAACTGACCCTCTCTGATAGGCTGTGGAAGACGACCAAGGATGTCAGCTACGTATGATAGAATCAAAGGAGGTTCCACTGCTCAAAAAGGAGAATGGCCATGGCAAGCAAGTGTGAAATTCAATGGTCGACACTACTGTGGGGCATCCTTGATCAGTGAGAGACATTTGGTAACTGCAGCTCACTGCTTTCAACGGTAAGTTCATCATGTTGCTCATCTGTGGAGATGAGCAGCCCCACACAAGTCCCAGTTTGTAGCTGTTATACCTGCTGAATTCTTAGTTGCATTCCTTTTCATCTTCAAAAGTTTCATATGGCATTTGCTGATACCTGGATGAAGCTGGAGAACATCATGCTAAGTGAAATAAGCCAAACTCATAAATTGACCAAATCATGCTGTGTACACAGACAAATATACCACAGTGAATTTCATATTCATGTATATCCATAAAGCACAAATTTTAAAAAACAAAACCTATAAATAAATAGAAGGAAGAACAGTAGAACAAAGGAAGAGGAACAGTTCAGGGAGAACAAGAGGGAAAGGAGAAGTACTGGGGATTGAAGTAGAGCAAATTATATTCCATGGATATATACTATGTGTAACTATAGTGCACTAATAAAAACATTAAAAATATTACTGAAGACATGAAAAAAGGTCCTGGTTGAAGGAAAAATCGCAACCTGTATACTCAGAAAAATGAGAAATTATATCCAATCTGATTCAAATGTATGATATGTCAAGGTCATTGTCCTGGCATGTGTAAATAATTAAAACAAATTAAAAAATAATAATAACATGTTAAATAAAAAAAATGAGAAGGGTCATGATTTTCGGTATTTTATTATTTTCTTGTGAGTATTGTCTTCATCACTTTACACTTCAGATCTTAAACAATTTGTGGTTGCTAAAATGCAGCATCCTATTTCACACCTCTCTGACTCCATAAATCAATCTCCCCCCTCTTTTTTCCATAAATGTTCCACTTTCATGGTCTTTTAGGCAAATATGGCTCGGTCCTATTCAAAATACTACTTTCCCTAAGAAATCTTCCTTTAAGCACACAAATTCAACCCCTTCTGTTTATTGGTTCCATTAATTACACACTCAAGAATTTAAACAATTATTGTAATTGTCTGTGTTTGTGCCCATCTATTACTTTATTTAAGCATATGTTTGAAAAGCATATTTTGAAAGCATATGTTATTTTTTTTCATTTCTTTATCCTCATTTTTTCATTTCTTTATCCTTATGTAATATATGGTGTAGGGACTCAAATGTTTTTTAAATGTTTAAAAAATGAATTAAAAAGTCAAGTTGTAATGGACTATTGGGAAAAGAAACATGAATGTCATAAAGAAGTGTATAGTAGATGCAGAATTTCTATTTATTTACAAATAAATGCAAAATTGATTTATCTTTGCTTTTGTTTCTTTAGGTCAGAAAATCCAAAAAACTATACTGTTAGCTTTGGAACTGTAGTAAGTCCCCCCTATATGCAACATTATGTTCAACAAATTATTATTCATGAAAACTACGTCAAGGGTGAGCATCATGATGATGTTGCAGTTATACTGCTCACTGAAAAAGTTGTTTTTACAAACGACGTACATCGAGTTTGTCTTCCTGAAGCCACAGAGATTGTGCCACCAGGTGAAGGAGTTGTTGTTACAGGATGGGGAGCACTTACATTTGATGGTGAGTCCAGTGAAAACATACTATGCAAGGTAAAAATGCAACAAGAAATATGAGCAATCTAGGTAGAGTCCAAGACATCGTTTACCTCCAGATGCCCAGTGCACTCAGGAGATCATCAGGAAATGTTGCTTATGGGGTGATGACTGCAAATTGCCTTGGTTTGGAGCATTTCAGGAAAACCTGTTGGGGTGTAGAACCTCCCTTACCTGGAGAACCTAATTGAGAAGATTCTGGTCCAAAGATACAAGAAGAAAGATGAAGACTTCAAAAGGCACATTTGAAAGATGTTTTAATTTTTATTTGAAGATTTTTTTTGTTTTTATCAGTTTGACTGATGGAACTGAGTGGGCTTTTTTTTTTTAATCCTAAGAGGCAACAAACATAGGTCTTACTGACAGAGGACCAAGGAAGGTTTCCATCCTGCTTTGTTTCACAACCACTCTTTTGCTGATGTTTACTTTCTGTAGGTGAATTCCCAGAGTTACTTCAGAAAGCACCAGTGAAAATTATTGATACAAACACTTGTAATGCTCCAGAAGTGTATAATGGAGTGATAAAGGATACAATGTTATGTGCCGGGTACTTGGAAGGAAATATTGACGCCTGCCAGGTAACTGTGGACACCATTCATATTGAACACTATACATAGTATATAAATAACTGCTATTTTTTTTAATGAAAATCATCAAGATGGAGATAATTGCATGCTTCAGTTGATTGGTACTTTGACAGTCCTGTCAGTATCCCTCTCCGATTTGCACAATAGTAATTCTTCTCTACATACAAGATGTATTTCAACACTTATGTTGAACTTATTCTGAATTGGCTACTTTCCTAAGTCCTTTACAAATATCCATTCATTTAGTTTTCATCATAATCTTATAATGTAGTTATTCTCATTTCATAGATGGGAAAACTGAGACAGAGGAACATTAAGTACTTTGTACATGGTCACACTCCTAGTGAGTGGCAAAACTGGCATTCGATTCCAGGCTATCCAACATAACAGTCGATCTCTCAAGCACATCTCAATAAAAGAGCAGTCTCAGAAATGTTTTACTTTAAGCCCATTCCCAAATTCTTCCTACATTCTCATCTCTCTCATGAGTAGTGTTCTGAATAATTTTCTCAGATATGAAACCCCAAATCTCAAGTACATTAATACTACATGTCACCCGAAAGCTCTCTCATAGAATTAGAGTTTGGAACTTTTCAGATAACACGTTCAGGTTCAGGTAAATACCAGAAAATACATTCCAGTGGGTCACAGTGGGGATAAGGATGGTACAGGGATTTGCATCACATACCCTCCTCAGGTCTCCATGAAACAACAACCAGTTGCAGACTGAATCTGGGTTTAACATTTCCTGTAACTGAAGTATCTGAAAGAAAATTGTCAAAATGATAAATATCCTTTGTTTTATTTAGGGTGACTCTGGAGGACCACTGGTTCATCCCAATTCTCGAGATATTTGGTACCTTGTTGGAATAGTGAGCTGGGGAGTTGAATGTGGAAAAATCAATAAACCAGGGGTCTACATGCGAGTAACTTCCTACCGCAACTGGATTGCCTCCAAGACTGGTGTTTAAGAGAAAATCATCTTGCACCATCTAGTTCAGGACATTTTTGACTGTTAGGCCTAAGCCAAACATGCTTTTAAAACTATTGTGTACCATGATTGAAAGTATAATGACCCTAAGGGAATGTTTATGAAATTATATTTTAAGCAAAAATAACAAGACAAAATAAGAAATCTCATTATTTTGGTCCCTATTGCCTAGGCCAATAAAGTACTCTCACCAAAAAGAACTACTATAATAATATTTGTTTTTTATTTAATTAACCCACATCATAGTTATCTCACCACAGCATAAATTTCTTGGTTTTTGTTATTCAGATTTTGTAGGATTATGAAAGTGTGTCTTTGTCCATAGCAAATTAGCAGGCAGCATGATGAGAGATGGATTGGAACATGCTATGTCTACTTTGATGTCACAGCTTTGGTAGATGAAATGTTGCTGTGACCTAAACCTTGTCTGAATGTAGGTACTGAGTTCAAGTCTCATATTTTTTTGTGTGGATCTTTATCAGTCCTTGTAATCCTTGTGAAATAATATCACCATCATCAAAAGTAAGCTAAACCATGCAGTTAAACTTATAATAGACACAATAATTTTTCAGTGTTGCTATAGGTTTTTATAGAAATTCATTACTGTAATATATTTGAAAAAATAACTATATACCATTAAATGTGTACTGTATTTTAAATAAATTTAAAGGAATACCATTGGTTTTTAATGACTGTTTTCTTCATCTTTTTGGGTTTTTTTTATTAAGAGTTCTCAGGTGGCTCCTTCTCTTCCTCCTTTTCTTCTTCTTCCCCTTTTTCTTCTTCTCTCTTTTCTTCTTCCATTCTTCATACGGGATGAAGTGGAGGATGGGGGTGTTCCTCACATGCTTCAAGATGAGTCTGGCCTAGCTCAGCTTGGCCACCTCCAGTCTGCAGAGTTCTGTGAGATGGCTGCTCAAGTTCAGGATGAATTTCCCTTTCCAGTCTAGGAAGTAGTTCTCTAGGAAGCCATAAAGGTGGTGATCAGTAGGCTCAGAGTCCAGGATGTGCAGATCCAACAGGGTCTGATTTCCGGGTTATGACTAGGGCCAAATGACTTCCCCATATCATTCAGACTGCTGTCCCATTCATCTGCAAATGGCTACCAGTCCGCCTGGCAGAGGGCTAAGACACTGTGTGGTTTTTCATCTTTCACAGATGCTGGCTGCCCTGGCACTTCTCCATCAATTTGGAGAAGCATCCCACACCTTCAGTGTCAAGTTTTCATGGTGGGAATAGAGGCCAAGAGAGGAAGACAAGGGAGACCTGCAGGTGTAGGTTGGCCAGGTTGCTGAAAACAGCCTCTGCCTTCATGCAACAATTGTAGTTGACCTGTGAGCTCATGGTTAGTCAGCAGCAAAGGAACCAACCACAAAAAGATGGTGTGTGCTAGTAGGTCTTGAAAGAGGGATGTTGATAAGACCAAGAAGATGATTCTAGAAGCAGAGTAGGGCATGGGGAAGAAGATGGGGGCTCAGAGACTGAAGGGAGAAGGAAAGTTAGTCCAAGAGATACATCTACATACTGTGTTTGTAGGTAGGTGTTCTGTAGGGTAGAAATATGAATTATTGACCATGGTTTTAGTCCCACAGTCTCTGGAATAGAACATAAGTTCTGTTTTATGAACCATATAGCCTTCACAAGTTAAGTGACTTCAGTCTGTAATATTCACTATGGAAGAGTAAATTTTTTTTATCCATATTGATTGTAAACTTGATTTTAAGATTTCATGAATCCTTATAGAGTATTCAAATTTTATTTAAGTTTCAATGGGTTAGAATATAAAAATATAAAATAAAATCTTTTATTAAATTTTCTGCAAAAAATATTTTACTGAGTTTTACACTGTCTACCAATTACAAATTTTGCTTTATCAAAAATGTGGAATAACTGTATATCATATATAACCTTATTATGAAGTTATCCTGAAGTTTGGTAAATTCACTTTTAAATGTGATTTTTAGTTATTTTATATCAGATAGAGATAAGTCATGGTAACTGAAAGTCATGTGATGAAGGAAATGGAGAATACTGAGAAGTTCTTAAACAATATGGTTTTCTATTTTAATTTATCATGATGCAAATGTTAAATAAATGAAAAAAAAATGCTATTTTTAAAATTCAGGTTACACTGGAGTTAAAAATTGAGTCCTAGTAAGGAGCTAGTCAAGAAACATATGAATAAAAAAAAATAGTTCTTTTTCAGAGGGTGTTAAATCACCAACAACTACAACAAATATGAATCCATATACATTTTCATCTTGGAGATCTCTATTTTGCATTTAAAAATCAATTTACTACAAATTAATATTTGTGTATTCCTTTTTTTACTCAAAACAAAGAGCTTTATGAAACCAGTAGATAAACTTTTTCAAATTTAAGTATAACACTCCATATTCTACATTTTACTTAAAGTTTGTTAATGGCAGACATTGTGATGAAAATTAGCAATGCAGAGACACCAGTTTTGTATATAAAATTTTCATTAGTTAGTTAGTTATTAAAATCAATTTCCCACAATTAGTATTATGTTTATTCAAACATTATTCAAAACAAATAGATAATTCTGTACATGTTTTAAATGAGACAATATATCATCAACAAAAAAGATATAACTCACAGTGCACTCTATTTAGTTAAATAAACTGGTAAATAATGTCAAAAAATACAATCATTACTAATTTGATTGCTTTATTCATAAAATGAAACAATATGAATAAAATGTTTAATAAGTCTTGATATTGTCATTATATTGAATAGTGGAATTTGCACAGTTTTGATTAGAAACATTTATCTTTTTTTGTATGTGTGTGTATGTGTGCTGGGGATCAAATCCAGGGCCTTATGCATGCAAGGCAAGAACTCTATCAACTGAGCTATATGCCCAGAAACATTTTTCTTAAATATTTCATATAAATAAAGTAAATGTGCATTAAAAAATGCATGCAACCCATACAAGGAGGCTTCAGAGCACTCCAAAGATTTATGGTAATATACCTATTAGTTTCACATATTAATAGTTCTATTTTAAGGTTCTAAGATAAAGTAAAGGAAAATAATGATTAACTTGAAAGGGCATTTTTTAGTATTCATTCAGTTTGTATCAGAAAAAATAAAACCTTAGAGAGGTCAGAGTCTGAAAAGTTTGAAAATTTGATGTCTAGTGGATAATTCAAATTTTTCTAAGTCCTAGAAAAGATGCTTCTCCTACAGCACTGGGAGCTGTGGAGTGACCATGCATTGTAATTGGCTTGGTGATTTTTCTTTTTTGTAGCTGAAGTAACCATTTTTATTTGATTCTCAGCCCTCTTTTGACCTTATATTCACTAGGACTTTGACAATGTCCCCAAGGATTGAGGGCAGGTTCTGTAACTCTGATTTTCTATTAAAACGAGCACTAGATCCAATTCCTTTTCTGCTGGACCCATTTTGGACTTTTTCTCTTCAGTTTTTTTTCTATTCATTAATTCTCAACCACAAGACATCCCAAATCTCTCTTTATCTCTGCTAATATGTTTGCTGTATTTATTGGTTTACTCTTTTATGATCCAATGACACCTTTTAGAACTTTGCTTAGAACAATATAAGGATGTTTTTATTTACTCCTTTTCTCAAAGAATGTGGATTCTGTCAAAAACTAAAACAAAAAGCAACAACTACAACAAATCTGAATCCATAGCCCAAGTTCCTTTTAGGAAAGTCTCCTCCTTTTCCAGTAAAGGAGACTTGAAACTTCAGCATCCTTTGAAATAATGTTTGTGAAGGCTGAAGAAGGATCGCTTTATTTTTATTCATATTCTGGAGGATACTTATTCTATTTTTCCCCTTGCTTTCCTTTTCAACACTTTTGTATTGGTAGTGCCTGTTTTATGAAGCTATGAAATTTCTATTACAAATGAGCCTGCTCAGATTGTTAACATCAGTTTTAAAAAGATAATTGACTTTTTAATGGCATAAGTAGCCTCTTAGTATTTTACTACAACTAAAAAAATCTATATGCTTTTCTACTCTATTGATGAAACAGGTTGGGAGTATCCTCCTGTCACTCTTTATAGTTCCTGGGAAGGGTGTCAGCCTGAAAGCAGAGAAGTGGTGCTTCGGTGCAGGGAAGGTGGGTATAGGGCAGCAGTTCAGCAAGACTTTTGTGGGGGACCTTCTCCTGCACCTGAGAACCTGGAATACTAAAAGTCTCATCACTTTTTTGGAGGTAGCCTTTCCCCTCAAACTTGGTAAAAGTGTATCAGACACAAATAAGCTTACCAAAATTCTATTTTAATAATCTTGAAGTTTATCATTAACTATCAATTGTTCTCCTAATAAAGAGTTTGCTATACATTTTCCAAAACATGTCTGTCGAATATCTAATCTAAATCTCCATAGCTTGTCAGTCATTCTTTTCAAGTACATTACTAGGTTTTCCATGACAACAGTGGTACTTTACTTTCAGCTTGCAAATCATATAGTCACTCAAGTACTTTGCCTGGGACTGTGTTTTTAATTCAAACAAGCAGCACCATGCTCTCATTTTGTTGTTCCCAATATTACAAAGACATGTATTCAGGGTCAAAATTTAATACAGTTTATAATTTTTAATATTTCATCCAGGGCATTCTTGATGATATTAGAGTTTTCCTTGTAATTTTGTGGCATTGAAAAATATGATAATATAAGATTCTTACTACAGTTTGGTACCAGTACCTCAATTCTCAGGGGTACCAACAATATTAGCAACTTCTGCTTTTGCACCATCGGTCTAATTTGACTGACTTCTCCTGAAGGTCTAAGAGATTGTTAGGGGTCTGTAGATCACATTTTGAAAACTGTTGATCTATGCTAACTATTCTAAAGGGAAATCTACTTAACATGTGTCCACAATATAATCTCATCAACGCATGAGAATCATTCATTCATATATTAGTAGTACTAAAAAGGCATCTGGAAGAAACAACTAACCATGAATGGAGGCTGGGGATAATCAAAGTATGTTTATCAAAATAAATGCTCTTGAGCTGAGCCCTATAGAATAAACAAGAAGAATCCAGTAAAAGATTTCTTGGTGAAGAAATAGAGGTACTTGGGAAGGCATCCAAAGCAGAGAAAACACATTGTCAAACACTGATTGCAAGAACCATCATGTACTTATTGGGATCATCTGCATTTTATTGTGGTAACACACCCTTAAATTTCCATAACTCAATACATGAAATTGATTTCCTACCTATAGGTTATTGCCAATAGCATGACTCTCCAAGATTACTGGATCAGCAATCCAGGCTGCTTTCATCTTGTGGTTTTGCATTGTGAACACCTGGCCTCCACAGTCTCTGACAGAGAAAGAAAAAGCTGCTAACAAAACTAATAATAGAACTGAAAACACATCCACTAACACCAAGAATTTGCCAAAATTTATAAAATAATCCCTTCTAATTTACAGGGCTTAGAATGTGAGACAGCATTTGGATATTTGGTTAGTCATTCATTTTTCTGGCCTATTTTAGTTTCTTAAAACAAAGCCCTGACATTGATTTCTTAAGCCCAGAGAAATACTTTCCACAGAGCAAACAGTAGAGGGCTCTAGTAGCCAACAAGAATGTTGATGACTAGGCAGATGCACACAGCATTTCCAGGTCAAAAAGGAGTAGAAGGCCTCTGGTAAGCAAGAAATTATGGCACAATGATCAAACGCTTTGACTAGTACTGATGCACTAATTTTTTTACTAAAAGTGAGAAGAAAGAAAATGAAACAAGTGATGACAGAGGAACTCTTCAGAATTACATAGATTTGGGGCTGGGGCTGTAGCTCAGTGGTAGAGCACTTGCCTTGCATGTGTGAAGCTCTGGGTTTAATCCTCAGCACCACATTAAAATAAATAAGTGAATGAAGATATTGTGTCTATCTACAACTAAAAAAAAATTAAAAAAAAGAATTACATAGATTTGTCTGTCATAACACTAAGAGAAAAATATTACACAAAATTCCTAAGTTTCTACTATGTAAAATATGAATAGAAAAAAAGATTAGAAGAAAATAAAGAAAACCAGTTTATTTTTAAACAGTTTATTATGCTAGTATTATGAATGATTTTTATTTTCTGAAGTCTATATTTTCTATATTGAGAATGGTTGCTTTATAAGAGTAAACAAAGGATTTAAAAAAAAGCCAACTTAAATAATACATTTTATATAAGTCACCATTCATTATACAATGATAATAGATATTCATGAATGTATAAAATCTGAAACAGGATTGAAAAGTTTGTATCACATAATCTGGGAAAACCCTGTGGTTTCATAGGAAATATTTGAAAAGTTTGTAATCATGTTTAAGTTCAAATGATACATATTTGTACATAATAGATTTATCATTTATTCTGGCTTTCCACAAATGTTAAATTTGTGTTAATTTTGGTTTTATGAACTGAATTACATTTGAAATTATCAGGGCATCTTGGTATTTAAATAAATGCATTCTTTTGAATTACATATACACACATATATTTGCTTAGAGGATAATAATCTTTTAAATATTGCCCTGACAACCAGAACTGCACATCTGTGTTCTATAACTTCTTCCAGCAGAGGGTGTTGCAACCCAAGTATGAGGCTTCAAATAGTCCCATACATGTCAAACGTACATAGATAATTTGACAACTCTTATAAATGAGGGAAGTACTGTCTCAACAAGAAGCCAAAGAACAGAAAAAAAGTAAAAACTTCCTATCTAATACTCATTTCAAATAAAAATGTAAACTGAGATGATTTATACACAGTCTCATCTGTTTGACCAGGTATCAAATGAATGAAAATAGCTAACAGTCTATAGGGCAAATAAATTTTATAAGGGTATCATATCTAGGAAAGGTTAAAAATGATTCTTGGAAGAAGGATAATTAATTCCATTTGAAATAACCATTCTTGAAAAGAAACATATCCACTTCTATAATGAAGAAGTATATGCTAAATATGAATTCTATTTTAAAAACCACATGAGAAATAAACCACTTGAGAGAAAGATAAAAAAAAAAAAACAGCAAAACTCAGAAGCCTGATAACCATAACAACTGCCAGACTCCTATATTCCATTTCATATATTTGGTTGCCTGCTTGACCTCCTCTAAAAACACAAGGCCCACAAATTTAACATGTCCACAACATTTCAAATCTAACTCACAAGTGACTACCATTTTCTGGCAATATATCATTTACATTTTTGTTAGAACAGTTTTGTTAGTAAAGTTTGTTAGCAAACTTTTGTTAGTAAAGTTTATACTATAGTAAAATAATTTATATGTTTTCCTCTGCTTATTTATATAATGATGTTGTCCTTGAAAATTCATTTTTGCCTTTAATTTCTATTTCTGATCATATCTCTTCAAGTACTAACTTCTAATGGCCTCCTGACTAATCTCTAGTCTTTGATGACTTACCAAAGTAAGTCATTTTGGTGAAGCAAAAGTTTAAATTTGACTTTCAGAGTCTTCATACTCCAAATTGTATCTAAATTCCAAGTCTTAATTGAGGGTTTCTCCTTTAGCAATTCAACAAGGCAGTCAAAAGTCAAATTCTTGAGGGTAAGAAGAGAAACTGGGTAATGGAACTAACCACATTATGTTGTGTTCATGTGAGAAAATGTACCAGCAAATCTTACTATTATGTATAATTATAATACACCAATAAAAATATTAAAATAAATAAATAAATATGACCAAAGGTCAGCACATTAGCTAAAAAAATTCAAAAATTCAAATAATTGAAAATTCATCAAGTTCAGCTCAAATTCTACCTAAAAAAGATTTTTGGCAAAATTTCTCTCCTCCCATTTCCTGGTAGTATATCATTTGAATTTCTGTTAGAACATTAATCTGTTGATGCTGTATTAAAATAATGTCTATGTTTTTCCTACTATACCATTTTTTCAAGTTCTGAGTCAAACAGAACACTGATCTGTGGAAGCTCAGTATGATGAACCAAATGGTCCCCTGAGAGTAAAGGTAGTGTAGTTCTACCCTTGTTCACTCAGGCTGAGCCTTGCTTATATCCACTTCTTAGGACAATATCACTAGAAGAGCACATGTTTATTTTTTAGATTTAAATGAGTCCAAAGACTTTGTTCTTGGACAGACTATAGAGAGGAAATTGTCTTTCGACAATATTTTCCAGGTTAAGTTGGTTAATGAACATTAAAACAACTGAACTAGTCCTTCTGGATACGCTCTAGCAAAAAGCACATTTCAAAAATTCCACTGTAAAACTCTTTCAATATTTTTAAAAATATAACTTTCAGATTATTTCTCATATAAAAGTAAAATTGAAAGAAAACAAAAATCCACCCTGAATCTCTTAAAATATTTTCTCTATTTCATGCTGTCATATTTTCCGCAACTAAATATTGGCAAATTCCCTGTGGAGAATTTTATCCAAACATTTTTCCAGGATATTAGGGATTTACTAGAATAATGTCATGGTGCTTGTGCATGAAATAGTCTTGTAAGCAACTTAAAAATATTACCAGATCATAAACATTCTACTTAGATTACTTGGTGCCATGACATGTAGAGCTATTAATTCAGGTTTCTGGACTGGGAGGTGAAGGGATGGAGAAAAGACAAGTAGAGAAAAAGCTGAGTCTCAGTGATTGACTTCTCCTTGGTAGGGAGGTAGTGACACACAAAAAGCTCATCACATTTATTATATAGGTATAAACAACAAAAGGATTTATTGTCAGAAAGTTCCTTCAAAGTAAGCAGAACCAAGGTCACACGAGTATGTGCCGTCCAATTATGATTATCAGCTTACACCCATAATTTTCTACCTCCAAGCAGCTCGCATCTGAACTGCAAGGTCAAGAACTGAATAGCTCCATGGCTGGCACAGAACCTCCTATTGAACAGGGCATCACCATAACAGCTGGGCAGTCTCACATTTACACCTTCCCACCAAGAGTTCCCAAGAGAGGCCTCCCCACTGTCACAGGACAGTTCAAGACCCATAATTCAGTCATTACTCCTAACATTTTGGAAATCTAAAGACTGTAAAGGAAACAAAAGGAGACTGAAGCAAAGTGCAGAGGCAAAGTAAAGCCTACTTGAGCTGCCAGCTTTATTTATATCAGTAGGATACATTAGGTTATTGGCATCATTAGTACATATTGTTCATTGTATCACTAGGCAGGTCACAGAGTTAGCAAAATTATGCAGCTTATTCCTCAGTTACATACTAAATTACAATGTGCAATATTAGGAGCTTTGTGTAGCTCTCAAGAAAGTCCACTGTATAAAGTTACTGTTACGTGGACAGGTTTAGACTCAGTGAAACATTGTGGTTGTCTTAACAAGAGAGTTCCTTTATTCCCAGGAGCTGAGTGTCTGAAATTAAGGTCCAGGCTCATAAGACTCTAGCACAGAGCCTCCTCATGAAGGGCATTACCACAGCAGCTAGGCATTTTGTATATATTAGTTCTACACTTGATCGTCGCCAAAAGGCTGAGAAGCGATGTATTAGTTCTAATTGACTGGTTACTTTGAGAAACTGCAGAATATTCCAACAGTGGAAAACAAAACACCTGCCTGTTATTCTTTGGGAGTTTGCTCACCAGAGGAAATTTGCTGTCTTGTACATTTCACAGCCAGTATCATTACAAAAGACACTTATAACTCAACCACTTATATACCTGAATATATAAGAAACATCTGAAGTCACTAAATCTGACTTCTCATCCGGTAGATAGAATCGCTCTTCTTTACTTGAGCACTACTGATAGCAGAGATCTCCTTACTCCTTTTTTTAAAATTTGTTTTAATAAGTTACACATGACAGTACAATGATCTTGACATATCATACATTTGAATCAGATGGGGTATAATTTCTCATTTTTCTGAGTTTTCAGGTCGCAGAATCACATTGGTCATGCAGTCACGTATAATCATACAGCAATAATAGAATCTATTTTATTCTGCTATTTCATTACTCCTTAATGGTGTTTTTCCCACTTAGAGTGCCAAAAATTAATAAAATTTACCAGCTTAAGGATAGCTACCAATAGTGTGATTTTGAGTGAAATTGCTTAGTTTAGGTTCATTTCTACCAGCAATTCTCATGGTATCTTAAGGATATACTTACGTTCATTTAAAGAAACTAAGACACATATCAGATACATTTCATTTAAGATTAGTATTTCAACTGAATCCAACTACTGGAATTTTGACCAAAAAAATGTTTATCCCTTGTAGCAAATCTTAAGGTGCAATTACCTTGGAGATATTGTTTGTAGATTTGGTTATAGATAATAGCAATACAGTGAGTATCATAATAAAGTGAGTGTGCAATAGCATTATGTTTAAAAATTCACATACCTTAATTTAAAAAATATGTATTGTTCCAGAAATGCTAACATTCACCTGAGACTCAAGCAAGTAGTAATAATTTTTCTGATGAGGGATTTTGCCTCAATGTTGATACCTGCCGATTGATCAGCATGGTTGTTGCTAAAGACTGAGGAGGCTGTAGCAATTTATCAGAAATAACATAATGGGGCTGGGGATGTGACTCAAGCAGTAGCTCGATTGCCTGGCATGCATGGGGCACTGGGTTCGATCCTTAGCACCATATAAAAATAAAATAAAGATGTTGTGTCTGCGGAGAACTAAAAAATACATATTGAAAAATTCTCTCTCTCTCTCTCTTTAAAAAAATAAAATAAAATAACACAATGAATATTGCCACATTGAATTGATTGATTTTTTTCTTTCACGAGAGTTTTCTGTAGCATGCAATTTGGTGTGACAGCATTTTACCTGCAGTAGAAATTCTTTCAAATTAGAATCAGTCCTCTAATTCCCTTTGACCACTTTACCAACTAATTTTATGTGATATTCTAAATTCTGTGTTATCATTTCAGCAATGCTCCTTGCATGTTGACAAGGAGTAGAGTACACTGCAAGAAACCCCTCTCTTTATTCATCCATGAGAAGGAACTCTCCATCCACTTAAATTTAATCAAGCAATTTCAGCAATTCAGCCACATCTTGAAATTCCACTTCTAATTCTGGTTCTCTTCCTATTCCACTATATCTGCAGTTACTTTTTCCACTCAAGTCTTGAACCCCTTAAAGTCATCCATGAGGATTGGTATCAACTTCTTTCAAATGTTGCTATTTTGGCATCTTCTAATGAATCATATATATATTCTTAGTGGCATCTAATATGGTGAATCTTTGCAGAAGTTTTGATTTTGCTTTGCTAAGATCCATCAGGGAAGTCACTCTCTTTTGCAGCTATAGTGTATTTCTTAAATAATTAGGCTTGCAATGATAAGGTTGGGAATGTAGCTCAATGGTATAGCATCTATCTGCCTAGGATGCATGAAATCCTAGGTTTGATCCCCAGCACTACAAGAAGGAAAAATAAATTAAAAATAAAAAGACCTCAAAGAAAAATTACTCCTTGATTCATGGGCTGCATAATTGATGTGTTAGCAGGCAAAAAAAATATCAATTTCCTTATGTGTATCTGTCAAACCTCTGCATAACCAAGTACTTTGTCAATCAACGGTCATATTTTAAGAGTCCTGTTTTCTAAATAGCAGGTCTCAGTGGGGGGGGGGTGTTAAAATATTCAGTAAGGCATGTGGTAAAGAAAGGTGTTGTCCAGGCTTTGCTGTTTCCTTTATAGAGTACAGCAAAGTAGATTTAGTAGACCTTAATGCACTGGGGTTTTTCAGAATGAAACATGAGCAATGACTTTAAAGTCACTGGCTGTATTATCCACTAGTAAGAATTATCTTGTCCTCTGAAGCTGTAAAGCTGGACACTGAGATTTTCTAGCTATGCAAGTTCTAGATGGTATATTCTAATATAATGCAGCTTCATCTAAATGGAGAAATCTGCTGTTTAGCATAGTCACCTTTATCAATTATCCTAGATAGATCTTCTAGATAATTCACTGCAAATTCTTTATCAGCTCTTGCTGCTCTTCCTTACACTTTTATGTTATGGAGGTGTCTTCTTTCCAAAAACCTCAGGAACCAACTTCTGTCAGCTTCAAACTTTCCTCTGAAGCTTTTTCAACTCACTCAGACTTCATAGAATTGAACAGACTTAGGATCTTGCTCTTAGGGTCTATGCTCTGCATAAGGTAATGCTGTGGCTGGTTCGATGTCCTATTAAAAGAACACTAAAATTTTCCCCATATCAGCACTAAGGCTATTTCACTTTCTTATTATTAATGTGTTCACAAGAATAGCACTTTTAATTTCCTTCAAGAATTTTTCTTAACCAGGAATGGTGACACATACTTGTCATTCTCACAATTTGGGGGGATGGAGGAGGAGGATCACAAGTTTGAGGCCAGCCTCATCCTGTCTAATATAAAATAAACTCAAATTTAATTTAATTTAAAAATTAAATTAAATTAAAAATTAACTTAAATTAAACATTAAGTTAAATGGACTGGGGATGTGATAAAGCACTCTGGGTTCCATCCTTAGTATTAAGAAAAGAAAAAAAAAAGAAAAACTTTTGCATTCACTATCTGGCTATGCAAGAGCCTTCCTGTCAGTTGATGCCTTCCTCACTTATAAGCTCAACTGTTTTTCCTTTTTATTTAAAGTAAGAGGCCTATAATTCTTTGTCACTTGAATACTTAGAGGCCATTAGAGAGTTTTTAATTAGCTTATTTATGGTGTTGCTATGTCTCAGGGAATATAGAGGCCTGAGGAACAGGAGAGTAATAGAAAAACAGCCGGCAGTCAGAACAAAACATTTATCAATTAAGTTCACCATCTTAGATGGGCATGGTTCACAGTGCCCTCAAAACAATTATAATATAGGGATGAGAGATGCATGGGAATGGGAGAGAGAAGGGGAATTGCATGGAAGATGGAAGGAGACCCCCATTGTTATGCAAAATTACATATAAGATGGTGTGAGGAAGGGAAAAAAGAGAGAGAGAGAAAAGTGTCAAAGAGTGGGTAGATGGAGGTGATGGGAGGGGAAGTGAGGAGAGGGGGGAATAGGAAGGGTAGCAGAATACAATAGACACTAATATGGCTGTATGTATAAAAGTGGCTGTAAAACCAATGTGATACTGCAATCTGTACACGTGGAAAAAAAAAGAATTCATACCCCACTTGAATCAAATGTATGATATGTCAAAATCATTGTAATGTTTTGAGCAACTAATAAAAAAAATTACACCCAAACAAAAACAAAAAAAAATTATAATAATAACATTGAAGATTCTGAATCACAGATCACCAAAGCAGATATAATGGTAATGAAAAGTTTTAAATATTGTGAGAATTACCAAAATATGACACAGAGTGAGCACATGTTGTTAGAAAATGACTGCAATGGACTTGATCAGTGCAGTGTTATCACAAATCTTCGATTTGTAAGACACATAATATCTGCAAAGCACAATAAAACAAAGTTCAATAATATTGGGTATGCCTACATTATTCTCAGGTCTCAGATCTTTGTACAGTGCCAGTGACTGTGTGCACTTCAGTGTTTTCCTTAAAACTCCTGTGTCCTTCTGTTGGATAAGCTTATAGGAGCTGTTCTAACGATTTGCTGGAGTAACTGCTCAGAATACCTAAAACTTTGTCAGCCCTTTTGATATCTTGGAATACTTGCAGATTTTTTTTCTAATTAATGATTTTATCTCAATAAACATCCTTCAATTCCCCAAGAATAAGAGACCTTGACCACCCCCCAACCCCCCACCCCCCACCTCCCATGGAGTACCATTGCCTTCTTTCTCTCTCTTGCCAGAGTCCCTTTGAGTCTTCCTGGATGGAATCTTTCTGTCCCTTAGTTCAACCCCCACTCTACTACCATGTTTTGCTGTTCAGTTATATTCTGCCTTTGGGGAACTGAGATCTGCCTTTCTCTAAAAGCTACTCATTTGTCCTAGCTTTGTCCTCAGAAATGACATAGAATAAAATTAATCTTTCTTTCCCAGGGTGGCTCTTTAAACACCATTAATGTTCCTTTAAATATTCCTTTTCAAATAATGCTCCTTCATCAAGGGTCAGCATAATAATGAGCTACATACTGTACCTTCCTAAGGCACATTTACAATTGTCAGTGGTTGTCTTTAAATCTGGTCCACAAAAATGAGTATCATCTAGTGGCTGCATAACCGGTAGAGAATACAGTAGAATATTCCCTTTTTGATCTAATGTAATCCTCTTAAAATTGTATTCTAAGAATTTCTAATGAACACATTGTACTAGGCAAAAAAAAATAGCTAGTCAAAAATGGAAAATTTAGCTTTTTTTAATAGCAGTTTTGTCATTGAGATTCCACTAAGTCAATTCATGTTTTTTTCTGCTTTTTTCCTTCTCATATTCCCCCAGATTTATGTGTAAACATAGTTCATCTATTTAATTAAAGATATAGAGCCTTTCATAAAAGTAAATGATAAGTTGGCTTGCATAGCATTGCACTTTGCAGAAGCAAAGTTCTTTTTATTTCTCTGCCATGGATTTAGACTCTTTTCCAGCACTTATGATTATTATACTTATGATAAGATACATTTGTTGCTTTAAGTATTTATTAAATTCAATAAATACTTTCTAAGAATCACCTTGCAACAGGTACTGTGTTGCACGTTCTCAAAATAAAAGATCAATAAAAAAGAATCCACATTTTCTTAGATTCACAGAGAGACAAATACATAATCCAAAATAATGTAGGCATTGTTATAAGATCATATAAGGACTTCCTAAAACTTCTGGTAGATCATGAAATTCTCCTAAAAGGAGATATTTTAGCTAAATTTAACAACTAAACAATATTAAGCTGTCGAATGTATTTATTTAATTAAGTGAATAGAAGACATACTACGCTAAGAGAAAAATATGCACAAAATAAAATCAGTATATAAGCATATACCTGTTTGCAGAATTGCAATCACTTGAGCAGAAAAGGCTGAAGGAATTGTGAAGGATGAAGCAGGAAACCTAGATTGGACTATTGTTAAGCTGATTGAGAAAATAACACAAAGAGGGAGAAACATGACACAAGTATATATTTAGTGATTAATTACCAAATATTTTCTGAAATTATCTGTCTTCATAACATTAAACATTATTATTGATTCTAGTAAAGAAGGAAAAATATATGACAAAATATGACCCTTACCTACAATCTTGATAAAATATATGAAATGTTAGTGGACAAAGCTAGTCGGGATAAAGTTAGAAAGTATACTTGTTGTAGGCCTTCTACAATAAAAACAAATCAAGAAGAAACAGCTGTCTTGCAATGGTCTAGAAAGGCAAATTAGAATACTGGTTTAAAACAGCAACCTGCACTGGAATTCTGTCGTGCAATTGCCTACATGAACTTAAGCAAATTAAACTTTGCAAGTCCCCATGTACATCAAGACTTGTACAAAAACATAATCAATGTAAAGCATTTAGCACAGTTCCTAGCACACTGTAAGTTTGTGGGGGAAAAAAGATGATCTGTTGTTAAAGAAACTAGTCCTTGATGGGAAGAGAATTTGAATAGGTAGTTAAGTAAAGGCTGGAATTTCGGGTGAGAGGAATTCACAACTAGAAAGCCTGTACTACAAAACATACTCAACAAAATATTTCATGAAGAAGAAATGAAAAATAAAACTGAAAATCAGCAAAGGGAGGAACTACACTAAAAGAATATTCAATCAAAGGAAAAACTAATTCAAATTAAAAACCAGAAATAAGTCAAACAGACATTATATTATGTATTTATTTGCTTATTCTTTGTCTCTTCTCTCTTAATATAAGATACCAGTAGAGAGTATAGTAGAACATTACATTTTTTAAAAATTTTTATTGTTGGTTGTTCAAAACATTACAAATTTCTTGATATATCATATTTCACACTTTGATTCAAGTGGGTTATGAACTCCCATTTTTACCCCATATACAGATTGCAGAATCACATCAGTTACACATCCATTGATTTACATATTGCCATACTAGTGTCTGTTGTGTTCTGCTGCCTTTCCTATCCTCTACTATCCCCCCTCCCCTCCCCTGAACATTACATTTTTGATCTAAAGCAATCCTCTTAAGTTTGTATTCTAAGAATTTATAAGAACTTTGTTGTATTTACCACCATCATTCCGGCAACTAGCACAGTGTCTACATGTGGTAGACCTGCAGTAAATACTTCTGAATAAATAAAAAAAATTCCACAAAACACTACTTTTAAAGGCATGATCTAAGTTATGTTATATGTAGCCATTTTTACATTATCAATGAATAATTCAAATTACAAGATCATTAGGGCTGGGCATGGTGGCTCACATCTGTAATCCCAGAGGCTTGGGAGGCTGAGGCAGGAGGATTGCTAGTTGAAAGACTAGCAAAAGTGAGGCACTAAGCAATTCAGTGAAACCCAGTCTCTTTGGTTGTGGCTCAGTGTCCAAGTGCCCCTGAGTTCAATCCGTTCCCCCTCACCCCCCAAAAAAGCATCAGAAGACTTTTTACTTCCTCTTTATTGTCACTGTTAGTGGCTCTTCTCCTGAAGGAGAAATTCTTATTGGTAAGTGAGATACTACAGAAAAATTGGCTAGTTATACTAAAACATATGAGAGACTCTTTGCTCTAAAACATGCAGCTTAAACCTGTAAAGAAGCATTGCTTTTTAGATACAAATACATAACATAACTGTTCATTTCAGGGGTCAAATGATAAAGATATTAATCAGAACTTCCTCTAATATCAAATAGTTAAACCTCTAACATGCTATTTACGATTAGATAATGTGTGCTGCCACTTGGATGCCTACACATTTTGAACTTTTACAACCTCAGCCACAAGACAAAGTACACGTCATGAGATTACTTATGTATAATAGAAACAAGATCTATTATTATGTGTTAATCAGTCATCAAACCATATATTTAGCATTTGATCAGAAATTTGATATGACTGAAAGTACTCAATATATGTATATTCATTACACACACACACACACACACGTAAGGATCAGAGACTATCTGAATTTTTACTATCAATGTCACATTACTTGAACCCTTGTCATGTTGGGTCCCCTGTCCTTTATCCTGACACCTGCATTCTCAAATCAATTAGATTATCACTAATTGCAAGGCAATAATTGATAGAATTGCTAAAAGTATTTTATGTGACTTAACTTGCTTCTATCAAGAATTTGATAGGATAATGTTTTCACCCTATTCTCTCCCTGTGAGAGAAACGTAGTGTGCATACTATGCTCTTTTTTTCCTCCTAATTTTGGCTATTACTATTTAAACACAGTGCATTGGCAAATTTGCTCTGGATATTTTGTAATGAATGCATAGTATGCAGTGATATAAATCACAATAGCAAGCAAACGATTACATGTGGGATAATCTGTTTATCTATATTGACCTATTGCTAAATCACAGTTATTTCTGACATGTCTATTTCTTAAAAATCCTAAGCTCCACCTCTTGCAAATCAGGGAAAATATTTTCAGTGCCAGTGACTTGAATAGTTGCATGTGTAATTCCCTTCCACCCACCATGCTGTCTCTTACATACAAAGTGCCCAAGCAGAGTCAGAAAATTCCCCATGGTTCTTCTAGTGAGATAACCTTCTCTACTTTTTTGAAGCTTAATGAGCATGGTTTTCATTTCTGTTCCCTTTTTGTCTTTCAGTCAATTAAGTCTAAAAAGATTGCCTTTTTATAATTTACAGCTGTTACTGTTTCTTTTTAATAAGACAATACAATTTGATTCTAGGAAAGGAGACTAATGCTGGATTATCTTAGGATCACAATTATCTTCATTTGATTTCCTAGAAAAAAGACCCTGAGGCAAACAACAACCACCACTTATTTTTTTCTTTTTTAAGATAAGCAATTCTAGGGAAGGACTGAAAAAGAGATGGAGATCAAATGTAAATAGTAAAATACCAACCTCACTAGAGCTTTAAATCAGGCCAGTGGGATATCGTTGGAGAGACTGTTGGATCTGCTGTGTTTCTGCATAGTTTATGCAGGGATAGAAAGACAGGCACATTCATTTATGTCCTCTTAACTGCCATTGGAAAAAGTTCATCTTATAAACTTTTGATAGAATTATGACATACTTCAGAGTTGTACCACTTGGCTCTTCTTGCAGTAATGAGGAGACTATATCTCAGAATAGCAGAGAAAGCAAACACAGTAGCAGCCATACAGCATAGAGTGAGCTAGTAAATGGAAACAGGTCAGTGACACTTGACATCTGTCATGTACTCTGTAGCTTCAGACCAGTTGGTCAAGTCAATGCATCTCTACAGTGTCTTAAAGGCAGCAGGAAAACATCAGGTGGGAGGCAAGAAATGGAGCATAAAAAGTGAGGCACGATTATTGTTAAGTCTTATTTGAGACATCTCATGAGGAACTGAGAACAGTGACCTCCTAAGAAATTAGCTGGAAGAGTATTATGAAAACAGAGTCCCCACTGTTAATACCCCATTGAAGGTACCAACAAGCTTTCCCCAGCAAAGTGTGAAATTCCTCCTATATCATCTACCCTACTGTGGTAAGTATTGTTAATCTTCTGGAGTACCATCAGGAGCATTCTACAAAAAGTCAAGAATCCAAAGAATCCATAAAATCTGGGTTCAGCCAGTGACCTAGTAAAACTGGAATTGCATGAGCCCATAATGAAGGATATAGGTGTTATAAGAAAGAACTGCTTCTGGAAATTGAGCTTGTAAAAGAAGCAGGAGAATAAATTGTTCTTGCTTAAATTAACCTTTAAAAGTGTATCAATCATTTTGCATTTTTCATAAAAGCAAAGGAATGTTAACCAAACTAAGTAAATAGTACCTGAACCATGGGAAATGTGAGGCACTGAGAGACATGAAGAGAACTCTTTGGAAGTATAAAAATTGGATTCCAATCCCAATTATTTTACTCATATTATGAACTGATAAATATACTAATTTCCTGAATCCAGTTTGGTCTTCAGGTCAACAGTGATAATAGTGTACTCTTCACATCACTGCAAGAATTAAGGAAATGAGGTTCTGAAAGTGCTCTGTACAACAACAGAAAATCAGCAAATTTAATTAAATCAAACCTACTCTTGTGTCATACTTCTTCAGACATTTTTATATCTCAAATATTTGATTTCATGTACAAATATTATGCAAGTCTTTTCCACCAACTACATAATTCCAATTATTTGCATATTAAAGTGATTTTTCTGTGAAATAATTAAAAATCTACATATGTGTTAAGAATATTTTCTGAAGAATGATGGTTCTTGAGTATTACTATCTGGCCACTGTAAATAACTCACTAATAATAGCATTTATCAAGCACTTAAGTAACAGAAGGGTTAGCTAAGGATTAAACATGGATGATTTTATCTAACTTTCCATTAGCTTATTAGGTAATAACAGACCAGTTACCTAACTTAGAGTCTAGTGAAAAATGAAAATGCAAAGCTCTCTGCCTCTACAGGATGCATTCTGCATTTCCATTAAGTCAAACATGAGCTCATATGGATTTTCTCTAAGTCTAACCATTGCCACATGGGACATTCTAGTCTTAAAATTTTCGAGCATTTGTAATTTGAAAAAGCCCTATTTTTTCTCAAAATTTAACCAAAACTTTTACTGGATATGCTACTGGAGATGTTAAATGTACTTTATCAAACCTGACAACATTAGGGAAAATTTCTCATAAAGTATTTCAAAATATACATTCTAGTACATCTAGAATAAATTGGTCTCATAGAAGAATTTTTCTAAAAAGGTTTAACTTTCATAAAATCAGTTTTGTGCAAGACTAAATTTAATTTTAAATATAAATTTATACAATGATGTTCTGTTTCTTTTGACATTTTCTGTAACTTATAAAGTAATATGAGAAATTTAAAAGACTTCATGATTTCCGCATAGCTCAAAGCATCTGAAAAGTTAATTTTAAAGTTGTCTTTCTCATTAATAATTGTTACATACAAAGCTTCACATGAGGGCTGGGGTTATGGCTCAGCAGTAGAGCGCTCGCCTCACACATGCAAGACCCTGGGTTGGATCCTCAGCACCACATAAAAATAAATAAATAAATAAATAAATAAAGTTAGATAAAAAAGCTTCACATAAAAGTAACATTCTTTTCCATCAAATGTGATCATTGTTAAATGTAATTTCTTTTTTTTAAAGATATTTACTTTTTAAAGTTTCAGAACTTTTTAAAAAAACCAGAGATCCTAACTGCTTTGGAGAATTTTAATAACTTCTTGATAGGCCTCATTAAAATGCCCTATGGAATGTGAGAGACATCATTATCCAAAGTGCATGTATGAAGACATGAATTGATGTGAACATACTTATATACAAATAGAGGTATGAAAAATTGTTCTATAAGTGTAGTAAGAATTGTGAGGCATTCCATTGTCATGTATTTAAAAAATAAAAGCAGTAAACAAAAATAAAAAAATGCCCATGTATATGCTTTTATTTTGTAATAATTTATCAGTCAAGTTTATTGATGAATTGTAATAGTCCCTATGCCAATATTCAGACTGGAGAGTTAATATTTGTGCAGGCACTGAAGGGACAGTTTTAGGAATGAGCTGATCTTCTATAGGTCATTTCAGCCCTGTCTTTATGTGGAGATCTACATCTTTCTTGTGTCACTGTTAACTGCTGCTGCTACCTCTGTTGCTATTGCTACCATTGGTATGATCCATCTGAGCTCAATCTCATTCTGGCAGCTGCTCAGGTCTATAGTATCCTGAACTGCCCCAGGTATTCATGTACACATGTACACAGAGGACAACCAGGCCCACAGCTTTCTGCCTCCTTAGCACCATATGCTAAGACTATCATCCATATATTGCCTCTACTCTATATGCATGTTGAAAGATAAGATCATTATGAATTTCAGAACAGCAACAGAAGAACATCAAAACAAATAAGGGTCCTTCCGGTGGGAGGTACTTTGGGAGATTACATGAGTTGTACTCCTCTGAAGTCATCTCTGTGGTAGAGACTCATTAATCATATTAAAAATTTTGGGGTTGGGGTTGGGGTTGTGGCTCTGTGGCAGAGCACTTGCCTAGCATGTGTGAGGCACTGGGTTCGATCCTCAGTATGACACAAAAAAATAAATAAAATAAAGACATGCTGACCATCTACAACTGTAAAACAAAATTAAATTTGTTAACTGAGATTCAAAAAGTCAACTGCCTAAAATTGTAATCAGTAATAATAGGGCTGGGAATTAAATCTCAGCATATCCAGTTGAGAAATTAAGCTCTTAGTTATGGTACTATGTCATATGGAAAACTCATTACTAAAAGATTTTTTCTTAAACCTCTGGTTAATCACACAAACTGCAGATGTTTATTCTAATGAAGCAATAGCACTGTTTTAGTACAGGAAAATGACTTGCTCCTATCACTAAGAACAAAATGAGAAAACAAAAAAGAGGTATGTGGTACTTGTATCCATTTTTTCTCTTTTTAATTAACTAATTTACTTATTTGTTCAAATTTGTTATACATGACAGCAAAATGTATTTTGATTCATAGTACACAAACGAAGCACAATTTTTTCATTTCTCTGGTTTACACAAAGTAGAATCATACCATTCGTATCTTCATACATGTGCCTAGGGTAATGATTTCCATCTCATTCCACCATCTTTTCTACCTCCATGGTCCCTCCCTCTCACTTCCTCCCCTTTGCCCTATCCAATGTTTCTCCATTCCTCCCATTCTTCATGCCCCCTGGACCCCCATTATGGATCAGCATCCACCTATCATATAAGAGTACAATTCATAATACCTAAATTGTAGAACCATGTAGATGCCCTTCAATAGATGAATGGATAAAGAAACTGTGATATATATATATACACAATGGAATATTACTCAACATTAAAAGAGAATGAAATCATGGCATTTTCAGGTAAATGAATGGAGTTGGAGAATATCATGCTAAGTGAAGTAAGCCAATCCCAAAAAAACAAAGGCAAATGTTTTCTCTGGCACTTGTATCTTTAGCAAATACTTTTAGAATGAGCAAATGGATGTAAATAAAGCTCATTCTCTCAATGGAAGCTTTGGAGAAGCTGTATAGTACATACACCAGTCCTAAATCACAGCTGGGCTGCTTACTTGGTAGGTAGTCTTGGAAAAGTTGCTTGATTTCTCTTCTCCTATCTGTAAAATGATAGAAAAAGTAGTACCTACCTCATTGGGTTCTTACTGAGGACATGGTAAGGTCATTCACAAAAATCACTTTAGTAAATTGCCTGTCATATCTTAAGTAATAATTCTAACATTTATGTAACTTTAAAATTTCATAACCATTTCATATTTGTGGGTATAAGGAACAGAATTAAGAAAAATTGGGGTAAAACCCCAAATTTTAAATGGTGAGATTTTTTAAAAAGATTATACTTCATATTATTACTTATTTGCTAAATCATACATGGACTGATGACAATATAAACTCAGAAAAATATAAACATATATCAATCTATCAATCATACACTTTGACTAAAATTTCCATATTAATATATATTACATGTATACATAAACATGTATAAGTAATGCTCACTTCCCCCACTATTTTTAACTTCATCTCTGATAAAGTTAAATGGGAGAAATTTCTTTCAAATTTTTAAAGTGAGGTGTGAGTGAAATTTAAAAAAGCTATACATATTTAATGTATGCACCTTGATAAGTTCAAAGACAAATTTCCACCCATGAAACCATTACCATAAAGCCACAAATGTAGATATCAGTAGCTCAATATTATTCCACAAAATAAAGCAAAATTCTCAAAGATTAAAACACATAATTCTGCTCACCCTCCAGCCCCAACCTCTTGTTCTATGATACACACTCGGGAAGTCATATGCTCAGGAATATTCCCCCCTTTTCCACCACACCTCTTTCTTTTCACCATCATAATGACCCATTGTCTCCATTATTTCTTGCGGTCCATAATATTTTTTCTAAGGGAGTAAGAAAACATAGCTAAAACATAATACTACGGAAGTAAAGTAAAATAGTTTGAATCAGAGTAACATATCCTGTTCTTCCTGTCCATTTGTGTTTGAGCTGTCTCCAATTACTGTGTGAGTCATGAACCATGGTCCTTCCTCTGCTTTATTGAATCATCAATGATAGTTCTTGGGCAAATGCTCTGGTATCAGTTTTACTGACAAAAGACTTTTTTTTCTTTAAGAGTCAAGTTGAACTTGAGTTGATTCTTATATTCTTTATCTGTTTTTTTCTTTATTTAGCATTTTCATTGGTTTATTTTCAGCTGAAGGATCACCCTATTTGGGTATCAAGAGTTGCAACTTATTCTTGCTGTACGTACTATTTATTTTGGGTAGTAGTTCCTTTAAAATTGGTCAAGAGATATTTGCCATTTGAGCTTCTCACCTGACTCTTAATCTCACCTATCACATCACATTTTTTTAGACAAAAGTCATTAGATATTTTTTTAAATTAACTTTCAAAAAATAGTGGTGGAGCCAAGAATGAGTTAAATCTCTTCATCTGAGAATCAGCCTTGTATATCTGGAGAAGTCTCATATTTACCATCTTTGATTTAACAGTTCTTATACCCGTGGAATTGGAGACAGAAGTGAGATATTGATAGTTACTGATACTTCACAGCCATTGCTTAACTTTTGGAAAGGAGACATATAGAAAATTTTAGAACAGAAGAAAGATCAACATATATTAATATCCCTCTCCAAATTAATAGATAAAATAGTATAATAGAAAAAGTAAATATTTGCAATGTAAAATCTTCACTCTACTGTTTATTAGCTGTATGCCTTCTAGTTTGTTCTTGGAGCCTTGGTTTCTTTATATTTTAAAGAGTATAAAACTTTGTGTGTGTTCTTCTGTGAATTAAAGGTGGTATAATGTGGCACATGGCACATTATGGAAACTAAATAGTTCTAATCTTCTACTATCCTAACTGAAAATTCAAGGTTAAGTATTTTTAATAAAATATTTTCTTGAATGAGCAAAACTCTTATTCCAACTGTGAATTTTAGCTTTCCTAGTGATTTGATTACATCCAAAAAAATTGACATATGAGAAACTGAGGGAAGCAATGATGTGTCCTTTAGCTATTCTGATAAGGCCATATGTCATATATAATTTCATCACAAGAGAACTCCTTTGAATACACAGTGAATAATTTTACAGTGTTACTTAAGATCCTAGTTAGGGAAAAACCCAGAGGCATTGTAAATGTCAGTCTTGTTTCTTTTTCTTTTTCTTCTTCCTTCTTTCATTCTTTCTTTCCCTATTCTTACTTGTAGCCTAACCAAGGTATAAATTAACCATATCCATATTATGTTGGTACCTCAAACCATAATCTTTGAAGGCATTTTAGGCACATGGTTTTTAATAATGTACACCATTGCATTTTAAGAGAGAGAGAAAAAAAAGACATCAGATGATTTGAGAAAAAAATTCAAAGAGTTCCAGAATATAAGATATTTAAATTGATACCCTTTACTTCCTGTAAATTTCTTGATTGGAAGTCCTAGGACTATAGAAATAGGTTAAAAGATGAACCACAATTGATCACAGAAGCCTATTTCCAAGTAAGTCAATAAGGAGATGCATAGTGAGGTTACAGATGAGGTGGTGGTGGGGAGGATCAAAAAAAGAAGATAAGTGACTAAAAGATCTAGTCATTTTTATATCTCAGAAGAATCTATTAGTTTGTTCTCTAAAAAGTACAGTATTGAGGAAATAAAAGATGTCATATGTAATAAGATCTTTTAAAGTTACAATAGTATGCTTTTCTTTTTTTACCTTTTTTCATGCATGAATGCCTTTGCCAATGCCAAGCATATTCATTTGCTTTGGATTAGGATTTTTACAATGAAAATTTTGTAAGAGAAATATACAACTTTTAAAATTCAAGGTAAGATTAGTGTATAGTTGAGACGATGCAAAAAATTATGAAAGTTAACCTTTGTTTAAAAAGAAAAGCATTTTCTAAATTTTTCTAGCTTTAATTATCAGTTCTAAATCCAAGCCTGGAAAAAATTATTAAATTCCTTCCACAGTTGTAAATAGTATATTCCTTCTTTAAAACCAAACTGAGAATTACTCCCTCGGGGAAGGAAATTATTAAGTAAGGTAAATCTATGTTGGAGAAAAGGAAGAAGTGGACTCTCCATCCTTTCTGATTGGGTGAATTTTGGGGTTTCCCCCCAAAAAGCGGGAACAGAGTATGGAAAAGGATGTTTGATACTTCCTCATGCTTTTTCCTGTGGTGGAACTTTAGGGTGAGTGGAGAGACAAATAAGAGGAGTGGGTGGCCCACAAACAGAGCTGTGAGAGCTAAGGCAATCTGTGAAGTTCTAGATGATGCAATATTATGGCTTTCAAGCATGATATTGTAGCACTACTGCACACTTGATGGGGGAAGATGGCTATATAGACAAACCCGAGGCCTATTACTCATTGCCTATTCCATAGGTATAGGGGAAATAACTATCCCATGAACTTCATAGGGAAATATGGAGATGCTTAGGGTCCAGGAAATGATAGCAACTGAGGTTCAAACTGTTTGACTCTGACCAGAAGCAAATGGCCAAGACCAGCCTACAGTGGGGGATGCCAGCATGGTATCCTCAAAGCCAAATAAGATGTGTCACACTTCAGTGTTAACAAGTCTAAGGGTGAGATCAGAGAACAACAAAGATCACGAGTATCCTCCATGACTCTGAAACCACTACTGCTAAGCTGCTGCGGTCACAAACAATATTTACCCATACATAAATATACTGTCTTATAGAGAAGCAGGATAGGATTAAGAAATAGAGAAAAGAATCATAATAAAAATACTTATCCGATAATAAACATTTAGACCAGCTCAGATGGGAAATTGAACTCTGGATTAAATAAATAAATATAGTCCGGTTAAGAAGTAAAATACTGAAAATTTGTAAAAGAAAAGATGTGGGCATTCAAATCATACTATATACCATGCAAGGCCAAGGAGCATCAGGAGAAAGATGACATCTTTGACAGAAAAAGAAAAAAAAATATTTCCTTACATATCTGAGTGCTGTGACTAAATTTTGATTAAACAACATTCATAAAAAAGAAAAATAAAGAACAAAAGAAAATATGTAGATCCAATCTCAAGCCACAGTCTTTTCTTATATCTGCCATCTCTATTTACCAGATATAAGCAATATTTTCAAGTTAACTTTGATATCATGCACTATCAGAAAAGAAATCAAGGGCAATGACAAATTATAAATTCACAAAAAACTTAGTATTTTACAAACATCATTTCCTACTGGGGCAACAATCCAAATCATTCTATCTTAAATACAAAAGAAGGAAACTACAAAAATAATTGAAGGCTCTAACAAAACAAGCAACCAAAACATTACTTAAGAAGGAAGAAATCATGTATACTTTGGCCCATTTGTGATTTTTAATTTTTCCTAATTTTACATAAACAACATTATTTGATCTTTGATCATAAATTGTTTTCTTCATAAACTCATAAGTCTTGACATAGCCATTTAATAAAATACTATTCTTAAATAGGATTTTTTCAACATTTAGAAAGCACATGGTCAATATCTATTTGTTTTAGGCAAATTATCTGTAGGTAGAAAAGTTTAAATTACTGAAGAACTATAGAATAAATGTAATTCATCACATAAATAGAGTTAAGGATAAGAATCATATGATTATCTCAATTTATGCAGAAAAAAGCATTTGACAAAGTATGACACCCATTCATGTTTAATATACCAGAAAAACTAGAGATAGAAGGAACTTACCTTAATATTGTAAAGGCATAGGACAAACCCAAGGCCAACTGTACTGAATGTATAAAAACTAAAAGTATTTCGTTTGAAAATAGGAACAAGACAAAAATACCCATTTTCACCACTCCTATACAGTATAGTCCTTGAAACTCTAGCAAGAGCAACCAGGCAAATAGAAGGAAATTAAAAAGATACAAATAGGAAAAGAAGAGCTTAAATTATTCTGCTTGCTAATGATATGACCCTATATTTAGAATACCCAAAAAATTCCACCAGAAAACTTCTAGAGAGTACACATGAATTAATTCAGCAAGATAGCAAGACACAAGAGCTACATAAATCAATCATGTTCCTATACTCCAATAATAAATTTGCTGAAAAGAAACTAGGAAAACTATCCCATTCATAATAGTCTAGTAAAAACAAACAACAACAAAAAAGAACACAAAAAAGAATCAATCTAACGAAATAGGTGGAATACATCTACAATGAAAACTATATAACACTAAAGAAAGAAATTGAAGACCTTAGAAGTTGGAAAGAACTCTAATGTTCTTGGATAGGCAGAATTAATATCATCAAAATGGCCATACTATCAAAAGCACTATACAACTTCAATGGAATTCCCTTCAAAATTCCAATGATGTTCTTCAAAGAACTAGAAAAAGCAGATCTGGAATTCATTTGGAAAGATAAGAGAGCCAGAATAGCCAAAGTAATCCTTAGCAAAAGAGAGCCATACTGGATGCATCACTATACCAGACTCTCAAATTGTACTATAGAGCTATAGTAATAAAATAAGCATGGTACTCACACAAAACAGGCACCAAGACCAATGGAATGAATAGAAGATACAGAGAAAAACCCAAATAAATAAAGTTATCAGATACTAGACAAAGGTGGCAAAAACATACAATTGAGAAAAGAGAGCTTTTTAACCAATGATGCTGGGAAAACTGGAAATTCATATGTAGAAGAATGAAATTTTACCCTCTCTCACCCTGCACAAAATTCAATCCAAAGTGGATCAAAGTCCTAGCAATAAAACTTACACCCCGTAACTGTTAGAAGAAAATGTAGGCCTGACATTCCAACTCATTGGCACAAGAACTGAATTCCTTAACAAGATTCCTAAAGTGCAAGTAATACAATAAAAATCAATCAATCAATGAGATGGAATCAAATTAAAAGACTTCTGCATAGCAAAGGAAACAAGAGCATGAAGAGAGCCTCCAGAATGTGAGAAGATTTTTGCCGACCGCCCCTCAGAAAGTTCGTTCATATCCAGAATAAACAAAGAACTCAAAAAACTTAACACCAAAAACTCAAATAACACAATTAATAAATAGGCAAAAGAACTAAACAGATACTTCTCAAAAGAAGAAATGCAAATTATCAACAAATATATGAAAAAAATATTCAACATCTCTAGCAATTAGGAAAAAATATTCAACATCTCTAGCAATTAGGAAAAAACTACATGGAGATTTCATGTTATTTTAGTTATAATGGCAATTATCAAGAATATGCATAATAAAAAAGGTTGGTGAGAATGAAGAGAAAAAGGTATATTCATACATTGCTGGTGGAACTACAAATTAGTGCAACCACTTTGGAAAACATTTTGGACATGCTTCAAAAAACTAAGAATGGAACCACCATCTGACCCAGAAATCCCACTCCTCAGTATATATACAATGATTTTTAAATTATCATACTACAGCGATGCAGCACAATTCACAATAGCCAAGCTATGGAACCAAGCTATGGAGGTGCTCTTCAACAAATGAATAGATAAGGAAAATGTGGTATATATATATATATATATATATATATATATATATATATATACAGTGGAGTACTACTGAGCCACAAAGAAGAATGAAATTATGGCATTTGCCAGTAAATGGATGGAACTGGAGACTACTAAAATAAGCCAGTCCCCCAAAGTCAAAGGTAGAATGTTTTCTGAGATATATGGCAGCTAATCCAAATTAAGAGAGTGGTAGCGGAGAAAGAGAGAATAAAAAAAAATGAAAGGAAAGGGAATTTCACCAAAATAGAGGATAAATCAGTAGAGTAGAGGAAGGGGACTGAGAGGGAGATGAGGGATGGGATAAGGGAAGAACAATGGAATGTAAACTTTTGTAGTTTTATACATGAATATACCATCTATATTCATGAAATATATACATCTCTCTATACATTTCACACAGTGAATCTCAATTATCAGTCTCAAGTCAAGTATACCTTGACTCAATATCAATATCAATCTCAATATCAAGTATACCTACAAGACACTATTTATTAAAAAAAAAAAACAATAAATAAATTGCAGAAAGATCAGTAAAGTAAAGGGAAGAGACCAGGAAGGGAAGAGGGGTGAGAGGAAAAGTGCTGGGGACTGAATTGGAGCAAATTATGTTTCATGCTTTTGTGATTATGTCAGAATGTATCCTAATGCTATTTATAACTAGAAAGAATCAATTAAAAAATACAGAAAACCAAAGAGATAATATGACGAAATCAATACTAAACAAGATTTTCAAACTTGCAGATACAAGTTCTAAAAACCTAGTAGAGTTGCATAATTCAATATAAGCAGATATTTATCTGCAACATTAGCATAACCAGAATTATCTAAGATGATTGAGTGGCCTAGTAAACATCAAATCGTGCCAACTCTTGTTAAGAATTAAATCTTTCTTTGATTTTCATGACCTTGATATGTTGGAAACCATAAGCCACCTATTTTGCAGGATATTTGTCAGTTTGATATTTCATATTTTGATAGAAACATCACAAAAATAATGCTATTTTTTCCCTGTTATATTCTCTCAGTTAGAACACAATTTCAATTTTTCCCATTATTGGTGATATTAACATTGAGCACTTGATTAAGAAGATGTTTTTCAGAATGTTCCATTGTCATGTTTTTTGTAATTAATAAGTATTTTGTGGGGGATATGTTTAATCTATGCAAATTGTCTATTCTTCTTCAACCTTTTGCTTACTATATATAGCACCCATTTGTGTTTGAATCAACCACTGTTAGGCGGCAACAAAAAAGTGATTTTTATAATTCCATTATTATTTTTACATTTATTGATAGAACTCTTCCTATTAAAACACCTCTTTGCCCATTTCTTGGTTCATTTACTTATTTATAACAACACTGTTTTTCAGTTTATGGTTATGTTTAATGGATTGCAGTACTATTATCATTTATTTTGATTTTAAAATGGTCCCAAATTTGGTCAGTGGGAACCCCTTCATACTGGCTTTTGCCCTTTTTGACATGTCCCTACACATTTGAGTAACTCCATACTTTCTGGATGAACAAAATGTTCCAAACTCATTTTGTAATTTCTATGACTCAACCTTAGAATCAGCTATTTCTCCAAAGAACTCTGGTTCCTTTGGTGAAGCATAGGATTTAAAAATTAAGACTGGAATGCTGGGTGTGATCACCACTTTTGAGGTATTGCTGCTTCTCAGACCTCTTAGTGGACCTTGAAATAATCATCTATCTAAATGGAATTCTAGGTTCTGTTATTTCCTATTAATCTTTAAAAATATTATTATATTATTCTAGTTTTATCAAAAGCTCAGTGGTTTTCCCCAGTGCCAATATAATACTGAGAACAATTTTTTGAAAAAAAGAAAGAAAGAAAGAAAGAAATGTTATTGCTTTGCTAGCAAAGAAGAAACAAGGGGGCTCCTGTCCCAGATGTTATGATTCTAACCATTAGGGGCAACAGAGGACTTTTATGGAAGTGATCCAAAGGCTACATTTCAGTTGTGCCTTGTCAGGGGTCATAATTCACTTGAAGGCTTGAGAGGTAATTATTTCTTAGATCTTCTTGCACCATTGTAATCCAAATTAGCTCATTCCTGTGGAGTGTATGCTTGTTCAATATAGATAACTCAGCCTAAGATGGAGAGGTTAACCTTGCTTCTCCCAAGGTTAGGGAATGGAAGAGGGAGAAGAGAAAAGAAAAGAAAACAAAACAAAAAATCCCACCCATCTCAGATTTAAAATAAGCCACTGTGGAAGAGCAGCAAGTGTTATGTTCAAAGCATGACGTAGACCCCTATTACATTTTCCCACTGTCAATTTCTACCTTCAATTTCTATGGAAAAATGGGTGATAACATCAACAAGCTACTTCCTGCTGAAACCTGGTGATGAAGGGAGTCTTAGAATGGAAGATTTTTACCTGTTTTCATTTTCTTCTTTTCGACTTTTACTGGAAGGGATGAAAAGGTGACTCCAACCTTGGTGGGGACCTGGAAGAAGCACACTCCTGTACAATAATTGATATTTGATAGTTTTACGTACCATTTTAATCTAGTTTCTTTCACAATAGTCAGATTTTCCCCTCTCCCCAGGGTACCAAGATGGGTCTCTAATATACTATTTATTTCAAGGTAAGCCTACTTCTGGAGATACCTTTATTAAGGAGAGAAATTGGCCACAACTTATCCCATTGCAGGTAGGTTTCTTGGCATTTTTTATCCACAGTATGTCTCCCAATGTCTATAAGAGAACTTTAAGAGTTGTATCTTGTTATCCATTCATAGAGTCTTAACTTCTTTTGTAAGTCAGGCTGGCCTAGAACTGAGGCTATCATAAGGTTTGTTTTAAATTCTCAAAGGCAGTTTAGCATTCTGGGGTCCAAATCAAGTTCTATTTATATTCTATTTAAAGACTCATATGAAGATTTAGCAATTAATCCAAAATTAGGGACACATATATGGCAGAATTTATATATTCCCAGGAGCCCATATAACTGTCTCTGATTCCTGGCTTCTCTAAGGCTCAAGATGGATTGCTTTCAGTCTGACATTCTGGTTTGCTGGTTAATCCGGAATCCCAGATTGTGATTTGTTTTCCAAAACCGAGTCTTTTTAGTGGATACCTCATATCTACACGAGGCAAGAAGGTTTAGTACAATAAAAAGGCAGTGATCATGGTTGGAGCTGACTAAAAGTGGATCACCTACATATTGCAATGGCATTCTTTGATCCATCTGTAATTATTATAGGTCTTTTGTTAGACTCTCATTTTACAGAGTAGGGGAGGTTTTAAATCCCTGAGGTAGGACAGTGTAATAATATTTATTAATTATTTTGGTATCAAGTTTCTGCCAATCAAAAGCAAACAGTAATGGGCATTACTGAAAGCTTGGTCCTTGTCCCAGATGACAATTTCATAATGAGGACATGAATTTGAGAAAAAGGATAAAGTTTTATTGCTTTGCAAGCAAAGGAGAAGCACAGGGTACTCCTGTCCCAAAGGCTGGGATTCTGCCTATCAGGGAGAACGCAATGTTTTTTTAAAATAGGGTTTAAAAGCTACATTCCAGATGTGCCCTGATGGTAGGTTAAATTTTACTTGCTAATTTGGGAGATACTTATTTCCTAGATCTTCTGGTGCCATCTCCTTCCTGTGGTGGGTGTGTGTTCAAGGATAGATGAATAAGTCTAGGCTGGGGAAGAAAAGATAATCCTGTCTCCCCAGTCCTATTAAGAAAGAGGAGGAGAGATAGAGAGAATAAAGAAAAGAAAAAAATGTTCTTTAAAAATAAGCCTCAGAATAGCAAAGTCTATATCCCAAAGGTGACTCAGACCACTGTTAGTTAGGACTTTTCAGGGGAATAGAAAAGAATGCCTCCTTTAAATATAGCACTGTGAATCCACCATTCACAGTCAGTGGAGTATAGTTTTGGTACTGTGGGTTGAATATCCTAAACTATATAATTTTTTAGTTCTCAGTGGACCTTTATTTTATTTATTTATATGCGGTGCTGAGAATAGAACCCAGTGCCTCACACATGCTAGGCAAGTGCTCTGCCTCTGAGCCACAACCCTAATCCCCTAAACAATATTTTTTTTATAGTTCTCAAGTCTTACAAATTAGTACTCATCAATGTAAGTTTTTTTTTTTAACAGAATAGACATATTGTAGGTTATCTGGTGAAGCCAAATGTTTTATAATTTTAAAAATTTGTCCCAAAGCAGTTGGATCTCTATCAATACCTCTCTCTTAAAGGGGATATTGTTTTTTCCTGGGGTGAGTTACCTCCTCCTTAAACAAAATCGTAGTTATGATAAATTCATCTCCCATGCCAGGGTCCCTTCAGTTAGTAGACCTGCAGAAGACTTAAGTTTCCATTTCCTTTCTCAAGTGAGAGCTAGAACCACAGCATGTATTCTAGTGACTCTTGCAAATGGAGATATTGCTTTTTTGGGTGAGGTTATCTGAGTATTTAATTTACACAATCAATTTAGTCTCAGGGGAGGGATCAGACAATCTAACATATACAAAATCGAACAAACAAAACTGAAAATAATCTTGAGCCTTAATCATTTTTTTCCTCAGTTGTATTCAACCATTCAAGAGGTTGGAGGACAGAATATGTTAAGCTTGACTTGTCACTCAACATTGCCACAATGCCATCAATTTTAAATGAGTTCCCCACTGTCAATTGTACCCAGAGGGTCTTGTTGAGCCTTTTATTTACAGTGGGTATATTGATATTTAATGAAGGGAAGCCATATCCTTCCTTTTTTGTTTTAGGCTTCCTTGAAGATCCATTGCAGGGACTGCCAATAAAACATGAGTTTTCTGGGCCGGGGCTGTAGCTCAGTGGTAGGGCACTTGCCTAGCATGCGTGAGGCAGTGGGTTAAATCCTCAGCACCACATAAAAATAAACAAATAAAATAAAGGCATTTTGTCCATTTACAAACAAACAAACAAACAAACAAACATGAGTTGTTGTGTTGGTTTCTGTTCCTTCTAGGCATTATGCACCAGAAGGCCTTAATCAACTAGCTATGAGGGACTTATGTCAGTTTGCACCCACCACCCACTGAAGCCTTTTTCCTTCTTCTTTTGTCCAGTGAACTCTGTCCAATGAAGTTTACATGGACTATGGAGAGAATTTTTAAGAACTTCTCTCTGCAGAAACCATCAGAGTCAAGAGGCAGGTGCCTGCATACTTAGGGACTTCAGGAGGTCCTGGTATCTGAGCTCTGCAGGCAGCAGGTAGGGGTCCACTCAGAAGTGTTTGCTGGTAGGTGAAAGAGCTCAGTGATTGGTTCAGAGCATACAAGATAGGGGAGTATATACAGGGGGCCTTACTTCTCCTGGGATGCTTTACCCTCAGATTATAGTCAGGACCTGAGGGTCTTTGACCCTGGTGGTGAGGCCAGACAGGTGGCTCCTCTTTATGTGAGTGTGGCACCCCTACCTGTTGTTTGTGGGATAGTCACAGTATAGCCAGAGCAGTCTAGGGTCTTTAATTTTGTTGTTGTTGTTGTTTTTGGTGGACTTTAGGACACTGTCCTTACTGGACTCAATTTTCATAACTATTTAAATTGTCCAGAGCTCAAGAGTTTGCAGTTTTTTTTCTCTACTCTAGCCATTTGCTTTTGAGCCATAGCTGTTTCTTTCCTTTTTCATTTTCTGCATACAGTTGTTTATCCTACTCGTATCCCCATGAATTTAGGTTGATGAAATATTTTCATAGCAAGAATTGCTCTGCCCAAGTGATGGGTAATCCCTGACCAAGTGTGTTATCCTGTCAGATTTTGAAAGGGAAGACTATTCCTGTCCCCATATCAGAATCTAGCAAAGCTGGTGCTCGTTGCACATGCTTTTTGGCCAGCCACCTTTACTCTGTTCCCCATGGGCAAAAGGGATGGGAAGGCAGGGCAGAGGCCAAGTCGTCTTTGCCCATTTTTCTACAGCCAGGAAGCTCTTTTGGGATTTTCCCTGAGCCCAGAGCTGGTGTTCATGACTCACAGCGGGATAATCTATAAGGCAAGGCTAAGAAGCAGTGCCAGGTCTACCAGCACTGCATTGAAAGGATTTAAATCTTTGTTAACCTTTTCTTCTGATGTCCTGCTATATTTGCACACCAGAGGCAGTAACTTTTTGCACAATCAATTTAGTTTATGACTGTTTTTTCCAGGCCTCTGACAGGCCAATCCCAACTGATAAATTATATAATTGAGAAAAACATTAAATGGCCAGATTGTGTTACAATATAACATCATCATTTTCTTAGATAGGCTTATACCTAGAGGTGGCCCTTATAGCCAAAATCTTTCCCAAGAGACTACCAGGAGGATCACGGAAGCATTGCCCATGTCTTAAGAACCAATAACAGATACAAACAAAAACACAGAGACATACAAACAAAGGAGATGCCCCAAACCATGGCTCACAGACAGAAACCTTTAAAACAGATGGGGGATCCCTAAATTTCTACTCCCACTCATCTATGACTCCCACTCCAGTGGTGGAACAGATGTTCCCACAGAGGGACCAGATGTTCCTACAAAGAGGAACCAGATATCCCTGTGAAGGTCATATGTGTGGCATCAAGGGGCTCTGCATACATGCTGGGGGAACTTACCAGATGGCCAAGGTGTCATGACTTCAGTGAGCTCAGTTTTCTTTTTCTCAAAGTAGTTTAAATGGTGGAGCAACCCATACCATTCAGGAAGAAAATGTGAGAGTTCACCAAAGGAATAGGAACCTTGGCAGCTACTAGGACTATCCTCAGTCCCTCTTTTACTTATAGGAATATCTCCGCTGTTCCCTGTCTTCTGATTCTCCAGCCATGAGCTCTCAACTAGCTTACAAGCCACCTTGTATCCTCAACATGGAAGGGGGATGCTCAGACTGCTAGACTTGCCCAAGAAGTTTGGAGTGGGGATTCTTCTCAGGCTCCACTTTAGGTGCCAATTTGTTACCAAAAGCTTGGTCCGGGAGCTGGATCCAACATGGCGGTGGGCGTGGAGAGATCAAGTTTCTGACCTCTTCAGCTGCGCGGGCATAGGGAGTCTTAAACCGTCGAAATGCTGTTTGCTCAGGATCACTAGGCAATGCTGAGCTGACGTGGATCTGGGGCGAACAGTCTGTGCCTCTCAGAACACACACTGAGCCTGGATCAGCTGAATTCAACCTCCCGTTCGCCTGCGTCTCACAGACAAACCGCTGTGACTCAGCACTAAACCATCCCACTGAAACAACTGGTTGGCCCTTCTGAACCTGCAGAGGTTAATACCAACCGAGCCTTCATAGGCGGTGGCCACAGGATTGAGACGAGGCTTGGGAGAGCTAGTCAGGACCTACCCGTTGCATTGTTCACCCGGCAAAGGGAACAAACTGTCGCCATTTGCATGGGATACCATCATGGCAGAGAACTGACATCACCAGAATGCGGCGGAGGAGATAACTTCATTGAAACCAGTGGCGACAGGTGTGTAACCCCCTAGCCTTCCCTCTCCACACAGCGGGGAAACCTCAAGGGCCCCTCCCAGCTCTCCCATAAGGGCCCCTCCCAGCTCTCCCGTGAGCGCAATAGTCAGACCGAGGGAATTAGGAGTGGCGCGGGACCCGCGACGTGGAACCCCCGGCTACCGCTCCCACCAGTGCTGACAACTGAGATGTCTTGCACCAGCTACTAGGGGCGTGGTTACTGGAGGGCAAGCAAAATATGCTGAGGGTTCTCAGCCCCAAGCTCCACAAACTTAGGGTCTGAGGGAATGGCAAACAGGGAGAGTGTGCCCAGTCGTTCAAGAAAATAGGGCTCCAGGGAGCAGCAGACCTGGTGGACAGCCAGTATTGTGGTGAGCATCACCGGTGAGCGGGGCCTGGCTGGAGGAAAAGTGGGGAAGTGACTAGACACAGAAAAGGCCCTAGGCACTCAGGATTGGAGACTTGCCCAGTCTGGGAGGAGGAGCTGCTGCACAGTGATTGGTTCCCGCGTATTGAGAGGAGAAGCTTGGCCCGGTGGGCACAGCTCCACCTACTGGAAGAGAAGTTAATCAAACTCTAAGACTGCATTTATTAATTTTTTTTATTTGGGTTTTTTTCATTTTCATTTTTAAAATATTTTTTATTATATTTTTATTTTTTTAATTATTTTTTAAATTTTTTCTTCTTTTATTTTCTATTTCTTTTTCTTTTGTCTATTCATTTCTTTTCAATTTCCTTATTCCCCCTTCCTTGAATTCTACCCGTTTACTCTCATTCTCTTTAGTGACTTCTTCCCTTCCCTTCTAATACCTTTCCTCCCAACCATCAAATAAATTTATAGGAGTAAACACTAACTCAGCAGTCAAACAGAACAAGAAGTAACATGAGCAGCATGAAAAAGCAAGGAAGAAAAGGAGTAAAAACAATGCAGGACAGCCTAAATATTCAGGAGGACCTACAGGCATCAGAAAAATGGTCAAATAAAGAACTCAAGGAATATCTTAGACAGATGGAATGGAATCTTAAAGAGGATATGAGATAGCAAATTCAAACAATGAAAGAACACATTGAAAATGAATTACATAAACAGATAAAAGAAGCAAATAAGCATCTTTATCAGGAGATAGAGATTATTAAAAAAATCAAACAATAATTCTAGAAATGAAGGAAACTATAAACCAAATTAAAAACTCAAATGAGAGTATCACTAACAGAGTGGAGCAAGTAGAAGCAAGAATGTCAGATAATGAAGACAAAATATATCATCTTGAAAAGAGTCTAGCCAACTCAGAAAGGCTGGTAAAAAATCACGAGAAAAACATCCAAGAGATATGGGATAACATAAAAAAACCAAACTTAAGAGTCATTGGGATAGAGGAAGGTATAGAGGTTCAAACCAAGGGAATGAGCAACCTGCTGAATGAAATAATTATAGAAAACTTTCCAGAAATAAAAAAGGAAACGGATGTACAAATTGTAGATGCATACAGGACACCGAGCATACAAAATCACAGTAGACCAATGCCAAGACACATTGTTATGAATACATCCAATATTCAGAACAATGAGAAAATATTAAATCTACAAGAGAAAGGAGGCAGATTACATTCAGGGGTAAACCAATAAGGTTAACAACGGATTTTTCATCACAGACGCTGAAAGCGAGAAGATCTGTGGTGAGCCGCTTCTGCCTTTTCTGCAGATTATGGTCGCCATTACAAGATGACGCTGGCTCTGCTGTGGTCTGTGACAAACAACTTCTTATCTGGGAAAGTTGGCACATGATTTTTCACCACCCTGTGAGAAAGCTCCACGCGGCAGCTTTGCATTGGGGCTTGGGATGCTTTATTAAGGCTGGGAGGGGCATCCGGGAGAGAGAAGAAGAAATATCCAGGGCCTGAATAAACTGTTGAAAGAAGATTCCCGAGTTGCGTCTTCCTTGCGGGCAAGGGGTCGCGACAAGTGGTGCCGAAACCCGGGAACCAGAACTTTCAACAGTCAGGGGTGGTGCACCGGTTAGTCCCAGGTAAGTGGGATCCGCGATCAAAGCGGGGTTAGTCCCAGGTAAGTGGGATCCGCGACCAAAGCGGGACAGCTCCTCTGTAATGAAAGAGAGAGCCTTACATTTTATTGCAGCTGCACTGTGTACTTTCGCTCCTACTTTCGCTTTCTTTTTTTTGTGCTTCCTTTGTTGTTGTGTCATGGGTGCCGCATCTTCAAGTCTGCTTCTCCTGGCCCTAGATGGCCTGTTACGTTCCAAGGGACTGGAAGTGAAACATAGTACTTTACAGAGATTTTTACAAAAGATAGATATCGCTGCACCGTGGTTTGCATTTTCGGGCAGCCTTACTGTGCCTAGTTGGGATAAATTAGGCAAAGATCTTGACTTTGCTTCTGAGCAGGGCATATTAGAAGGTGGGGTGATACCCCTTTGGAAAATGGTCCGTGGTTGCCTTACAGATGACAGATGTCAGGAAGCACTTACTAAAGGACAGGAGGTTTTAGAGCAATTGCATGAGGAAAAATCGGAGACGGCAGAAAGTGAAGTGACTCGGGAGGATGGGAGTGTGCGGAGCATGAGACGGGGGAGGAAACGGTTGTATCCAGATCTCAGTACGCTGCGTACACCCCCATGCGAAAGTGGGTCAGAGGAGGAGGAGGATGAGGAGGAAGAGCTCGGGAGGCTGTCTCGTCAGCTAGGGAGTTTAGCTATAGGAGAAGGGAACAAAGATAAACAAGGGCTCAAGAAAAGCGATCCCCCGGATCCACCGCCGTATGGCGGGGGCGTTTCGGGAAGAGCTTTCCATGCCCAAACATGGAGGGCTGTTCATGCTGAGATGGGTCTTGCTTATCCAGTTTTCCAGGATGACAACAGGGGAAGAGTCCATGAACCCTTAGATTTTAAAATTGTGAAGACCCTGGCGGAGTCTGTACGCACTTATGGGGTGGATGCCGCCTTCACGCTGACTCAGGTGGAAAGTCTGTCTAGATACTGTATGACTCCCTCTGATTGGGCTAGCCTTGTTCGGGCTTGCGTTTCCCCGGGTAAATATTTGGACTGGAGAGCATTCGTGCTAGAGGGCGCAATAGAGCAGGCCGCCCAAAACCATGCGGCGGGACACCCCCATTGGGACAAGGATATGCTCTTGGGACAGGGTAGATTTGCAAATCAACAGACAGGATTTCCTCTTGAGGCATATGATCAAATTAACAACATTTGCATTCGGGCATGGAAGTCGCTTCCAAATAGAGGAGAGGTGTCTGGTAATTTGACCAAGATTCTACAAGGCCCTACAGAACCCTTTTCAGATTTTGTAGCAAGGATGGTGGATGCCGCTGGAAAGATTTTTGGGGATCCTGATAGAGCCATGCCCCTTATCAAGCAATTGGTCTTTGAGCAATGCACCAAGGAATGTAAAGCGGCAATCACTCCTTATAAAAATAAGGGCATAGAAGCATGGATGAAAGTGTGTAGAGAGATTGGAGGACCTTTAACTAATGCAGGTCTTGCAGCTGCTGTCCTTCGGGTGGCAAAAGGGGGCAATCCTGGTGCCGGAACATGCTTCCATTGTGGTCAGCCCGGTCATTTCAGACGTGAATGTCCTAAAAAAGATAATTTTACTGGACCCCCTCACGGTGGCCCTTCCAATGGCCTTCGTCAACCGGGGCTGTGTCCAAAATGTAAAAAAGGGAAGCATTGGGCAAAAGAGTGTAGATCAGTGAGGGACATCCATGGACAGCCTATTTCAGCTGGGCCAAAAAACGGCCGAAGGGGCCCCCGACCCCAGGGCCCACAAATATATGGGGCAATGGAGAATGTCACACCCAAACCCGAGACATGGCCATCTCTACGCCATCCCATGAGACGCGGAGAGCCACTACAGGTGCCGCGGGATTGGACCTCTGTTCCACCTCCAGACTCGTATTAACACCTAAGATGGGAGTCCAATTGGTGGAAACTGAGTTCAAAGGGCCTTTACCGCCTGGCACTGTAGGTTTGCTAATTGGACGTGCATCCTCTACTTTACAAGGTCTTCATGTCTTTCCTGGAGTCATTAGCCCTGATACTGTAGGGGCAATAAAGGTTATGGTGGAGGCTCCAAGGGGCATTGTGTCTATTTCCCCAGGAGACCGGATTGCCCAATTGCTACTTCTACCCAGTCTGCATACCCGCTTTCCTGCTGATTCCTTTTCAAGGACAAGTGATGAGATTGGAGTTACTGGAGGGAATTCTGTTTATTTGTCCTTAGATATGAATGACCGTCCTACTTTAAACTTAACCATAGAAGGCAAATCAATTTTGGGATTGCTAGATACTGGAGCAGATCGTAGTATAATTGCACAAAAGGACTGGTCAAAGGGGTGGCCGGTGCAGCTCTCAGATCAATCACTAAGAGGTTTGGGATATGCCCAAGCCCCTCAAATCAGCTGTAGACATCTATCTTGGAAGGACCCAGAAGGACACAATGGCACTTTTCAGCCTTATGTACTTGATTTACCTATCTCTTTATGGGGTCGTGATCTGATGAAAGACATGGGGTTCACTCTTAGTAATGACTATTCCCCGGTGTCTCAACAGATTATGCAAAATATGGGGTATAGGCCAGGTCTAGGACTAGGAAAACACCTACAGGGGCATAGGCATCCTGTGCAAGGTCATCAAAAGCTTAACAGATTTGGTCTGGGTTTTTCCTAGGGGCCACTGGGGCTCAAATACCCATAACATGGCTCACCGAGGAGCCTGTTTGGGTGCCTCAGTGGCCTCTTCCCTCGGTTAAATTGGCAGCAGCCCATAATTTAATCAAAGAACAACTGGACTTGGGTCACATCCAACCTTCTACTTCTCCATGGAATACTCCCATATTTGTTATTAGGAAAAAATCAGGAAAGTGGCGCCTACTGCATGATTTACGAGCAGTTAATGCTCAAATGCAACTTATGGGGCCCATTCAAAGAGGGCTGCCTCTGCTCTCCTCTATTCCTCAGGGCTGGCATATTATTGCTATTGACATTAAAGACTGTTTCTTTTCTATTCCTTTGCATCCTAAAGACTCACAACGTTTTGCTTTCACCCTTCCCTCGTGTAACCACGAGGAGCCAGATCTTAGGTTTGAGTGGGTAGTGTTGCCGCAGGGAATGGCTAATAGTCCCACGATGTGCCAGATGTATGTGGGGAAGGCACTCGCACCTCTCCGACATAAGTATTCCTCCATCAAGATCATTCATTATATGGATGATGTGTTATTGGCCGCTAAGTTAGAGCAGATAGTTAATGAGGCCTATAAAGACTTAGTAAAGCTGTTAGCTCAATATGGGCTACATATCGCACCTGAAAAGGTTCAAACGGGGAATTCTATTGAGTATTTGGGAGCAATAATTGGGTATGACAAATTGAAACCACAAAAAATCACCATAAGAACTCAGGATCTCCAAACTCTGAATGATTTTCAAAAACTGCTGGGAGATATTAATTGGATAAGGGGATATTTACATATTCCTAATGGTGTGCTCCAGCCTTTGTATGCTACCCTTAAGGGTGATCCAGATCTTGCTTCTCCTCGTAGCCTCACCAAAGAGGCTAGGGCAGCCCTTATAACAGTAGAAGAAGCTATACAACATGCTACTCTATGCAGGCTCCACAGTGATAAACCTTTCCAGTTATGTGTGCTTGCCACTATGCGGCAGCCTACTGGAGTACTGTGGCAAGATGGGCCTTTACTATGGATCCACCCACATATATCCCCAGGAAAATCTTTAGAATACTATCCTGATGCTGTTGCAGCGCTAGCACTTAAAGGGATCCACCAAAGCATTCAATTTTTCGGACAATCACCTTCTTCTCTTATTATACCCTATACTAAGGCTCAACTTAATGTTTTGTGTGCTACTCTAGACAACTGGGCTATTCTATGTTGCTCGTTTCAAGGGGATATTGATAATCATTACCCTTCCCATCCATTACTCCATTTTGTTAAAGAACATCCCATCATTTTCCCTAAGGTAACTTCACCCAATCCAATTCCGGGGGCTGTTAATATTTTCACTGATGGTTCCAAGTCTGGAATGGGAGCTTATGTAATTAATGATTCTCCCCCTGTTCAGCATCAATTTGCTCCTGGTAATCCACAATGGGTTGAACTGCAAATTGTTATTGAGGTTTTTAAACAGTGTTCTTTTCCTTTTAATCTTATCTCGGACTCCATTTATGTGGTACAAGCACTCAAAGTCCTGGAGGCCGTGGGAGCTATTAGTAATGCCCATAATGTATCTGCTTACTTTAATCAGCTTCAACAACTTATCTGTAGCCGCACTGCTCCTTTTTATCCAATGCACATACGGGCTCACACCTCTCTTCCTGGTCCGTTATCACAGGGTAATGCCTGTGCGGACTCAGCCACTAGAGGCCAGTTGATATGCTTGGCTTCCTCCTTAGAGGGGGCTAAATTATTTCACCAGAATTTCCATGTTAATGCTTTAACGCTGCGCAGGCGTTTTTCCATTTCAAGAGCGGATGCTCGTCAGATAGTATTACAATGTCCCCATTGTGTCACATTTCTTCATCCCCCTACTTATGGAGTGAACCCACGGGGATTGAAGCCATTGGTTGTCTGGCAAATGGATGTGACGCACATACCTGACTTTGGTAACCTCAAGTATGTACATGTTTCTGTTGATACGTGCTCTGGAGTTATTCATGCCTCTGCTTTGTCGGGAGAGAAGGCACGTAATGTTATTACTCATTGCCTAGAAGCATGGGCAGCATGGGGTGCTCCTGCATCCCTTAAGACTGATAATGGACCTGCTTATACTGGCAGACAATTTACATCCTTTTGTTCTACCATGGGAGTGCAACTTACTCATGGTCTGCCTTACAATCCTCAAGGACAAGGCATTGTTGAGCGTGCTCATCGCACCTTAAAGGAAACTTTACAAAAACAAAAAGGGGGAATAGGAGCTGAACACACTCCTAAAGAACGCCTGTCCTTAGCTCTCTTTACCATTAATTTTTTGAATTTGGATATTCATGGTCACTCTGTGGCCGATAGACATGTGTCCCCTCAGCCCTCTGTGATTGGCTATGTTAAGTGGAAGGATGTTCTTACGGGCCAATGGAACGGCCCCGACCCCGTGCTGACATGGGCACGAGGATCTGTATGTGTTTTTCCCCAGGATCGCACGGAGCCGTTGTGGGTCCCTGAACGCCTGACAAGAAGAGTCTTGACATCAACCGACCAGCAACAAGAGATACCACAGCAACCCTGTGATGAGGATCTTCACTCTGCTACGTGCTCTGGTTCTGGTGCTGGTGCCGATGGCACAGACGACACCAATGCAGTGGTGGGCAGTGGCACGGGCTTGGCCAATGCCGATGCCGGTTCATGGTAGTTCTAGTGTCCTCCCCACTCTTTTCTCTACCTCATGTGAGATGTCTGCTCCCTGTGCCTCTCCTAGAGGGGACGTGGAGAGCATTTTTAATCAATCTCAGGTTAATCTCACAGGAGTTTTTTGTTTCAGCCTTGGAAACGCTAATTGCATTAGCCTTAAGACCAAAAATTTGACTAACTGGGAGGACCCATTGCGGTCCAATCAGGTCTCAGGGAGTATTATTAATGCCGTACTGAGCCAAGTAGTTTCAGGGAAGCAATCAGGTTCAGGGACCCCTGTAAATAGCTCTGCTTTAAACATAACTACCTTGGCTATGATCTCCAAGGTACTAATCCCAGTGCCTCCTTCTTCTAATAGTACTTACAATGCCACTCATTTCAAGGCCTCTCCTTACTGTACCCCTAATCTTGGTTTCCCCCCAACATTTACGCCTTGTCAGGATCATTCTTGGGAGAAACTTCAAGTTGCTAAGGGTTTCTCCTTTTCCCCCTCTCTTAAGAGGTATGTTTATAACTTTAACCATAGTGCCAACTCCTCTACAGGAGTAGGTTGGTCCTGGTTTCAATGGCTGATTTCCAATGAGAAGGGGGCTTCAGCTGATATTTCTGCATTGGCTCAATTGCTGGGAGCCAGAAGCTGGCTGGCTAATGTTTCTGGCACTGTTAGGGAGAGTGAACGAGGTAATAGACTTACATCTGTTTCGTTCAACTCTTTGCTATATAATGCCACATTGCCCCCTGCAATGGTCTGCGTCCAATCCCCGTTCTTGCTCCTTTTGGCTAATGACACCTCGTCGGGGATGCTGGATTGTTCTAGTGTTACCTGTCTCTTATCTGAGTGTTGGAATGGTTCTTGGACTGTAGCAGTGGTTATGAAAATTCCAACCTTTGTCCCAATCCCAGTCACTGCGGACCCAGATAAATTCCCCATTGTTGAGCTACTTAGAGTCCGCAGGGATTTTGGAATTACAGCAGCTATAGTGACAGCTGTGGCAGTGTCTGCTGCTGCAGCGGTTACGGCCGGAGTGGCCATGGCCAGTCAAGTACAAACTGCTGCCACCATTAATCAAGTTGTTCAACAAACTTCCACCATACTTGAGTCCCAAAATTCAATTAATCAACATATTTTGTCAGGGATTTTAGCTGCCAACCAAAGAATAGATTTACTCCAAGCTCAGGTAGAAGAATTGGCCAACTTGGTGCTTTTGGGTTGTGTTGACCAACGTGCACATTTATGCATAACCTCTGTCAGATTTAATGATTCCAGGAATGCCTCCCGCATCATTGGCGAATATTTGGCCGGAAATTGGTCCATGGCAGCAGAAAACTTGATCCAGTCTCAACTAACTCAGATTGCTGTTTTGAATAGTACCCGTGTTGAACCAGTGACTTTGGGTCAATTCACCGATTGGATATCTTCTGCTTTTTCCTTCTTTAAAGAGTGGGTGGGAGTAGGCATTTTTGGTGCAATGTGTTGCTTCAGTGTTGTACTCTGTTTGTGGTTTCTCTGTCGCCTTAAAACTTGCCATGCACAAGAAAAGGCTATGATCATACAAGCTCTTGCAGCTTTAGAAAATGGCAACTCGCCTCAAGTCTGGCTTGCGCATCTTAAGCAGTAAACCTTTGTCATGGTCGTTACACCCCAAGTTATTATAACATTGCACTGGGATCGACATGACTTTCCTTGTTATTCTCTTAGTGTTGGAAAGCCCTTGCACTCTGCCGGTCTTACTGCCATTGCACGCAGATGGGTTTCCACACTAGTGCTTTTCTATCGCCTTAAAGTCCGTGCCTTTCTTTCAGGGTGCTGTCAACTTGTTTGTCATTATAAACAGCCACAGTTCAGCCTCAGCTATCCCCCTTCGTCCACCATCATCACGATACAGGATGCGAGGCAAGGCACTGCACTTGAGTGATCCTTGACGAGGACCTCAAGGAGAGCATGTCCTATTGCATGCAGGTTAGACGCGTCCACGCCCCACCCCACGAAAAAAGGCGTCGGCTGATATGGCTTCAGATCTGGGGAAGGCGCCTCCTTAGGACTGAGTCATACTATGCAGCCACTTCTGCACAGTGGGATAGGACCTCTACTCTCGCCTGTATTGTTTTAAGAAAACAGAAAAGGGGGAACTGTGGTGAGCCGCTTCTGCCGTTTCTGCAGATTATGGTCGCCATTACAAGATGACGCTGGCTCCGCTGTGGTCTGTGACAAACAACTTCTTATCTGGGAAAGTTGGCACATGATTTTTCACCACCCTGTGAGAAAGCTCCACGCGGCAGCTTTGCATTGGGGCTTGGGATGCTTTATTAAGGCTGGGAGGGGCATCCGGGAGAGAGAAGAAGAAATATCCAGGGCCTGAATAAACTGTTGAAAGAAGATTCCCGAGTTGCGTCTTCCTTGCGGGCAAGGGGTCGCGACAAAAAAGACAATGGATGCCAACCAAGAATTTTGTATCCAGCAAAATTAAGCTTCAGGTATGACAACAAAATAAAAATCTTTCATGATAAAAAAAATGTTAAAAGAATTTGCAGCCAGAAAACCAGCATTGCAAAGCATCATGAGCAAAACACTACACGAGGAAGAAATGAAAAACAATAACCAAAACCAACAGTGGGAAGTACCTCAGTACAGCCAGAGGGCAGGGGGAAAGCTAATCATGGAGAAACAAACCAAATTAAAAAAAAAAAGATAAATAATCAAACATGGCTGGAAGTACAAACCATATATCAATAGTAACTCTAAACGTTAATGGCTTAAACTCTCCAATAAAGCGACATAGGCTGGTAACATGGATTAAAAAAACAAATCCAACAATATGCTGCCTCCAGGAGACACATATGATTGGAAAAGACATACACAAGCTGAAGGTGAAAGGTTGGGAAAAAATATACCACGCACGTGTTCCTTGTAAGCAAGTAGGGGTGGCCATCCTCATATCGAATAAAATCGCCTTCAAGACTAAGTTAATCAAAAGGGATAAGGAAGGACATTATATATAGTTAAAAGGAACCATTCACCAACAAGACATAACAATTATCAATATTTATGCACCAAATAAGGGTGCTGCGACGTTCATAAAAAAAAACTCTCCTCAAGTTCAAGAATCAAATAGACCACAACACAATAATTATGGGTGACTTCAACACACCTCTCTCACCATTGGACAGATCCTCCAAACAAAAGTTGAGTAAAGAAACTATAGAACTCAATATCACAATCAATAACCTAGATTTAACTGACATATATAGAATATATCAACCATCATCAAGTGGACATACTTTTTTCTCAGTAGCACATGGATCCTTCTCAAAAATAGACCATATATTATGCCATAGGGCAACCCTCAGTAAATATAAAGGGGTGGAGATAATACCATGCATTTTATTTGATACTAATGGAATGAAACTGGAAATCAATGATAAAAGACAGAAGGAAAAATCCTACATCACATGGAAAATGAACAATATGTTACTGAATGATCAATGGGTTACAGAAGACATAAAGGAGGAAATCAAAAAATTCTTAGAGATAAACGAAAATACAGACACAACACATCGGAATCTATGGGACACAATGAAAGCAGTTTTAAGAGGGAAATTCATTGCCTGGAGGTCATTCCTCAAAAAAAGAAAAAACCAACAAATAAATGAGCTCCCACTTCATCTCAAAGCCCTAGAAAAGGAAGAGCAAAACAACAGCAAATGAAGCAGAAGGCAAGAAATAATTAAAATCAGAGTGGAAATCAACGAAATGGAAACAAAAGAAACTATTGAAAAAATTGACAAAACTAAAAGTTGGTTCTTCGAAAAAATAAATAAGATCGACAGACCCTTAGCCATGCTAACGAAGAGAAGAAGAGAGAGAACTCAAATTACTAACATACGAGATGAAAAAGGAAATATCACAACAGATGCTACAGAAATACAGAAGACAATTAGAAATTATTTTGGAAACCTATATACCAATAAAATAGAAGATAGTGAAGACATCGATAAATTTCTTAAGTCATATGATTTGCCCAGACTGAGTCAGGAGGATACACACAATTTGAACAGACCAATATCAATGGATGAAATAGAAGAAGCAATCAAAAGACTACCAACCAAGAAAAGCCCAGGACCGGATGGGTATACAGCGGAGTTTTACAAAACCTTTAAAGAAGAATTAATACCAATTACTTTTCAAGTTATTTCAGGAAATAGAAAAAGAGGGAGCTCTTCCAAATTCATTCTATGAGGCCAACATCACCCTGATTCCGAAACCAGACAAAGACACCTCAAAGAAAGAAAACTACAGACCAATATCTCTAATGAACCTAGATGCAAAAATCCTCAATAAAATTCTGGCGAATCGGATACAAAAGCACATCAAAAAAATTGTGCACCATGATCAAGTAGGATTCATCCCTGGGATGCAAGGATGGTTCAATATATGGAAATCAATAAGTGTTATTCACCACATCAATAGACTTAAAGATAAGAACAATATGATCATGTTGATAGACACAGAAAAAGCATTTGACAAAGTACAGCATCCCTTTATGTTCAAAACATTAGAAAAACTAGGGATAACAGGAACTTACCTCAACATTGTAAAAGCTATCTATGCTAAGCCTCAGGCTAGCATCATTCTGAATGGAGAAAAATTGAAGGCATTCCCTCTAAAATCTGGAACAAGACAGGGATGCCCTCTATCACCACTTCTATTCAATATAGTTCTTGAAACACTGGCCAGAGCAATTAGACAGATGAAAGAAATTAAAGGCATAAAAATAGGAAAAGAAGAACTTAAATTATTATTATTTGCAGACGAAATGATTCTATACCTAGAAGACCCAAAAGGGTCTACAAAGAAACTACTAGAACTAATAAATGAATTCAGCAAAGTGGCAGGATATAAATTCAACACGCATAAATCAAAGGCATTTCTGTATATCAGCAACAAAACTTCTGAAACGGAAATGAGGAAAAACACCTCATTCACAATATCCTCAAAAAAAATATTTGGGAATCAACCTAACAAAAGAGGTGAAAGATTTATACAATGAAAACTACAGAACCCTAAAGAGAGAAATAGAAGAAGATCTTAGAAGATGGAAAAATATACCCTGTTCATGGATAGGCAGAACTAACATCATCAAAATGGCGATATTACCAAAAGTTCTCTATAGGTTTAATGCAATGCCAATCAAAATCCCAATGACATTTCTTGTAGAAATAGATAAAGCAATCATGAAATTCATATGGAAAAATAAAAGACCCAGAATAGCAAAAGCAACTCTAAGCAGGAAGTGTGAATCAGGCGGCATAGCGATACCAGATTTCAAACTATACTACAGAGCAATAGTAACAAAAACAGCATGGTACTGGTACCAAAACAGGCGGGTGGACCAATGGTACAGAATAGAGGACACAGAGACTTATCCACAAAGTTACAACTATCTTATATTTGATAAAGGGGCTAAAAGCATGCAATGGAGGAAGGATAGCATCTTCAACAAATGGTGCTGGGAAAACTGGAAATCCATATACAGCAAAATGAAACCGAATCCCCTTCTCTTGCCATGCACAAAAGTTAACTCAAAATGGATCAAGGAGCTTGATATCAAGTCAGAGACTCTGCGTCTGATAGAAGAAAAAGTTGGCTCCGATCTACATATTGTGGGGTTGGGCTCCAAATTCCTTAATAGGACACCCATAGCACAAGAGTTAAAAACAAGAATCAACAAATGGGACTTACTTAAACTAAAAAGTTTTTTCTCAGCAAGAGAAACAATAAGAGAGGTAAATAGGGAGCCTACATCATGGGAACAAATTTTTACTCCTCACATTTCAGATAGTGCCCTAATATCCAGAGTATACAAAGAACTAAAAAAATTAAACAATAAGATAACAAATAGCCCAATCAACAAATGGGCCAAGGACCTGAACAGACACTTCTCAGAGGAGGACATACAATCAATCAACGAGTACATGAAAAAATGCTCACCATCTCTAGCAGTCAGAGAAATGCAAATTAAAACCACCCTAAGATACCATCTCACTCCAGTAAGATTGGCAGCCATTATGAAGTCAAACAACAACAAGTGCTGGCAAGGGTGTGGGGAAAAGGGTACTGTTGTACATTGCTGGTGGGACTGCAAATTGGTGCGGCCAATTTGGAAAGCAGTATGGAGATTCCTGGGTAAGCTGGGAATGGAACCACCATTTGACCCAGCTATTGCCCTTCTCGGACTATTCCCTGAAGACCTTAAAAGAGCGTACTATAGGGATACTGCTACATCGATGTTCATAGCAGCACAATTCACAATAGCTAGACTGTGGAACCAACCTAGATGCCCTTCAATAGATGAATGGATAAAAAAATGTGGCATTTATACACAATGGAGTATTACGCAGCACTAAACAAAATGACAAAATCATGGAATTTGCAGGGAAATGGATGGCACTAGAGCAGATTATGCTAAGTGAAGCTAGCCAATCCCTAAAAAACAAATGCCAAATGTCATCTTTGATATAAGGAGAGCAACTAAGAACAGAATAGGGAGTAAGACCATGAGAAGAAGATCACCATTAAACAGGGTCGAGAGGGGGGAGGGAAAGAGAGAGAGAAGGGAAATTGCATGGTAAAGGAAGGAGACACTTATTGTTATACAAAATTACATATAAGAGGAAGTGAGGGGAAAGGGGAAAAAACAAGAGAGAGAAATGAATTACAGTTGATGGGGTAGAGAGAAAAGATGGGAAGAGAGGGGAGGGGAGGGGAGGAGAGGGGAGGGGAGAGGGGAGGGGGGGGGGGGGGGGATAGTAGAGGATAGGAAGGGCAGCAGAATACAACAGACACTAGTATGGCACTATGTAAAAAAGTGGATGTGGAACCGATGTGAATCTCTAGTATGTATACCGGGTAAAAAATGGGAGTTCATAATCTGCTTGAATCAAATGTATGAAATATGATATGTCAAGAGCTTTGTAATGTTTTGAACAACTAATAATAAAAAAGAATATATAATTAAAAAAAAAAAAAAAGCTTGGTCCTTGTCCCCAGTGCCCATACAGTAATGAGAGTAAACTTTTGAGAAAAGGGAAGATGAAGCATTATTGTTTTGCTATAAAGGAGAAGCAAAGGAAACTCCTAACCCAGAGTTGGATTCTGATCAAGGGGTATGGAGAGCTTTAAAGCAATAATTCAAAGGCTTGATCACAGCTGTGCCTTTTCAGAGGTCATAATTCACTTGTGAACTTGAGGATAGCTATTTCTTAGGTCTTCTGCCACCATCCCAAAGTCTGAATTACTTCACTCCTGTGCTGTGCGTGGTCATTGACAGACGACAAAGCCTGAGGATGGGAGAAATGTTAGGGAAGGGGAGAGGGAGAAGAGAAAGAGGGAGGGCATGTCAGTCTTAAAATAAGCTGCAGTGACTGAGTAGCAAGGGTTATGTTCAAAGCATGAAGTGGACCCCTGTTGCAATTTCTTTCTTTTCCATGCTGTTTCTAATAGTAAGCTGTTTTACTTTCTAATGTTTTTTTCTTAGTCATCAGTATTCCTAAAGTCTCCTGAAATATTTTATGGACAAGGGCTTAAGACATTTTGTTCTACTTAAAATTCTTTGTGTCCTCTGATCTGCAAATTTACACCTTTATTTCTTAGAAATCTCTTCAAACATTGTTTCATCTCCACTATTTCCTTATATAATGCCAACGAAATATGTTTTTCATATTATTGGTTTCTTTATGGGTATTTTAGCTTAATATCCTTGCCATTTTAAATAAAAATTCTTGGACCCAGAATATTAACTATTGCTATTAAATTAATGTATTCGTTCTAGATATTTATTTTTAATTATTTTTTTAATTTATATATGAAAGTGGAATGCATAACAATTCTTATTACACATATAGAGCACAATTTTTTATATCTCTGGTTGTATAGAAAGTATATTCATACAAATTCTTGTCTTCATACGTGTACTTTGGATAATAATGTCCATCACATTCCACCATAATTTCTAACCCTATGCTCTCTCTCTTCCTTTCCCAACACTCTGCCCTATCTGGGGTTTGTCTATTCCTCCCATGCTCCCTCTCCCTACCCCATTATGAATCAGCCTCCTTATATCATAGCTAGATATTTATTCATAGTAATACTTGGAGGTGTTTTTTAACTCAAGATTTTAAAGACAACAAAAATATTTAATGAGACACTTTTAAAGTATTATTATAAAAGCAAAATATTTAAAAAGTGTATGTCATCAATTGTACATAGCTTATTAAATATTTATCTAGCAAGTGTATACAAGTAGAAAGTATACAAAAATAGGTCATTTAGAAAATGGAACTCTGACCCATCACCTGCAGCAACTAGCTCAGAGAGCCCATCCAATATCTGCAACAACTACTCCAGGAGGCCAAAACCCAACTTTCATAGCAATTGCCCCCAAATGTCTAGGGCTTTAGATTATATTGGGCAAAGATGGTGAGAAGCAGTCAGATTTGAAAATACATTTTGAAGGTAGATACTCTAGAATTTTCCTTTTTATTAATAAGAGGTTTTTTCCCCCACATTTTTATGAGATCTTTCCCCACCTTTATTTTCCTTTTTCCTCTCTAGCTTCCACATATGAACGAAAACATATGACCTTTAACCTTCTGAGTTTGACTTATTTCACTTAACATAATGGTCTCTGGTTCCATCCATTTTCCTGAAAATGACATAATTTTATTTTTATTTATGGCTTTATATTCACAAAGCTCCGTTGTGAATATATACCATGTTTTCTTTATCCATTCATCCACTGGTAGACACCTAGACTCCATAGTTTGGCTATTGTGAACTGTGCTGCTATAAACATGGGTATGTATGTATCACTGTACTATGATGACTTTAATTCTTTAGGATAAATATCCAGGAGTAATATAGCTGGATCATATGGTGGTTCCATTCACATTCTTTTGAGGAACCACCACACAGATTCCCATGGTGTTTGTACCAACTTACAATCCCACCAAAAGTGTAAAAGTGTTCTTTTTTCTCCGAATTCTTTTCAACATTTATGATTATTTGTATTCTTGATGATTGCCATTCTGACTGGCATGAGATGAAACCTCAGTGTAGTTTTGATTTGCATTTCCCTAATTGCTAGTGATGTTGAACATTTTTCCATATATTCCTTGGCCACTTGTATTTCTTCTTTTGGGAAGTATCTGTTTAATTCATTTGCCAATTTATTAAATGGGTTATTTGATTTTGGGGGGGGGGGTAAAGTTTTTTGAGATCTTCATATGTTCTAGATATTACTTCTCTGTCAGAGAGTACTCTCAAAGACTTTATCCCATTCTGTAGGTTCTGTCCTCATATTCCTAATACTTAGCTTTTCTGCGAAGAAGATTTTAATTTGATTCCTTCCCATTTATGAACCCTTGACATTATTTCCTGAGCTTTAGGGGTCCTATTGAGAAAGTCGTTGCCTGTGCCGATATGTGGAGTGTTGACCCTACGTTTTCTTCTAGGAGTTGACTAGTATTGGTTCTAATTTCTAGGTCTTTCATTAATTTTGAGTTGATTTTTGTGTAGGGTGAGAGAGAAGGATCTAGTTTCATTCTTCTACATATGGCTATACAGTTTTCCTAGCACCATTTGTTAAGAAGGATGTCTTAGGTTTTTGGCAACTTTGTCAAGGATCAGTTGACTGGGGATATGTGTCTTCTATTCTGCACCATTGGTCTATGTGTCTTTTTTTATACCAGAACCATGCAATCTTTGTTACTATAGCTCTGTAATATAATTTGAAGTCAGATATTGTGAGGCCTTCAGCATTGCTTTTTTGGCCTAGATTGCTTTAGCTATTCTGGGTCTTTTATTCTTCCGAATGAATTTTAGGACTGCTTTTTTCTAGTTCCATGAAGAATGTCATTAGTATTTTCATGGGGATTGCATTGAATCAGTATTGTATTGAATCTGCTTTTGGTAGTAGAGCCTTTTTAATAATTATAATTCTGCCTACCCATCATCATGGGAAGTCTTTCCGTCATCTTGTGTCTTCACTTTCAATTCCTTTCTTTAATGTTCTATATTTTTCATTGTAGAGGTCTTTCACTTCCTTGGTTAGATTTATTGCTAGAGATTTTGTTTGTTTGTTTGTTTGAAGCTATTGTGAATACAATTGCTTTCCTGATTTCTTTCTCAGCAGACTCATTGTTGGTACACAGGAAAGCTATTGATTTTTTATGTTGATTTTGTAACCCACTACTTTGCCAAATTTATTAATTCTAGCAATCTTTTTGTGGATAAGAGTAAATGTGATAGAAAAGATATGTGAAAGCTGAGCCTGAGAATTTGAAAGACTTAGTGGCTGGAAAGCAGTAGAGGATTCAGCAAAAAGTTACACTGTAATAAGCAGTTGTTAAGGAGGCTTATAACTCTTAGTTGTTTCACCTTTCAAGTATTAGATACGATCTACTACTGCCAAAGTTACGCTAATAGCATAGTATGTGGTTGTTTAAACATACCGTCTTTGTTAATTAGCAATAATTTACAGTCAAAATGTAGCTCTAATTATTTTCTTGAGATGGTTGCTCAATAACCTTTTGAACTAGAGCTCAAATCAAACACTAACAGTATTGTGAAAATTTATGTAATACTAATATCACTCGATCCTTCAACTCTTATTGTCTTAGTGCAGCTTGTGTCTTTATAATAAAATAAAGCTTACTGGGTAATTATTAAAAAAAATAAAGAAACTCAATTGGCTCACAGTTGTGGAGAATGGAGAGTCTAATATCAAGGAAGTCCCTTGCTGGCATCTGGTAAGGGACATCTTGCATCATCTCATGGTGGAAGGCACCAAAGAGAAAGAGAGAGAGAGGTGAAAAGAAAAGGTAGAACTCACTTTTATAACAAGCCCACTCTCAGGATGACAATGCTATTTCCATTATAGCGACATTAATCTATTCATGAGCACAGTGCCTTTATTACCTAAGTACCTCTAGAGGCTGCCGTATTAACAGTTGTTTTCAACACATGAACGTTAGAGGACACATTCAAACTATTTAAGTGACTAAAAGCACATTTTGCAATAGTAGGAACTGAATAAATGTTAGTTTTATGAGGGCATGTTTCATCAGCAGACATTTAATTACTGCAAAGTCATTTTATGTACTAGCAAAAACACCAAAAATTATTATTGTAGAGATTACTTCTCATTCATTTTCGTTAGGAGCACAAAAGCATACAGATGAGAAACAAAAAGATATTTCTTGAAATAAAGATCCCATATCCACAGGGCCAAGGTTGTGGCTCAGTGGTAGAGTGCTTGCCTAGCATTTGTAAGGCACTGGGTTCGATTCCTGGCACCACATAAAAATAAAAGGTATTGTGTCCATCTACAACTAAAAACAATTTTTTTTATAAAAAGATCCCATATCTAAGGTCTTTGATATTTTTTTTGCCTTTGAGATTCTATGAGATTTTGATCAAATTTTTGGACCCTTGTATAAAATGAACACAATAATATTTCTTTCTACATTTTGGAAGCAGTAAGACCTGATGGAATATATGCTGTCCTCAGATCTCTCTGGAAGAGAGCCACAGATAATGACAGATCATTAGATTATGTCTTAATTGAGTGGTTGTTGTTTTTAGCATGGCTCTATGATTGGCTAAGCAAAGACGGCATGTGACTTGCTTCAGTTAGATAAGAACACTTTTGAATCTGTAGCCCATGGCTGAGTCAGGCTTAAAGGATTAAGTCCTGGAAGAAGGAGGGTGACTACATGTCATTCTTCTATTTTGGATCTCAGGGGTAAGATTCTAGACTTTTCATTCCAGGACAGTTTTCAACTGCTACCAGCTTAAAAAAAAAGCAAATTCTATCTGATGTTGGAACTATTTCAAGATTATAAACTGCAAGGTATGGAAAACAATTAATACATTATTTAAAAATCTGTTTGTATTCCTTCCCTCTGCTCTGTTAAGTTTCTTCTCGTGGGTTTAAAAAAATATTTCTGATACTTATATTTAAACTCTCACACATTCAAAATTCATTCTTGCTGCTCAAACCTTAAATGAATAATTACACATTGTCATTTATTGTTAAGAAATGTTATTATTGTCAATTTAGAAATATTTTCAGAAGTTTATAATGGCATTTGTTTTGAGTATGAAAAGTTTAAATCAGTGCTTCTCAAAGTTTGTACCACAGTGACCTATGGATCTCTGAGATTCTTATGGATTGTTGAACTTAACACCATTTCATAATAATATTCAAGTATCATTTGAGATTTTCACTCTGTTAACATTTGTACTGACAGAGAAAACCAATGAGGAGTAAAACTACTGATATTGTAGGGTGAATCAAGACAGTGTCAACAAATTGCCAGGTATCATTAAATTTGAAGTCCAATTTCACTTAGGACTATTCTTGGTGAAGCAGTGAAAATTAATAATTTATTAAACCTTGATAATTTTGTACAGATTTTATTCAGTTGGTTGGATGACAAATTGAAAAGCATGTACAAACCTACATACTGAAGAACAGTGACTGTCTTTAGGGAAGTTTTTGGTCAGTTAAGAGCTTAAATATCTCATTATTTAATTTGTAACACCATTTTTACTTGAAATAACTACTGACACACCATGATTATTTAGACTTTGGGTTTTGGCAGATAGTTTGTTAAAAATGAGTGACATGAGAGTATCGCTTCAAGAAACAAATTAATAATTTGTCTTTAGTGATAAAATCCAAACTCTTATATGAAACTTGAAATTTTTAATAGGCTTATGTACTTTCTTGTGAATTTGAGTGTTTCCCAATACTTAAAAGATTTTTTAATAATGAAATTGATGTTGATATTAAGGAATGCTATTTTTATCATTACATAATGAAATGTCTCAACTCTTGGGAGAACTGCATGATTGTAAATGAAATGAATCAGTACTTTATCAATAGCTAGTGCATGATATTACAAAACAATATAGAAGATCCACTCATTGTGATTGAGATCGATGAGTTTTAACATAACAGAGGGAAAAACATTCATTTATAGTACTTCAGATTCTGTATTACAAGTAACCTTTAAGAAATCAATCTTTTCCTAGTTTTAGGGTACAATCAGAGCATATCCACAATTATTTAAAAAACCTATTAGAATATTTCTTCTAATTACATATCTGTGTGAATCAGGATTTTCTTAAAATGCTTCATATAAGACAAAACATTGCTATACATTGAATTCAAAGGGGAATAGACAGAAAATGGAATTCATAATTTAGGGGGGATAAAATATAATTTCCATATAAATATGATATATGTAATTCTTCATTATTATTTCAAATAAATTAATCAATACTTTAAAATTCCTTGTTGAAATTTTTAACAAAATAAGTATTGATAGCTCATATAAACTCTAACTCTTTGGAGTCCTTAATAATTTTTAGGAATATGAAGGGATCTTAATATCAAAATGGATGGGCAAACCTACATTAATTCTTTACTCTGGTCATAACAGAATTACGCAATTATAGGGTGTTCATTTATTAGACTTAAAGCCAGGTTACAAAAACAGATAAGCCCACAAAAAAGTTACTGTTATTTTTTCATTCAGTGACTCAATTCATCTGTATTTATCATAATGATGATGCATCTAATGACTAGACAGATCAAATGCTTTAAAAAAAGTGTAATGCTTGTGTTCTATGTGGTATTTTTTTTGTTTTAATTAATGTTTATTTCCTGTCCCTAGGCATTTAACATTTTAGTCATTTCCACAATCATACTGAGGATCTCTAGCAATATATACTTCTTGATGATCAGAACTTTTTTTCATTCTCATAAAAATAGTCCTAGGTTTTTCCTAGATTAGGTTATTAGATTCAAAAAAGTATAATTATTTTAGAACAGAAAAAGATAACAGAAATAATGAAGTTTAAACTTGCTTTTGGCAGAAATTAAATCAGATCCAGAAAAAGGCAGAAATATATGAGGTAGTCGGTGACTAATTTCAGAAATTGGTATCAGGTTTCTTAATTAAATGCTTTTTAAAAAAATCTTTAGTGTTACTTATTGTCTATAGTTCTCCTCTGTTTGGTATGCATAATCTTTGATACTGAGTAAGAAATATTGAATCACTACTTTGTAGCAATTCCATAGACCCAAATCAGTATTCTCTGAAACTTTCATTACTCTTTCAGCCAGTCCACTAGTAGGGGTTAATTTTATTAAATTAATGTTTTGAGGCATTAGAGTTTGGCAAATTCTGTGCTGAGAGTCAGACTTGCCTTAGTTGTTGCTATGACACTTATTTTTTTGAAAAAAAATATATTTTACTGTGATTATTTGGAGAACATTGCTACTTAAGTTGGTGTCTCTGGGAGTTACAGGAAATAATATTTGAAGAGCTATGATCTGAAAACATTCTGAAGTTTATACCTAAAGAAACTTTTTGAGTATTGTAATCTCCAGAATATTTTATGTTTTTTTACCTTCTTTAAAAATTGTTTCCTACCCATTTTCTTCTCTTTTTTACTACTCATCATCTTCTTCATCTTAAAATCTAGTATGAAGTTTGCATTAAAAATAGATTAGAGGGGCCGGGGTTGTGGCTCAGGGGTAGAGCACTTTCCTAGCATGCATGAGACACTGGGTTCAATTCCTGGCACCAAATACAATAAACAAATAAAATAAAGGTATTGTGTCCATCTACAGATTAGATTAAATAAGTGCCTATAATGAGTGATTGCACAAAGAAATTGAATATTATATAAATGTGTCCTTTTTGTAATATTTTTCCAAGTACTTTATTTTCCCTTTAAAATGCATGTATTTTTTTCCCTACATGGATCCAGCACATTTCTTAAGGCTATTACTAGTTATATTGTATCATTCTTTGTTCTCTTATAAATGAAGTTATTTTATTACTTACAGCTAGCTAATAATGATAAAGTTATTAAATTTGATATATTTATATTTTTGTATTAAGTCTCTGAAATTTTTTTTTATATTTAGTTTTTAGTTTTAGGTGGACACAATATCTTTATTTTATTTTTATGTGGTGTTGAGGATCGAACCCAGTGCTTCGCGCATGCCAGGTGGGCACGCTACCACTTGAGCCACATCCCCAACCCTCTGAAATATTTTTTCTTAGTAGTTTTTCTCTTAAGTAGTTTATATGTTCTATGAAAATCTCATCACCTGCAAATAATATTTTAACCTACCCTTTATTAGTAGTTAAATGTCCTTTTATGATTTCTTGTCATATCATAGTATCATGGACATGTAGAAAACTGTAGATATTTACATTTCTCATTGTAATAATGAGGAAAAAAACACAATTCAGGAGAAATAATAGCCTATATTAACACTAGCTAGGGAAAAAAAAGTATATATATCAGTAATCAATGCCTGTAATTCTTATGGACATAGGTTTGGAGTTATTGTCTCCTTGATGTAAAATAGCTGTCTTGACTATTTATATAGAACTAGGAATAAATAATCCTCTTTTAAATCTTTACCTGAAGATATTTGATAAATTTTAATTATTTATAATAAATTTGTGGAAATTATATAATACTAATTAAGACCCTGTTTACTACTGGTCTTTATCCTCAAGCAAAGAGCAGATAAAAGAAAATAATTTATATAATATTTGAGATGTGTCACTAAACATAGCTTTCTCATCTTGCTGTTAGTTGGGCATCTAACTATAGTTTTCATAAAGAAATCCCAACCAGCAAAATTGCATCATGACTGGTATCATTCATGAATTACAGGCATAAAGTAACCTCTCCAGTGACAGGTACTTGGATTATGCATAGATAATGAGAGAGATAACCAAGGAATTAGCACACTCACTGGAGATGAATGAAACAAAACACATGGTTTAGAAAAGGATAGATAGTAATGAACATCAGTTTCATGTGAATTGGAAATCAAATAGGAAATTGGCCAGAATTCAATGAGAGTAAAAAGTATATTATGGATAGGGTTTAGGGGTGGAGGAGAAATTGAAATGAAGCCCAGGACAGGGCCCAACTTGATACAGGAACTTCAAAGGGTAAAGATGGAGAGCCTTTGGGTAATACCCACCCCCCATCCTAGGATTTGGCCTTCCTGCTTATTATCTCTGTTTTCTATGCTGCTCCTAAAAAAGGCCAAATAAAATAAATCAGCATTTTCATTTCTGTTTTTGCTCCTAACTAATTAGCCTAACTAATTTCAATTTTGGAAATTGAAATTATGAAATCTAGTTCAGAAGGCCCCAGAGAAACTAATTCTGGAAATGTTTCTTGGTAATTCCCATTTGGTTGGCGAAAGATTTTTCAATATTAATGCCATTATCTGTAAATAATATTTTATTTTTTTGCAAACATATGTATATCTATGTGTGTATAGTTCTGTGAAGTAAAATGTGGTTTTACTGTGGAAAATAGTAAAAAAAAAATGCTGCACTAAGATGTGTCAGAACCTCCATATTGACCAGAAAAAATCTTATTTTCACAAAGATAAATTTAGAGCAATGATGAAGGAGGTAGGGTGGGGGTGGTTGTGGGAACTATCCACCTCCAGAAGGGAGGAACATTTTATCAATGATATTGTTTAGAACTGCTGATACAGGGTGGTGATAATAACCACACCAGCTTTAACTGGTTTCCTTATAGTTTAAATTCTTTATAAATAATAGACTCCCTTATTTCCTGTATGCAGAATAGACTGCTTCTATAATACCTAACTCCAGCTTTAATAACAGCAATGGAAGTTCCATGTTATTACATACCAAAGTCAGTCTCTTTCATCAAGTTACAAGTCTTTATTTAAGTCACTAGAAAAACCTAAATCAGCCACCAATAAAACAAGGAAACTGTTTATCCTGATCTTAAGAATAATTTCTTATAAGATTCTTTTTTATCAGTTAAGAAAGAAAGTCCTTAGAGAATTCTAGAAAGCTAAGAATGTAATTTGTATATATGATTTTTTTTCACTTCCTAGGCCAAAGCAGAAGAGGGAACATACCATAGTTCCAAATTCCAGAACAGTATAGGACAAATCAACCAGAGTTAATTGATTGCCTACCAAGGTCTGTACCAGACACTAGATGACAACTAAGAAACAAAAGTTTCCATTTATGTTCTTCAGGATTTAAAATGGAGCCCTAGAGACAAAACTAAAATATGCAGAACAACAATAAATAACACAAACCTGCATATAATTCAGGACTACATTGTGCAACATTGATTATAAGTGATAAAACAGTATACCAGAAGAGAGGCTAAGAGTTCTGGAATAACATAATAACTGCTAAATTATTGATGATGATGTAATATTTATTGAGTGATACTTTCGTCATAAACATTCCAAGGCCTATACATTCATTATTTCATCTGTTATTAACAATTGTTCTAAAATATAGATGCTGTTTTCATCTTCTTGTGCAGATGAAGAAATGGAGGCACAGAAAGATTAAAGGACTTACCTGAGGCCACAAAATTAGTGGCAGAATAAGGATTTGGATCCAAGCAATCTGTCTCTGGAACTTTACCTTAAAATGCTACTTAAAATGTCAGATTTCATTGAGGAGGTGATAATTAGGTTGAACTTTGACAGGATCATATTTAAATGAGTTAAAGTAACAGGGAGAACACCTAAATGTGAGGGAGGCTGTGATAATAGAAAGGAAATCACATAGTTAGAATAAGTACTACATATTTTAAGGATGACAAGCTTAATAAGACTTGGAAGTTTGTGATGTAGTATATCATGAGAAATGAAATTGCAATGAATTCGATTCTTACAGGATCCTGAATTTCATTCATCCAGTTCTTGATGAGTATAAAATAGGGAGCCATTAAAATATTTTAATAGTCATGTGTCAAAATCCATGTATATGGGCAATTTGTTTTTGAATTGTTAGCATAAATGCCAGGAAATAGAAAAGAATAAGGCTTATGGAGCTCAGCTAAAAAACTGTTCTAACAATATAAGCTAGGTTAGGAAGAAGGGAGAGGAAAATATGAGCTAAAGAAACCACTTGAAGAAATAATTATCCAAATCATTGAATGGATACAGAAAATGACACAGAAACCTAGATGGAGGATACCTTTCATTTTTTTTTCTTTTTCAAAATTTGTTCTAATTATTCCTAAAGATAGTAGAATGCATTTTGACACATCAGCATACTACAGTGGTGCAACCATGTCAATGCTTATAGAAATTCAATTCACAATGGCCAAACTATGGAACCAACCTTCAACAGATGAATTGACAAAGAACATGTGATATATATATATATATATATATATATATATATATATATACCCTTCAATTTTTTAAAGCAAGTGATTAGACATAGGATGGTGCCACTGACTTACACAGATAAGCTTGGAAGTAGAAAGATGGAATATGAGATACCTGACTACTGTAAATTCTCTCTGAGCGGAGTGGTGTCATATTTACCATTTTAGCTGTAGTTTTGCTCCAGGCACCATGCCTGACACATACTAGGAGAATAAAATATTCTTTAAATATGTTTTTCTAAACAAAGTCATGGTAAAATAATGAAACCTTAGTAAGGTATCTATTAAAACTACAACTATAGTGGTTAAGTGAGATACAGATTAAGGAGTTGTCTGAAAGAAGAGACTTCTATAAGATCATAAGAATGGATTAACTCATGAAAGACACATTGTTTTTTTCTTTTTGGAAAAGAAAAATTCAATGGCCTAGTGTGAAAACGTCCCACTTAAAGTCTTGAAGACATGAATGGAAAAAGAGCTATCATTAGAAAGATAAGAACAACAGAAGAGTATGCCAAGCCTCAGTTTCTATGTATCACTCTCCAACTCTTTGGGAATTGAGAGACTTTTGTATGTGAAGTATGTGAAAAAGTCATTTGTAAGCTACAATGTAAGTGATATTCACAATGATCATGATCATGACTAGGATTTCATATTGAAAGCAGAGGAGATGAAAGGAACTAGGAAGAAGAAAAGGTAGTTAAGAATCAAATATTGGTGGCATCAGTCATTCAGGGAAATATTTCTTGAAAGTGAGAGAAATATTACTTATCATCTGATACTTGTCCAGCAAGTTGGAGGATTATTCCTAAAGTAACTATTCATTCTTTCACTTGTTATTCAAATCTGTAGAGTAGATATTAGAATCCCTCTTTTACTGATGAGAAAACTGAGATTCATTGAGTCAGGTAAGCTTGCCTAGTTTTACAAAGCAGGTAATTAAAGCTTATTCAAAAGAGATATCTTTGGGGGCTAGGGATTATATAGCTCAGTGACAGAACACTTGCATAGTATATGTGAAGCCCTGGGTTTCAGCCATAGCACTACGAAAAAAAAATTTAAGTGTGATATGTTTTAATTCAAAAATCTTTTTCTACTATACCACACTGGGGAGTACTTACAACCTGAAAACTAAAGAAGTGAATGAAAAGAAAATGGAGAAAGACATTATAGATTTTTTTTAAGTAGGCAATACATTATATGGAAAAATAGATTACTAGATAAAATAAAACATCCAATTTACTATCCAGTATGTACACCTACAACAAATACAAAATAGCCTTAGTAAATTTTTTATTCATATTCTGTTTAAACATTTCCAGGGAGTATGAAATCATGGTTAAGAAGGTAATTCCATTTTGGTCAACACTAATTATAAATTGAATAAAAACTCTTCTTTAAAAAATAGCAAATTATCTGTCTCTGTAACTTCCATTCATTGGTCTTTTTATCACTACAGGACAGAAGGAAATAAGAGAATCTCTGAAGAGAGATAGGCATTTGACAGGCATTCTTTGTGGTGGGGAGGCTGAGGCAGAAGAATTGCAAGTTTGAGGCCAGGCTCAGCAACTTTTTGAGACGCTGTCTCAAAATAAAAAAATAAAAAGTACTGAGGAGGTAGTATGCTCAGTGGTATAGTGCTCCTTGGTTCAATCCTCAGTACCAAAAAAAGAAAGAAAAAAATAAAAGGTATTATTTCTCTTCTGTGTTTTGTTTTCCACGTGAAATAATCTCAATTTATTAAAAAAAATTGTTTCAGTTGTTCATAGATTTTTGTTGAACACCTATTATATCTTAAATTTTATTGTACACATAGTGATAAAAATGTGTTGAAGGGGAAATCCTCATAAAATGGATTTAATAGTTTCAGAAGTAGGAAGATAAAGCATCTCATCAACGTGAGACTGAGAATAATATTAAAACTGAATGTTTATATCAAGAGTGTCCAAAGTCGCCAGTCCTAGTGGCATACTCCTAAAATCCCAGCAATGTGGGAAGCCGAGGCAGAAGGATCACTAGTTCAAAGCCAGCCTCAGCAAAAAAACTCTTAGCCAGACCCTGTCTGTAAGTAAATAAGCACCCTTGGTTCAAGCCCCATTACCCAAAAAAAAAAAAAAAAAAAGAAAAGAAAAGAATATACAAAGTAGGGGAGGGAAGAAAAAGTGCTTTTGAGTGATACTGGACAAATTATAGTTATATTGTTTACATGTACAAACATGTAATAACAAATCCCATCATGTACAACTATAATGCACCAAAAAAATGTGGGAAAAAAATATACAAAGTAACCATTGTAGGGAGTTTCAGTCAGAATGAACAAAGGAGGAATAAAAGTAATATTGTAAAGCAGGAATGACCCAAATTAATCTGTTTTTGTTTTCCAGGGAATTGTTTCCATCATTGAGAAGTAAAATTACCCATAATATGAAATGTTAAGCTGGTAAACGTTATTTTATTGGATGTGAACACTTTGAATTTTTGAGTTAAAAATATGACCTCAGATGTTCATAAACTTCCATTTTACCTTAAAAGCACAAGTAGAAACATATGACTTACTGGGCCATTTGTGTAGGTGTTCAGGACAATTTTTGTGTCTGTATATTAGAACATATCTACCCATTCACCAAATTTTGATAGCTAGGAAATTCCTTGAACCTCTTTATTATATTCTACTTCACTAAATTTTTTTAATTCAGAGTTTACTTTATTGATGTTACAAATAAGTTTGACATAGTCCTCATTTTCATATACAATTTCATTTGTAGGCAACTTTGATTTCTTAGTAGATAGGAAACATTGGAGATAATCACACAAGTGCACAGGCACATATGCACACCCACACAGTTTACATTAGAAATAAAGAATCAGTAGTCAGTACAATGGAAACAAGGGAAAAAAAATACAAAGATCTACAATTGTTTGAATTATATTTTCCAATATTGATTCTGAACACTTAAATTGAAAAACTTAAATAAAATGTATTTTGTGAGTATTCAAAGACCTCACAGTTTTTAATTACAATCAAAGGTAGCACCACACATATCGGGGAGCTTACTCTGACAGCAATGAAAAAAATGGTTTTCTGTGGAAAACGACTGCTTGCTTTTTTTTTTTTTAAAGCTTAACTAGACATAGGGACTCTTGTACTACCTTTTAATTCATATTTTATTTCCACAAATACTCTTAATACCTTTTCTATTTTGTGAAGGGACTTCAGCTAAATCCAGATAAATTTTTTTCTTAAACAATTCACTTAATCAAATACACATTAATTGCAATGCAACAAAATCTGAAGAAAGCAAATCAACAAATGTCAGTGTCAGCATCAGCTGAACCATGAGTCTTTCATCAGGTATGTAGGATACCATATGTGCCACATGACCGTCTGACATCCAAGACTGCATGAAGATGCCAATGTCAGAGCATTTCATCTTCTCAGTATTCTTTATATTTAATTAATTCATGTAAAAGTAAGTTCTAGGAGTTTCCTCCCACCTCTCTGCTAATGACTTTGTGCCTCACCTGTCTCATTTAGATGCTTTCCAAATGTCCGTAATTAGAAGTAAACTGACAAAAATCAAAGCTTACTCTTGGAAATGGTTCAGAATTTCTGAGAGCAGGAAATACTTTCAAGATATAATCTTAAACACAAATCAACAAGACCATGTTGAATGTGGACTTCTCATGAAATTACAGCATCCTACTGAAGTCTAACGATTTACATAGCAGAAATACAACATGCTTGACTAGTACAGTGAAGATTCTGGGGTTCAGAGGAGCCAAACAAGCCATGTTTCCTCTAGGAGAATACTCACATAGTCTTATTTCATTCTGTATTTAAAATATTCAAATATTACTGGCTTTGCATTTCATATTATACCAAATAGGATAGTCTTTAATCTCTGTAAAAGCTTTAGGAGACACTTATCATATGCATCTATGGGATATTTTATAGATATAGATTATTTATTTTCATAATTCATGAGTTGTAATCCCGATTAAATGATACAGTAGAAAGGATGGGGGAGAGGAATTTTTACCCAATCCTTTGTTTTATATATTGTATGTAAATAAGCTGATGGACTCATAACAGGTTCTGGAAGTAGAAGTCAGTTTTCTATTATCAAACTGTATTTACATCTTACTTGCTCTCCCATCATTCTTTCAGCTCATGATTAATTTAACTTCCTCTTAGGTAGCAGTAGCTTAGACTCAAAAGTTCAATAATAATAATTGTAATTGTTAATTATTTGCTTGTTACTGGTCATCTTTGCTCAATGTCAAGCCTTTGTAGACAGAAATAAATGTTGTTTGCTTAGCAATTAACACACTGTGTGGCACATGGCAGGTGCTCACTAAATATTGCTTAATGACTGCATGAATAAATGAAAGTTTGAGTCTGGTATCTAGAAATATGCTTAATTTTAAAATTTTTAAAAATGACAAAATAATTTGATTATTTTATATAAATGTATGTTTTAGACTGAGAACCACAGAAAAGTATAATTATTAAATACTTCAAAAATTAAAAACAGGGGGGCTGGGGATATAGCTCAGTTGGTAGAGTATTTGCCTTGTGTGTACAAGGCCCTGGGTTCAATCCCCAGCACCATAAAAAAATTAATAAAAAATAAAAACATACATCCATCTATTTACATTCATACACATATGAATGTGCAACCATATAAGATATAATCTAAATGTGCATTTTTATTTTCTTATGAAAGATCTTAAAAATCTTAACCACATGTCCAAGAGACTATTTCTGTTGTACTCTTGATTGTCTCTTCCCCAATTCCTTGCCATCCATTTCCTTCTCTCCCTTTTTTTTTTGTTTGTTTCTTTTTCCTACTTCCTCCTCTTCATTTTCTTGCTAGTCTCTGGGTCTTTTTATTTTACTGTTGCTCATGTCTTTCTTCATCCTGCTTCTCCTGCATTTGCTTCTTCTAATGTCTGGAATATTCATTTCTATTCACACCAGGTAGTGCAGTTGCATGTACAGAATGAAAGAAAAAGAAAAGGAAAAAAAAAAAAGAAAAGAAGAAAGAAAGCATAGTGCAAGGGGACATGTGTCATCAAGACTATCCTGAAAATTTGGAAACAACTTGTTTCCCCTGGAGAAACAGTATTCCCTATGCACTTTCCTCCTGAAGCTCCGAGAGGAGAAAAAATTGTCAAGCAAATAAAATCCATTAGCACATCAGATTAGTGTTGGATTGGGTACTACATATTAGAAAAATAGGACATAATTAACCAACAGAATCTCAAAGATAATCTGTTTCAATAGTTCTCTCTCTGTCTCTTTCTTTAATTTATTCTAACTAGTTACACATGAGGGTAGAATGCCTTTTTGCACACTGTACACAAATGGAGCACAACTTCTCAGTCCTCTGGCAGTACATGCAGAGTCACACCAGTAGTGCAATCATAGATGTGTATAGGGTAATAATGTTAGTCTCATTCCACCATCATTCCCATCCATCCCCTCCTCTCCCCTCCCCTTGCTCCCCTCTGCACAATCCAAAGTTCCTTCATTCTTCCCTACCCTCCCAACATTATGGATCAGCATCTGCTTATAAGAGAAAACAATCAACCTTTGGTTTTTGGGGTTTGAATTATTTCGCTTAGCATGATATTCTCTGGTATCATCCATTTACTGGCAAATGCCATAATTTCATTCTTCTTTAAGACTGAGTAATATTCCATTATGTATATGTACCACATTTTCTTTATTCATTCATCTGTTGAAGGCCAATCTAGGTTGATTCCATAGTTTAGCTATGGTGAATTGAACTGCTCTAAACATTGATCTGGCTGTGTCACTATAGTATAATGATTTTAAGTCCTTTGGGTATAAACAAAGCAGTGGGATAGCTGGGTCAAATGGTGGTTCTATTCCAGGTTTTCTTAGAAATCTCCATACCGCTTTCCATAGTGATTGAACCAATTTGCAATCCTACCAGCAATGTATGAATGTACCTTTTCCCCCACATCCTCACCTACAATTATTATTGTATTCTTGATAATTGCTGTTCTGATTATAGTGAGATGAAATCTTGGAGTAGTTTTGATTTGCATTTCTCTAGTTGCTAGAAATGATGGACATTTTTTCATATTATTTCAATAGTTCTTAATGAGTTTTATGTCATATACTCTATGGAGAATCTGATAAGAATGATAAAACTTTTAGAAAAAGGCACATACATACATAGAAACAAAATTTTATAATTTCAGTAAATGCAACTGAAACACATCAGCATAGCCTGGACCTAGTGCAAGCCCTGAAATTATAATTCTTTCCCTCTCCTCTCCTCTCCTCTCCCTATCTATCTATCTATCTATCTATCTATCTATCTATCTATCTATCTATCTATCTATCTATCTTCCTCCTTATCTACTTGTTTATTTATCCACAACCCTCTACCTACAAAATTTGGTCTAGAGAATTTATCCTCATGTTTAGACATACAATTCTGGGGTGGCATCCTAGCTTCCTCCTCATGGTTTTTCTATTCCTTATCCCAGAAAAAATTAGGATTTTTCCCCCACATCTCTGACATTGTCATAGATGTACTTTTTGGGTAGTTACTGCCATCTATTAGTAAACTAATATATGTTCCAATAAAAGATTGCTTCAGTTCACACATCTCTTGAAGAAATCTTGTGATGTGTTAGATCACTGCCAAAGGGTTCCTGTAATTATTTCCTGTGGTTCTTGGCATACTTTGCTGACTCAAACAGAGGGAACATTATCAAATGCTGCATTTCCAAAGTGTAACTTCATAAATAAGAGAATACAAATTCATAAATAAGATGGCCAAGTAGATAGTATTGTACCACTATAGAAGGAAAAAAATATCCTGCTCCAGGAGAGACAGCTTAAATTTGGCAAAAGCATTCTGGCAAGGCTCAGGATTGTCCCAGACTTGTGGTTCAGCAAGTTGCCAACTGCGACAATAAGTGGAGACCAAGTAGCAAATGACTTGAAAACATATCATGACTCTCAAGCAGAGTGAATACCAATAAAAAGAATGAAAGGCAAAGATGACTCTTCCAGGAAGAGCATCAGTTCTTGAGGAAGACTACATGCTTGGATATACCAACTTGGGAGATGAAGCAAAAACCTAGATGTGGAGTTCCCAGTTCATCACTTTGATGTATGGAAGAAATGCAATCTTGCCTGGGGGTCATGCTATCCACTTCAGAGTTTTGCACAATTACTCAAACATATTATTCATAAAGCTCTTCACTATGGGGTTTGTTTTTTGCTCCCCATGAGTTTGGTCACTCTGTAGTCACTGGCTATTTGAATGATCCAGGGCATTAACTATCTGTTCTGTCTGATGATGGAGAAGGATGAACAGCCTCTCTGTGAGCCCTAGGGGATTCTTTCCTGCATAAGTCTCTGGCACATTAATATTAGATGCCTGTGATTTTGAGGTTTGGTTTGGATGCTTTCACTGTGCTTAGAAGAGAAATTTTGAAGACAAATTCTTTTGGTAGAAGGATCCTTTGCATTAGAAGTTTGTATTAATTTGAATTTTCCTTTATTGTTAATCACGTTTTAGCATTAAAACTGGCTATAAAGTTGTATTTTATGCTCAAGATTTTTGTATAAGATGGCAAATGTTAATCAATCAGTAAATATAGCCAATTACCATGCAACCCCAGAAACATACATTCCTAGACTACTTTAACCACATAAAAAATGTTAACACAGATGTTATTAAGCCTTTTATTTATGAGACCTATTGTTTTAGCAAACCAGATTGAAAGTGTTATGAAAGGAGAAAATATATAAATATAGATTCTGAAGATATAAATAATTGCCCCCAAATTGTCTTGAAGCTGAGTTCTGTTACAACAGAACCTACTAATGTTTTGCAAAGAGAAACCATTTTCACATGAAATGTTTTTTCATAAAATCACTCGATAATAAAAATAAATGGCTATTTGACTATTGTAAACATATTTTCAGTGTTACTAATATTAGTTTATTAACTTTAATATAACTGCTAATTCTTAACTTATCTTCCATATTCCTAAGTTTTAGGTAAGAATTAGCTAGATCACAAAATATAAAAAGTGAATTCTACGTATGGGGTTACAGAAACATCTTATAATTATCATAAAATAACTCAAATAAATATAGAGAGTGCTCAATAATAAAGACTGAAACTGTAAAATTTTCAAAATTTGAAAACTTCTAGGACATAAAAAATTGATATATCACTCATTATTGATGAACTTGATTATAATACTACAAAGATAGAAAACAGAAACCCAAAAAACCATGAGGAGACCATCCAAAGAATGCTGTATAGGTTAGTTTTTTAAGTCTTGCTGGACTCTTCAAACTGATAGATAAGTTGTTTTAGCTACAAATACAGATATTTATAAGGACATCATTTTAATACTTTGTTTGAATGTTAATAGAACTTGTCTACAATTTGAAGGTAGTTATAAACTATTTATGTGATAATTTCAATGTGATTATTTTCTAATTTGTAAAATATATATTTTGCTTAACCATAAAGTTTTCTCAAACAAGCAATTAGAATTCAAGAAAAAAATCTACTTAAGCATCAGTGTGAAAACTCCAAGTCCTACCTTCTTGGGTTAAAAAAAAAAAAGAAAAAGCACATATGTTTTGAGCTTTTTAATTCAAGAATTTAATTGAGCACATGGAAATGATCCATAGAGATAAGCTAACCTTACAGTAGTGTCCTGAAATTGAACTGTCTCTAATTATTTTATAAACAAATAGTGTTAATTAATTGCTAAAATATATTAGATAAAGGCCACTCAGTTTAGTCCCTTTTTCTAAGGCTTATGATACATGCATTCTAATCCATGAAGCTCATTCAGGCTAGTCTCATTTTTCTATCCTAGCATCTTTTAGATCCAAGTGCTCACACTTGGGAAGTTGTGGTCTTGTATTAAGCTGTGATCTTATATTCCTTCTTTATTGAAAAAAATAGTATATTGATTGCTTTATAAGTAGAAGCAAAACTGAAATCAACCTTTAATTTGTAGGCTACCAGTAGGTATGAAGTTAAATTATTTATTTGCTCATTACTCATTTATTTACTAAGTTTAAAATTTAATGAATTTAAGATCTGCAATTACAGTTAAGTGTCCACAATGTTTTTATAGCTTGTGCTCTAAAAGTTATATTTTATATTCCTTTCTTTTCTTTTAGACAAAACAGATGTGATTCACTTGAGAGTATTTTAACTTCTCCTGATGTCTTATCATAATAGCATTGTTGACTTTTCCCCATTGGCATTTTATAACATATACTCATTTCCTTTTGAATGATAATAATATCAATCAACAATGTAACAATAGAAACCACTAAAGTACCTGCCCACATGCTGCAACATGTGTCTGAGTGTATCGAGAGCCAATTAAATAAAATTCACATGTAATAATTTCACTTTTATAATAGAAATTACTAATGCCTACCAACCCTCAGAATTAGTTATCCAGTCTTATGAAGAATATTAAAAATCTTCATATGCTACATTAATTAGTGCCTAATACATCTATGTCTTTAATTATTTGAAACAAAACAAAGAACTCAAGGCAATATGAAAAGGAAGACATATGGCAGAAGAGCTTGGAAAATATCACTTTTGAAGTCTATTGAAAACAATTAACAAAAGAGTGCTAATTCTAGGCGGGGGTGGGGGTGGGGAATGGAGTTGAAAAAAAGTACCTAAGACTTTGAGGTCTTTATTATGGCCCAGACACTAATTTTATTATCAAACTAATTATAAGTGTCATCTACATTTTACAGAGAGACAAACTAAGAGGTTAGAAGTTTAAGAATATTCCCAAGTATATTCCTACTGTCATCAATGACAGTGCCAGGAAATGAACCCAGGCCTGTCTCCTCCAGGAGCCTAGTGTACTGCCACCTGACCATGGCAAAGACTTTACCTCACAGAATATAAAAACAAGTCATCTTTACATATTTATGGAAAGCAGAAGGATTGTGTGGGGGGAAGACTCAAGCTTTAAGACCAAATAAAAGAAAATTTGAAAGAATCACTGAACAGGAAGTTTTCCTGAGATAGTTAACCTATTTTTGACCCTTTAAATATTAGACTGCTTCTGTTGCAATCTTTGAGTGCTTAAGGATGGTGAAAGTACATATTGCTGTATCACTTAAGCTCTTCTCTCGTAAGTGCTATGATTCAATATGAAAATGCTGATTTGGTTAACTAAGAGAAAAAATATGTATATACCACACCTCATTTCAGAATCCTCAAAGCTGATTCTTATACTTACATGAACTTGCTTCTTGTATGGCATAATTTTCTCCACCTAAGCCACATACTTTATTTTCTACCTCATTGGTTTGTACTAATATAGAGGGCTGGTAGTATTTTTTAAATTTTAACAAGTAAGGATTATGAGAACAATAGTAGAATATAGTCATTTACTAAAATTGACACGATTTTTCTAGCACTTTTTTGTTTGATTTTATAAATTTTACTTTTGAAATAAATCAATGTTCCAAAGAGCAAAGTTATTTTTGCTAAAGTATAGTTTTCAATGTAGTTAAAGTTATTGGTAACTTTTTGTGAATTATTTGTTTAGAAATTTTTATTGTTACTAAAAATTAGGTCTTTTTTTCATATTGTTGATGGTTATACAAACTGAGAATCTGCTTCATTTTTTTCATTTGCCAAAAATCTTGGGAAATGTATTTTTTACTAAAGAAGAATATTATTATAAAATGTTAAGATTAGATTCATTTTTGCTTTGAGTATTTTAGACAAAATTATTCTGCATGAATAACAAAAGCGTACATGTACAGAGTTGTTTTTTTCCATCTTCTCACTCTGAATCTTTAAAAGTACTTCTTAAATTTCCAATGTCTATGCTACAGTTTTACTGATCTTTATTAAAAGTTCATGTATTCATTCTAAAAACTCCATAAATATATGCAAATATGTAAAGGGACTAATTATAAATGCTGAGGAATTCAACACCAGTAAAATGGACTAAGCTATTCCTGATTATGGGAAGGTGAAACAAAGTTTTGATTTTTTTTTCTTTTTCTATTTTTTTTTGTTTGTTTTTGGGGGGGCTGAATAAATTTTTTTAATAAAATCATTTATTTCAGAGTGAAACAGGAAATATTAGAAAAGACAAATATAGCCCTGATATATTATTAAATATAAGCCCTTTTACTTATTAGGAAATAAGTCTCAACAAGCTAAGCAGCTTGCCCATGGTCACATTACTAAGGTGAAACAGGTGCTCTAGTCTAGAACCCAAGACTTCTCTCCACCACACCTTCATGATTCCCTCAAAGGGAAGAGAAGGAATATTTTAATGAGGAAGTAAGAAGTGTACTCTAATGTTTTGTATATTTTAAAACAAATTGGGACCACACCTCACCTCAATGCTGATCATACCTCCCCAACCTGAAAAGTGTGGCCTTCTGAATCATCACCAGTTGCACCTTATGAGCCCTCTACTGCTTGGAGTTTCTCTGTGCAGGTATTTACAGTTCATTGTGTGGAAACAGCTGGCACAGAATTGATCATGTTCTTATCAGACTATATCAAGATGGTAAACCTCAGTCATTAAACTGGCCAGACTTGTTTCTTTTCTGGTGCTAGTGACTGTCATTATTTTACAGCCTCCCAACCCTGACCTGGCTGATACAGATCAGATGGTGACTGAATAGAACCTGCCCCAGTCCGGGTCCATGATGTACTCGTAAGTACTCAGCTTTTCTCAGTAAGAGTTATCAATGGGAACAGATGCTGGCCACTCCTGAGACAGGCTGTGCAGATGCTGCCTCGTACAGATTACTTTAAAAATAAGATTATTTTTATGTGTGTTATTGTATTTTGTGGCTTTTTTGTTGTTGTTGTTCAATGTAAGACTTTTGAAACAAAAGGTGCCATTGTCTTTTCTTTTTAGATAAAGGAAATAGTAAGATGTAGTAGTATGTGAACTGTATTATATTTAACACAGAAAAATCAGTACTTCAAAACATAAAGTGCTTAATATATTTCGTTTAATTTCTTTAGTATTGTCAATAGCATGATGTAAGTTTTATTACTTTTTTTTTGAATTATCTCTTGAGACAGCAAAGCATAAATTGAAGAAGACAATCTATTAGAATTTTTGTTTGAATTTTACTTAAAAGAAAATGTAACAGAAATGGAATTATTGTATCATATGAATTAAATATTAAAATTAATATATAATTATTAAACTAACAAAACTTAGGTTCCATATAACATTTGTCATAATTAAACTCCAAAATAATTGATAAATTAATGATCTTAAGGTAAAAACATTTATATGTATATTTACATTTAGGTAATATCCAGGTATTGTTTTCAGACTCAGAAATGAATAAATGATATTTAAGAGTGATTTCATTCAAACTCCTGCTTAGTCTAAACTTGTTTCTCAAAGAGATGTTTATATCTCTACAGATACAAACTTCCTAGTATTAATCATGATTCTCTGATAATTGCAATTGCTTAGTGATTTGTTTTCAATTAAATAAAATATGTTAAGCCTGTGGGCTCTTGCGCTCTTAAATGAAGAGTGTTCTTCCCCTCCCTATTTTACTTTTCAATAACAGCACGAACCTTAACGACTGTCGATTTCATAAAGCTTCCCCCACAGACCCTTTCATGACAGCACCTTATAGCATAATATCTGTACTTTTTCTTTAATTTCCTCTTTCCCTTCCCTCTTTTCTCCCCTGGTCCATTTCCTCTACTCTAATAATCTCCCCTTTGATTTTTTTAAATGTTAAATACAAGAAAGTATACTTGTTATATACCAAGATAAGGGCAGAACAAGGTAAAATGTGCAGTACATAAAAAATTTTATGTTTAATAAACATTCATATAAATATGACATCTAACAATTTCAGTTTCAAACAGTTAACAAAGAACTTTAAGATCTTTCATGTTCCTTTATTTCAGGATTCTGCAGTATGGCTTTTCTACCAACTGGTTCTTCTCTTCCCAACTTATAGTATCATCTCTACTCACTCACTTTACCGCTCTGAAAGTATCGTTATAGATGTATGAAATGTCCATATTGAAACCTCATCAGCTTTGATTCAGAGTGTATAGGTCTGATGATTTTATGTATCCTTTCTAATTGGATTCCAGACCACTACTGTTTTTAACACACATATTTTTCTAAAGTGTACAGATTGTCATAAAGACAAGATTCACTGAACACATTAGTAAAAGAATTTTGCCCAAGGGATATATAGTCTCCTAGAATAAAGGAGTCATGTGTGCTGTAGCTTCTTAGCAAAGTAAAAAGAGAACCAGCATGATATTTAGATATATTCTAGATCCAATTTTGTGCTTACTTTTCTTACCTCTCTCAAGACTTCACTTTTACCTGTAAAATGTGGGGAGAGTCTACAGCTAAATAAATAGTATGAGGAATTTGCACATTAATGGGACTTGAAATCATTTTTTGTGGATAAACAGGAAAATAGGAAACTGATTTTGGTTTCTTTTGACATTATAAACTTTGTTACATTTAGTAGTAATGCAAAAACATTTGATATTAATTTTGCTATATTTTTAGTAGTAAGTCTAAGTGTTATGTAGTGGAAGTATTTCAGATTGTAAATCTTTGCATGTACCATGTTGTGATGTCAAACATTTCTTCTGTGGATCATGGTCAAAAATATTTTTGAAACACTTTATTAGATAATTTTAAAGTCCTTTCAAATATTTTAAATCTATAATTTCAAACAGCTAATTGCCAGTTAATATGGAGAACATTAACTTAAGGCATAAGTGAGCCATCTAAATTATTCCAGAGTATAGACTATTTAATTTTTTTTCAGTAATACCTACATTTGATGCCCTCCAAAAGTGAGGCAGAGATAAGAGGTATGAGTGCCAGAAAGTAGATCTTGGTGTCAAAAGGCAATTGAATAAGCCACACCTAATGGCACAATCTGATAAATCAAAAATAAGAAGCATAAACAGGGTGTTGTGGGGAGGGGGGGGTAACCTCATTAAAGCTTTTCTAGATATGTAATAATTGAGTTTAATCTTTTAAAAAGTAGAAAGTGGTTGGAGGAAAAGAAAAATGCATTCTTGACTAAGACAACAGAGTCCTTGTAAAAGCTATGAAACTTTAAATATGCTTGCAAATAAATGTTGAAAACTGTCTACTGAAACTAAAGTGATCACTTTTATGAAGAGCTTTGTGTACCAGATTAAAAACTTCTAAACTTTTATACAAGAATTCAGTAAAAATTTAAGCAAAAAGAAGAAATGATGAAATTTGCAAACTAGAACTGTTAGGGGTACCAGTGCACTTGGGTGGTTCCACTGTCATCTGCAGAATTGGAGGAAGAGAGTGGACAGCAGGGAAATTACGTGTTCATGTGCTGTTTCCTCAGCCTGCAATGAGTCTTCCTCCTCACTTTTAATAAGACCCCATAGTCCATAGTCTTCCTTCAAAATTCTAATCAAAGTTTCCGTGCCATTTTTCTCATGCTCTGACATCTTAAGTATTCCTGAAACACAGCCATTCTCCTCAAACTTACATAACACATGTGCGTACTTCTGTTGGCATTCTCTGTATGTTTAGTTACTTGTTTCAAATCAACTCCCCAGTGAACTAGAGAGCTCTCTGTATTACTAGTGCCAAACACTTTGCCTGTAGAGTCTTAACATTTGCATGTTGCTTTATTATTACAAATGACTAAAGCCAAAGAACAGATACTAAAAAAAAAAAAGAGGAAAGGCTAGGAGTAAATGAAATTTTAAGTTTACTTTTTATTACATGTCTATTAAAGAAGGCCTATGAAATATTTGAGATACAGTAATTCAGTAGGTGAATAAAACCGTATAGACAATTTATTCCAAGTAAATTTATGTTTGGTGCTGGATGAGGATTTATTGTTGAAGAGATTAAAGCATCAAATAAATGCTCATAAACGATATTTTAAATTTCATTCATTCATTCAATAAATTCCTATTATACTAGTCTATAGTGTGCTAGAAGTAAATTTACATCTATATGTAAATACCTACAGATGTTGTATATACTCATGTGTTGTGTGTATATAGTGTATGTAAACAAATGTATATAAATGAATACACATGTATAAGATCACAACAAATATGGTCACTACTTTTACAGTGCTTACAATCTTAAAGCAAATAAACAATTAGACAAATCATGTGAATTAAAAACGAGACAATTACAAGATAAAATTTTGTACTTTTTCAAAAAAATTTTGAGTCCTGTGTGGTGGCGCACACCCGTAATCCCAGCAGCTCTGGGGGCTAAGGAAGAAGGATTGTGATTTCGAAGCCAAAGCTGGCGCTAAACAACTCAGTGAGACCTGTCTCTAAATTAAATACAAAATGGGGCTAGGATGTGGCTCAGTGGTCAAGTGCCCCTGAGTTCATTCCATAGTTTGGTTCACTTAATTTCTTTAACTGGTGCCTTTTTAAAAAGTAGATTTTCAGTTTTTCATTCTATGACTCATTCTTGTCTATTTGCAAATAAATGAAAGCTACATTTGTGAAATGTGTTTTTAAAATATTAGATACTGATATAGTTTCCCACTGTGCTTGAAGAAGCCTTGAGAAAATCTAAATAGAACTTCTCACCATCATTGAATGAGTGTAGCAAGACAAAAATGGAAACCAGTATTTTGATGAGAAAGACCATCTCTATGGCTTGCAACAACTGTCTGCAGTAGTCTTTTAAAAAAATATTTTATTTTTGGAGTACTGTGGGATTGGATATGTAGGGGAATATAGCAAGAACATTTTCATATTTTTGAATCATACAATCATTAAACCGTTGTAAAGCCTTAGCATTTTATAGACATATTCAAAATCCAAGTTCAATGTCCAATACAAAGACCATTCAGATACATTGCTATTTGTTGCTGCTTTGGATTCTATACATTATATTTTGTTCCAATAGTGTGTGTGTCCAAACTGTGACTCTTAAAAAAATTCTCCATAGTTTGACATTGTCATTAGATGAGCAGCCCTCATCTTAGGTATCTTATGTAAAGCAAAAATGCATTAATTTAAGATATAACTTTAGAAAATGCATAGTATGATGAACAAGTAAGAATCATATGAAATAGTTTTGCAGATTAAAATTTATTATGTACTAGGTTCCATCTTTCACACTGAATAATATGTGTAAATCTGAACAGGTTGTAGAGAACCGTTGAGCACTGAGTTTGATCTCTTGGTAGAGATATCACCTCGAAGCTATATCAAAGGCATCATCTTAGCTCTCCTCTCTACTACACTGGTGAGGCCCCATTATGACCCTACTGCACGTCTTTCTCTCTTTCTATTCATTCATCCTTCCATGATCATCTTAGCCTTTGGTGGTTACTAGTACTTGATCATAACTTCATTACCATTCTCAAACTTTAGTTGCTTTAAGGGGTATGGGTCACCATTTCTGCTAGGTAAAGGAAAGATCAATTTATTTTTTCATAGCTTTTATATCATATCACTTTTTTAAAAAAGTATGAACTAATGAGATAATATAATTGAGTATTTGGAATATTGTCATATAAATTAGTCGAGGCCAGGTGAAGTGTTGCACATCTGTAATCCCACAGCTCAGGAGGCTGATGCAGAAGGATTGCAAGTTCAAAGCCAGCCTCAGAAACTTTAACAAAGCCCTAAGCAACTCAGATCCTATCTCTAAATTAAAAATATATATATATTTAAAATATGGGGATGTGGCTGGGGATGTGGCTCAGTGATTAAGTGCCCCTGGATTCAATTCCTGGTACCACCCCTATGAAAAATAAATAAACAAATAGTTGAGATAAGTGTCTTTGTCTTTTTCTCAGAATGAGCAGAATTATTTTCACTAGTTAACTCATGAAATCTGTCCTTTTTAGAGAACACAGCCTTAGATTCCTTGCAATTCATAATTCATTCTTTTTGGGGCAATTAATTCTTTCTTAGGATTGCTCCTGTGTTTTACTCCCTTGCCCAATGAGAGAAGCAAGAGTTTAATCAGTACTTTCTACTTCTTCAAAATTGACAAAACCATTATTTTTTTTTCCAGCTCATCTAGTTAGTGACAGCAGCTTAAAAAAAACACTGAACATTACTTGTAACTAAATTGTGGAAACCTGGAAAATATGGCTTATTGATTTCTTCTATATTCACAAACTTATAAACTTTAAATCAACTTTGGAGTAGTTCTGTGTATATCTATTTGTAGTGTGGGGAATGTATATCTTCTAGAGATGTCCATTAGTTAAAAATTTGAATGTCTAAGGTAAAGTTGCAGTTTATTATCAAGGAAACTAATATAATATTTTTATTACCCAACCTGAGCTAGGTATTAATTCTGATATGAATATTCCCAAGGTCAAAGTTAATCATCACCCTGCATTCACACACACACACACACACACACACACACACACACACACACAATCGAAGCAAACCGAGAATTTGGACAGCACTGAAATGTCCATATCTCTCAACCAATAAGAATAAAATGCTCCATATTCATGACTGTCTTCCTGGAAGTTATTTAATAAATTTTACATAATGTACACAGGCATATATCAGGAGTTGTTCTGGGTGACTAGAACTGGAATATCTGCGTGAATTAGGTGCTATCTATGCATTAGAATAATTAACATAAATATTATTTAGAATGGAATCTACTTATTAGAATTGCATTTTCGTTGATTCATATGCTGATATTGAGGAAGCTAATCCTGCATTTATAATATTTAACTGCTTGAACTGCATAGGAGAAAATATATGGAAACTAGGTTCCAAATCCTACAATGAAATATGGCTATCACTATTCCTACAGCTGTGAAGTAAGATTTTTTTTCTGACTGGAATTCCTTTTGGGATTTTATCTACATCCAGATGTAGCAGTATACATTGATTAATGAATCTTCAAGCAAAGTAAATTTCTGTTGATCTATTTACATAAATAAAAGTTGTATCTATCAGAAAATAAGATGTAATAATGGAACCCTAGGTATTCTTATACAAATTCTCTTACATTGCTTAAACTACACAGCACAGAGTTTATAAGTTATCTTTAAAAGATCAGAAGTTTAAATTAAGTTATTATGTTGTTATTCCACAATTCTTGGTATGATTTTATGTTTTTATTTTAAATTTAAATTTAATTTTTTTGCAGTGCTAGAAATTGAACCCAGGGTCGTATACATGCTAGGCAAACACTCTACCACTGAACTACACATTTAGTCCTAGGTAACTTTAGGTATCAATGAACCACTTAATGTACACTCAGACCTTCAACAAATAAAAACCGATTGTTTGAAAAAACTATAAATCTGATGAAATAGCATTTGACTTGTGAGCTTGTTTAGTTAATTAGTCAAGTTAAGGCAACTCAATATTAGAGGGGAAAATTACAAGAATGAGAGGCTCGTAAACTTCTTTGAAGGGAGCATTCTAACCTGCTCATTATCTCTCACATGACCCTTCAGTAATGTGGTGGACAGATTCTGGGACATGCTAATGTTGTTTATTTAATATGTATATTACATGAGTTGTAAATTAGACATTGTTGATCTCTTTTATCTAGGACATTTATATCTTAATCATAGCTCCTCCCTCTGGAGGAGATTGCAAAATGCCACTAAAATACAAAATTTATACCAGGCAATCAAACAGGAAGTTAAGTGAAGAACATTGACTGCTAACTAAAACAACTGTGTTTTAAAAACACATATTTACTTATTTTGTTATTTTGCCAGAAACTGCAGAGCAATCGCACATTCTGTTTGGCATCTATACTTCATATATAAGCACAGATTATATGCATGGAGTGTAAATAAATGTAGATGTAGATATAGAGAGACAGAGAAAGAGAGAGAACTGGGATTTATTATAAATTTAAATTTATTGCAACTCATAGCTCTTTATATAATTATTTAATTTTTAAATAAGAAACAAAATATTTAACATTTTAAGGATAGCTTATCAAAAATATTCAACATCAATAAGTAATACAAATACTTTCCAGAAGAAAGTGTGGCTAACAGTTTATGAAATATTTTTCAGTCACTATTTTAATTCTGCCATTGTATTCTGACATATTCACGTAGACTCAGTTAACACAATTAACAAATATTAAAATTTTATTTCTGGAAAAATGTTTTATTGGGTAGGAGATGAGAATGGTTAAAATTATTTTAATCGGAACAACTGGGTTTGAGTTAAAAAAGATAATTTATTGAGAAAGAATGCATAATAATGCAAGATTATTGGCCAAAAAAATACCAAAGAATTGGGTTAGTTGGTAAAATTAAAAAGAAGTTGGCATGAGAGGTTTGGAGGTATGGATTCAGTCAGCTTGGTTTGTCATATAGAAGAAGAGGTGAGACTTGATATGTACTTCCCTATCATTTTGCATTTTTCTTTTCGATTTTTGTTATGTCAGTATATGAAAATAAAATCTCTGAGGTCATATTCGAGGGAAAAAAATAAATGCTCTGCCTTTTGCCTTATCTGAAGTTTAAACCCTAGGAAAATTCTTGCTGTTCTCCATATTATATTAGAAGGCCTGTCATTATTTGTTCACAGTCTCAGAGAACGAAATAAAACACAATTCTTGATTTGATTGTGGGAAGTTATCATGGTTGTTCTTAATTGTGGTGTGCCAAACATTGAGTTTATCTATGGGAAATTCTGGCAAGCTGTGAGCCTGATGTTCATTCGAGATTCAGATTCATATTCACAGTTGAAATTTTTCTAGTCAATAGGATTTTTTAAGTAACTGACATTTTATATATATATATATATATATATATATATATATATATATATATATATATATATTACTGTATAAAAGAAGCAGAATACAAACCTGTCTTTCAGGAGCTTACATTTTTGTTGAAGAAATAAACTTTGCACACATAAGCAAAAAATAAATTAGCATGCAATCGAGAGTACAGTGTAATAGACTATAAAATACAAGAGGGAAGGACAGAATAATCTTTATAATATGCTAGGATGTTTATATTATAATCATCATGGAAATTATTGCTAGAAAGTTTCCCTTTGTACAGCATCCCAGTTATTACTGAGTTTTTCTAACATTTTCATCTTTACCAAAATTTAAAATATTCAGAGAAGCATGATGCAACTCTATATATTTACAGTATTATTCTTTGATGAATTCTATATGCTGTGACATTGGTAGATTTATTCTGCTTATTTTCACATTCAAATCCAATTTTTCGGAATTTATTTTGCATAGCTCTTTGCTTTATTCCAGGTTGCTCTTTTCCCACTCACCAGTTTTATCAACACTGATTTATTTCAGGATATGAGCTTGTCACACACCTATTCATGTAACATGAGCTGCCTCCTCTGCGTATTCTGCTCCTCCCTCTAAATTTCATATAATTAGATGCTCCTTCAGGTCATCTTAGTTTCAATGTCTTTAGAGACACCTTCCTTAATCCCCTGTTGAGATAAATTTCCCTGTTATAGGCTTATAAGAGCACCTTGCATTTCCTGTGCCATTTTTCATTGTGATAATTAGACACATGTCTCTATGATTTTTTAAATGTGTGCATCTCACTTTAGCTGTAAACTCTGGGTGTGCTTGGTTAAACATTCCAGCTCCAACCAGCAAAAATTTTCAATTATTATTTGTCAAATAAATACATATATGTGTGTGTGTTAACATTCTTTACTAAGCATAGGATTGAAGACCTATTTTCAAAGAATTGCAAGAAATATGTGTAATTAGCATATCCAACATATATAAAAGTTGCTTCCAAATTGCATTAAATATAAATGGAAAGTTTTTTTCTTTAATAAACCTGACCTGCACACTATTGCTTTACCCTTGAGAATAGCTTCCTCACCTTTGGTATTCGAGAAAATTGAAAAACAAATATTTATAATCACAAATTTCTATTCTCCATTTGAAATATGGGGTCCTTCTAGATTCTAACCTAGACATTTCGAAACAATAAGCACTGAAAATTTCTCATGCCATTGTGCAAAATTTAAGTGAACTCTATTTTTATATTTTTTTCCCTGTTATAATTTAGCCTGTAGAAATGGAATGGTCTAAGTTTTACTTCATCATTCACCTAGTAAGAAGAAAGGTCCTAGTTGAAGAGATTCTAAGCAACAACAAAATGACAAGTATAATGCACATGGAATTATGGAAGGATACTTTCCACATAAGCATGGAACCCACCAAGATATTTGCTTGAGAAGAAAATTAGCTTTTCTTTTCTTAGATTTATGGGGCTCATTTTGATTGTAAGTTTGCCTAGCCAATAACTTCACTCCTAGGAGCCCATTCATCTTAATGACATATTGCCAATGGCAACACCAGGAGATGTAGCATATCGTAATCTGATGTCCTTCCTATTATCAATTCTGAAGATTAAATATACCTCAACAGTATTTTAGTTGTCATTTATGGCTTCAATATTTACAAACATATACAAATAATCTTTTTCTGTGCTGATGTTTCCTATCAACACAACTTCTTTTGCTTATTTTAACTCAATTGAAGTATGATTTACATTAGCTTTCTGTCATTGAGACAAAATACCTAAGATACTCAACCTTTTCTAGGAAGGAAAAGGTTATTTTGGTTCATGGTTTGGAGGTTTTAGTCCATGACTCTTTGATCTTGCTGTTTGGGGCCTGTGGGGCGTGACTCATTAAGGCAGGAGCATGAAGTGGAAGAGGTAGGCTCACTTTATAATGGCCAGGAAGAAAAAGAGGGAAGAAGGGGTCTGGTCTGGATGTCTCCTCTAAGGGCACATCCCCCAACATCCTTCTACTAAATTCTATTTTCTCCCAGTAGTGCCACTGTCTAGGGTGCAAGCTTTTAATAGATGGACATTTCTGGGACATTTCAGATCTAAACAAATTGCTGAAAGCAGGTACACATTTGTTTATACTAATTGATGAATTTGAAGATTAGTATATATCCATGAGACTATCACCACAATCAGGGTTATAAGTTTGTCCACCATCTCCAAATGCTCTTTTCTTTTAAAGCCCTTTTATTTTATTTTTTTCTATTTAAGACATTTTTAAATGATCTTTTCTTTTGTGGTCTGAGTAATGAACATAAGATCCACCCTCTTAAAACAAACTTAAAACTATAGAATACAGTATTACTAACAATATGCCCTATGGTATAGTAGATCTACAGAACTTACTCATCTTGCACAATTGGAACTTTGTACCCTTTGGCTGAAGCCTTCCATGTCCCTCCCCCAAATTCCTGGCAACCAGTATTCTACTCTCTTATTCTGTAGAAGTTTGAGTACTTTGGATTCCTCATATAGTGGGGTCATTCAGTGCTTATTTTTGTGTGTCTGGCTTATTTCACATAGCATGGTGTTTTCTAGTTCCAAATATGTTATCACAAATATCAGGATTTCCTTTTTTAAAAAAGCCAAATAATCTTTCCCTCTATGTACACCACATTTTCTTTATCTATCCACTCATTGATGGACATTAATGTTGTTTCTATATCTCAGCTATTATGTATGATGCTGCACAAAACATGGGATGCAAAGATCTTTTTGATATCCTCACTTCAATTATTTATGGTTTCAGGTGTGGAATTAGTAGATTAAATGGTAATTGTATTGTGTGTGTGGTGGAGCAAGTGGTTCGCCCACGCTATTGGCGATCAAACCCAGGGCCTTCTGCGTGCTAGGCAAGAATTCTACCACTGAGCTACATTACTGATTATTTTTTATTTTTTATTTTGAGACAAAGTTACAATGAGTTGACCAGGTTGGCCTTAGTCTTGCTATCTTCCTGCCTCAGTCTCCCAGGTGGAAGGGATTATAGGCATAAACTACCATGCCTGGCTTTACTTTTAATTTTTTAAGCAAACTTCATTCCTTTTTTAATAGTGGCTAAAACAATTTATATTTACACCAACAGTTTACAAGGGTTCTCCTTTCTCCATGACTTCACTAGCACTTGTTGTCCTGGCTTCCTTCCTTCCTTATTTCCTTCCTACCATCTCACCTTATCTTTTCTCCCTCTCCCTCTCCCTCTCCCTCTCCTCTCCTCTCCTCTCCTTCCCTCTCCCTCTCCCTCTCCCTCTCCCTCTCCCTCTCCCTCTCCCTCTCCCTCTCCCTCTCCCTCTCCCTCTCCCTCTCTCTCTCTCTCTCTCTCTCTCCCAATCACATCATCATTATATGTTTAACCTTATTACAAATTTCCAAACCATTTTCTAGGAAGTACCATTCTGCATTTCCAATGCCAATGTGTAAGTGCTTCAGTTATTTTCCATTAAAACAAAAAAGACTTTCACTTCGGTTCAGTAGTGGATTGTGTATTTCCTCTCTAAGAAATATTTTCTTGCTTCAGGGTCAGGAATATTCTCTTCTGTGTCTTTTTATAAATTTTATACTTTCAGACAATGTTGGAAAATCCAAAAGAAATTCTAAAGTTTATATGGAAAAGCAGATGACTGAGGTTAGCCAAAGTAATTTTGAAAAAGAAAAAGGTGAAGGACTCACATTTTTCTGATCACATTTTGTGGTTTCCTTCTGAGAATCTATAGTTCAATTTTGGGATAATTGTCAAATTTAACAATATTGAGTTATTAAATCAATGAACATGATATATTGCTCGATTTTTAATGGTTTTCTTTTTTTAATCAATGTTTTAAAGTTTTATATATATATATATATATTTTACAAATTTTATTAGATTCATACATAAATACTACATGATTTTCAATGTCATTGTAAGTTATTCTGCTTTTGTAATTTCAGTATCCATATGTTCAGTAAGAGTATATGAAAATAGTTTGATTTTTTATATATGACCATCTACCTTTGTAAATTTATATATGAGTCCTTCTATGGTAAATTCTTGGGAATCTTCTATATAGTAATGTTAATAAAAGCAGTTTATTCCTCTGGGGTTTTTAAAATTTCTTTTTCTTGCTTTTCTGCATTTGCTAGGACTTCCAACATGAATAGAAGTAATAAGAGCCAACACCCTGCTTTGTTTTCAATCTCAGGAAAAAGCATTCAACATTTCATCATTCTATATGTTACAGAATTTCCTTTGAAGACCTTTATCAAGTTAAAAATTTCTCCTCTCTTTCTAGTTTGGTGAACATTTTTGTTTTGTTCTTTTTTAAATTTAAATCACAAAATAGTCTTAGTTGAATTTTGTCAAATACTATTTCTGAATCTATTAAGATGATCACTTTTTATTTTCTGCTTTTATTTGGTTTGATTTGGACTGTAAATAGGATGAGTGATAGTGATAAATTTTCAAATTTTAACTAACCTTGCATTCCTAGGATAAATTCCACTTATCTTTATGTAATAACCATTGTAAACATTGCTGAATTTCTTTGGCTAATATTTTGTTAATTTTTTAATTTATTTGATTATAGGAATTTGTCAGATTTTGAAAATAATGTCTTTGGATTTGCTGTCAGAATAACATTCGTAAAAAACATGGGAGGTGTTCCCTTCTTTTCTGGCAGAGTCTGTTTTAATTGTTATTATTTTGAGGCATGTAATTTGCATCCTGTTGAATGAGCTTTTGTAGATTGTGTATTTCAAAGATTTATCTCCTTCATCTATGTAAGTGAATTTATTGGCATCAAATTTTTCATAATATTCCTTTATTATCCTATTGATGTTCAAAGAATCTATAGTGATATTTTCCCCTTCATCTTTTCTTGCAATTAATTCTAGGTAGTGATTTGTAAAATTTCATATAAGGTTATAAAGACCTTTTATTTTAATTGATTTCTTTATTTTTTTCTGTTTACAACTTCATTTGTTTCCAATATTTATTATTTCCTTTATTCTGCTTTTTTCTTGGTTTACTCTGATGTTTTTAATGTATTAAGGTGGAGACTAAATTATTGTTTTCTTCTTTTCTTAGGTAAGAATTTATAAGTACAAAATTTTCCCTAAACATTGCCTTAGGTACATCCAATAAATTTTTTGAAATCTTTTTACTTAATTCAAAATATTTTTTAAGGTCCTTGAGTCTTTGTTTTAAAAATAAGTCATTTAGAATAATAATATTTAGTTTCCCAATATTTGGGGAATTTTCCAGTTGTCTTTATGTTAACAACTTGTAATATAATTCTTTTATGATCAGAGAACATATTTTATAAGATTTTTAAAAATTTATTGTAGTGTGTTTATAGACCAGATTTTGTTCCTTTTTGGTGAATGCTGCATATGCAGTGGAAGAATGTATACTATACAGTTGTTGGGTGGAGTGTTCTATACACATCAACTAAAGAGAAAGATGGCTAATAATGTTGCTGATTTATTACACGGCCTTACTATTCTGTTCTACGTTTTATCAGTTAATGAGGAAGCGTGTTGACTTCTTAAGTTACAAATGTGTATTTATTTGTCCTTTTTATCATAACTGTATTTGTTTCAAGTACTTCGAAGTTTTGTTGTTTTTTGTGAACACATTTAAGAGGGTTATGTCATTGTTATTTTGGTGAAGTTACCCTCTTTATGATTATGTATCTTCTTTCTTTGGTCGTTGGTAAATCTGTTGATTTAAAGTTGATTTTGTGTGATTTTACCATAACCATTGTAGCCTTCTTTTGATTGGTGTTTATATAAACTATATTTTTTCTGTCCTTTCACTTTTTAAATTATCTTTATATTAAAAATTGATTTGTTGTACATAGCATATAATTGGTCTTTCTTCTGTTGTAGTTAAAGCTTCGTCCCAGGGTTTCATAAACTGACTTCCAGACCACTCACGTATAATCGAATCAAGCCTTTATTGAAGCACACCTGTGGTGGCTGACCAGAACATAAAGCTATTCCCCTGATCAGCCCCGAACAATTGCAAAGGCACTCCTTATAAGCCTGAAAACCGCAAAAGGGGTGTTCAGGGGGTCTAGCCAATGCAAGCAAGCCAGGTTACAGAAGCAGGACAGTGCAGTCAAGTGGAGGGAAGCCTAACCAATCACAGTTAGCCCAGTCACCCCAGTTACAGAAACAGAGCCCTGTTACCCTAGTTACAGAAACAATACCCCATTAGGTAGTTCCGTGTTCTTAAAGGTTTCTATAGCAAAAGGAAAAGAACATCTTGCTCCAGTCATGACTCTTCTACTTGGCATGGTTGTTTTACAGGATGAAGTCATAAAACAAAATGGAGTCACATTTGCTCCTACTATCACACTTCTATATTACTTGGACAATCTCTGCCTTCTAATTGGGATTTTAAGATCATTTACATTTAATATAATTGTATGCCTGGATTTGAATCCAACTGTTTTTCTGATTACTTATTTTTTTCTCATCTGTTCTTTATATACTTTTACTCTTTTCTAACTTATTTTGGACTAATCAATTATTTAGATTTTCCATCATTTCTATTTTGGCCTTTAAGTTATAACTCTTTCTTAAAATTGTTAAATGCCATTATATGATTTACTATATTTTTTTCTTAAGAATTATTTTTAATATTACCCACATCATCAAAATTCAGTTGTCAGTATTTGAAGCATTCTTAGGTTGTTGAACATTTTATTCCCCTTACAATATACCTTTTAAAATTTTTATAATTTTACTTTCAAATAATATTATATTACTTTTTATAATATAAAAGTGTATGCTACATTAATTTTATTTCAGTCCTTGTGTTATTCCTTGCATGCATTTTTCTTTTTCTCATATTATAAGTCTCACCATACGTACACCCCAAAATTGTTAATAATTTTGCTCTGTTTATACTATTATCTTTTAAAAGTAATTAAAAATAATGAAGTTATCCATCATGCCTACCACTATTTACTAGGCTCATTAGGTACACTCTGTTTCAGGGTTGTTGCATAAGGTATTGCCCCTACCTGAGAACACGTTTCTCCACCCACCATCTGCATGTGTTATTCATGCAATTAATTATGGTCTTACTCAAGTGTCAGCTTCCTAGTGAGAGTTTCCTTGACCACCCTTTAATTCCAGCTATCTGGATCACTATTAGGCTTGCTCTTTCTTTTTTCGTCCATAGGAATTGCCATTATCTATTATGCCATGTATATTTTCCTCATTTATTTGTTTACTGTTATTCTGACTTATTTTGGACTAATAAATTTGAAATCTTTTTACTTAATTCAAAATATTTTTTAAGGTCCTTGAGTTTTTGTTTTAAAAATAAGTCATTTAGAAAGAAGAATAATATCTAATTTTCAAATATTTGGGGAATTTTCCATTGTCTTTATGTTAACAACTTGTAGTATAATTCTTCTATGGTCAGAGAACATATTTTATAAGATTTTAAAAAATTTATTGTAGCATGTTTATAGACCAGATTGTGTTCCTTATTGGTGAATGTTGCATATGGAGTGGAAGAATGTATCCTTTGTAAACTATATTGGGGTGGGTTTTATCTGTTGTGTTCACTGGTATTATCCTTTTGCCTAGAGCGTACAGCAGGTAACTATTTGCTGATTGAAAAATTGGGGAAATAAAGGTTGAACGAACACTATTGGAACATTAGGTTAGCATTAAAAGCATGATTCACTGATTGTTGGTCTATGTAATGGTCTAAATGTTTGTGCCTCTGCCCACCCCTACAAAATTTATATGTTGAAATCCTAATCTTCAAGGTAATGGTATTAAATTAAGCCTGTAGGAGTTGGTTAGGTTTTAAGGGTAGAGTTCTCATGAATGGGATTAGTGCCCTTATGAAAGAGACCAAGGGAGCTTTGTCACTTCTACCATGTGAGAACACCGAAAGAAGTTCTTATCTATGAGCTAAAATTGGGACCCTCACTAGATGTTGAATACCTTGATCTTGGACTTCCCAGCCCTTAGAACTGTAAAAAACAAATTTCTGCTTATAAGCCACCCAGTTATGGTATTTTGTTTTAGCAGCCTGAATAGATCATGACAATCGATATTGAAAAGTGTTTATGCTTCGTTAAATACTTAATTTCCAAATACATAGGCTTCTTTTAAATATTAGAGGCCAGTACAACATCTGTCATTACATTGTAATAACTCTGCTTTTAATAACAAAAAGGAGGTGTATCAAAAAAAAAAGAATGAAAGAAAATGGCATTATTCCTGCAATTATTATTATGAGTCTCTAGAGCAGTTTTAAAATAATGAGTTTCAGGGTTGATGTTATTATGACTAACCTGTGTCCATAAGTGGTTCCATGAAGTGCAATTCAAACTAGTAACTTATTATTGTAAGAAATTTTACTGAAGCCTGGTGTGGTGGTGCACGCCTATAATCCTAGCAGCTCAGGAGGCTGAGGCAGGAGGATTGTGAGTTCAAAGCCAGCCTCAGCAAAAAAGCGAGGTGCTGAGAAACTCAGTGAGACCCTGTCTTTAAATAAAATACAAAATAGATCTGGGGATATGGCTCAGTGGTTGAGTGCTCCTAAGTTTAATCACTGTTAGAAAAAAAAATTACTAAAATGCTCACTAATGCAACAGTTTTATTACCAGTCCTATCTATCTTTTACACAGATTTTTAAAATATTTTAAAATTACCAACTATGATGCAGGTGCTTCATAAACTGCTTCCCCTTAGAGTTAAATGTTGGGTAAATTGAGAGGAGTTAAATTTTTTTCCATGTGGCTTCATTGTGCAGAACAAAACAGATGAGTGTTATGTAACTCCTTCCTTCAAGATACTTAAACCAAGTGACCAAAGGTCTCTTCCTATATATGTATATTTGAAAAGTAATTACATGTAGTACTTGTCTTCCTGAGTCAGTTTTATTTCAGTTAACATAATGATTTTCAGTTCCATCCATTTTGCTGTGATTTTGTTCTTCTTTATGACTGAATAATACTCCATTGTGCATATATATCACAATTTCTTTATCTGCTTATCCATCACTGGGCATCTAAGCTGATTCCATAACTTGGCCATTGTGAATAGTGCTGTAATAAACATGGGTGTGCAGGTATCTCTTTTTTAATGCTATAATCATTTCCTTCAGATAAATACTCAGGAGAGGTACAGCTACATCATATGGCAGCTCTATTTTCAGTTTACTGAGGAAACTCGCCACTGGTTTTCTCTCACACATACAAAAAAAAAAATCTAGGGAAAAAAAAACAGACAACATGAATTAGAAAGGGAAGTATTGGGGGACAGGATGGAAATGGGAGACTGATAAGAGAATAATAAAAAGGGTAGATATGATCAAAGTATGTAACGTATGTGTAGAAAATGTTACACAGAAACCCATTATCTTGTACAATATATACTCGTGATTATAATAAAAATTTTATATAAAAAATTAATTCCAAAAAACTGAATATATCTTTGGCAGAAACTTGTAATTCTACCTAGTGAAGAAGTTTATACATTAAAATAGTGAAACAGCAATAGGTGATTTTTTTATGAAAAACAATTGGTACAAAGCTTAGTTCATTCCCTCATCAAATAGTTACTTAACACTGACAACTGTCTGCTACTAAGCACATATACTTTAATGAAGGAGACAGAAAATAAGCAAATATATGTCAGAATTTAGGTAGTAATAAATAAAACTAAGAAGAATAAAGACCCAGAAGCAACCTGTGCTACTTTAAGATAGTTGCTGACATCTACTCTGAGGGGATTTTTGAATGGTCACCTATAAGGGAATAGTGATACCGCCACTTATCGGTGACAAATTCTGCTCCCTCACATGTTGAAGTATAACATTAGAGAAGCACACTAAAGCAAGCATATAAAGCAGGGTTTATTTAAAAATGGGTAACATAGACTTATCCCAGGAGGGAGAAGGGGGCCATAGCTGGTATCCTGGTATCCCAAGAAGCGAGCTGTTCTGCCTTTTTATGTGTCTCAGGCTTCCTTTGTTCTCCTGCTCTCTTCCCCTTATCTTTCTCCTTCCTGTGTAGGTGACTAGACCCAGAAGATGCTTGGTGGGATGGCCAATAGTGAGAAATAGATGGACAGGGGAAGAGCTGGATAGAGCAGCCCAGGACAACTTTAATTAATTAACAACTTTATAACTCCCTGTAGGGAGGGGCAATTCCTGGGACAGGTTGCTCTAGCAACAGGTTGGAGCAGAGGCAGGTTATCTTAATAGGGTGAAGAAAGGGCTCTGAAGGAATTACGTTTCAATTCCTCCATTCTCAGGATCTGACCCTTGTCTATCTGCCTGTCTACTTCTGGCTTCAATAGGATGCACACATTTCTGGGGAAGGAATGTTTCAAGCAAAAGAAGAAAACTTTTAGTGTTTTAAAACAAGAATTAGTGAGTTAATAGCATTTTAATAATAGCAGTAACTTTTATAACACTTTATTGTTTTGCCTCCTTTTATTTTCACAAGGAACTTATAAAGTAGGCACTGTTATACTCATTTTGCAAATGAAAAGTGTGAGGCATAGAGAAGTTAAATATCTTACCTAAAAATCACACAGCTAGTAAGTGTCAGGTTAGAATTTACAATATAACAGCTTGACTCAGGAATCTGTGCTTCTCATCACTATGCCATATTCTTTCTCATCTAATCTGTCAAAACAAAGTCCATGCCAGAGAGCAGATCACAATCAAAGACAGTCCATCCTTGCTTAAATTCCACTCTGCCACATATCTGTGGGTTGAACACTGAGGAGCAAGAGTCTGAGTGTGTGGATATTACTAAGAGTCACAGATTCCCTGTGCATTCAAAACTGAAATAATATGAACATTACATTTGTTTTCTGTTGGTAACTTTTTTCCATTACCATGCATGTATCACTGTGTGTTAAGGAAGATCATTAACCTCAGTTAACCCATGCTAAAGAGATGTTAATGAAGAGATGACACTAATCACAGACTTTCCCAGAAATGAAAGCTTTTTGGCAAGAAATAGAGAGGACTGTGCCCAAGTAGAATATCTAATGCATATCTATACTCCAGGTTGAATACAAATATGTTAAGACATGTGTAAGACATAGAAAGAATTTCTCCTCAGGGTTGCTGCTGTGGCAACATCTGATTAGCACCCCGATATTTATGTTGCACATAGAAGGGTGTATAATTTATGTTTTGTTATTTACATTTCATTAGTACCAGGGATAGTAACACACTTAAAACTTCATCTTGGTTGCATCGGTTACCTGACTGATTTACTTCACCCAGTTCAAATTAATTGTACAGTGTTTCCTTGTAACATTTTAATGACATCAGAAACAAACATGGGAATCAGCCCAATGAGAAAGTCCTTTAAGGGTGATCATAAAGATTTGAATAATATTGTCATACTTTATCAAAGGTTATTTGCAAAGTACCCACAAAAGAGCTTCCCATCTGTACTTAAATTCTTTCCCAAATTATCCTTCTTTCCATGTTATTGAGTCAAATTAATATACAAATTCATTCAACAAAAACTCTTGTGTCTCTCTTACCAAGAGGCATCACATGGTTGATTTTAAAACAAAGCCAAACCCTTGAATTCTAAATGAGCAAAAGCAGGCATCAAGTTTACAGGGGTTGTGGTTTTCTCATTTACATTTCTCTGTTACATAATTCCTATTAATACTTGTCAATTTTTGAAAGATACGTGGAAATTGCTTTCTTGGCATGTCCTTGACATTTTCCCCATGGCAGTAAAAATACTTAATCATGGAGTTTGGCTTACTAGTAAAAGGAACTGTGAATGTCCAACTGATTTTAATTTATTTGACAACAGAGACCTTAGGTTGTTTATTAGTGAAGAGCCAGTGCCCAGAATAGTGCTAAGCACACAGTAGGTGTTCAGTTAAAACAACTTGGAGCAATTACAGAGGTTTATTCAAAAGGATTAGATCCATGTTGTATATTCTAATAAAATAGCAAGTGTAATAAATGTAAACTTTGGGAATGCATGTCTAAAAAGCAGCATCAGTCTAATTCAAAGTGAGAGGAGATTCCTCATGAAGTTAGGGAGAAAGGGTTTTTAATAATCATCTAGACAACATTTTGGTGGTGTTACGATAAAGGGTATTTGAGCATGGATGATTAAAGTTGATAAATTATAACATGTTTTTATTATACATTTTATGATTATGTAGGAGTCCTGGGTAAAATCAAGAAAGGAGTCCTTCCAATCCTTAGTCCCATACTTAAAGTTCATTTATATCTGCTGATTATATCTGCAACCAGGCTCAGAAGAAGTAGGTCTTTTTATCTTGTTTACATCTCAGTCTTTCTTTTTACATTGCTATAGTTTGGGTCTCTAATGTCTTCTAAAGACCCATGTGATAAACGTTTAGACCCCAACTTGGCACTTTTAGAATGTGGTAGAGTCTGAGATGTAGTGCCTCCTGGGTGAGATCAGGTGACTGTGGGCATATCTTCCAGGGGGATTTGGGGACCACAGTTTATTCCTCTGGTTCTGCTTTCCATCTGTGCTAAGGTTAGGAGCTTCTCTGCCATGCCCTCCCCCCATCACATGCTATCTTACCACAAGCCCCAAAGCAATGAAGCCAACCCAACCACAGATGGAAACCTCCAAAACTGTAAACCAAAATAAACCTTTTTTTATTAAGTTCACTATCTGAGGTATTTTATCACAGGGATGGAAATCTAATTAATGCATACCTCTTCTGAGACCTCAGGACAGAGAGGAAATAAATAGCCATGGCTATAATTACTGCCTGTCTCCTTATTTTCAAACAAAACCAAGACTACCCAGGAGTTTCCTATGTTGAAAAGACTTTATAGATATGGCACCTATAAAATGAAGATGTGTTCCTTGGGTGCATGGCAGGTAAAGGCTTGAAAATCAAGTGTAAGAGAAAGGAGCGAAGGCTATGTGCTGGATTAGATTGATAAGGGCTCCATCATGGATGACCTTCAAGTTTGCTAAGGAGTTGGTATGTCGATGTGAACTTCAGCAGGGCTCTCACCAGTGTGAAGATCATATACTGGTAAAGTTCAGTATATCCTCTCCATTTCAAGACAGCTGTGTTTTGAATCTGTATTATTCCACGTACGATTAATTTGAGAAATGAGTCTCATCACTTTTGAAGTGTTTCAAAGCCACTAGATCATCACATATTCCCCTGTTCAGCTAAACACCTTGGAATACTCCTTAACAATTCTCTATCACACTCTGCAACCAATACATCAGCATGTTCTGTCAGCTATGACTTTGATCTATGTTAGGAATCAATGATATATTCTGATCTCCTCACTTAATATCCTAGTGCAAGTATCCATGGTTTCTCACCTGAATTATTGCTTTACTACTTCCACCTTTCATCCAAAACCCCCATGTATTCTCCACAGGATGGTTTTTTTTTTTAAGAATCATTTCAATCCACTCATAAAAACCCTTCTTACTGAGAATAAATTGAAGAAGTCCTTATCATGGCCTGCCGAATTACAATCTGGTCCATAATTATCCCATTGTCTTCCTTTCTCTACTTGCCCACTGTACATTAGCCACACAGACTTTCTGTTCTCCTAAAAATTCACCTAGTTTTCTCCCACCCTGGAATCCATATACTTACCTGTTCTTTTTGCTGGTTGCACTTTCCCTTTGGATATCTGCATGGTTCTATTCTTCACTTTGCTCATGTCTCTCTTAGCTTTTCAGTGTTCTTCCACCTCCCACACTGCACTCCATTTGTTCTCTAGCTTTCTACGTGGAACTTTCATTTATACATTGTTTATTTTACATTCTGTGTTTCCCACTGGGAGACATAAGGTATAGTCTATATCCACAGTACTGTTATATCCTTAGGACCTCAAATAGTGTCTGAAACATAATATTTAGTGAATTTTTGCTAAATGCACATGTGTTGAGTGAAGGAGATCATTGCATTCATGTAGCATGCTTTTCTGTTCTTCACAATATGTTTGTCATGGTTACCGTAATGTCTTCTTGAACTGAAAAATGTAATCATTCTAGTATAACTTATGTAGTGATCCAGAAAATTAAAGATTTTTAAAAACCCTGATAGGTTTTTGAGGACATAGGAAAACTAAATAAATGTTCCTCATACTTACATAAAGTAAATCAAATCACTAAATATAGTTGCTCATGTAGTTAGCATCAGAAGTGGAACTGACCTTTCAAATACTGTTGTATGGGTGGAGTTCACTTCTGAGTGCTTACAAGATGGTAAACATGATTCAGAAGGTCAGCTCCAACAGACGATGGATCTTGTCTGAATCTAGAAATCCAAACATTAGTAAAACAATTTTTTAAGTAATTTTTGGAAAACTCATGAAATCATTGTAACTAATTTCTTAAAATGTCTTATATTATATTCTGTGAAAATAGAATTCAGTTGGACTAATATCTTCCCCCCACCATTCTCAGCACTTTCCATATCCTAATAAATACACTAGATACCATGTAATTTCTGTTCATACTTTGAAATTTTGTCCTTCCATTGTCTGTCATATTAGTCATTTCCAGATGAGAGGAAGATAATTTAATGACTAAACCATCCTTGAAATTCCTACAGTCTTCTCTCACATTACCTGTTCTAGATGCTTCTGAAGTCATTAATCATCATGAGGAAGTGGAGTTTAAAATGAAACTCCATGCACCGCGTCTGTTGATGGGTGAAGTCTGTAAGCTGCAGGTCTCCTCAGTTAAGAACGCCTTTTTTAGTGTTAGCAGCTAATCACAGAAGGGAGGGCCCGCCCCCGTCCTCATTTGTCCTGACCCCCTCGCCAGCAAGGAAGACACGACACAGGATTCTTCTTTCAGCGGTTTATTCAGGCCTTAACTCTAGGTTTCTCTCAAGCGCTCTCTCTTCCGCACCCACACACAGCCTAATAAAGCTTACTCAAGTCCAATCCAAAGCTGCCACGTGGGGTTTTCTCATAGGGTATTGAGGGACAGCGCGCCAACTCTTCCTAATAAGGAGTTGTTTACCAAGATCCACAACGGAGACCGGCGCCATCTTCTAATGGCGGCAACGGTCTACAAACACGGCTCACCACACTCATTGGTTCCAAGGGTTGCACTGGCAAAGCCCATTCTTCTACACTATTGCGTGGCACGTGGCAGCTCTAGGCATTACGGCTCTAAATGGTGGGCTATGCCCTCCAGTATTGTAATAGAGTCCAGCAGCTCATCACCAACTTCTTTCCAGGTTCTTGTCTTGCAAGTTCAAAGAATGAAATACATGGGCCAATGGAAGGCAAGAGTGAAAGGACTAGGATTTATTTAAGTGTGAAGAATAGAAACAGAACTCTTCCAGCGGGAAAAGGGGACCTCTTAGCAAGTTACTGGCTGAGTGTGCTAGTCCAGGGGTTTATATATAGCACTTGGGTCAACCCTATCGGTCCAAACTGATGCTAATCAGGGTTTGAAAAGCACTAATACTACTGATTAATTCTTGAGTCTGAACTTCCATTTAGGTCTGCCCCATTTCCATGTTCTCACTGTTGTTCAGGAAGGGAGTGTAGTTTGAGGTCTATGAATGGTGGTTGGATGTCATAGTGTGACAGGTCGAGGTGACCTGCCTTGTTTCAGCCCTGGCTTGCCATGCCTCAGGTCCACACTAGCATGGTGGGTTCTGCAAAGCTGCTGCCTGTGCTTTAGCCCACCTAAGCCATGGCTCCACAGCTCCAGGACAGCTTCATGATACAGAATGTGCCTCCATGTGCCTTTTGGCACAGTTTTCATAGTCCTCTGATTTATGCTCCTTGTCTTTGAAATTCATATCAAGTCCATAGGAAATTTTGCCTCATCATGAAAATACCAATGCCATCACAACTTAAATGGATGTTATTAGTTTAAATGCTGCAATAACACAATTAGTTCCTCACCACTCCATACCTTTTTTTTAATGTCTGACTGGATTATTTCAAAAGATTGTCTTTAGATGCAGAAATTCTTTCCTGTGCTTGATCTAGTATGTTCTCAAAGGTCTCAATTGTGTGTGTGTGTGTGTGTGTGTGTGTGTGTAACATTCATTGATTTCTTCAGATCCAAAATTTTTATTTGGTTCTTTGTTATAATATCTATCTCTATTGAATTTCTCATTCAGATCAGGAATCATTTTCTTGATTTTGTTGAATTATCGGTATGCTCCTGTTGCTGAATTTTCCTAAGATCATTCTTTTGAATTTCAAGCATCTCATACATTTTTTTTTCCTTTGGGGTCCATGTTCCTTTAGAGGTGTTATGTTTCCTTAATATATCATGTTTCTCGTGTCTCTATCTATGCATGTGATCAAATAGTCACTTATTCCAACTTTATGGAATACTTTTCAGCATGAAAGACTTCCTGTAGCTATGTTATGGAATTTAGTTGGGTGGGTGCTTTGGCTTTGGTTCTGTGAGTACAGTAGTGTAGCCTCCATGTGATTTTCACTTTAGCTGCAAGTTTCTCAGTGGGCTAGATGGCAGATGTTTATAAAGGTAGTCCTTTGATTTTGCTGGGGCTGCAGAGAGGGTTGATCCTCAAATCTTTGGGAGCATTTTCTGAGTGCAGTGGGACTGGTGGTGGAAGGGTGGTGGAGTCACTAGAGGTAGGAGCTTCCTGGTGGGCAAGTCTTCAGGCCTTGGAGGGAACACACATAAGATCTTCTGGTCTTGAGAACAGCCTCATTGTTCTGCTGGATACTTGTTCCTTGGAGTTGAGGCCATTGTGCAGGCTAGGGTGCTGGGGTCATTGTTGTACTGCTGGGTCTGGTTGAGGTCATGAAGTTGTAGTTTTCTGTGTGATAGAATAAGAGTAGAGCCTCAGGGGTTGGGCGGATGTAGTGACTACTCCTCTGGGGGAGGATGTATTGTAGCAGTGGTTCCATTCTCAAGATGGTGCCATACTGGGTAGAAGCTTGGATCCCAGGAAGCTGGGGACACAACGTAAGATCTTTCTCTGGAGCAAGGCAGCTTCCAAAACTGGGCTTGGGGTCTGTGAGGACTGCAGGACTCTCCTGTAGTTAGGACTATAAGTATCTGCCATTGTAATGGAGGCTGGTGGGGATTTTGTGCTTACCTTTTCCCTGCAATGGGGAGTCCCCCTGGCTGTGAGCTGATCCAAGCTAGGAGCCAGGGTCATAGCTGCAGAGTGCCTCTTGCCCTTCTCTATGCTGCCATCCTGAGTTTCCATGCCACACGGGGGTCCCTATCAATCCCCTGCTCAATTGTGGTGGTCTCCTTCAGAAGCTTTCCTTGAAGTATAATATTTTTTTGTTTGTTTCTTTATTCATTTGTTTGTTTTCATACTATGGAAAGTAACTAAGCCTGGAGTATATCTTTTCAGCTGTTCTGATGAATCACTCTGCTCTCCTCTTTATTATACCCAGTTGTGGAGGTTCCCAACTCTTGCTTTCCACCACTCCCAACAGCCTTACCACAAAAAGAGCTTCCAAAGGGAAGCCCACAGCCTGTACCTGAGCTAAAGACTGTTTAAACTACCAAAATAGCTTCTCAAATTGTCTTAAATTTTTATTTCTAATTCTTCATGTGGTACATATGGCTTTGGTTTATTGTTGTGCGGTTTTGTTTTTTTGTTCAATTTTATCTCTAATCCTTTTGAAGGGTACTGAAAAATACTTCTAATTTGTGGGATCTGCAAGCAATTTATTTGAACTCCAAATAAACTCAGTGGTCATATTATTTAACCAGTTTCATTTGGGCTAGAAAACTTCCTTTGTCCTTCAAAGGCCTGCTCAGCTGTCACATCTGAGCAGGAGTATTTGTATATTATTCACTATATTTCTAATATTTTCCCTTAGTGATTAAAACATAGTAGATGGTTCTAAAATAATTGTTCAATTTTAAATAATAATAACTCTTTCATTACTTAGCCTATAGATATAAACAAATTTTCTGAAGCTAGGATTTAGACTTAATTTCTTTCATTCAACATTTGTTCATTCATTCATTAAAATAGCAGAAATATTTATGTCAGGAATTATGCTAGATACCATGGTTAGATACAAGAAAGTGCAGCACATTGTTCTTTTCTATGATTTCTGTTAATTCTGTTCATATAGTTCTTTAAGTTTTGTGAAGTATCTTGATAATTTATTCCTCACAATAACCTTGAAGAGGGGATATCATAATCCTAATTTCATAGATGAGGGATTCTTAGAGAATCCATACATGGGAAAAGAGAATTGATACATGAACAGACTTGAACCTAGAATTTCTGATGCTAAATTTACTGCTCTTTTGAACTGTTTTCATATGTACTACATTACTACAAACTTTAAAGGATTATTTCTCTGCAAAGTACCAAAAAGTTTTTTTTTTTAAATATTTATTTATTTATTTTTAGTTTTCGGCGGACACAACATCTTTGTTTTATGTGGTGCTGAGGATCGAACCCGGGCCGCACGCATGCCAGGCGAGCGCGCTACCGCTTGAGCCACATCCCCAGCCCCAAAAAGTTTTATTTTGTTTCTGTATTTCATTTATTGAGCAAAATTTTTAAATGACAGGGACTTCTAAAGATGGTAGTTGTTTTATATATTATCTCAGCACTAATATAATTTCACAACACTGCCATTTTGCTTTGTATTTACTTTAAATTATTAAAGAAAAAAGTCAAACTAAACTATAAACACTTCTGGGCTTATATATTCAGGAGATTTTTAAAGCAGAAATGTGAGTATTTTTTTAAATATCGTGGGTTTGTTACTTCAGCCTGAAGCTCAAGTCTTTTAGTTCTGTCAAGTATTTGATATATAGAACCAGCTAAACTAGTCAGAGAATTTTGGCAATTAAAACTAACAGATTTATATCTTTGATGCTTATCCTTCTAGAGATCAGTTTGTTATTCATTTGGCAACAAATCAAAAAACAATGGTTCATATAAATTATGAAGAAAACTAACATACATGAGTAATTTGACAGTAGTTGTACTAAGTTTAGATTATTCTAGATAAAATATAAAAATATTCTTTATGATAAGCTGTCAGATTATCTCAAGAGTTATATTTAGAATCAAGACCAAAACCAGAACAAACCATTGCAAAACACAGCCCTTGCTTCAATGAAGGAATGGGCATGACTGCCCTCAGAGTCTACTTGCATTAACTATTTGGAACATTCATAAAGCCTTAAAGGCTTTAATTCTTCATTGTAAAATGAGAAGATTGACGTCCATGATTTAACTACCTTGTTGATAATAACAAAGTCAGAATTAAACTCAGTTGACCTGTGTTTATATTTCCATCATTAAAGCCATAGCCAATTTAGAAGATACACATATTCCATTTAACTGTAAAGATTGCTTAAATAGAATAGTATGTTTGAGTTGTATTTTTCTTCTCCATTGATTTATACAATTCCAGGTTTTCATTATCATTTTACTTTGACATAAAGAAAAAAAAAACAAAGCAAGAGATACAACATCTCCTCCCCCAAATAACTAAGAACAAACATGCTTAATTCCTTTATTAGAACAGATGTAATATGAAATAGCATAAAAGACTGTTAAAAAGTTCCACTCGGCATCCAATTCATATTTGGATTTAAATAAACAAATAATTGTCATTTACAAATCATGGAACCATTTAGGAATATTTAAAAGCATTAAGAATTCTAAATATCCTACAAATAAAGCAATCTTTATTGAAGGTTTAGCCAGTTATATATTTAACAATCATATCTAACATGTCATAGCCAGATTCTCAAAGTTCACTACGTACATAAGAATCCTTGCAGGAAAAAGGGAACTGTTAGTGGGAATGTAAATTAGTATAATCTTTATGGAAACTAGTATGGAGTTTCCTAAAAGACTAGGAATGGAAACACAGTTTGATCCAGATATGAAACTCCCCAGTATTTATCAAAAGAATTAAAGTCAGCATACTGTAATGATACATGTATAACCATGTTTATAGCCACATAACTCAAAATAGCCAGGTTATGGAACCAGTCTTGGTACCTATCCACAAATAAACAGATAAAAATATCTGGTATATAGTCACCAGGGAATTTTATTTAGCCATAAAAAAATGAAGGCATTTGCAGGAAAATGGATGGAATGAGAGAGCATCATGTTAAGTAAAATAAATCAGACCCAGAAAGTCAAGATTCATATGTTGTTTTTTTTTCTCCATTGTGGAAGCTAGAGAGGAAGAAGTTGGGGGGACAACAAACAATAACAAAAACAGAAGGGACAACTAGGATAGAGAAAGGAGATCAAGGGAGAAGGGAAAGGCAAGAGGAATTTCTGGTGAATGAAATTTAGCAAAGAAAGTGATATGCATGTATTCATAGCTATAATCGATCCCACTATTATGAAAATTTTATGCAACAATAAAAATTTTTAAAATAACATTTATTTCATTGGATAAAATTGCATTGAATGCATTTTGATTTGTTGTTATGCCCACTGCAAACATTTCACAGCAGACTAACCAACAAATTGCTTTATTATTTTTTGAATACTTTGCTGGATTTTTACCCCCCCCCTTACATTATACACCATTTCTTTTGCAATTTTTGGAAATGGTAATTACCATTTCCTTTGCCATTATCTGCATACTGCTTCTGTTGGATCAAAACACAAAAATGAATATTTGGTAATATTTCAACTTCTACATCAGACAAAAGTTTGCATTCCAGTTATACCACACTGAAAATAGCTGATCACCAATAGAAGAAACTTATTTTAAAATTAAATGTGACCATGAGAAAAGAAAAAGAAAATCATCTTTATAATGATGCATTGTTAACATGTTGTGAAACTTGGTTATCACTCCCATGAGTTTGACAAAATTTGATTCTCATCATTTCTCACTTTAGAAGGGCTCAGGGTACAGCAATGAAATCTTCAAAGCTTAAGGGAAAAGGGAATGGGAACAAAAATGAATTGCTGCAGTCAAAACATCTATAAAATAAGTAATGAAGAAATGCATTGCCATAGATTTTGGAAATAGAGATTTCCATCATGGGTGAGAAAGAAGGCAATGCATTCTTTTGCAATTTCTAGTAACCTTTTTTGGGAGGGGGGTATACTTTCTACATTAATACTTGCTTTGATTAGAACCATGTAAACAGGCATTTGTGACACAACTAAAATAAAAAGAGTCACAGAGAAAGGACATAAAGCAGATTCTCTCCATTTGGCTCAGGCTCAGATATAAAGACAACAAATTTTTCTTTATTAACAGTATTGATGTCTATATTGGAAACTCTTTAATCTTCCTCATCTTGCCTGGAGGCACAACATCCAAATAAGTGGTTCATTAATCCTTTCCATATCCCACACAACAATAAATCACTCAACAAAGCTCAAGGACTAGAACTAAACTGATCTTCTCCCCTCCATCTCTCACCATGGCCTTAGTTCAAGCCTCCACCCTCTCTAGACCTTCAATAAGACTTCTAACCTGGTCTGTCCTCTTAGCTCATCCTTGTCCTCATTCACCTGTGATTATTCTAAGTTCACTGTCTGATTAAATTTTTATTAATTCTGCAGCTCCTGCAGGGTAAATTTCTAACCCTTTCCTTTGGGTTACGAATGTCCTCATAAACTCTACAGCCACTTGCTCTGCCATGTCCTCTAGCAATGTGCTGGGAAAGACTTATAGTCTGTACATACTTTGCAAACCCATGTTTTATTTTTATTTCCAGTATTCATTATTAGTAATGAATGGTTTTTCATACCCTATCCTTTTTGTTTATTTCTGTTGTTCTACATGCTATTTTCTCTGTTCTTGTTTCTTTTTTTTCCCCCAATCTGGTCTGCTTTTATTCCTCTATGTTTAGTAGTGTCATCTTACAGTTCACACTGTAAATCCTTGTTTCCATATCTTTCTCCCCTTTCCAAATGTAAATGTCTTAACGGCAAAGAGAATATTTTGAAATCTTCATACTTCTAGAGATCTAGAACTGTTTCTGAAACATTATCCTGATGTGATAGATTCTATTCTAAGGATTTTCCATTATATAATTTAATGAAAATTTATAATATGTATTTACTAAATAAAAATTAAAAGTACAAAAACTTTTTAAGAAACTCACTTGCAAAATATCATAATATTGAATACTGTTTTGGGGACTCAGAAAATAAAGTAAATAAATGACAACTTATAAGTTGGGAAAAGATAATATAAATGATATAAGATGTGGGAAGAGAAGGTAGTGCACAAGTGGGCATAGGTAAGAGTTGAGTGAAGATAATTGGTGTTTTGAATACTAGAGTTCTATCAAGTTAATTCACAAGTTGTGATTTCACTGGGAGATGCTAATGGAATGCAAAGAACCATGATCTTCAAAAGTAGTATTGTTACTTACCTAAGTAACACTATAACCACCACCATTGCAATAAGTAACAACTTAACAATAGCTTACTTAACAAGACATTAAGAATTTTTTTTTCCTTTTTATTGGTGCATTTTAGTTATACATAATATTGAGATTCATTGTTACATATTTGTACATGCACAAAATACAATATAATTTGGTCAATATTATTTTCATTATCTTGAGTTTTCTTTCCCTCCTCCCTCCTCCTGGTCCTTTCTCTCTACTCTATTAACCTCCCTTTGATTTTCGTGTGATTCCCCCACCCCACCATGTCTCTTTTCCTTTTTCCTCTCTAGCTTCTACATGAGAGGAAATATATGACCCTTGACTTTCTGAGTTTGGCTTATTTTACTTAACATAATGATCTCAAGTTCCATATATTTTCCTGAAAAATGACATAATTTCATTTTTATTCACGAATGAATAAAACTCCATTGTTTTATTTATATGCCACATTTTCTGTATCTATTTCATCAGTTGATGGACCCTAGCCTGTTTCCATAATTTTGCTATTGTGAATTGTGCTGCTATAAACACGGATATTCATGTATTGCTATAGTATGATGACTTTATGCTTCAGGATAAATATGGAGGATCAGTGATGCTGGGTCATATGGTGGTTCCATGCCTAGTTTTTTAAGGAATCTCCATACTGATTTCCACAGTGGTTGTACTAACTTATATTCCCATCATTAGTATAAAAGTGTTCCTTTTCTCCACATTCTTTCCAGTATTAATTATTGTTCATATTCTTAATGATTACCATCCTGACTGGAATGAGATGAAATTTCACCACTAAGAATTTTTCAGGTCATTTACACAATAGTCATATTAAAATCTCTTATTTTTTTAACCTAGTAAAACTGGTGGGAGTATTATGTAACTTTGTTGCTTGAAGTTCCCTTATTTAAATAACATCAAAATATTATTTCTAAATTACAGTTTTAAAAAGTTGAGTCTTTGTGTTTCACTACCAAAATTTCAAATTGCCAGTATGCCAGACACAATGTGGTGGGGCAACACTGTCACTTGAATGTCAATATCATTAGAACTTTAAAATTTGTACTGTATTGTGGTGTTGAGGGAGTATATGCAAATTAAAACCTACTGTTCTTATCCAGATTTAAGTATACTATTGTTATTTTGCGAAGTAAGGTATTTTCAGAGGATCACAGCAAGTGGATATAAAGCAGAAATGCAATGCATTTTGTAATTGTGATACTATTTTCTCACAGACCAGTTGAAATTTCAGAAGCTGAATATCCACAAGTTGAATATCAAAGAAGACAACAGTTTTGGGACCCAATAAGGCTAGCTCTTTTCACGTTGGCGATTGTAGCAATCATAGGAATTTCAATTGGTATTGTTACTCATTTTGTTGTTGAGGGTAAGTATCCAGGTCATATTTCCATTTCCTAAGTACTCTATGACTTAGAGTCTTGAAATTCTTTCGTGTATAAAAAATTACATCTGCGTGACATTAACATTTTGCTGTTTAATTGTATTTTGTTCCCACAATTAACTCTATGTTATGTATTTCTACCCAGTTGAGGTTTAAATATATAGTACATTGGTAAATGCCTCCATAGGAAACATATATTAAAAAAAGAATAGTAAAAACAATCCTTAAACTCATCCTATGATAAGTAACATATATAAACATATATAAAAAAAGAATAGTAAAAACAATAGTAAAAACAATAGTAAACTCATCCTATGATGAGTTTAATATACTGTTATCAGAATCACTATATTATTGAGTTGCCTCAATAAAAGCTTAAGTAATATATAAAAACTTACCTTAAAAAAAGTCTTTAGTGGCTAGAAATCAAGCATTACTTTTGAAGGAAAACTAGATTTGTTTCATGATGGAGGAAGTTCAGAATTACTTTCTAGTTAATTGAGAAATGGATAGCTAATAGGACTAAGATTCATTTACCTTGGCTTTTGATTTGTGTTTTTAATTACAGAAGATCAAAGCTTTGCTTAAATTTTTAGGCACCCATGCCAGTCATAACAATAAAACCACATTTGAAAGTCCTCCAGAAAAAAATATTGTCCAACATTTTCAGCTTACCTGCTACCCACTTTTCTTGGGGCATTGATAATATCCACTTCCTAAACTGTAATAAAATAAAAACATGAATGGAGTTACACCCTACAATTTTATTTTTTTTGTTAATATTTCCTTTGGGTTAGAAAGTAGCCAAGTAGTTTTGTATTTAACATACCCCAGACCCAATTATATAGGTGTTTGAAAGAAAAAAAGTGAAGAAATAATATACTAACAATAATGATGATGATGATGATGATGATAATAATAATAATAGAAAAAAGCTAAGAAGAATTTCCCATAGAAGCTGTAACAGACTGAATAAATGCCTCATTCTCATCCCAAGTTTTCCATATCCTATTACCTATACAGCAAAAGAAACATTCCAAATATCTCCAAACATTTTGAGATGGGGAGATTATTCTGGATTTTCTAGAAGGGCCCTATGCATAAATACAAGGGTCTTTATAAGAGAAAGGAGAAAAGGTGAAAGGAGGAGAAAAACAATGATATATCAGAAGGGAAGAATGGGACAATGTGATGCAGGGAATGAGCCAGGAATGAGGATAGTCTCTAGAAAAAAGCAAGACACTGGTTTACCCCTTAGAGCCTCAGAAAGAACCAACTCCACCAACATACTCATTTTAGGCTATAAAACTGACCTCAGACTCCTGACCTCCAGAAATGTACAAGGTAAGTGTGTATTAGCTCAAGTCAGTAAACAGGAGCAGTAAGAAAATAATACAGAGATTAACACTCAAGGATTTGAGAGATTCAGTACTAGGACATTACTTGAGGGTAAGTGAACAGTTTTCTGAGATGGACATTTAGTAAAGGAAGAAGGTGAACTATAACAGAGGATAAGCAAATTGAGATAAGTCAGGGTCATCTAAGATGATGTACACAATTGTATAAAGGAAATACACATTTTCATAGCACAAAGGATCCAATAAAGGAATCACATTTTAGTAACTAGGACAATAATAAAATGAAAAATTATGTTTTTAAATATTGCTTTTAAAGGTTGTAAATGAATAGACCTGAAGATAGAAGAATAAAAATATATGTATGTAATAATTGCAATGGAAATAAGAATTTTAGAGGAATTATTGATAAAAGTTGTATCACCAGGGTTGAAATATATCTATTGGAGATATTTTGATCCTAAAGAGCTCAACAGTTATGAAACTCGCTTTCACTGTATTAAAATCTTGACCAATTATTCACTATCCATTAAAAATGGGCCATTTCAAAATAAACAATGATAAAATAATCCAGTAACTTTTAGAATACATTTAGTTTATTAGTGCATTCTAGCTGTGGATCATGAGGAACATATCTATGATTAGGTTTATTAGTAGTTGCAGGGAAGAGCATATCCTATAGGAAACCACAGAGCTACTATGTAAGAGATTATTTACAATGATGCACTATAAAATTTTACTTTGTGTTGGGTGATTTGGGGGAAAGTTGAAGGAACTATGTTTTTCCTCTGGATTGGATGCTCCCAGGAAGCTAGAACAGTGCTATTATTGGGTATTATAATAAATCTCATCTATGAGGCAAAGTACAATGAAATGAAGCAAAAGCTCCAAGTAAGGATTAAAGAAGCAGCAGACACCCATATTAGCCAGGATAGATGGTCTTTCTTTCTTTGTTTCTTTCTTTCTTTTTTTTTCCTTTACTTTGTGGCTTTGAATAACGTTCTTGTCTTTGAGTTCAGACATACTTCAGAATGGTCTTATTTTTGTTTTGATCTAATATGACCAAAGAAGGACTTTTTCTGATACTGATGTTCAACAGAATTTCAAGACCCAACTGGTAGCACCAGATCAGTTTTTGAATGTTAGGAGATACTTTTTTCTCTCCTATATTCATTATAAAGTCATGAATATTTATGCTAATTGGGTATTACTTTAAAAATTAATTTATCTTGTTGTTGACTCTTAAGTACTTGTCTTAGTCCCTGTTATGCTGCTATAGCAAAATACCTGAAATTGGATGCTTATTGGATATTTATCTTGCAGTTTAAGAGAAAAAATTCCAAGGTGAGGCAGCCCTCTTGGTTTGGCACTTGGTGAGGAACCCCTTCACTGGGTCACAACATAGATAATGATGTCATTGCAGGAGCTCATGAGGAAGAAATTACATAGGGAGAAAAGAAGCTATAAATTAAGAAAAAACAGGCTTACTCTTTAAAACAACACATTTTTAAATTAATTTTTAAATTAATATATAGAGTGAGCTAGTTCCTTAAAAATTAGAGTGTTAATTGCTTTCTAGTGTAGTTCCCCCATAATCTCTCTCTCTCTCTCTCTCTCTCTCTCTCTCTCTCTCTCTCTCTCTCTGCAGTGCTAGGGATCACAGGCTCCATGCACACCAGGCCCAGGCTCTAGCTCTTAAAGTTTCTACCACCTCTCATCTCACCACAGTGGAGACTAAGATTCTAACACATGAATACATTTTTTAGGACAAACTATACCTAAATCATAGCAGTGCTTGGTAGAATTCATATCTCTAAATTTTATAACATATCTTTATGAAAAGACTGATAAACTTCTTGGGTATTTATCCTCAGGGTTTTCAACTGGATCCTTATTTTATTTTGGCAAAAAAAAAGTGAAATCCCATTTGACCATTAACTATAACAGCATTTAACATATTATGTGAGGCTGGCTTCTATTGAAAGCTGTTGCAGAAGTCATACACCTTGATGCATTTATTTTCATTATTTTTTTGCTAGTACATTGTCTTAAATATTCAATAATTGTCTTAAACATTCTATAATTAATTTATGTATTCAGTGTTTGTGGACATTTGAATTGTTTCATATTTTAGGTATTAGAAAAACATCACTATGAACCTTATTCTGCATATATTTTGGTACACACATGCAAGAGTTTTCCTATGTAGATATAGAATTAATTGCTGGGTCATTTTTATCTTTATGGTTAATACCAAACTTTCTTCTAGCACCTTATGGCAATTTCTATAGCTCCATATTTCATCACCCACACTTACTACTGCATATCTTTTTATACTTGCTAATTTGGTGTAAGTTGTAGTGTTATCACTGTAACTTCAATTTGTATTTATTTGCCTGATCAACAACAATGCCTGATCAACAACAATGTATCTATCAGTTGTTCATTTGGGTTTACTATTATTGTTAAGGGCTTAAGTTTTTTTCTCATTTTTTATTGAATTATCTGTCATTTCTTATTGATTTTGAATATATATATATATATATATATATATATATATATATATATATATATATATATATATAAATATAACAAATATCTTGTTACAAATATCTTTTGCCAGTGGAAAAGTTCATGGCATATATGTACATGTATGATTGTGATAGCTTCATACTGTAGAACTATTTGAGAGTCGTTTAAGATTAATGAAAAAGCCAGTCACTATTACCACCATTCCCATGAAATATGGCATTAACTAGGGAAGTACAAACTTTGAATTTGCAAGTTGTCTGCTTTTGGGGTTTATTTTGGTTGTTTTATTTTTGTTGCTGTCGTTTTGTTTGTTAGTTATTGGAATTATGTAATAAACTATATTTTCAACAAACATTTTTATAATTTGGATTAATTTTTAGGATTAATTGAAATTATTATATTTCTTATTATGGAGAAAAACGTAAACCTACTTTGTAGAGTTGCATGAAATTTCTAAGAATTTAGTAGTTAGAACTGGACTTTCACATTAATTTTAATCTTTTTGTAATAGAACTTCAGCTATGAAATTTTATCAAGATATGCACAGATAAGTAGCCTGGATCCATTAAATTTAATAAGGCAATACAATGGAGAGCTTAGTGACTGTTAGGCCCTGGAAAATATTATTTAATTATTCATTCATCCATCAATAAGAATTAAGCCATAATCTTAAAAATAAAAAGAAGCAGAAAACAACAAATTGTCACATAGTATATATTTGTTTTAAAAAAAAAAAAAATATATATATATATATATTATACATACATATATATATATATACACATATATATATAAACATATCATTCTTGGTGCATTTTTCTCAACTAATTTTGAATGAACAAAATACACTTTTTTAAGAAGTAAGAAAATGCTTAAGTAAAAGAAAGATTCAAAACTGTGGTGAAAATCCATCTCAGCCAACTAAACAATATTTTTAATAAGAGAAAAATAAACCAAAATAATAATATCAATTACTTCTAGGTATTAGGATTATATATTATGTATATTCTCTTATAAATACTTCTCATGATTACAATGTAGCATTTATAGTCTTAAAAATTAAAAATGAAAGTCTAACTAAATTAGAATATTCAGTGCAGAGTCTGACACATTATACACTTAATAAATGTTTGATATTAAAATACTTAATTATTTATTATTTCATTACTTTAAAAAGTTTAAGATACTATTCTTTTTGTTAACATTACTTGAAATGTTGCCTCCCTTTTGAATGAAAAATTGCGCAATATCTCCTGCCAGAGACTGATGTTCTATTATACTACAATCTATAGATCTTTATGATGCTATGCCAAGTGCAAGGCAAAGCTCTTCAAAAGAGAGCTCCAAAAGCTATACTTAGCCACATAGGTGAAGTCCCCATTTCAGTCTGGATGTTCCAGGGACTTTCTTGGTAGGTGTTGACATCAGCGATAGGATTGGAGAAGTCCAGAGAAAGGACATTTCGGGTCAAAGTGAAAACAAAAGCAAAATCCTAAGGAAAGAAAACACCAGAGTAAATGCAGACAAATACAGTTTGCCGAGGTTTCAACATAAATTCTAGGGAGAACATGACAGTGTATACTGAAGCGGTAGGCAGGCTCCAGGCCTAGAAGAACTCCATAAGTCATTTCCATTGACGATGGATAATGATTTCATTGGAAAAGTGATAGTGTCAAAATTGCAGCCTAGCAGATCACTCTGGAAAATGGATTTGAGGAAAGCAAGACTAGATGCAGGACACTAGTCAAAAAGCTATTATATTTTGCAAAGAATGATGAGGGTATGAACTGGATCATGCAGTGGTGGTAGCAGAATGTGTGAGGAGGATGTATTAAAAAAAAAAAAAAAACCTTAGTTGGCAATATTGTCAGAATCTGATGATTAACTAGGAAAGAATCAAAGATTAAGATATCTAGTCTGAGCAATTAAGTAGATTGTTATGAAGTAGATTATAATTTAAGATAGAGAACATAAGTGAGAGATTTCTTTTTAATAGAAATGTCATTTTGTTTTGAATAAGCATTTTGGGTGGTTAATAAGAACATAAGTAAGAGATTGGAATGATTAAATGGGCTGCACCCATTGGATTTAAAGACTGAAAGATTAGTTTGATATTGGAATAAGGATAAAGACATGCCATGAATGACCATGTGTACTGTTCACAAAGAGAAATGCAGGTAGCTGAGCAATTTGAGTAAAGGAAGCAGTAAATGATTATTTCACTCTAGGAATATTATAGTATTTGAGGTACCTATTGAATGCACAGTGAATATTCTGAAGTGAATTGATATGGAATTGAAACTCAGGACAAAAATTTGGTCTGGAAATTAAAATTTAGGGGACACCAACAAATAGTGGTTAAAGCCATCCTAGTTAAGATCACTGAGAAGTGCTTAGTATGAATACCTGTACCAAGGATGGGACCTTAGGAAGGTAAGAATGAGGACAGAAATAAAGAGCCTTCTATTGTAAATGAGAAGTGGCCAAGAAGGAAGAAAGAAAACTACATGGCTTCGTAGAGCCAAAGATGAGGTTTTAAAGAACACAATTGAGGTTGCCAAAAAATCAAGGAGTAAAACAAAGAAAAAACCCAAAACAGTAAACAGTAAATATTATAAGTACTGTCCTTGACAATGGCTATTTGAGTAGTATATTGAGAGTAGACTGCAGAGAATTAACAGTGAATGGGAAACAAGAACATGAAAACAATAAATATAGAGTTATATTTTATAAGTAAGCTCAGCAGTGGTAGAGAAAAAAATTATACTTTATTTAATATATCTTCATATTACAGTGTATGTGTGATATAATATATGTACATTAGCAATTCTTTGAGGAAATAAATTATTTTTACATGACTTTTCAGCCATTGTGTTCAATATTCACTTTCCATTGTATGCTGCATGCCCAATTGTATGAAAATTGTGATATACATAAACATCTATAAATGGAATATTTGGTAAGTGATTTGGGGACCTGAATTTTCTATTTTCGCTGACAGCAATGATGAAATTAGAAAATATTTGAAATGTATCTACACTGATTTTTGTCCTAAGGGGAAACAGATTGCATCACAGTAGTCTTTTTAGCAGGCTTGTTACTTTTAACCGTAGATCTTTATTTTATCTTTCAGATGATAAGTCATTCTATTACCTTGCCTCTTTTAAAGTCACAAATATCAAATATAAAGAAAATTATGCAATGAGATCCTCAAGAGAATTTACAGAAAGGAGTCATCAGATTGAGAGAATGGTGAGCTCAACAGAAAATTTAAATGTTTATGTATTAATTTTTCTGTCACTTTGAGTGTAGGAACTTGGTCTCTCTGTGTCAGTTTTCTTTGACTGTAAAATGGAGAATTTAGGCCAGACAGCTATAAGAATTATACAAATATATAATATTATAAAAAATTTAGAATAGCGCTCTGTACCAGCAAATGTATGTTGCAGATTATCGAGTGGACAACTAATTATCTTCTGGAAATATAGAGTAGACAATTAATTAGCTTAGGAAAGTGTTGGTTGAAACATATTTTCCCTGTTTTTAACTCTTTGATTTGATCTTCTTCGTTCATTTTCTTTAGCCTTCTTTAACAATATAGAACTGGCATACTCACCTTATCATTTTGCTTACTTTTGTCTTTGGAAAGTACTAATAGGGTCATATAAAAGGGTGTGATGTGTCTACAATTCTTGGTATCAATCTCAAATTTAGTTATGCACCTAAATATTTTTTTTCTTGATAGTCTCTACATTTACTGAGGCATTTCTAATTTTTAAACTATATTTGATGAGCTAATCCCTGCTCCTCATGGCCAAATGTCAAATAGAATAAAATGAAAAGAATGATTATGGAGAACATTGTTAGTAAACCCCAACATATTAGCTTAGAGTGTACTCCTTTAAGTGTACAGTTATTCTGGAAAAAAGAAGCAATGGCTGAATATAAAAGACACTGTATTAGTATGATTCTTTATGATTAACTATAGACATTCTCTTTTTAAATTAAAAGTTGAAGACTTTAGCTGTCCTACCCTTCTCTGATTATACTCTTCTCAGTATGAACAGTGGGGGTGGATATTTGCATTTTATTCTGTTATTTACCTTTACACAGGCCAATTCTAAATTTCAAAACAGCATTTTCCTTTCCACAGTTAATTTAAATAGTATTTGACATGTTTAGTATAACAGTGCTTTTGTTTTTTTACAATTATGCCACAATTCTTTGCCATTCAAAGAATATCCCCAGAGTTAAATTTGAATATTTCTCTTCTCCATCCGCCTCCCCCCACCCCCACCCCACCATCTTTTTTTTTCCTTCTTTTAACTATATTTTCAGATGTTTTCAAGGTCTTGATAATTCTTTATTTCTTTAAATATATTTTCTAAAAACCTCATGTTTCCTGCTCAACTTCAACTGGTTGCTCCTCAGGGCTACTTCATACAAGTAAATCTGGGCTAACACAGTCCTGCCCTTGAGTGTGGGAACCATTGCTTCTTGAATCCCATGTTTTACGTCTTGTGTTGTGTTGTGTCCTTAAGCCTTTTCCTATGCGGGAAAAAATCATGGGAGGTAAAATCTATGAATTATCTCTTGTTGGGAAAATCCTTTATTCTATGTTAGAATGAATTGATAGTTTGGATGTACAATTTTAAATGGAAACTTATTTTTCCTCAGACCATTTAAGGACTTCAGTTTTTACTACTTTATCAAATGTGACAGATGAGGAATTGTGTTGCTTTTTAGATGACTTGTTTTTTCTCTAGAAGCTTTTATACTTTTTTTTTCAGTTTTCTGAAATTTAGCAATAATATTTATTAATGTTTGCTTTTGTTTTCTGTCATCACTTTTGTTTGGATGTAATCATGCTTTAAAAACTATGTAAATCATTTTAAAGAACTATAAATTGAATACCTAATTAAGAAGTAGAACTTTGTCTACTCTCTGTATGTTCTTTCTTTTCTTTTCCTCAGAAGTAAAAACTCTTGTTTGGAATTACTCTTTGCAGCTTTATTACTTATGTATATTTCTCTAAACAATGTACTACTCAATATTGCTTCTTTTGAATTTTATGTAAATAGGATCATTTTCATCTGTGACTTCACTCACATTATATTTTCAAGATTTTTCTATTTTGATACATAAAACCAGAGCTTGCTTATGTTACTTCTCCGTAGAATGCCCTAATAGGAATAGAATATTTGCTAATACTTTTCATGGTTAACAAACATTTCTTTCCACTCTTTATGACTAACAAACATCCTTACATGCCTCCTAGCACTAGCATGTGTGCTAGAGTCTTTCCAGGGAATAAGCCCAGTAGGGGCTTATTGTGTCATAGACTATGCTCAGTCAGACTCTAGTGGATTTTGACCATTCTCCAAAGTATTTGTAAACATTTGCACTGCTACTGGCAAAGCATGAGAGTTCATGTTGTTCTGCATCCTCCTCAAAACTTATCAATTTGATTTTCCAGTTTGCCATGCTGGTAACGTGTGATAATATCTCATTATGGATTTCATTTGCACTTTCTGATTATTAATGAGATTCATCAATGATCATCAACTATTTGTAATTCATCTTCTATAAATGCTTGTGATTTTTTTGTAATTTCTTATTGCATCTGACTTTTTAAAATTTATTAGAAACACGTTTTCCTGAAAATGAATCATCTGTCCATTATATGTAATAAATGCATATTTTTTTCATTTGTGACTTATCTATTATATTTAGAAATAGATGAACAGAGGTTCTGAATTTTGAAATATTGAAAGGTATCGTTCTTTCCTTATCAATACGTTCTGTGATTGTGTAAGAAATCTTTCCTGATTCTGATGTTTTCTATCCTCAAAAAAATCTTGGTTTTGCATTTTGCATTTAAGACTTACTCAGTATGAAATTGATATTTGCACATCAGTTTAATTTAGGGATTGACTTCATTTTCCTTTATACATTAAGCAGTTCTCTTAACACTACTGATTGAATAGCCAATCCTTCTCTATCTGACTTGCCAAGCCATATCTCCCACAAAACAAGTTTCCCTAAGTGAATTGAGTGTTACTGGGCTCTCCAACCTGTTCCATTGGCTGCCTTGTTTCTCACTGTGTCATTACCACCCACAATACTTTGACCTCTATTGTCTGACAACAAGCATTGGTCCCTGTTTTATTGGTTTTGGGGCCTGCTATAGCAAATTATCACAAAGCTAGGTGGTGAAAGCAACAGAAATTTATTCTCTAACAGTTCTGGAGGCCAGAAATTTGAAATTAAAATGTTAGCAATCCCTAGGGAGACTCTAGGGAGGATCCTTCCTGGCCTACTCAAATTCCTGATAACTCTGGGCATCTCTTGACTTGTTGCTACATAAAATGGAACCTCTAATTTATGTCTCAATCTTCACATGACCTTCTTCTCTGTCTCAGTGTATTTCCATGCTGATAAGGGCCCTCGACCTTGGATTCAAGGCCTCCCTGGATAATCCATGATGTTTTCACCTGAAGATCCTTAACTTAATTACATCTACAAAGATTCTTTTACAAATATGGTCACATTCACAGATTCCTGGATTTAGATTTATCCTTCAGGGACCCACCATTCAACCCAGTAAACCTGGGAATATCATGTTCTTCTTCAGGTGTATCTTAAGTGTTAGTTCAAACAGACCAGGCCAGACGCAAACAGATCAGCTCAGCACAGCTTTTATTCAGGAATGGAGTAACACTTCTGATGGACCCATTTTTTTCTGGTGGAAAATGAGCCACCAGCCAAAGGGGGTGAGGGTTAGGCTTATATTGATTACACTTGGAGGTGACTCAATTAATGAGCATATCTGTTTGGGCTATCTTTACTGGGCCAGATGGAGGGTGTGTGGTCTGTGGGTGTGGAGTCAGTGGTCAGTACCAGGGATTTATCTTTACTGGGCCAGATGGAGGGTGTGGGGTAAGTTTTAGGGTGGGATCAATGCTTTGGCCTCTTCCCAGAAATTGTCATTTCAGACTATATGGATATCTTCTCCCCAGGGTCTGTCTTGTCACGGGGAAAGATAGTGACTCCCTCATTCATTCTCACTGGGCCACATTATTTTGGGGTTTGTCCTTTACTATACCCAACATTAGGTATTTTTGGTTCTTTGTTTTTCTATGTCAAGTAACACACACACACACACACACACACACACACTTCTTCATATTGGGATTTTGATTTAACTTGTTTCAAATCTAGAGTCCAATGTAAAGATAATTGATATCTCAATTTATTTAGAATTTATTTGATGTTTTCAACAAAACGTTTGTTTCCTTAAAAGTCTTAGTCATTCTTAGTTAGCCTTAATCCTAGGTACTTATTTTTTTGTATTTACTGGTTCTATTGGCTGAAACTCTTGGATTTTTGTCTATTTTGGGAGGTACTAGGGATTAAACTCAGGGTACTTGGCCGCTGAGCCTCATCCCCAGCCCTATTTTGAACTTTATTTAGAGACAGGGCCTCACTGAGTTGCTTAGCACCTCACTTTTGTTGAAGCTGGCTTTGAATTTGCAATCCTCCTGCCTCAGTCTCCCAAATCACTGAGATTATAGGTGTGTACCACTGTGCCTGGCCTCTTTTAGATTTTTTTTTAGAGCAGATGAATTCTTCCCTTGGCTGAGTTCTCTTGACTCAGAGTGCTGTGTAGTAGTTCTCAATAAGGAGTAATTTTGTCCCCAAGAAGACTTGGGAAGATCCAGAGACACTTTTTGTTGTCACACTATGGGGAGGGGGTATTAAGGGCATATAGTATGTAGAGGCCATGGAGCTTCTAAAGACCCTACAATTCAACAGGACAGGTTCTCTCCCCACAATAAAGAATTACCTGGCCCCCAATGTTAATGGCCAAGGGTAAGAAACACTGGTCTAGTCTGTGTCTTCTCCCACTTTATCAGACTCTTTTTTCCCCCATTGGCATGAGTTGAATCTCTGTATACTAAAGAAATATCTCTTATTTTTGTCAGCATCATGGGTTTAGCCTTATTTTGATATATAATATAATTTAATGGGGTCTTCAAAAAAGAGAAATTACATGTCATTTTGTCAAAATGTCATTTTGAACCAAAATCTCTTCATTTACATGTATCAAAAATTAGCATTTTAAAATTCCCTAGTCCTTAGAATTATTTCTTTTATAATAATATCTTCATACTCCAGAATGTTTTATTTCCCTTTCTCCTTGTCATTTCTCATGCTATGCCAATGCTCTTCTTTAAGGACAGTAAATAAAATAAGGTGTTTATGCAGTAAGGGCTTGTGCATAGCAGGCAAGCGTGAGTTTTTTAGCTGACTCCAATATTTTTTGTGACGACAGTAATATGTTGGTCTTTCATCTTTTGTCACCAGAAACTATTAGACTAATAGCTTCTCAAAATGTAAAAATTTGGGCTGGGGTTTTCGCTCACTGGTAGAGCATTTGCCTGGCATGTGTGTGGCCCTGGGTTCGATCCTCTGCACCACATAAAAATAAATAAGGTAAAGATACTGTGCCCAGCAAAAAAATTAATATTTTTTAAAAATGAAAAAATTATCACATGTTGTTCCAGTCTTAATTACTATTCCTTTTGGCAGATTCTTTTCCTGATTTTAATAGATTCTTTCCATTCCAGACAAATATAGATTTGACTTTCATGATTATTGAAGATAATGATATAAAAGCATAGCCTATAACTCATTCATCCATCTATCCATTTACCTGTTAAGCCATCAATCCATCAATTAATTTGCCAAAGTATTTGTTTAATGAATATTTAGCAGATGCTAAACTCTAGAGTTCTTTCAAATGAAGGGTATTATAAAAACCATGCTATGTTTTATTAGTGGCCAAGAAAGTAGGTGGTAAATAAAACATATCCATTTCTAACAATTTCTTAACATTTTAAATTATTATTAGTTTAAATCATGTTTCTTCAGGAAAAAAAATGTTAAAGATAGTTATTGTCTTTAACAACTTTCTGTTCTCCAGAGCCCACCTGAAATCCCAGAGCTAGATATGTGCTAGGGTTTATCATGAAACTGTTTTGCTTAAAAACTGGATGTATATTTCAACAATACTTCATTGTTTTTGGCAGACTTAAATGTGACAAATATAGTAATTAAAGATAGTAATTGTTTACATACCAAGAATTGCTCATTAGATTAAGTTTAAGGACTATAGTATGACTCTAATTTGATGCAATACAAAAAGGACTTACTGAGTGCTCATCCCAAAACTAGCACTGTACTAGATGCCATTCTAAAACAGCCCCATTTCCATTTTCTTCTTGGGAGCCTCAGGTAATTAGTGAATTTCTGCCAGGAGTCTACATTTCAAAGCTGTAAAAACTTGTTTGTTTAGGTTAAAATAAATATAAATAGCAGTTCTGATATTTTTCCATGATATCTATAATATATTGGCTTTGCTTTAGAAATACATTCTCAGAATAACCCCAGAACTTAATACTATAAATGAATGAATTGACAATCAAAATGCTATGCTGCATTTTTAATGTCAATAAAGACATTATTTAGAGCCTACAGATGCTGGCTTTATACTTGTGTAACCTCATCTTTCAATAACAGCTTCCATAAAACCTTTTTTTGTAGGATTATTATGTTAAAAAATTACAACATAGTTTAAGGGACCATCTTTAAGTTTATTCTTTCTTTTTCTTTTTTTCTTATTTCAAGGAAATAGCACTTGCAATACAAAAACTCCCTTGAAAACACCTAATATTAAAATTAATATTAAAGTTTATTCATCATTTTCCTAGTTATAAGCTACATCTCATCTAAAAACCAGAAATGTAAGATCTCAGATCTTCCAAAAAAAAAAAAAGAAAGAAAGAAAGAAATAGAGACAATGAAATAGATTGCTAGCACAGCATTCTCTAGCTCCAACTGAGTAATTCTTGTACAGGTTTGATCCCAAGAATCAGGATCTGTGATTGAATGTTCTTAGTTAAGTGGTTCATTAACTAAGAGCTTTCAAGAAAACATTGTAAGGAAGTTGAGACATCAGAAAAAAGCAAAGGAAGAAGCTAGACAAAGATGTGGTTTCAAAAGTGCTGTCTCAGCTGATTTCTCTTGGAGGGATAGGGCTTAGAGTACATCACAGAGGTGGTTCTTTGCAAAACTATGAGGGCTGGGCTGTCTGTTTTACACTGAAAAGGTTTTCCCAGGGAAGGTGGAGCATTACCTCCCAGATATCACTGGGCGTGGTGCAGGTCAGGCAAGGGCAAGCCTCTGGGGAAGTGCAGGTATGAGTTGATATCAGTCAATACTTACAGAAGCTGGGGATGTGTACACACATCCACTGACTGCAGTTGGGTAGAAAGCAAATACATGCTACAACTCTGCTTTCATCACAATTCATCAACATGTAAGTGAATCCAACTTCTTAAGAAATTTCTAAATAAAAAAGATTTTCATTTGTTTGCTAAGCAATATAAACACTAAATCCTCATTGGCCCAGGCTTGTAGATCACCCAAGGTGTGATCCTGGTTTGCTTCTCTTTCTTCTGGTCATCTGTAAATGATTTCCTCCATTTCCATAATAGGACACTTTTGGTGGCAAATAACAGAAACCAAATTAATAACTTAAAGTAAGATATTTAGATAAATAAAATAAAGACTACTGGAAAACCCTAAAGACTCATCTGGCTTTGGGTATGACTGAGTTAAGGAGATCAAACCAAGCCTTTGGGCTTTTATTCCTCCTTTTGGTTATTCTCTACATGATAGTTGTGATAGCTAACAGCTGCTTTATATTTGCATTTTCCTAGGTTAGAATTGAAGCAAGAAAAAAAAATTTTCAAAATTGGCCTTGAATGCATTTTTGAAGAAGCAGTCTTGTCAACTGGTTGGCCTAATTGACATTAAACACTGTTACCAAGAGGACAAAACTGTGCCACCCTTATGGGATGTGGGAAAGGGAGGCAAATTTATCTCCTTTTGAACCATGTGGATAAAGCTGTGTCATACCTGTGCATTTGATAGTTTACTTGATATTTCCACTTGGATTTCTCAGAGGCATGGCAAAATTACAGTGTCTGAATTTTATTATTTCCTCTTCCATCGTCTCACTCTATAATTTGGTTCCTGCTCAGCAAATGTCATCTCTGTCCACCTAATTGCTAGAATGCCTATGTTTCTCTTGTCCTCGTGTCTAATTCATTCACAAGTCATGTTTCTATTTCTAATTAATTCTTTCCATTCTGTACCTACCTAGTATCTTCCTTTATATGGGCAAGTCGCAGTTATCACTAACATCTACATAGAAGTCAGAATGATCTTTGAAAACATATTTTGTTATTTATTTGATTAAAATTTCACAAATGGCTTCCAAATGTACTTAGAATAAAATTCAAGCTCCTCACTAACTGTGGCTATCATTTCTTCATTTTATATACTTTGCTGCTTCCTAACTGTGCTCTACACATATTGGTCTTCTTTAGAATTTTCCGTATACTCTTTTTCCACTTGGAAGATTGCCCCACGACCCTGCTTTCTGTTGGTCACTGTTCATCTTTCAGATATCACTTAAATATCACCTATTTTCAGAACCCTTCCTCTATTACAGTTTGATAATTTATGTGTCTTGATTCTGTCTATCTCTCTATTCTAGGAATTTGGGGCCTACACGTTTTTGTTTAATACTCTATCACAGTGTTTCTACATCGTCTATCACAGTGACTCAACATTGGAGATTCATCATTGATTGCGTTGAATGAAAAAATAAATGACAAAAATGAAAAAAAAAGATACACACATATAATGAAAGGATCACCAAGGGGTCCAAAAGCCAGTATTTTTTTTTCCTCACAATGTTGCTTTAGTTTAACCACAGCTGGAAATTCAATCATTAGTGAAAATATTACTGTACACCTACCTTGTACAAAGCTGTGAAGAATGCCAAGGTCAATAAAGTTTGGTCCCGTCCCTAAAAGAGTTTATAATATTGTTTCTATATGGAAGTTTATGTGTGGGAAAGAATACAAAAAAAATTTAGATAATACATAATATCAGAACTGCCCCCGTACAACATATAATTGCCAAAATGTGTGACTTGAATGATCAGTATTTTCTGAAATCAGAGAAGGGGAAATCCCTTTGAGGTAGTAGGAAACTTTCCTGGAGAAGAAAGGGAAAAGGAATCAGTTTGATGGTTTATTTTTTTCTTTGCTGGTATATATTCTACTGAAAGTAACAGGAATCCTAAAGAATTTGATTTACTTATTTTCATGGATGGACCTCAAAGGGATTCCCTAGCTGGCATCTAGAAACTGCCAGCATCTAACGACTACTGATCTTTCTTAAAGACTTAATGTGCATGCAGTTCTCAGCCAGAGGAAAGATGCAAGCTCAGGCTTGCCAAAAACAGTAACTGGGTAGGTACCAGACCTCTTAGTCAGAGCCACCCACATTGTTCCCAAATTTTTAATGCTGGAGTTCAAATCAAGGACTACAATTAGGTTCTAGTTTTATGGTGAATACCTGATTTTATCAGCACTATAGCCACTATCTTTTTTAAAGGGAAATAATAACTAGTAAAATCATCCTCCCCCTCAAAAGTAGACAACTGTATTCAAGTATGTAACTAAGGGTTTTCTGTGACAATCAATGTAGTTAACACAAGATCTAAAGCCAGATTCCCTGGGTTCACATATCAGAACTACCACTTCCTGTACCACCTTAAACAAGTTTAAGCCTACTGAGCCTCAATTTCTTCATCTAAAAATAGGGCTGACGAGAATAGCACTTTCCTCCCAAGATAATGTGATGTTTAAAGAAAGGAATCAGTTTAATCCCTGCCATGGAGCATTGACTTAATACATACGAATTAGTCGTCACACACCATTGTAATTTACTAGGTTCTACACGTTTTTAAATATAAATCAACGCCTTAGGAGACCAGTGTTTGATCATATCAGGGTTTGAACAGATTCTTGGAATTTTTTTATACTCTGATATGATAGATTCCTCATCCTTTCCCAAAGTGTCATATTTAAACAGTTCAAAATTTCAGAGGACACTTATCTAAATGAAGTTCTCGAAATTAAAATTGATGTTTCTTCCCATTCTTTGAAATATAGAAATGATTGAGCTCAGAGAAGTTCAATGAAAGCCTAACTAGCATGATTCAGAACTACTGCAACCCTTGGGATGACCATCCTTGTGGACTTATCCCTGGGGACTCTTAGCTCCCACACTGTTTTGGGGAGTTACACTTGGAAACTTTACCGTGTTGTTGATTCTTAATTAAACTCATTTATTCATTCATTCATTTACTTATCAGCCATGCCAGAAGTGTTTATACTAGGCCTGACAATGTGTGGAGCACTGGAAATATAAAGATGAATCAGATACACTCCGACTTCACACAGCTCATAATCTATACCAGGAGAAAGATTATATATACCAGTGCAAAAATTGCTATAATAGAATCATGTGCAAGATTGCTGGGGTGGCCTTAATAAAGGAGACAAAGTAGAAGCTAACTTAGTTGTCATTGGAGTTCTCAAGGAGACCAAAGTTTAATTGAAAAAATTCACTTAGGGGCAAAAAAGTGTGTTATTGGAAGAGGTAATTGAATGTGCAAAATCATTCAGGTGCCAACCAACCTAGTGTATTAGAAGAGAGCAATTGATTGGTAGCCGCGCCTTCCCCACCTCATGCACATCCTGGGATTCTGTGACAGCCAGAATAGGACCAGCTCCCTGGCTGAGGCAGGGACAGGGTGAGGGAGGGATGGGGGCCTGGGTGGTGAGTGCCACTCATCTGTCCCCTCCCCCACCCTAGCAATGTGTGCACTGGGAACTTTTGCCAGCAGGGCCAGGTTGTCTCCCCACCTCTGCCTCTTGCTCTTACTCTCTTCAGATGGGCACCCAGCCATTAAGGCCTCTTTGCACATCCACTTGTGGATCCCTGGAGTCACCCCAGACAGAATCTGACTGGCCTATGGGTCAGTCCCCTGCCAAGGCAGTTGTCTATAGGATCCTCAAAGGAGCTCTTCCCAGGACTTGCGGCCGGAGGCTGCTGAGCTAGCTGCATTCACAGGCTTTGTGTTCTTAGCATAGTCCATGATGTTTGTTATTAGCACTGTCAGTGGACATCTGGGCAAAATTGAGGGAAATGCTGTGAAGCTTACTGTTTTGGTTGTGAATGCTGTTGGGATTTCATCTGAAACCAAATTAGCTTTGGCTTGTGACACACTAATGTGTCAATCCTTTGGAGACAAGAACGTGAAATGCATGAGGATAATTCTTCAAAGAGGAACCCTCATCTTGATGTCGTGTGGTCTACCTTACTGGGCTGTCCTCTTCAATATGGAGGATATTCTCTAGCTCTTAAAACCCTGAAGTCTTTAGGATGGTCTAAATTTATATAATTTTATTCCTGCTCTTCCAGCAGCATTCCTGTTCCAGCTGCAGACAAGATATATATGAAGTGAGGTCATCACTGTGCCTCATGACATTACCAGGATCACAGTGGATGTCCAAAATGTGAGCATGAATGTGCTCTTGTATGCCCTGGACCTTAGGGTAATAGGTTCTGCCAAAACCACTTCCTAGTTCTTCCTGTCTGCTCTGTTTTTTTTTTTCCTCATTGTTTGGTGGAAAAAATTCTACATTCATACCTGGGGAGGTTGGACTAGGAACTGTTTCCAAAAGTGGACATCTGGCATCAAGCTAGCTAATTCTCAGAATGTTCCTGGTGTACATGGAATGGTGGACCTTCGTGTTTGGACCCTTCTTTGCAGCACTGGTTGATGTGGAACAGTTAGGAGTCCAGGCCATCATTTATGAACTAGCTAGGCTATGTATCAACTAGCTAGAGCTATCATTGGTTATTAGTATTATGAAGGAACAAATGAGGGGAGAAAAGATAGGGTAGAACCACATAAACTTGAGTTTCTGAGGACTAGTTTTAAAAATAGCAATGAAATAGAAGCAAGGGAGGTAGATTTAATATTTAGGAGGTCAAATCTACTTGACATTGTTACTAATTCAGAGGAATGGGGTGGGGTAGGGAGGAATCTTGTGGGAAGGGAGATAATATTTCCTGTTCTCAAAGGATACAGTAATAGAGAGCAAAACTTGTTTCCAATATGGACCTTATATAAACTTGCATGAGTCTGTAAGTTCTTCTGTCTGTCAATCCAGTGCTCTTCCACTCTAAGGCAGTGCTTCAACGGTCAACTGGATTCCTTTAGGGAATCAGGACTATTTAGGAAATTAGTTCACTGAACATACAAAATATTTCAAAGTTTCATGCTGGAAAATTGAGGAATGAAATACTCTTGGTATGAAGTGTGATGAAACTTATAATCAACCCCTGTACCAGTTGTGAAATCTGAGAGCATAGAGATATGACTAACAATGTGAGGAGTGTCAGTCACATGACAGATGTTATAAGTTATGACAAATGATCTAGTAATGGCATAATAATTTAAGAAATCAACAAACAGAGTAGTAGACTAGATGGCATACTCCGTATTGAGTGCAGAAACAGGATGGGCTTTTTTAGAGATAAAGATGCTTCTTTTAAAAATAGCACATACTTTAATTCATTTGAAAGTGATTAAAAATAACATTATCAGTCATTTCCTAGAAAGCAGACTGGTTGAAATATGTGACATAATTTTATTAAATTCTCAAATCAACTCTTTGAGGCAGATATTGTTATCTCAGTTTACAGAGACTTTGCAAAGTTGAAAAATTTTGTTAAGTTTGTTTAGTTCCATAAGAATTAAAACTCAGGTTAGACTTACCATTATTTAAAACCAATCTACGTGATGAGTGATTAACTAAAAACTTTCTTTTCCCAAGTCTCTAGTTAACACAAGGAGTAACATTTTTCTTAAGACTAATACATTTTTTTTTTAAATCAGATGTCTAGGATATTCCGACGTTCTTCTGGAGGGGGTAGATTTATCAAATCTCATGTTATCAAAATAAGGTATGTAAATTTGGTTTGTAACTTCAAACCAGTACTGCTAAGATGAAATATTTAATCAACATGGTTTCTGAGCTGCTCTTAGCAATTCTGTGTAGAGACACAAAGATTTCAAGAAACTCAAGTTATGTGACCTAACCATTTCCCAACCACAATAGAAAGATGTAAAGTGTGCAATGACAAAAGAGTCTCTTACAAAAAAAAAAGAGAGAGAAAGAAAAAGATACACAAAGGGGAGCGACGGGACTATGAACACCAATGTGCCTCGTAAGCAAGGATCTAAATAGAACTTAAGTTTTTTAAAATTTTCCTTATTTACAGTTACACAACCATCAGACTATGACTTTCTGTGCAATAGGTTTTTCTTTAATGCCAGTGCATATTTGATATTATTTTAAATGTCTTTCTATTTTGATGTTTTTGTGAAAGGTAATATATTTAAATTAAACATGAATTATTATCAGAGACTAAATTTAATTACTAGAATCCCGTTTTTGTATGTTTGAAAGATTCTATACTGGGTTTCTATACTTAGATTCTATACTGTTTTGTTTTTGTTTTTGATGTGTGTGTGTGTGTGTGTGTATTTGTAAAATTTGTTTACTTGGTGGTGATAAAGTAAATACACATATGATTAAATGATTAAGGGCCTTATCCCTATTTTTCACTCTTGCCCTTCTTTCTTTTGTTTCTTTACTTTTCTTACCCTTCTCCTTTTCCTATCTCTCTTCCTTTCTTTGTTTCTTTTATCATATAAGTTAAATTCATTCTGAAAAAGGTTATTGGAGGTTTTCTAGTCCTACACATCACAATATGTATTATGTATTTGAATCATTGATCAAATTATCTCCCTTTACAAACTTCTTTCTCTAATTCTCCATCTATTAACTGGTCATGAAATGCCTAAATATCAGTGCTTTAATACAATACAATTTTATTTCACTTCCTGGTGAAGTCCAAAGAGGCAGAAATGGGGACAATGTGTGCCAGGCTCTGCTGGTGGTCATTGTGGGATGGAACTGCCCAAAGGACCTTCCACTTCCAATTGGCAGACCAAGGAAGAACAAGAGCATGGAAAATAATATGGGAGTTTTATAAATAGTCAGGCCTGGAAATGGGGGAATATTGCTTCTGCCCACATCCAATTGTCCAAAATTCATTAGATCATTTCAGTCAATTTCAAGAAGGGTTAGAAATGAAATCTAGCTCTGTGTTGAAGAAGCAGAGGACATTAGGTTTGTCTCTGCCACACCACTCTGAAGAATAATGACCTCAGTTACAAATTCTGCTCATAATTCTTTAAAAAGCAAGTCAAAGCATGATTTCATGAATATGTCTTCCCAAGAATCTCTCTAAACCCATTAGCTTTGGAAGGACGGAAGAAAAGATTTTTCAGAAATATCATTTACCTAATATTTCTAGCATGTTACCTTTCCTTCCAACACTTCCTGATCATTACACAGCCATTCTTATTCCCTTTATCTAGAAGTAATTTAAAAGCATTATCATATATCATCCATTATGTTTCTTTAAATTCAGTGATTCTGAATAGGTAATGTCACCATTTGTCTGCTGTTTTGTTCTTAGTCCAGATGAACAAGGTGTGAACATTCTTATGGTGCTCATGTTTCGATACCCATCTACTGACAGTACTGAAATAATCAGGAAAAAAATTGAAAGGAGTTTTTACCAAAGTCTGAAGATCAAACAATTGCCCCTGACCATAAATAAACCATCATTTACACTCACACGTAAGTCTTTTTCTTTAATTTCTTTCTTTTTGGAGGGGTACATTTTTGTAGTTCCCTTCAATCTCAATTTCCTTTATTTTTCAAAAGAATTTGGTCAATGTATTCTCTCATTTAAAGAATTCACTACTGATAAATATATCAATGTGGAATTAAAGTAAAATAAATATTCACTATGAAGGGAAATTTAGTGTTACTTTCTTTACATTTTACTAGGGTTTTTTGATAAAGTTTCTAATTTTTTCCCATATAATATGATACTTGGATCCTTACAAAAGCACCAAAGGGTAGCTACTATTTTCACTACTTATAGGTAAGGAAACTGAGAAGTTCTGAGACATAGGATAAGCAAACCTTGGGGCTAGAATTAGACATAGGTATTGTGAATCTGGGGGTTCATTTTTATAGTGTCAAAGAAACAGACATCTTTATCAAGGTGTGCCTGCCTAATAATAAGTGACATGAATTGTAAAGAGGTCCTGTATCTTGTTCCCGATTAAAACTATTTTTCACTTATTTTCTTATTGTTTTCACATACGTGCACACACATACAAATTTTAGGAAAGTTCTTTTTGTTTTTCCCCCAAAGTAGAAGAAAATTAAGTTTAGAAAGTTTAGGAAACTAAAATGAAAATCACCTTACATCTAGTTGAAATCCAAGTCAAGAGGCATTTTTATTTTCCTCTACAACATACAATTAGTAAATAAAATGGTGTATTTCAAATAATATTTTAAGTGTCAAGGACAGGAACTGTATTTTTATCTTCTTACCTCTGACTCCAATTGTAGCATACATCTCACATGAAATAGGTATTTCAGCTCTGTTCCTTATTTTACGTTATGTATTTCCAAGGTTAGTTATTTCAAATTTCATAAAAAATGTTTTATAAAAACATTTCATAAATGTTGAGATAGAATCTCTCCAGATATTAGGGATAATTTTTCTTGAAGTCATTAGAAATAATGAAGAGTATGGTATTCACCTTGATTGTTAATCAGCTATATTCCAAAATAAAATATAATTTTTTCTAACATTCTGTAAAGGGAGATCTCAAATTTAATCTCAACTCCTGATAACTGTTCTTAAGGCATAATCATATCTTCTAAAGCAAAATATCAATTTTAATAGTTTATTGAGTTTTTTAAATGTAGACTTTTTTATTTTACAATTATAAAAAGTAATTTTGGGCCTTGCTGGTCATGCACAGAGACTTTTTATTATACAGGTTGTTTTAATGCCAAAATAACTATATTCTATGATCATGCTCAATCATGCATATGGTTTCTTCTGCCATATACATATCATTCATTAAAAACATAGACATATCCAGGAAATCCCTAGAAGGGATTGGGGCTCACATCCCTCTGTGAGATGTTATGGCTCAGAACAGACTGCCTCAAAGTATGGTGCCTTGTCATACTGATTATTTTGAACCAAAGGAAATCAAAAGGGCCTGAGAAACAGAGTATGGTGGCATAGCCTCCTCCAAAGACTATTCAGCCTGAGACAGGAGGATCACAAGTTGGAGACCAATCTTAGCAACTTAACAAGACCTAATTTAACTTAGTGAGACCCTATCTCAAAATGAAAACTTTAAAAGGCCCGGGGATATAGTTCGGTAGTAAGGTGCTGCTGGGTTCCACCCCTGGTGCCATTGAGAGAGAGAGAGAGAGAGAGAGAGAGAGAAGAGAGAGATTTTTTTTAAAAAGGCTTTAGAAGTGAGATCTTTCTGAAGATCTTTCTGTCCTTCTCCATCCCTTCTTTCTTTTGCTGGCCTTTCTCCTCCATGGTAAGTCATAGAAGCTAGAACTCTTCTTTCCCCAAACTAATGGTAAAACCTAAAAATATTATTCTAACCTTCCCTTGCCCTTCTTTGTAGGAGTTGGCCATAAATAAATTCTCTGACCTATGATTTCTAACTATAGATCACAAAACCTTTTTTCCTGAGGGGCCTGCCCTACACCCAGGAAGAAGGAACTTCACCTAGAGAGGTTAAGAAGACTGAATTGTCAGGCCCTGCTGGGTCGGTCCCCTGCCCACCTTAATGCATTAGCATTAGTTCACACCCTTCAGTTCGGTACATTTCTACAGTACCTGACTGTTCATTCTTCATTAGACACAAGAATAAAAATAGATGGTTTTCCCTGGGTTTTTCAATCTGAAGACTCCAAGATACAAGCACTTTTTTTCCATAAATGCATATACTTTCTCCTGTTAATCTACCCTTGTCAATTCTATTTCAGGAACCCTATAAACCTTTAACCTATAAAGGTTAAAGAAACTTTTCACTTCTTACAAGGGAAAGTCATTTTCCTTGAGAAAAGCACAGTATAATTCTCCATTTTCTCTGACAAATAAAACAAAATAAATGGCCACTATACCAACACAAATCCAATGTAGCTGAGTTAAGAAGAATAGGAAAAAGTAACTCTGAAAGGAAAAATGTCTTGAAAGGAAAAGATGTCTTGAAAGAGAAGCATAAAGTATAGTGAGAGTTTGTGCATGGGTGGGTTCTTTGGACTGTTGTATGTGAAAGAGCTCATGACTTGAGTCACAAACTTACCTAGCACTCATCAGGAGGAACAATCCTCAATGAGAGAAGGTTATCAATTTACCTAGACTAAATCCCTACCTTTTGTTAGACCAGGGCCTTGAAATTGGGCCCCAAGGGATCTATGGTACCTTTTGCTTCTTAGAGATGCCCCCTGCACTCTGGTCATTGGGAAGTTGCTTTAAACCATATAAGTTTGGTAAACACTAACTACAATGGGACTCGAGGTTGTTTCTCTGACTTATACTGGGGCCTTCAAAGAAAGTAACCAGGCATATTCATTCCTATTCTTTCTTTCCTGATTTTCTGATTTCTTTTTCTGTTTCTGAAGCAAAACTAGAAAATAAAATGCTCTCTGATTTTATTTTTAAGTGAAATTTTACACTTTGAACCAAAGTAGAGTACAGGGTTATTTGTATATTATTTGGTTATAAAAACATCTTATACCTCTTGAAATATAGATGTCTCAGATAATTAACTTTTCAATTAATGATAATTTAACAATATAACGTGAAAATGCAAATATGTTATTCTTCCAACTAACTTGTGTTTTTGCTTCTTCCAGCTATTGACAGCAAAAAGATGAGGAATCTTCTCAATAGTCGTAAGTTTCAAAATCCACAATTAACTATTTATTTCACCGTAAAGATAATAAGAACCACAGAAAAATCAGAAGTATAATTTACTAAGATTTTTTTGCTCATTTATATTTTTATAAACCATGTATTCCTTTAATTATACTTTGCTATTTTAAGAATTAAGGTTATATTCATAACTTTATACTAAATGTAACTTGAACTTTTATGATCCATGGGATGAGTTAAAAATTACATAGTATTCCAGATATTATATTAATACATTCTTTAAATATTTCTCTTTTAATATTCTCTCACAACTCAAGAGAGTGTTTTAAACTGGTAATAAATTGAGACTTTGTTATTTTTTTTCAGTTTTCTTGCATTTTAATGGAATATCTGATATGCATATTTTCTGCCCCCTTCTCAGCCCTGCCCACCCCACCCATGAAAACTTTGGGTCTTTTGTGGACAAATTTTTGATACTCAGTAAATTATCTATTTATTGATAAAATACAAGTCAAAATGTCTGGGTAACGGTCAAAAGAACAGAAATCTTTTTCTGCACTTTAGAGCTGCCCCACTCACCTGTCTTGGTTAGAAAAGCCCAAGCCCATGGCAGAGTGCTTGTCCAGTCTGGCTGTGTTTTCCAGTTTCTGAATCTATTCTGCACTAAATTAAAACTGTCCTTTCTTGTAATTTAATCTCATTTATGATTTAGTTTACATTATCCATCTATATATGTTTCATAGAAAGATGGAAATCAATTCTTGGACTGAGTGCCTCCAAATGTTGGTAATATTTCTTCTGAGCCTCAATATAATTAGTAAGAGCTGTACAAAATATAAAATAACCTCAGAGGTTGAGTGCTGGGAATGGTTTAGAGGGCTGAGACAATGAATTTTCTAAGTATCTCCACACAATACAAATGTGTGTGTGTGAGTGTGTGTGTGTGTGTGTGTGTTTTTCCTCCTTTTTCCTTTTTCAACTAACATATATTTCTGTGTGACAGGCTGTGGAATAAGGATGACATCTTCAAACATGCCATTACCAGCATCGTCTTCTACAGAAAGGATTGTCCAAGGAAGAGAGACTGCTATGGAAGGGGAGTGGCCATGGCAGGCCAGCCTGCAGCTCATAGGGGCAGGCCATCAGTGTGGAGCCAGCCTCATCAGTAACACATGGCTGCTCACAGCTGCTCACTGTTTCCGGAGGTAAGTTCACCAGGCTGTTATGAACGTTATTTCCCCAGTCTTCTCTGGCCTTTGATTCAATGCATGGGAAGGGCCCAATCTCACTATTTTGTCCTCTGCTCTACTCAATATGTACCTGGCACTGTCCCATAAATGCATCATGCTTGCTCTATGTCCCATCCATGATGCTTGGTTTGAATTATTGGTAGTTCTTACCATGGATTCCCCTGTGTCATCATGATTCCGGTACTATCTTTCCTATGATATCAGATGATTTTAGTGCAAAGATTAAATATTATACATGTAACAAGTTTAATCTCTTCCATATACTCAAAGTCATCCATTTCTGTTCTGTCCTTTCCTCCCAATTAATTCCTCTAACTTCCCTCTGTTAATATTCAGTGTGACTTTAGAAATAATAAAAAATGATAATAAATATCCCTCTTGACACTCTCCATTCTCACTGCATTATCCAAGAAACCCTAGTGGGCTTGTATAATTTGGAGAGGTGGAAGTTGGGCAAGACCTGCTATTTTGTCACACTGCCCTCACAATAGCAAAGGCTGGTCATTTATAATCCAGCGGGAGCTATCTCCTTGGGCTTTCACAGTTGTAGCTCTCAAAATTTAGCTGTGTCAATTCTATACACAGACATACACAGGCACCCTATTACCCTGGGAGATAAGGGAAATAACCATCTTTTCATCCAGAAGTTTTATCCTCAGGGTACAGAAAATTTTCCTTTAAAGTCTCAAGATAGAAAGGTTCTGAATAAAGCCCCTTTGCCTGGCCTGAGCCACTATTTGTATACCCTTCTAGAGAATCCTATCCTTGGTGATCCAAGATTGTTTTCATTCTTCTAAGGGTAATAACCCAAATGATTCCAGGATATTTACACCATTTTTTATGTGGTAGACGTAATGCGAATGACCTAATGAATTTATGGTGATTGTCTGTCACTCCCTCACTGAGAAGAGACTCACTTATACATATTTATGAGACCCAAAAATAACTAGCAACATGCCTTAGAGGTGAACTTGAATCTCCCTCACTTGTTAAGGCTTTCTGATTTACTCATGTTCTCATAGCCTACTAATCTTTGTGCTTCTCTTTTTGTGAAAGTGTTATCCTCTTTAGTTTATAGTGGATTTCTTTTAAAGTAAACTAAAAAAATAAAACAAAAAAACAAACAAACAAAAATCAGAATTATGGCTTTACAGAATGAATCTTTAAATAATGAAGAATATAAGCTGTAATGATTGAAATACTTGCTTCAGTAGGTCTCTGTATGCTGACAGACATACATGGCAATTGGCTATTGAGCTTGATAAAGTAAAGATTACTGGTGACTTTGAAGAGAGATATTTGGTAGTGTAATTGGAATGGGAAAGGATTCAAGAAAAAATGGATGGAAGATAGGGTGCAGTATGTTTAAAGACCACTTTTAGGAATTTTTTTAATGAGAAATATGAAGTTGATGGTAGTTGTGATGAAAATGATGATATTTTTAAATATGGAAGACAAAATTATAGTATAGTTTACACAGATAATAATACGCCAAAAAAATTAAAAGGTAAGATTTGTTGTGCTTAACTTTATTTTTTAAATTTTTTGTAGGAATAAGGACCCAAGTCAATGGATTGTGACTTTTGGTACAACTATAACACCACCTGCTGTGATACGAAGTGTGGGGAAAATTATCCTCCATGAAAATTACCATAGAGAAACGAATGAAAATGACATTGCTTTGGCTCAGCTCACAACTCGAGTTGAATTTTCAAATGTAGTCCAGAGAGTATGCCTCCCAGATTCATCTATGAAGTTGCCACCTAAAACCAGTGTTTTTGTCACAGGATTTGGTTCCATTGTAGATGATGGTGAGTGGTTTCAATCTAATTTTATGCAGCTATGTCCTGGTATCAATGAATTTCCTTGGTCTGAGTTTCCTTATACCAAAAATATACCAGTTGGACAAGACTGATGTGATCCATCGCTATGAGAATCTCATGAAAACTGTAGAAACTCCCCTCATTAAAATATACATGTGTAAAATTTGCATATATTTTAATATTTTCTATAATATACAAATATGTAAAATATATAATATTTTGCACACAGTTTTAAGGGTGCCCTGAAAGATCCACCAATATGATACAAAATTGGGTTGTGATTATTATTTTTCTTTGTGTGCACTTACTATATAGAACATAAACTTAAGGAATAACTGAAGTTAAAAAAATATCCTTGTGATTTTGCTCCTAGAAATATATAACAATGCAGTCTCTCATGTCTTGTATATGATATTAGAAATACACATTGTTTGTTTGTTTGTGTAACAGGACCTACACAAAATAAACTTCGTCAAGCCAGGGTGGAAACCATAGGTACTGATGTATGTAACAGAAAGGATGTGTATGATGGCCTGGTAACTCCAGGGATGTTGTGTGCTGGATTCATGGAAGGGAAAGTGGATGCGTGTAAGGTAAGGCTAAAGTCAAGGCCAAAACTTTAAAGGAAAAGTTTTCATTATATATTTTTAACTCTGGCATATATTTTACCTGGAAGGAAAAAAATGGCATCTACTTCACTAAGAGCTAAGTTTATCTAATATACAAATATTATTGTATTATGTTTAGTGTGTGCTAAGGCAAAAACAAAGAACTTGCTGGGGGCTGGGGATGTGGCTCAAGCGATAGCGTGCTTGCCTGGAATGCGTGGGGCTCTAGGTTTGATCCTCAGCACTACATAAAAAAATAATAATAAAATAAAGATGTTGTGTCCACCGAAAACTAAAAAAAAAAATATTAAAAAATAGAATTTGCTGCATGTTATTTCATTTAATATAATGAAACATAAGCAGTACTATAATTATTCCTATCTAACAAATTAGGAAATTAAAGGCTTGCTCCATATTTCTGTTCACACAATTACTTTTATGATCTATTGTTGCTTTCTCAAAGTCATAAACAAAAGACAAGGAAACCTCTTCTCTGAAGGGCACATCACTCATGTCTTCATAACCTGTCAAATATGTTATCATCCCCCAACATCTAAAACACTCCACTCCCCTTTGTCCCTCTTACACACTGTAAACTTTGTCGTCTAAAACATCTTTCCTCTCAACCTCAAACTCTGCAGTATCAATACTGACCCATTTAAATGGTGGACTCTTAGTTCCTACATTTCCTTTCTGGTGATTGAGGCTTTTCCTCAGTCACCTTAGATCCTATTCTTTTTTTTTTTTTTTTTTAGGGATTTAAATCTTCTTGTTTTAATTAGTTACATATGACAGTAGAATGCATTTGTGCACTTCAATATATCATACATAGAAGGGATATAATTTCTCATTTTTCTGAGTGTACATGTTGCAGAATCATATTGGTCATGTAGTCACATATATACATAAAGTAATAATGTCTGTTTCATTCCTATCCCCACATCCCCTCCCCTTCCCTCCATCACTACCTAATCTAAGGTAACACTATTCTTCCCTAGTGCCCCCTGCCTTATTATGAATTAGCATCCACATATTAGAGAAAACATTCAGCCTTTGGTTTTATGGGACTGTCTTATTTCAAACTTAGCATGATATTCTCCAACTCCAACCGTACTGGCAAATGCCATAATTTCTTTCTTCTTTAAATCTGAGTAATATTCCATTGAGTATATATACCACATTTTTTTATCCATTCATCTATTGAGGAACACCTAGGCTTGTTTCATAGTCTAGCTATTGTGAAGTGGGCTGCTATAAACATTGACATGGCTATGTCAATATGGGTATTTTAAGTCCTTTGGGTATAAACCAAGTAATGGGATAGCTGGGTCAAATGGTGGTTCCATTCCCAATTTTCTGAGGAATCTCCATACTGCTTTCCATAGTGGTTGCACCAATTTACAGTTCCACCAGCAACATATGGGTGTACCTTTTCCCCCACATCCTTGCCAACATTTATTGTTGTCTGTATTCTTGATGATTGCCATTCAGACAGGGATGAGATGCAATCTTAGAATAGTTTTGATTTGCATTTTTCTAATTGCTAGAGATGTTGAACACTTTTTCATATATTTGTTGATCAGTTGTATTTCTTCTTCTGCGAAGTGTCTGTTCAGTTCCTTAGCCCATTTATTGATTGGGTTATTTGTTGTTGTTATTTATTTATTTATTTATTTATTTATTTATTTATTTTGGTGTTAAGTTTTTTGAGTTCTTTATGTATCCTAGAAATTAATGCTTTATTGGAGGTGCATGTGGTAAAGATTTTCTCCCAATATGTAGGTTCTTTTCTCACGTTATTAATTGTTTCCTTTGCTGAGAAAAAGCTTTTTAATTTGAATCCATCCCATTTATTGATTCTTGATTTTACTTCTTGTGTTTTAGGAGTCTTGTTAAGGAAGTCAGATCCTAGGCCAATGTGGTAAAGATTTGTGCCTATTTTTTCTTCTCTTAGGCACAGGGTCTCTGTTCTAGTGCCTAAGTCTTTGATCCACTTTGAGTTGATTTTTATGTAGGGTGAGAGATAGGGTTTAATTTCATTTTGCTACATATGGATTTCCAGTTTTGCTAGCACCATTTGTTGAATAGGCTATTTTTTCTCCATGAATGCTTTGGGCACCCTTATCTAATATGAGATAACCATATTTATGTGGGTTTGTTTCTGTATCCTCTATTCTGTACCATTGGTCAACGAGTCTATTTTGGTACCAATACCATGCTGTTTTTGTTATGATAGCTCTGTAGTATAGTTTAAGTTCTGGTATCCTGATGCTGCCTGCTTCACTTTTCTTGCTAAGGATTGTTTTATCTATTCTGGGTCTCTTATTTTTCCAAAGAGATTTCATGACTGCTTTTTCTAGTTCTATAAAGAATGTCATTGGGGTTTTAATATGAATTGCTTTAAATCTATACAATGCTTTTGGTAGTATGGCCATTTTGACAATAATAATTTTGCCTATCCAGGAGCATGAAAGATATTTCCATCTTCTGAGGTTTTCTTCAATTTATTTCTTTAGGGTTCTGTAGTTTTCATTATAGAGGTCTTTCATTTCTTTTGTTAGCTTGATTCCCAGGTGTTGTCTTTTTTTTTTTTGAGAATATTGTGAATTATATATCTGGCCTTGTTATCATAAACACTTTCATCTTCAAAGGCACAAATTCCCATCTTCTATTTGACTAGCAACCCTGTATTTCCCCTCTGCCCACTATCTTTCAGTTGTTCCTGGTTCCTTATATATAATCTGGAGGGAAGAGCTACCTCTTCCATGCTTTTTTGGTGTTCTTTGGCAATGGCAGTTCACTATTTATTCTCACCTGGACTTCTTTTGGGGCCAGCTGTTAGTGATTCCATCCAACTCGTATTGTGTTCACTAATTGTAATGGGATGTTACCTATGCTCTGTGGTCAAGTAGAACTGCTAGCTGTGCTCTGTTGTCTAGTGAGACCATTGGCTGGAATCTGTATTAAAGCTGAACTATTATTTGGACTCTGTAATTGCTCTATTTGGGCAGTGTTATAGGTTGACTTTCCCGGCTAACCTGTTCTGCAGTTGGATATCTATAGTTGGGCAGGGCCATGTTCTTGGCTCAGAGGCTGGGAAAGAGCTCTGAGATTATTACTAAATCTTGTGAGCATAGGTGAAGAAAAGCCAGAGGCTATGTTACACAGATATATATGAACATGGGGTTGTCTCCTGTCCTACTGTAGACTTAAGCAGAGTACCAAGGCTTGGTAGCATAGCATTTCAGATGATAGGCTTGGGCAAAGTCAGATGCTTTCCTCAGCAGACATTTGCTGACCTGGTCTTGACTTCTGCCTTGGCAAGGACTTTTGGAGACATTCAGGGTTTGGATGTGTTAATGCTTAGCAGTTGGATATGGGTGGGGTCAAATGTTCACTCAGTAGATATTCACCAACATATTTCTGCCTTAAAGTTGGTGGAAGAGTTAAGGAGAGCACCAGAACACTGGCTGGGGAATCTAGCCAGGGTCTCAAGTCTGGGAGACCCATTTACCATGTTTCCTGCAGCTTGATGCTATTGGCTATGCTCTGGTAGTGGTGGTATGCCCCCCACCCCACCCTATGGCCAGAATACTGAGTCACCAAGATTAGCCCTCTGGTCACTGTGAGCACCACCCAAGTCCTTTTGTTTCTAACTTACCTCAGTTAGTCTAGCTTTGCTGATACTTCCAAAGTTCCAATGGGGTGGGACATGAGAGGGTCTCTTATGTTGGTACCCAGAATAGTGGGGAAGCAAATGCCTGTTTCCACCTCTTTCCTCCCACTACAAAAACAGGGTCCCATAGAATCCCCTGTGTGTGGTGCTATGCTGGCTTTCAGGAGGGCCAACATGGCCAAAATGGAACTGCTCCTGTTATACTTCTTTTATTGCTGTCCTCAGTTCTGTGGTCCAAAAGGGTGTTTCAGTCTTATTCTCAAACTCTTGATATTCATGAGAAAATTCTCATGTAGATAGTTGCTGGTGGAATTTCTGAGGGATGGGGAGTTGAGCAGGAAAATTCTTATTCCATCTTGCTGACATCACTCCTACCTCTTATTTAAAAAAACAAAAACAAAAAACTTGTGCGTATACTCCAAGTTTATTGTTGCTCTTTCTCTGTGTGTGTGTGTGTGTGTGTGTGTGTGTGTGTGCGTGTGTCTGTCTGTCTGTCTGTTTGTGTATCTGTCTTCTTTCTCTCTGTGTTTCTTGACTTTCACCCAAGCAGTTAATTGCTCCTGAAAAAAAATAAATAACCTCACAGAGAACCTTAGTTTCACTAGAGATTCCAGATAACAAAGCTGATGGTTCTGTTCTGTTTCATGTTTGTTGTTGTCTGCTTTCTTGTTTTGTCCCCCCCACCACCACCCGATCTACCATTGTCTGAAATTTAATTAATTTCCACTTTTTCCTACCCCTTACTTTCAGCAAATGGCTGTTTTCCAATTTTTGAAGAAACCATAAGAGGGGAATTTCCCCCATTCCCAGAACCAAGCATGCAGTCCTTTCTTTGCTTGGACGCACTGCTTCCACTTTCAGCTTAGATCTCAACAGAGTAGCTATCTCTTCTCTAAAGTTCTCTGCTTATGTTCTCACTGGCCATTTGGGGAAGATTACACTAGCAATTACTTCCTTTTTATGTTTATAATCAATGCTTATCTTACACTAGATCCTTCTTTACTCAGATGCTTTAAAGTAGGGGGGGAAATCTCTTTCTTGACTGAGATGCTTCCAGATAGCATCCTGTCTTGTTACTTTATTTGGGGAGAAATATTTGGGAAAAATTTGACACTAATTTTCTTCACACCAAATAATTTTTTAAACTATTTCTATATGATTTTTGCCTTTGTACATCAGCAAAGTAGCTCTTTCTAAACTTTCCAATGACACCAATGGCATTCATGTTTTTAAAATATTTGTGATCCTATTCTTTCTGGGTTTAGTAGCAATATTTTATGATGTTCATCACTCCCTTTTCTTCGAACAGTGTCTTCCCTGATTTGTAATTATTTTCAGCCCAGCTTTCCTATTCCATATCCAGTTGATGATCTAATCCCATGCATTTTACCTTCTTCAATATATCTCCATCACTGTCTTCCATGGTCTTCCTCCCCTCTTTCTGCCTTCCTTCCTCTATCCTCAGTAGACGCTATCAGCCATCCTGTTAATTACCCAATTTTTATTCTTAAGCTCCTCAGTGCATTAATCAAATGAAAGCCAGCTTGATTTCTAACAAGATGCAAATTTGGTCATGTCAAACCCCTCCTTAAAATACTTCAGTGGCTTTCTTTTTTATCTTAAAATACAAAACAAAACAAAGAAACACGCCTACACAAGACCCATAGGGCTATGCATGGACTCATCACCCCCTATCTCATCACATAAAACTGGCCTGCCTTGTTCTCTTTCCACACCCCACCCCAGCTACATGTAGGCCCTTGAACATTCCAGGATTCTTTATGCACAGAATATTTGCAATACTGTTCTCTCTGCCTGGAACGCATTTCATCTCCATTTTCTTTTTCATGGTCAACCTCACTTCCTTCAGAAATCAGCTCAGTTACGCTTCATGGGGGGAAAACTTTCCTTTCTCGCCCATCAGTCACATTCCCCTATTGTAATATTTCCAAAGCACATATCACAGTTTTAATTTTGCATTTTTGTTAACACTGTATTCCAAACATCCCTAAAAATTGCTGCGACACATAATAGGAAATCAATAAACAGTTGAGAAAAGAATAAATTAAAGAGTAAGTGGCAAAGGCTCAGAAAGGTAAAGTATTTTACCCAAGATTACATAGTCAGTAATTAATGGAACTAGACCTAAAACTCAGGCAGTACAACTACTAAGTTCATACTTTTAACCTCTATGTGTATATTTGTTTATTTATTTAATTTACCCTGTTCCAAACAGATTTAAAGGAACATCTGTAAGATTCAACAAGAAAACATGAATAAGAAAGAGTTCACTAAAAGAAAAGGAGACCAAGAATAGGTCTAATAAAGTAGTCAAGCTAACAATATTCAAGAGAAATCATTGAAATTTTCAATCACAAATAATAATTTTACATTTAGCATTTTTATGAACAAAATGTTACTAAATCAAACTAATCCAAAAAAAAAACTCCAGGGGTTGGGGTTGTGACTCAGCAGTAGAGCACTTACCTAGCATGTGCAGGGCACTGGGTTCAATCCTTAGCACCACATTAAAAAATAAAATAAAGGTATTGTGTCCAATACAACTAAAACAAAATATTTTTTTTAAAAAATCCAAAGATTATGGACCAGACATAATGTAACCATTCCATGTAAATTAGTTACATTCCATGTAAAATTTTAGCACAAAATTGAAAGAAACATTGAATAGTCTATGTATAGTCTGGCTGTGTGTTTTATGTACCAAATTTTGTTTTATTTCCCCTGTGGAAAAGAGATGATTACAATAATCATTCTACGACTTAAATTAGAATTAACAATTTCAAATATGTATTTGCTTTTATTCCAGGGAGATTCTGGTGGACCTCTGGTTTATGATAATCGTGACATCTGGTACATTGTTGGTATAGTAAGTTGGGGACAATCATGTGCTCTTCCCAAAAAACCTGGTGTCTACACAAGAGTGACTAAGTATCGAGACTGGATTGCCTCAAAGACTGGTATCTAGCATGGATGGTCCATGAGTTACACTGACGGCAAGTAGAACTGAAACATCTACATCTTTTATATTATCATTTAGACCCATGTGGTTTGAATCAGTGCTTTTGCTACATGGCGAGAAACTCTTGAGACCTGAACCAATCTAATATTCTGAGGTGGATCTTGTGAATTTTTGAACAAACTCTACCTCAAGGGAAGAAGACAACACACATGACAGTTAGCACTGATTCCTCACTCACCTGGGAAACTGTGATAGTTCTTAATGTGATAAATACTTACAAGTGGTGTAATTCCTTGATGGAAGATGGGGATCATCATTTTTCACAGGATATGAAGTGCTGCCAGGCTGTCACAATCTTACCTTACTAACACCTGAAGCATCAGGGATTCTTCTAGCAAAAAGTCAAACAGCAGTCTTTCCTGAAGATTCAGAGCTTCAAGATTCTACACTGGACATTTCATAGCTGGAATGAGGAGCATGGGATCTGCAATATAACTTGAACTTTAACCTGGGTTTATATATAGCAGTACAGAGCATTATCATGTATCTGAACTTGCCATTAATACTGCATTAGGCACTCAAGGACTAGCTTCCAGAAGCATGTTGTGTTGTTAAGAAGCATTTCTTATTTATTCTTCAATGATATCTTGCCATCTATACAGAGTCAGAGTCAGCCCCAAATGAAGAAGACTCTTGGGAACAATTTTCCATGAGTACAAGGAAGATATAAAGAAGGGGACAAAGATTAGCAGAGTTGGTTTTGAATGATTATTTGTGGAAAAAAACACTCTAAATATTTGATGGAATGAGCCATCCACTTATTTGTTTAGTGATATCTACATCAGCATATGATATCTGGTGCTTTTTTAAGTCAGCAGCTCAGCTTTCCAACAGATCAGATGTGTATCAGAACGTAGGCTGTAGAACTAATTTGTATGAAGTACTTTGGACAGTGCCTGGCATACACTAAATAAAGGGAAACAAATGCCTCAGCAAGCTTTAGATAAACGAATTCAAATTTGTCAAATAACTGAATAACCTTAGGGCTTAAATATAGCTCAAAGCCTAGTGATGGGTATAATCATACAGAGCACAGACTCTTTGAAACAGGGCTGCCAGAGTTTGAACCTTGTCTCTGCCACATTTGAACTATTTCCTTCAGCAAATTACTTAACATCTCTATTCATTAGCTCTTTCATCTCTAATTGGGACTGAAAAAAAGGTACTACCTCATATGGCTGTTATGAGGACTAAATGCATTAACTTAAGTAGAACACTTGCATCGGAGTCTGCAAACAGTAAGCTCTCAAAATGGATGATTACTGTTAATCATTATTAATATGCTTTGGCCCTAATAAAACTTACTATACTTTTTAAAAATTGCCCTTTGCTTCTTTAAAGTGATGCAATCAATTTCAAATTACTTTAAATTACATTATAAAAACATTAGGTGAAGTACTATGCTAGATTACCAAAATTACTTTTATATTCCTTAATTTATTTCAAACTATGTCTACTTATAGATAAACACTCAGGATGACCATCTGGGGCCATGGTTGTGGCTACAGAAGTGCATCTGTATTCATTACCACTTCAAATGTGAGACAAGATTTTTTGCTCTTATTTATCAGAGAAAAACTTGGCCCATCCAGTTCTTTAATGATCAAAAGTTTTGTTTTATTTTGTTAGTTTGTATGTATATGTACTTTTCTGTAATGTGTAAATAAGATAAACATAACTAAAGAAAATCTCCTAGTTATTGTTTGTAAGACCATAAGCACAGAGGGTTCATGCATACATGCACACTTCATTTTTTAAAAGGAAAGTTATCAACTTTCTGATATGATGACTAGTAACAAGTAAATATTATCAGAATAACCAGAGTAAAAACTTAAATTCTCATACTTCCTTAATTCTAAGTTCCTATACTCTGCAAATAGCACAAAAACATCTAAAGCTTTCAAAAGAACATTTGGCATAATAAAGATGTGCTTGATTGATCTTAGACATTTTTTATATTAAAGGTAAACACCTCTTCTGGTACATAGAAGAAAGCAAACCTGCCTCAAAAAAACAAATTGCTTTCTTCCATGTAAGTTCTGAAATAATGGATGTGTAACATTGTGCAATTTTTTTTTTTATATTTCACAAGACTGTGATAACTTTTGTGCATATATATCTGTGAAACTGTATACTTATTTAAATATTTCTATGCTTAATTAAAATCAATTTGATGACATTCACAAATGAGGAGAATAAATACAAAAGATCATATAGAAAGCTGAGCAATGGAAAAATGGAATTTTTAAAGGAGGATTTATGTGTCATCTTTCGAGTTTGGTATTTGACCTACTGAATGGTGTTATAGGAATTATGCAGTGTCTTTTACCTCATGTTTTCCTTCTGCCAAATGGGACATTAAGCTATCTACCTCATGGCATTGTTGTGAGGCTTTCCTGCTGAGTGATAAAGATGAAAGTCAAAGAATATTTAAGACTTGCTTAAAAATACAAAGTATATTATTGTAAACTGATATCAATACAGCTGATGCTGAAAATGCATTAAGATTATAAATAAGTTTGATTTTTTTTACGGTGTTGGCATTTTAATGCTTTGTGAATTTCGCAAATATATTTGTGGTTAAAAACAAACAAACAAACAAAACATTAAAGTTTGCCTCCTGTGTGGTGATGTTATATTAACATTCACATTTTCTCATAGAAAAAAGCCTGCAATTTGTCAAACTCATTTTAAAAGACAGATCAAAACTATGATCTGACAGTAAATAATGCAAAATCTACTCCCTAAAAATCTTCACAGAATTTTGTGCAGCATGGGTACTAAAGAGTTAGTTTACATTTTAAAACCTAGAAGAAGCTAGTTTATAACCTAGAAGCTAGAAGCTAGAAGATTGAACCAAAATTTTTGCTAATGGTTAACTATCTCTCAGTGACATTTTCACAACTCAACAGTAACAACAAAAAATATATTAATGGGAATCTGCCCTTTTAACTGAACAAATTTGTTAATGTTTTTATTTGTTTGTTAATCTATTTGTTTGATAGAGAATGTGTGGGAGACATTTGTTCATGCAATTGTGGAAATAAAAAATAAACTCATCATAAATGATTGAAATTAATGCTGAACTCATAGCTTCTAGTACTGGGAGAAACTTAAGTGATTATTTACATCAACCTCCTATTTTGAGTAGTGTGATGTCAAGACCAAGTGAATTTCTTCAAGGTTGTACAGTAGGCTATTGCCAGTGTAGGAACAAAATCTTGAAGTTCTTGTTATCCATTCCTATCTTCTCCCAAATGTTATAACCTGAGTTGTGCAGGCTCAGTAGGCAGGGACATTGTGATCCTAGAAGTCACTGAAATTAATGAACACTGCCAAACCATTCCTTCTTTACTTCCCCAGTACCCCCACCACCCCCGCTCCGCCAAAAAAAAAAAAAAAAAAAAGGTGAGATAAGCTAAATGTGCCAAAGTACATTAGGGATCAATCCACAAGTCTTATACTTTAGATAACAACCTACTTTTTATACCTATACCTAAGGAAATGAAGGATGTTATGTGTAGGCAATACTGCCCAGCTAATTAAATTGGAAAGTTATAATACTCCATGGAAAATTTATCCTCCAAATTCATACCTCAGTCATTCCTTTTCTCATTGTCTACACTAAGCTTTATAATTATGAAGTAATGTAAAACCTTTATATGCTACAAATAAAAAAAACATTATATTTTAAAATGAAGAGCAGTAAAAATTTGAAGTTTTTAAAAATGACAAATGTAAATTGCTCATGTTCTTTGTAATGATTCATTAGAAAATCTGTTTTACCAAGAAAACTATAGAAACCCAAAATATGTAGAAAAATTTTTAAAAGTTTTAACTAAGCTGCTTTCATAAATGCTTAAAATGAACATTCTTTTATAGGTTTTGATATTTTCCTTGCCTTAAAGTTAAGTCATCTGATTTTTGACAAAGGTACCAAAAATGCATGCTGGAAAAAAGTTGGCCTTTTGACAAATAGTGCTGGGAAAACAGGATATCCACATGTATGAGACTGAAACTAGATCCCTATTTCTAACTCTGTACTGAAGTCAACTAAAAATGGATCAAAGACTTAGGTATAAGACCAGAAATAGCGCACCCCCTAGAAAAAAATCATAGGGGGGAAACTCCAACATAGAGGCAGAGGCAATGACTTCCTAAATAGGACTCCTTTAGTTCAGGAAACAAAACCAAGAATTGATAAATGGGATAGTATCTAATTTAAAACCTTCTTCACAGCAAAGGAAATAATTGTGAAGAGATCTTTGCCAGCTCCTCTTCTGACAAAACATTAATATTCAGAATATGGAAAGAACCAAAAAGAAAAAAAAAACATGTAAAACTAATTAAAACATCAAAAAGCCATATAAACTAATTAAAACAAATTTTTAAAAAATTTTAAAAATACCAAATAACCCATTTGATAAATGATTGTGTGAACCATGCAGACACTGCTCTAAAAAAATGAAAATGGCCAACAATTATATGAAAAAATATGTTCAATATCTTCAGCATTAGGGAAATGAAGTAAAAAACCACATTGAGATTCTATCTCACTACAGAATGGCAATCATGCAAGGAAACATCAAACTCTCATACACTGTGAAAATGTAAATTAATACAACCACTATGGAAGTTAGTACAGAGTTTCCTCAAAAAAACTAGAAATGGAACTACCATATGATCCAGCTATAAGCACTCCTTGGTATTTATTCAAAAGTATTAAAGTCTGTATATTTTAGAGACACATGCAAACCAATGTTTATAGCAGGACAATTCAGAATAACCACATTATGGAATCAGTTTAGGTATCCATCAACAGCTGAATGCATAAAGAAAATGCGGCATAATCACAAGGGAGAACAAATGAAATAATGCCATTTGTAGGAAAATAAATGAAAATGGAGAGAATAATATTAAACAAAATAAGCCAGACTCAAAAAATTAAGTGTATGTTTTCTTTCACATGTGGAAGCTAGACGGAATAAAAGAAAACAGGAATGTCATGAAAATAGAAAGGAAACCGTGAAGTAGATTAAGTGGATAAAAAATAGCGAGATTAGGAGAGAGGGGAGGTATTTGGGAGTAAACTAATCAAATTATATGCAGGTATGACTATGCCACAATGACACAAACTATTCTGTATAATTATCATGCACCAATAAAACAAATGAAAAGAAAAATCAGAATTCAGATGGGTTTAAAAAATTTTTAACTACAAAAAATAAGAAATGTGGAACATATAGTTATATCACAAAATTTAAAAGGAGTAATATACTATTGCTCCCAACTATCTTCAAGCTGTCAAATAGAACATCATTATGGGACCTCATGATGTTGTGAGGATTTTTTGTTGAATCATAAAGTGCAAAACTCAGAGAATGTTTAATGCCTACTCAAAAATGCTAATATGCTATTATGAACTGATAATTAGCACAAGTGCTACTGCACCTGTATTAATATTGTAAAGAAGTTTTTATACAATATTTCTATTAATAGCATGGTTTTGTGTATTCACAAATACTGCATTTTTGAAATTATATTTAACATTTTTATGAGAAATATATTATAGCGTATATATTATAATAATATATGGTGGTTGATATTTGTTGAAAAAAAACAAGTCAAATGAAATTGTTAACTTGATAGCTTTAAGAATTAAGAATAAATATAATTAAGAATAAATATAATCCAACTTCATTTTACTTAAAGCATATTTTACTATATCATATCCATAGTTGATCTACTTGGAACATTTTTGGTCTATTATGTATCTGACAGTGGAAAATTCCAAAAGCATTCTGGAGTCAGCAAAGTAATATTTTAGTCTATACTGAGAGTATTGAAGATTCATTAACTGAAATCACAGATCCATGAAAATAATGAATATGTTAACCAGATATCATAGCTTCCCTGTTAAGTTCTATTTTTATACATTTTGTTCTACTGTCAATATCTGTGTTCCCCATTGTTATTTAAAAATGCAGTCTTGAAGATAAGGAGATTATTCCATTTGATTGCTTTCTCTTCCCATCCCCAAACCCAGGTAGTTTCCATTGAAGATATTTAGATGCCTCCTTCTAAATATTTCTAGGAGAAATTTCATAAACATGTGGAATTGCCAACTTAATGATTTTAATAACAATCTTTAATCTGTATTCCAAATAAGTAACTTTTGTAAAACTTCAAACATTTATCTTTCTTTTTAGGTCTAAGTGGAGATTGCTGAATCTTGGAATATTTTTTTTTAATCCACCAGTATTTTGCCCTACAAATGTTAATGCTTAAGGAAAAAGGGTTAGAAGTTTGAATGAACAGCAGAGATACATTTGAGAAAAAAGGGAAATTTAAAAGTGAAGAGAAGAAATAAACAGAATTTCAGAATAAAAAAAGAAGCTATTGGGAAGAAAAATGCTCAGTCCCAGTATTGTGATGAAATATTTTATAGAAAAAAAACAAATGGGTTTCACAATAAATATTATTTTTTAAGAAGTTAAGGACAGCAATTATTTGTTTATCACTTTTAAAAAAATAGTGTTATAACAAATATTAGTTGGGGGACAGAGAGCACACAATTGTATCAACTTAATACTATTTTTAGTTTTTATTTTCTAACCCTCACATATAGCATACATATTTTACAAATTGATATAATAGCATGTTGTCTTCATTGCCTATTATTCAAATGTCCCTATATATTCAACCTCTTTACAGATGCTCCCTCATTATCTTACTAAATTTTGGACGTCACTTTCTAAAACATTACTTTGTTTTAGCTCTCAAGTGATTTTTCTTTCTTCCTGGATTGAATACAAAATCAGAATTCTTCTAAGTCCCAATAAAAACTTCCAAATACTTATGTAATGTTCTAAATTTTTTTTTCTGTATAACGGTATAAAAATATATTTCTTTGAGGCTCATGCCTCAAGCCATACCACATATTGTCCCTCCATATTATTTCCAATCTCTAGATCACTACTGACATTTAAGGCACTAGGCATCTGGCTCAAAATATATCTCTATACCCAACTCCCATCTTCATTGTGGTAAATTTCAACTTCCTATTGGATGGCCCACACTTACCCCTAATTCTTTGAGTTTATATATCCAAATGAAGTTAATTTCTATTCTGCTCTAGAAATCTAATTTTCTAATTTACTAAATTTCCTAGGTCCCCACATTCTCATAGTATGTTTACCTCCTAAAAGCCACACTCCCCTGAATGTAAACTTGTTGGACTTCATTGCATGTAGTATAAACAGCTTAGCCATAATTATCATTTTCCAGTTCCCTGATCCTTAGTTTGCAGCCTTCCAATCCAGCAAACTCCCAGTCCTATCAATCCCAGAACTCAGTGGCTCTTTTATGCCTGAAATTAGTGAACAGACTTAAAAAAAATTCATTCATTCAACCGTATGTATTAATACCAGTTATAAATTTGGAAATTTATAATACCTGTTATAAATTTAAATAAGCTAATTTAAATTAGCTGTTGGTAAAATGGTAAGATGGCACCTGACAATTCTTTACATTTTCTTTTGAAAACACATGCTTCCATTCTTCTCTTACTACAACTATTGCTCCAAGAAGTCAACATTTCCCCACCATCAGTACTCAGCCCAGGCTTTCCCTCCTCTCTTTGGTTCTAATTATGTTGAGGGGGAAAAAAAAGGAGGACAAAAGAGATTTTCCAAAACTTCCTTGGTCTCACTTTTGCACTAATAAATGTTTGTATTTTTTTTGCTCCTTCCTTTCTGTATCACCAAAGTGTTTTTTCTCAGTTAACCAGAATCTCCATTTTACTATTACCTCTTTCTGTTCTGGCTTAGATCTTGGTTCATTGTTTGCCCCTCTCTCCAGGGTTTTCATCCTCTCTTTTCATCTCCAAATTCCATCTAAAAAAGCCATAAACAATAGTAAAAGCTAGAGAGGAGGTGGGGGGGGGGAAACACTTTTACACTGATGGTGGAATGTAAATTAGTATGACAACATGGAGATCAGTATGGAAGTTCACAAAAAAAAGTGAGGAATGGAACCACTATGTGACCTAGCTATACCATGCCTCAGTATTTATTCCAAAGAAAAGTCAGCATACTACAATGATAGGTGCATACCCATGTTTATAGTTGCAAAATTCACAATATCCCAGTGATAGAAACAAGCCAGGTGTTTCTTAATAGATGAATAGAGAAAAAAATGGTATATATACATAATGGAGTTTTATTAAAAAATGAAGAATAAAATTATATCCTTCAAAGGAATAAGGATAGAACAGAAGAACATTATGCTAAGTGAGATAAGCCAGACTCAGAAAGTCAGGTGTTGTATGTTTTCTATATATGCAAAAGCTAGAGAGAAAAGAAAAGAAAGAAAAAAAAAACTCATGAAAATAGAAGAGAGACCAGTAGAGTTGTAGAAGAAAACTGGGGAAACAGAAGGGGAGAAAAACTGAAGACATGGTGAAATAAACAGACCAAATTATACTATGTACACATATGAATATATCATAGTACATCCCACTATTATGTATAATAATGCCCTAATAAAATTACTAAAAAATAAAATTAAATGAAAATAGGAAGGCTATAAAAATTTTCAAAAATTTTCTATCATAGTAAACAAAGAAAGAAGAAAGAAATGAAGGAAAGAAGGGGAAAATGGAAGGAGGAAAGAGGAAGAAGAGTCCAGAGAAGGGAAAATAATCAGTAGTGAGGATGAGAGTGAATCTGGATGAGCAGCCACCTGAACCTTTGATTTCAGCAATCGGTGAGGCTGACAGACCCTCCTCCTAATATCCCCAACTGCATAGGCCCTTCCCATGTCTGACCCATACTTTAAAACTCTGTGACAGGCTCTATTTTAATTTTAAAAGAGTTAAATCTCATAGACACTGTGTAACAAACATTTTGTAGCTCTTCTATCTCCTACTGGTGGGGATTTAATACTGGGTAAAACACTATAAAATATTTGTTTCCTGTTTAATTTTATGCATATTTGTGCCAGCTGTGTATTGTATATTGTGTCTACATGCGTGCTTATGTCTATATATTGTGTACATGGTACCAAAATTGGCTTATAAATAAATGGGTGCTCATAAATGTTAAAAAAAAGAATTCCTTTTAATTCACATGACTTAAATTGGTCAAAAAAAATCAGAGTAAAGATGTATTTAATGTTACCAACTCACATATTTTTCTAGGTGGTCAACCAATCAAGAGAGCACTAATTTCTATAAAATGTTTACAGTGAATGTCCATTGCTCTTAGGAAATTTTTTTTTTACCAGAAAAATGATGGCTTAAAATGTTAACTAGGTTTGTCTAATATCTTGGTTCTCATGGGTAACCTAAAATTAACCATTAAAATGGGTAAATTATAAAAGATATTTACAAGTTTTAAAAGAGTTTTGAAAGAAAGTAAAACTTGTATATGATTACAAATGTAATTGAGTTGACAAATATGGGCCTAACCTGGGGTAAGTAGACACCAAGGACACATTAATATTATTATAGAAATTATGTTTCTTGGTTCAAACTACCATACAAACTAAATATGTTTTTTCTTTTGCTAATTTAATTCTTTATTTTTCTTGTAAAACTTTATAATTGTTGCCTGTTAGTGTTAATGCAGATGTACTATTTCTAACAGAATAATCTGAGTTAAAGGTAAACCATCACCTACAATACAGATAGAATATTATACTGACTCCCACTACTAATACTAACTGAAATTAAACAGAAGGGAGGACTGTAAATTATAGATATTAATATTAAAACCCATTACTCTCCTTCAAAACTGTCTAAACTGTCCTGCTATGCATAAAAGAAAAAATAGAGACCAAAGGCAAAGAATTTAAAGGACTAAGGAGAAAGCAGCCAATATTTTGACCCTCACACTCTTGAGTTCAGTCAGGATTCAGGAAATGAAGTAATCAATCAAATGGCCCTGAAACTCCAGTGTGTCACCCAACCTCCTGATCATAGGGATTGTGAAGACCCTAGAGAACAGGAAGCCAACCAGCACACATTCTGCAAAAAGGAGGATCATTTGAGAGAGAAATTTCTCTGGTGCTTCTAAGGTAAGCCACATGTGGTCAGCAAGAATTTGACCCACATTGAAAGATGGCACAACTGATAGATAAAGAAACTAAAAGAGACACACAGCAGCTTCTCACAAGTTTCCAAGATTTACCCCTGAGGCATCTCAACTGAAATTAACAGTACATAAGAACAAGTTCAATTTTTGACCAACTTGGTCTTAAATACCTGGCAGGAAAGTATAACCAACATATTTATACATGGATATTTAAAAGAAAAGACAATGTTCTTTTAATGTACTTGAGATGTATATTTGTGTCAGTCTGCCCAAAAGTAAGTAAAACTAGGAGATTATAAAAAAAAATGGTTCCTGTGTGGAAGTTCCCAATAATAACTATCACAAAGGACTCAAAGTCACAGGTTTGTTCTGAGTTAACTTAGCTAAATTTCATAAACTTACAAATCTTCTTTAACTCCTACACAAGAAGATTGTATTTGTGTTTCTGTTTTATGCTGGTATGTTTATCCAGCCCAAATATCTATCCCTCAGATGGTCTACAAGACGTAATGTGGCACACTAATTCCCTTTACCAAGAGACCCCTACATTACACAACTAAGAGAGATCCCTCAACTAAACACAGGAATAATGCTAATGAAAACAGTTATTTTACAGAAATCAGATGGCAACCTCATTACAGATTCCAAATGTGGGCTCCTTCCTGGAGCAGTGTCTTCAGAGTTCATGCACAGATTTTCTGGGAGGCAATCTTTCCCAAGATTGGGAAGGTCATGACCATTATAACCCAATTCTACGAAACCATGAAATAGGACGTTCAATTTTTAGAGGCCACTTCTGGTTTGCAAGTTTCCCACTCCTTGAACTATGGAAACTTATTTTTACTATAATGGTTCATACATCCTAGAAGGCTAATGTAGCTGCCACTGAAGAAGAACAAGTGGCTATCAATTTCCTGACTGGCATAGTCCTTGAAAATTGGTGAGGATTAGACTTCCTTACAGAAGAAGCCAGAAGGCTGTATGTGCTCCTCAGCAAGATCTGTTATTTTTAGATGAATGCTACTGGACAAGTCACAGAAAAGATTGCCAACCATCCTGAGAAGCATGTGCAGAGACTCCAGGTTTGACCTAGAGTCACCTAAGAAGGGGAAGTCTCTGTGTAAGACCCTATACATATTACTTGAAACTCATTTTAATAAAAAAAAACTGTGAATAAACATTTGGTATGTGTGCAATAAGCATTAAGGGAAAGCCACAGGAATCTGTCAGTAACCTCTTGCCTAGCATAAATTACTTCTAGCAAAAAGTTTGCCAAATGCAAATAAAGAATTCAGAGGCGCATGAAGCCCAGATCTCTGAGTCCACGGACAAGTGTCTTTGTTGTGTCCCCAATGCACCCTTACAGTGTATCTTTCTCCAATAAACTCTCTTAACTGCTTATCTTTGTCTTGGTGAATTCTCACTGCCCATATACCAGCTATCACCAGATCACCCAGGTTCCACCATAATTACCATATCTTATTATTTAATATATTGGTAAAGAAGTTGATTTATTACTATTACTATATCACAATTTTTCAAAATATTTTGATGGCTATAGTTCAATATATTGGTTACTTTATAATTCTATGTATTCTGTTTTGTGTATCTAAAACATTATTACAGAAAGGGGTACAGAATTTTCACCAGATTGCCAGAGATAGTCATGTGTATGATACAAAAAGAGATTAAGTACCTTTGTTAAAAAGAAAAAGGACCTTTGTTACCTAGGGAAAAGACAAAATTCATTTTTCATTTTTAATTAGAACTTTATAGTTACACATATTAGTTGAGTTCATTCTGACAAACTCATACATGCATGGAAATTGATTTCAATTCATAATCCCCTTCTTTTCATTCCCTCTTTTCCCTCCCATCCTCCCTCCCCAGTCCCATTCTCCTTCCTCTACTCTACTAGACTTTCTTTACCTCATATATTAATTTATATTTGATTGGTTATTTATGTCATCCTATTCTTCCCTCCTCCTTTCCATTTACTGGAAAATGCCAAAATTTCCTTCTTTTTTTTATGGTTGAGTAGAACTCCGTGTGTGTGCGCGTGCGTGTCTCACAATTTCTTAAACCATTTATCTATTGATGAGAACCTGGGTTGATTTCATAATTTAGCTATTGTGAATTATGCTGCTATAAACACTGAGGTGGCCATATCACTATAATATCCTAACTTTAGACCTTTTGGGGAAATATCCAGGAGTGAGATTTCTGGGTCATATGGTGGTCCCTAGTTTTTTGAGGAATCTCCATACCCAGATGGCTTTAGTAGTCTGCAGTCCCACCAGCAATATGCAAGTGTACCTTTTTTCCACAACCAGAATTTACTGTTGTTCATATTCTTAATCATTGTCATTCTGACTAGAGTAAGATGAAATCTTAATGTAGTTTTGATTTTCTTTTCCCTGATTGCTAGAGATGTTGAACATTTGTTTGGATATTTGTTGGCCATTGGTATTTCTTCTTTTTTTTTTTTAATTTTTTATTGTTGGCTGTTCAAAACATTACATAGTTCTTGATATATCATATTTCACAATTTGATTCAAGTGGGTTATGAGCTCCCATTTTTACCCCATATACAGATTCTTTTGAGAAGTTTCTGTTTAGTTCTTTTAACCATTCATTGATTAAGTGATTTGGGATTTTTGTTGATTTGTTTTGTGTTGTAGTAGTAATTTTTTTGAGTTCTTTGTGTATTTTGTATATCAATCACCCATCAGAAGAGTAACTGAACAAGATTTTCTCCCATTTTGTAGTTTCTCTCTTCATGTTCTTTTCTTTTCTTTTTTTTTTTTTAAGCTACACATGACATTACAATGATCTTGGCAATTCATACATCTTCATGTTCTTAATCGGTTACTTTGCTATGCAGAAGCTTTTTAGTGTGATGGCATCCCACTTATTGATCCTTGGTTTAATTTATTGCACTTTGGGGGTCTTTGTCTTGGTGAATTCTTGGTGAATGTTAAGGAAGTTGGTGCCAATATTTAGGTGATGGAGTTTTAACCCTATGTTTTCTTCTAGCACTTGTTAAGTTTCTAGTCTAATTCCTAAGTCTTTGATTCATTTCAATTTGAGTTTTGTGCAGGTGTGAGAGAAGGGTCTGATTTCATTTTTCTACATATAGCTATCCTGTTTTCTAGGCACCATTTGCTTAAAAGCTTGTCTTTTCTACAATATATATTTTTGGAACCTTTGTCAAATATCAGATGGCTATAGATATGTAGATTTGTCTCTGTGTCTTCTATTATATTTCATTGGTCTTCATGTCTATTTTGATGCCTATACCATGCTGTTTTGTCACTATAACTCTGTAGTATAATTTCAGATCATGTATTGTGATGCGTCTGCTTCACTTTTTTTGCTTGGTGTTGCTTTGCCTCTTCTGAGTCTCATTCTTCCAAATTAATTTAAGACTTGTTTTTCTAATTCTGTGAAGAATGTCATTGGTGTTCTGATGTGAATTGCACTGAATCTGTATATTGCTTTTGGTAGCATGGCCATTTTGACAACATCGCTTCTACCTATCCAAGAATATGGAATGTCTTTCCATTTTCTAAGGTCTTCTTCAGTTTCTTCAGTGTTTGACAATTTTGATTGTCGAGCTCTTTTACCTCCTTGGTTAGATTAATTTCCAGTTATTTAATCATTTTGAGGTTATTGTGAATGAGACTATTTTCCCGGTTTCTTCCTTGGCTGAGTCACTGTTGTAATACAGGAAAGTTATTGATTTATGGTGTTATCTCATGTCTTTGCTATGCTGTTAAACTCATTTGTAAGCTCTAGAAGTCTTCTAATGGGTTTTTTTTTTTTGGGGGGGGGTGGTTCTAGATAGTATCATATCATCAGCTAAAAGAGATACTTTCATTTCTTCTTTTCCTATTTATATCCATTTGATTCCCTTTTCTTGCCTGATTGTTCTGACTAATGTTTCAAGTACTATATTGAATAAGAGTATGAGAATGGATAGCCTTGTCTTGTTCCTAATTTTATAGGAAATGCTTTTAGTTTTTCTCCATTTAGTATGATGTTGGTTTGGGATTTGTCATAAATGGCCTTTATGATGTTGAGGTAAGTGCCTTTGATCCCTGGTTTCTATAGCATTTTTAATATGAATGGTTGTCAAATTTTTATCAAAGAGCTTTTTTGCATCTGTTGAAATGATCATGTAAATTTTGTCCTCAATTCTGTTTAAGTGATGAATTACAAGTATTGATTTGCATATGTTGAACCAAACTTGCATCACTAGAATGAAACCCACTTTATCATGGTATATTATCTTTTTGATGTGTTTTTTGATGCATTTTGCTAATATTTTATTAAGGATTTTTGTGTCGATGTTTCACGGATATTGGTCTGTATAGTTTTCTTTCATTGATGCACCTTTGTCTGGTTTTGGTATCAAAGTTATATTGGCTTCATTAAATGTATTTGGGAGTGTTTCTTCTCTTTAAATTTCATGGAATAATTTGAGAAAGACTGGTGTTATTTCTTCTATAAAGGCCTGATGGAACTCAACTGAGAATTCCAGATGGCTCCTCATCAACTTTCTGAGGCAAGTTGAGATACCGAGCATGCTTTTTTTGAGCACCAGCACACACTGAAGCCTCTGGATCACTAAGATTAAGCAGCATTTTTTATCTCAGCCTTCTCTGTACAAAACTATGTCCCCGCCACTACACTCTATAGTATATCTGCAACTGCAGTGCTTCTGGGGCAACCAGGTTGGCTCCGATGTATTCTTTGTTTATTGTATCCAAACTTCTGTATCCCTAAGCCACTTTGAATGTCCAATATTAAAATTTATGAAAATACCTCTTTCACCCACATCACTGAGAAGCTGCACACCCACTGATTTGGTTTCACACTGTAGTTGTAGCTTGGGATGCAGCTTTCCTCTACTCCACCATCTTCCAAGTCAGTCTCATTTTCTTGATGTGCAAGAATTTTATAATTTTCCTCCTCCTGTTTTCTATTTTAAATTCTCTTTTGCAATTTCTGCCTCATTCTTCATTTTAAAAAAGCATTTAAAAATTTGTGCTTTTTTAAAGCCTAATGCACTACAAAATCCATATTCATAGACATTCTTTCTTCCTTATGACTCTATGCAAGTTTTTTTCTGAAACTATTTTACCAATTTATCATGTCTCTGAAATATGGGAATGCCAATTTTTAATTAAAATTAGCTAGCATTATTAGATGTATAATTAAAAGCATATAAAATAGCATTTGTTTTGGTATTATAGTAGACAATTCGGAAAAAAATCCTGCAAGATCTTCTACCTAAATCCCACTACCTAAATCCCAAAGGTATATACCCTTGATCATGTTACATTGCATAGCAAAAGAGATTTAATAAATTTGATTACCTAAATCCCACTACCTAAATCCCAAAGGTATATACCCTTGATAATGTTACATTGCATAGCAAAAGAGATTTAATAAATTTGATTAAAGTTACTATTTAATTGTGTTAGAGTTGCAATAACAAAAAGATAATAAACAACAAACATGTATTGCTCACAGTTCATGTTAGAGTCTGTAAACAAGTCTGGATGGCGCCTGGCAAAATGCCAGAGGGAATGGTTTGTGAAGTAATGCCAGCCAGCCATTAAGTATGGAGATTCCTTATTGGTTGACTGCTGTATCTAGTTTATGTTAATTAAGATAAGCTGTGCGAAATGTATAAATACCTCTGTTGTCCTACAATAAAGGGCTCCCACTCCTGCTGTATTGATCTACACAAGTCGTTCGTCACCCCTCAGTTATTTTGCTGCAGCCGGACTGTGGCAAGTTCAAAAGTCTGGGAAGCATCATGTCAAAAGACTAACAGATTCAGTCTGTTATATAGACATATATGTGCACCTTCTCACATGGTAGAAGGGATAAGGCAGCTCTTGGGGTTGCTTTTGTAAGCATCATTTAGAACTTTTAAGCATCTTCATATCTAATTAGCTCCCAAAGTCTGCCTCCTAATACCATCACTTTGGTGGTCAACTTTTTATCATATAAATTTGCAGCAGAGGTGGGGAACACAAATATTCAGATCATAGCAGTTACTAATAGTTTGACTTTAAGTTAATCAAAAGGGATTTTATCCAATGGGTCTAATGTAGTATGTTATAAATAAAGCAATTTAGAATTATATGCTTTTTCTAGTAGCAGAAAAAGAAATTCCAAGTGTGAGAAGATGTACTATTGTTTTGTTGAAGGGGCCATGTGATAAGGCATATTGGTATTGGCAGCATGTAGAAGCTGAGGACAGCTCTGACTCACAGTATGCAAGGAAAGAGGGCCCTTACTCCTTCTACAAGGAACTAAATTCTGCCTTTGGCTGAATGAGTTTGGAAGTGATTTTTCACCGTAGTCAGGTATATAATTTTCTTTCCAATTTCTGAGAACCTAAGCAGAAAACAAACTTGAGCTATACAAACTTATCTATACTTCTGATTTATAGAATAAAAGTAAATAATTTTTAGATGGAGAGGTTATGGTAAGTTGTCAAACAATAATAGAAAAATGACAAAAACGTAGAATTTTAAATTTATTAGCCAGTTTGAATATTTTCCTCTCTATATTAATTTATTAATTGTAATTATAACCTGTCCCTGTTCTGTCAAAAACATTTTTTCAAATGAAGGAGTAGAGAAATAAATAGGAACATTAACTGCCAGAATGATGACCAGAAAGACTCAATAAGTACAGAATGCCTTAGTATTTGCAAGAGTACTAGGAAGTGCTTTGGAAGACATCACAACTTTAATTTTCAAATCATTCACTAATGGAAGAAATGTGTTCAAAAACCCTAAAATAAGCAAACTAAAGTTAGAAGCTCCCTTGAAGGAAAAGTGTGGGTAAAGCATTGTCCAGGTTGTGTGATGTTTAGGGTAATTAGAGGAAAGAACATTCTAGAGAAATTACCTTAGAGACTTTCAGTCTATGGAGCCAGTGCAGAAAGATCCTAATTAAATATATGAATTGACACTAACAGTGAAGTGGATTTTGAGTTGCAGACTGTAACATAAAGAAAAGACGTTTTTTCACATGCAAGACAAAAACTCAAAGGGACAAAAAGATTGGATGGAGAGAACTTGACTAATTCAAAGAAAGTAGACAATAAATAATGTGGCTGAAAAGTTGAGCATGCATAGATGATTAGATGGTGAAGACCTTAAGATGACCGTTGGTTCAATATATGTATTACTTTTTCCACCTTAAAAAGAATCCACCTTTAGAATAGATACAAATGAACCACTGGGCCAGATATAATGAGCACTGTCCTATTTATTGCACTAGTCAAGAGCATTAAAGATTCATGAAAGCTGATTTTATTTCAGACTTGCCTCCTGTAGAGATGGATGGCTGGGCCAGAGATCAGACTTGCACTGACTCAGAAGGAAGACTGCTACCTTTTGAAAAGCAAATACAAAACTCCTCAAAGCATCAAAGGGTGTGGCTTAGGGTTTAGACTTGAAATTGTTTCTCACTTAATTTTAATTAGCCAGAACCAGGAAATTCTTAACTTCCTGTAACAAAGATTTATCAAGTGAGTCTTCACCTCAAACCATACTATTGGTTAATATTTACCCTTCCCAACTTGTAAAACTAGTTTTTTTTTAAATCCTTAAGTATTCTTAACTTCAGTCAGCTTACAAATATGAAAGAGTACCTGGGATACTACTCATTTGACAAGAAATCACAAAGCAGCACAGTGGTGGTGGAGGAGTTTACATTCTCAACAGTGTGTGATGTATCAGTAAGTTTAATTTTATTTCATGTTTGAAAGATTTTTTTTTAATGTTTGTGGTTGCCAATGCAAATTGGAAATTATTTTGAGTTGGCAATCTAATCATTTTTGCTCTTTTATTAGAGAAAATGCCATAGTAATAATACTCTATCAGGAAGCTATGCTAATGATTTTTACATTTAAGTTTTAAAAACTTAATATTGGATCAGTCTAAAATTTAATTTACTGTTGAATTTTTAATTGAAAAGTTTAATGTGACAATGAGATAATCAGAGAAAGGGAGAGAGAGGAAAAACAGAGCCAGGCATGTATTTGTAAGTTTATAGCAGTGAAATGGCACAAGGAAGGAAGTGTTTCTCAAGTTTACTCAAGAGTTTAGAACATGTAATACTATTTGTGATCTTCCTAAATTGTGCATTAAATTGGTTCATGAAAAAGAAAGGAAATATCCAGACGTATAGGAAATATTGTACTTAATCCCATTCTGAAACTGATAAATATAACTGAAACTCAAAAAATAGAATTTTAATTTAAAGATGTACTTTGCTATTTAAAATTTAAAAATTAAGAAATAATATAAGAATAATTTTATATAAGCATATAAAAAGTGAGAAGCAAATATAATTGCAAGATTCTTGTAAATTAATAGATTTTGAAATCTATAGAAATATACCTTAAACATATTTTAGCCCTCATTTTCCTTTATGATCCATTCTGCATTTTTAAAAATATTTTTTGACATTATTGAACATTAGTTCTTCACCTACAAATATGAAATAAATTAGTAAAACCTACTCAGGATAATAAGGGAATTTCAGATGTTTTTTTAATAAGCAGAGTTATTGCATTTTTTCTTCATTATTAATAAATGGATATTTGTATATAAAATTCAATGAAACAAGTGGATTTTCAGACCACAATCTTCTTAAGAGTTAATTTTATTCTTCCAAATGATCTAAGATGTTCTCCTTTTGTGAAATTGACCAAAGTATCTTACATGCATGCATGAATATACCACAATGAATCTTTTATGTATAATATAATGCACCAATTAAAAAATAAAATAAATAGATAATACAAAATGTTTCCCTTTCTACCTGCTCTTCTTTTTTCACCACAAATTAAGGTTTATTTTGTTAAAAGAAAAACATCTTTCTATTTTTACTTAAAAGGATCTCTAATCCATAGGGGGAAAAATAATGATGCCATACCAATAAAAATAATTTAATTAATCCATTTTCTCTTTCACATCTGTGCATTGATTCAAGTACTATTATGTGCTAGGAGCCATTCTTGTCCTGAGAGACATGCAATAATTATGTTTCTATTAGGACTTATCTAAATATTAATTTTGTACTACAACTAAATAAAGGTCAAATAAATCCACAAGAAAGGTAGACAGACAAGTGTTAGTGACATAAAAGGAAGGAAACTGGGGAAATGGAGTGAAATAAAACTCTGGGAAAGCAGAAGACCTATGTCTAGTTAATAGGCCTGGCAATCATTTAGGCTTGTATATTTCTGTTACCTTCTATTTCAAAATTTTCAAAACTGTCCTCTCCAGGGCAAAGATTCTTGAAAATTCCACAGTCTTACTTTCTAGTTATATAATTAGTATGCTCACATAATATATTTTTTGCAGTGTCAGGTTTGTTTTCCTTTTTGTGGTTCAGAGGGAAGTGAAGGGTGAAGTTGTGAGGATGGGTGCAGAGGTGTTGAAAAGCCATTTCTCCTCTTCCCATTAATAATCAGTGCTTCGGAGGGTTTTCTCCATTTGGAACACACAAACAGATCTTTATTAGTTTTTGTCACCTGAGAGTAACGTGAAGAAAATATTATCTTATTTTTTGTTGTACATGCCAGTATTGAGTACAATGTTTGGCACACATTTTAGGGAATTACTTAATTGTTCTTCAAATTTATTTAGACTAATTTCCATTGAACAATGCATCTCCTGGTTGTTTGGGTCTCATCCATTTCACACAAATAGATTTTATACCATTTTTATGGCTACATTTTATGTAGAAATATTTTATTCATTTTCTAGGAAACCATTTTGTATTTAAAATGATGTCAATAAGCATAAATACATTGATAGCATCTAATTCTTATTTGCTTTCCTAAAAATGAGTAACTATAATATAGACTCTTAAGATGATTTCATTTCTACAATAAAGGTTGGAGTAATTTTACATTTCTCTTTTCCTCATATAGAAATATTAGAGTCTCTTTTCATATAGTAACACCCAAGAAGTGAATTTTAATTTATTTTCCATATAGATTATTAAAAATCAAGATTGTTGATTTAACAACAGACATAAAAAGATTTTGTCAAGTGAAAAAGGTATAAATGTAGAACACAGGATCTAGTAATTTAAATCTAGAGACCAAATTTGCCATGTGAGAAACTTCCCTTGTCTTTTATGATAGGGCCTTGGGTCATAGGAGTTCAGTAGTGTCAGTGTAGCACTAGATGAAAAATGAGAAGATGGACCCAAACCAAACAAGAGTAATTAATATTGCTGAAGTAGCATTATTTCAAGTTTAAAAGTGCAACTGTAACTATATCAGAACATATATATATACATACACATATGAATGTACATATGTATATTCACATATATTTTTAAATAAGACACAAATATATCTGTGTTAATTTGTGATTAGGTATTTTTACAGGAAAGTGTCATGAAAATACTTTAATGTATTCATTTTTTAAAATTTTTCAATAGAATTGAAGTCAGTATTACACTTATTCATATATTATAATCATTATTATCTTAGTAATAAATATCCCCCTGGATAATGTTTGCCTAGTCAAAATTGGCTCCTAAAGACAAATTCTTTTCTGCATAAACAATTTCACAATTCCTGAAATGCCATTCCATGATTAACATGATAAATTTCTTTGTTTCATTGACTACTCCCTATAATAATCCCCTGGACAACTGAAATATAGTTCTTTCCTCAGGACATATTTTTTTTTTTTTTGATACCAGGGATTGAACTCAGGGGCACTCAACCACTAAGCCACATTCCCATCCCTATTTTGTATTTTATTTAGAGACAGGTCTCACCGGGTTGCTTAGTGCCTCCCTGTTGCTGAAGCTGGCTTCGAACTCTCCATCCTCATGCCTCTCGATTCCCAAGCTGCTGGGAATACTGGTGTGCACCACTGTGCCTGGATCAGGATATAATTCTTTATGGCCTTCTCACATAAGTGTTTTTCATTCTCCCAAGAATTCAAGATAACTTCTTGGTTGAGTGTTTGATCTTTGCTATCCTTGTCATTGACCATTACTCTCTACAGCCTTGTAAAATTATCTATTTTGAGGTTCATATAATTTTACTGTCCTTGCTCAATGTTAACCTGATAGCACCCCCCCCGCCCCGGTTATGCCCCCTATTTATTGAAGACTTTTGCACTTCCTTCCCAAACTCCTTTTCCACTCCAATTCCTACATTTGCCCTAGGTAGCATCAGTGCCTGTGGTAGGTACACAATAACCTAGTCATTTATTTCCTTGATGTTCTCATCTGTATAATCTATTCAAACACTACTCTCATATCCCCACCCTGTAGTTGTCATGACTGGAAATGATTCTATCTGAATCATAACTTTGGATTTCTATCACAGTTCCAAACTTCCTTCTTACAGTCTTGCTTCTAATGGTCCAGAGTTTTTAAAAACTCACTTATTCTTCTAATTTTTAAATTCCTTATATGTATCAGCTGCCACCCTCAATACACACACACACACATATACACACACACATTTGTACACATGTCCACACACATCTTTGTTTCTCTTGTGATTCTTAGTTTCCTTATTTAAACAAATTCTTTATTGGTATCATGAACTCCAATAAGTTCTCTTGCCAATTTCTCTTTCATCATTCACGCTATTCCAACTTCTCTATCTTCCTAAAATTTCCAGTTCCCATCACCTGCTGTCTCATATTCTACTACTTCAAAGAAATAAAGTTGTTGATCAACTAGATAAAAATGCCTTCAACTTCCTCACATCAAACCAACAAACCTATCTGCTCACATTTTTACTCATATTTTCAAGAGGACCTTACAGTTATACAAGTTTCCCCAATTTATTAGATTGGGTCAGATGAAAATGTCAATATATGACTACTTTTTTTTCTTGATAGAGAGAATTGAGCCCACGGGTGCTTAACCACTAAACTACATCCCCAGCCTTTTTTATTGTTTTTTTGTTTGTTTTTTGAGACAAGGTCTTGCTAAGTTGCCAGGCTGGCCTTGAATGTATAATCCTCCTTTCTCAGCCTCCCAAATTGCTGGAATTACAGGTCTGTGTCACTGCACCCAGTTTATATATGACCACTTTTAAACTACATAGAAGATAAATTTCATATTAGTGAAACTAATAGTTTATAATTCATGAACATTAAAAATGCTCTGCACCCAATGCCCTTCCTAACTTCAGAATTAGTTAGTTTTAATTAGTTAGCTGGTTAGTTTTTGTCATGGAAGGAGACCCTCAGAGTTATACAAAAGTACATACAAGAGGAAGTGAGGGGAAAGGGAAAAATAATACAAGGGGGACAAATGAATGTCAGTAGAGGGGGCAGAGAGAGAAGAGGGGAGGGGAGGGGAGGGGAGGGGGGATAGTAGAGGATAGGAAAGGCAGCAGAACACAACAGACACTAGTATGGCAATATGTAAACCAATGGATGTGTAACTGATGTGATTCTGCAATCTGTATATGAGGTAAAAATGGGAGCTCATAACCCACTTGAATCAAAGTGTGAAATATGATATATCAAGAACTATGTAATGTTTTGAACAGCCAACAATAAAAAATTAAAAAAAAACTCAAAAAAAAAATAAAGTATATTTTAAACTCTCCAAACCAGAAGAAAATAAATTTCTCTATCAACCTCACATTCATAGATGACTTGTCTCCCTCTTCCCATCCACAGGAAAACTCTAAAATTTGTTGGTACCCACTGTCCCAAGTCATTTTTAAAATTTTTTCCTGACGATATTTTTACCATATTTTTTCATTTGGATTCCTATTCAGAATTTTGAGAACAAACCCAACAGAATAGCTTCTTGTGTTCTGTTTGCAAGTGAACTAATTTTCTTCCCTAAAAGGTTTTAGCTTCTTCAAAAGGAATAAATATTTCCTAGCATCCTCCTTTTGGGGGTGACCTGAAGGTCACTGTCTAGACAGTGTCCTCACTCTCTTAAGACATATACCATGTGACCAAGGCCTGCCTCTCTCTCAAGGTCTGCTGAGCAGCCCCAGCAGATATCCTTGATTGCCATGGCAACCACAGACAATACTAGTGCTCTTACTTTTGACCATCCATCACTTTCATAAGTCTGGAATTCTTTCAAATCTACTGAAAATAATAAAATTATGTCTTAATATAATTCTGCTCAGCAAAATTTATTCCCAGTTTGCAAGCTTCTGTTTTTCTAATGTGTCCCTTTGGAGTGGTAATTTTGCATTAGAAAGTACAAAGGAAAGTATTAATAAACAGAAGATATGGAATTTAGGTGGGATCCATTAGTTATTGCTCTTACTTTCTTGGGAAAATTTCTTTAGCCTCAATAGCCTCAATTGAAAAATGGGCATAACAATATTTACCATATGAATTTCACATAGTTGTTGGGTAAATCAAGAGTTATGGAGCATGTTAAGTACTTTATAAACTGTAAAGTGCTTCATAAATGAAAGCTACTAATTATCATTGTTATTATTAGTAGTACAACCTATGCTTTACCTCTATACCTCACCTGTTGTTCTCTCAAACCTGTTTGAAATAAGGTGGGGCAACCTTGAGTAAAAGACCACTCCCTTCCTTTTCTGGGGCCTTAAGACACTTGAAAACCTCTCTTAAGAGGCTCTGATTATACCAGGCAGAATGCATCAGGCAGAAAGAGTTCCCACCAATTAGGATAGCTTATCAGATGTATGCAAATGACGTTTATGTTTAGCTGAGGTAACAGTCACCCTCTGGCTGGTATCTTGCCACTAAAATGCAAGGGTGAGTAAGAGGAAAGTGGGGATAAAAGAATTATCTAGACAGAGATCCCTTGATTACAATGTTGACAGGAAACTCCAAAATGAGAAAGACTTTTTTTTAAAAGAGAGAGAGAGAAAGAGAGAGAGAATTTTTAATATTTATTTTTTTTAGTTATCGGCGGACACAACATCTTTGTTGGTATGTGGTGCTGATGATCGAATCCTGGCCGCATGCATGCCAGACGAGCGTGCTACCGCTTGAGCCACATCCCCAGCCCTTTTTTTATGGCTTATCCATCTTGATCAGAGCAGCTATCAACTGTTAAACTTTTTAAAACCATCAAATTCTATTCCACGGTTCAATCAGTCACAGATACTTCTTTAATCAAGTCTGATGATTGCTAACATTGAGGGAACACTTCCCATATCTTCTTTCTCACAACAGCCTTAAAGAGATTATCTCCATTTTTACAGAATAACCTCAGGCACTGACATGTGAGGCTAGGTCACACCTCTTGTGAGTACTAAGGAATCCTGTCTGAAAATAACCCAGGTTCTTCCTATCACATACACAACCTCTTGGAGAGCTAGTAAGGCTGCTTCAACCACCTTTAAGAAAAAAAAGTAACATGGAAGAAATCTTGCCTACTTTCTCTTCAACATTTTGTGAGAGTTGCCAAATTGGATGAAAGAGGTTGAATATCATTATTACTTATTTTCCCCAGAACCCATTGATAATTAGAATAGTGTATTAGCTCATTGTCTTCAGACATCTTTCTTATATGTCTGGCACATTAGAGTGCTCAATGTTCAGTAAATCTAATATACAATATAGGACTTATACTGTATTATATCATTAAAATTTTCTGCAGAGTAAGTAATAATTGTTCTCACCATACACACATAAAAATGGCAACTCTATGGAGCACTAGAAATGTTAATTAGCTTGTTTGTGGTAGTAATTTCACAATGTATACATATATCAAACGTCATATTATATACCTTAAATATATACAACTTTTGTCAATATCTTAATAAAGCTCAGCAGGAAAATGCAAAGGAGTAAATAGGCAACTATCAGTCTTGTTCTTGCTCAAAAGAAAACATCAACCTAGATAATAATCCTAATAGGAGACAGATCCCAAAGAGACAACAATATGCAGATCAGTGGAACATCAAGAAAACTATCTGGCAATTAAGAGAATGTTCCAGCTTTTCATCTTAATTATCTAGATAATTGTCTTAATTCTTGACTTTCCTTTTCAAAGTGATTCAGAGCAAGAGAGTGTGGGTTTGAGGTTGTATGTCAGACAATGAGTATAATGAGAGCCCATGGGATTTATGCTAGGAAAGAAGAGTGATACTGACTTGAGAGTAATGAGGGAGATAGAGTGCAAAGGTGGTAGGATCAATGAGTTAAAGGCCCACTAGGACTAAAAACAAGGTATAAGGCAGTAGTAAGTGGAACCTCGGTAAAGGTTTATATTATGGAAAAATTGAAGCTATTGGTAATGACAAGATATAGGGCCTAACTATGGGACTGAGCAGCTTAAAGTAGATAGAAGGGGAAGCTCAGTGACACAAGTATACAGAATAGAAGACAGGACATGACCAATATGATAATATGAGGAGCAACAAAAAATAACAGAAAACTTCAAGAGAGTTAACTGTGCAGGATCCATGAAAGGAAATGGCTCTTAAAATAAGGAGAAGGCATTAGAACAGCACATTGAAAGATTTCCAGAAATGTTAATGCAGGCAGCCGGGGAAAGAGGAGAGTGGGTATTTCAGATGGAGGAGGTGTTGTGAGCAAAGCACTAGGTTGGGTGAATGTAAGGAACATAATAGCACAGGTGAAGGGAAGCACTGTGCATTAAGAGCACTAAAGTCAGTTCAACTCAGCAAATGAAAGAACTTTCTTTTAAACAAGTAAATTACATTCACCTCTCTCACTCATTTAAAGCTACCCAATGGATTTTTTAGAATTAGTATCACCTTGCCTTTACCTCTCAGAGCCCCTGAGATCTGATCCTTTGTGGCCAACTTCCCCCACCCTTCCTGGAACTCACTGCAGTTCAGCCACATTGGCTTCATTTACTGAAGAAATTCAACAAGCTCACTCTTGTCCTGCTCTCAGAACTTTCTGCCTCCTGGTTGCTCATTCCCCAGCTTTTCTTAAGCCTGTTTCCTTCCAATTCACCTCTCAGCTCAAATGACATTTCTTCACGGATGACTCCTGCTACTTAGTCTAGCACCCCATACTCCCAGCCCCCAGCCTCTGGTTTCAGTCACGCATTGATGAATTTTACTTTCACCTGTCAAAACTGATGATTTTTATTTGTTCATTTTGGTCTCCTCTAATAACTATGAGCTCCATGACAGCGGGGATCTTGTCTGTGCTCTTCGTGACAGTTTTCCTGGCAGTCATCACAGTTTTTAGTACATAATGAGATATCTATAATTATTTATTGTACTTTTAGGTAAAAGAGTTTACAGCCTACATGAGAACATAAGGTTTTTGAATAAAGAAAATCACATCATCAGAATTTATGTTTAAAAGATAATTCAATTAGTGACAACATATCTGGAAATAGAGACCAGTTAATGTCTCCTGTAATTGTACAGGGAAAATATATTGAATGCCTGAGGTAGGATGGATTAGGGAAATGCAGAGACACATAGGGAAAACAAGTCAGAGGTGGACTGATAAGATGAAGGAGACCTGGAGAGGGAAATACTATATGATTTCAAAGTTCAGAGAGCAGGTAATCGGGAAAGGCCTGTTTTTGTTTTAAAACCTGTAACTAAAGGGAATATAAAGGGAGCTTGGAAGAGGGATAAGAAATGTGATCTGAGAAGAAATGAACAGACTAAGGTAGAAAGAATAACACAAGGGCTGAGGTTGTGGCTCAGTGGTAGATACAGTGCTCACCTAGCATGTGCGGGGCACTGGGTTCGATCCTCAGTACCACATAAAAATAAACTAAAGGTATTGTGTTCAATAACAACTAAAAAGACAAAGTATAATATATATATTATATATATATATATATATATATATATATATATAATAAAAACAAGTTAGAAGAAAAGAGAGACAGAAACTTCTGTGGAACAGCAAAAGGAAAGAAAAGATTGGCAAAGATGTGGAGTATTTATTACATTATTCATTGTTGATGGAATTGTAAAATGATACAGGCTCTTTGAAAAAGTCTAGCAGTTCCACTACAAGTTAAATTGAATTATCCTGTGACCCAGAAATTCCACTTAGATTTATAATCTAAAGTAATGAAAACATGTATTCTGTACAAAACTTTAGCATAAACATTAATAGCAGCATTATTCATAGTAGCCAAAAAGCAGAAACAACCTAAATATCTATCTGTTGATGAATCGATAAATAAAATCTGGAAAATTCATAAAATCGAATATTATTTGGCAATAAAAAGAAATTAAGTCCTGATACCTTCTACAACATGGATGAATTTTAAAAACTTTATATTAAATGAAAGAAATTAGATACAAAAGACAACATGTTTATATGATCCTATTAATATAAAGTGTCCATAATTGAGACAGAAAGTGGGATGGTGGCTGCCTACTGTTAAGGTAAATGGGTAGTGACTATTAATAACTATGAAATTTCTGTTGGAAGAAGATGAAATACTAAAACTAGATTATGAAGCCTGACGTGGTAGCATGTACCTATAGTCCCAGCTACTAAGGAGGCTGAGGCAGGACATTTTAAGTTCCAGACCAGCCTGCATAACATGGCAAGATCTTGTCTCTCAAACAATAAATATAATAATAAACTAAGAAATAAAAAAAGACTGTGATAATGGTTGCACAGCCATGTGAATATACTGAAAGCCATTGAAAATGTACACTTTAAATTGTTAAGCCCTATAGTTAGGAAACAAGATGCATACTTTGTCAGAACCCCAAACAAAAGAAATATGTGAATTATATCTCAATAAAGTTGTTAAAGAAATAAAAGAAGAAAATGGGGAAAAGAATACAGGGAAGAAAGACAAGAAGGAAGAGATGGAAACCCTCTAGAGACTCAAGTTTTCATTGAATGTAAAAGCTCTCCACAGCTATTATTCTGGAGTTGTCAAATCCATGATCTGTCATGATCCTTCCTTTCTCGGCATTTGTGTGAATATTCCAGCAGTTTCAAATACTTCTTTCAAAAGTTCTTTCTCGCTCAAGGAAGACCTTGGTTGATTTTCTTTTCAAGCTTCAAATTTTAATTTTTAAATAAAAACGATTTCCCAACTGTTTGAATTTTCAAAACAAGCCCTGCTTTCTTGTAGAGATTGAAATTCATTGTATAATGGCAGTAGGACAAAAGGTTTTTAAGGATGAATGAAGCTTAGTAGAAAACATTAATAGAAAAGCAGGACTTCCCCCACCCACCCTGCAATTAAACAAAACAAAAATAAGCAATATTGACAGAAATGCTAGAGAGGAATTTAACAGTCATGATGTCTTCAATAGTTTCTGTCAATAGTATGTATGACCTTTTTGGTCCTTATTGGGTTTTAAATATCTCAATTCTCTGAAATTTCCTTATACTATTTTCCTAAGATGATTCCAATAAGTTTGTATTAATGCACAGAGGATTTGGGTAGCACTACTCTCTGACCTTGATTATTCCCTTTTGAACTCTTATCTATTAAACATCAGTTATTTTAATAATATTTTAATTTCTGCCACCTGGTTGCTCATTCCCCAGCTTTTCTTAACCCTGTTTCCTTCCAACTTTTCAGCTATGAAATATTATGTCTTTCTTATTTGCGCACTCTGGAGCTATGAAAACAAGGTACACAGCTTGCCAGAACATGAAAAGTAAAAGAAAACACAAGTCTCATTTAAAACAAGTCTCATTTACTCTTTCCATGACTTTTAGTGTTTGTGACCACATGACCAATTTTATGAAAGTCTCACTGTATGCCTTCATTCTTCATCTCTAAATCACTAGGTGACAGCATTTTGGTTAAATAGCATTTGAAAATCTGCAGGAGCTAGAACAGGTGCAAGATTTATCTAAGGGAAAAGAACCTGAAGATGTACCTTAGTAAAGTATGGTAACATTGAAAGAAAGTGACATATTGAAGAAGCGAGAAGAGTGCTTTTTATTCTGCTGAAGTTTGTTTCTATAAAAACAGACCCTGAGACAGTTTAGACAGTGAATCACTTGGAATTTAAATGAAGGTAGGGATGGGATTAAAAGGAGAATGCTTTTCAAAAATGCTTTGACTCTTTGTCAATGGATAGTTTTTATCATGCTTACCTTCATGGTGGTATGAATACACCGTGTAAGGATGAGGTCACTTATGGCTTTTCCTTTTTTGTGTATCAGATGTTATGCTAAGGCTAGAATTTCCTCTGCTACAATGAATCCACTTAGTCTTCTCACTGGCATAGTCTGACCAAAGCTAAATGCTTGGAAATGAAAGGATTAGAGGAAGGCAAAAGCCAAGAAGAAAAGAAAAGAGAATGATTTTTATAAATAAAATTATAATTGTAACTTGATTCCAGATAAATGCTTACTTTCATCTTCCTCCTGCCATGGATAAAGAAATTTATCTCCAGTAAAACTCTATGATTTTGTGTTACAAATAGCTTATGACTGTCTCCTACTTTATTGTACATTCTTTATTCAGTAGACAAATATTTATCAAGTTCCTAAGAGGCATATGCTTCCCCCTGTCTAGAACAGCCACTGAAATTAGCCACTGTTCATATATACACAATGGAATATACTCAGCAATAAAAGAGAATAAAATCATGGCATTTGCAGGTAAATAGATGGAGTTAGAGAAGATAATTTTAAGTGAAGTTAGCCAATCTCCCAAAAAAACAAATGCCAAATGCTTACTTTGATATAAGGAGGCTGATTCATAGTGGGACAGAGAGAGGGAGCATGGGAGAAATAGACGAACTCCAGATAGGGCAGAGGGGTTAGAGGGGAAGGGAGGGGGCATGGAGTTATTAATGATGGTGGAATGTGATGACCATTATTATCCAAAGTACAGGTATAGAGACACGAATTGGTGTAAACATATTATGTATACAACCAGAGATATGAAAATTTGTGCTCTATATGTGCAATGAGAATTGAAATACATTCTGTTATCATATATAAATATATATTTATTCTATTATCATATATAAATATATATATATACTCCAAAATATTTATTCCTTTTTTTAAATAAAATATTTTTCTCCCTATTTTTTTTTTTTAATTTTTTATTGTTGGCTGTTCAAAACATTACATAGTTCTTGATATATCATATTTCACAATTTGATTCAAGTGGGTTATGAGCTCCCATTTTTACCCCATATACAGATTGCAGAATCACATCAGTTACACATCCATTGATTTACCTATTGCCATACTAGTGTCTGTTGTATTCTGCTGCCTTTCCTATCCTCTACTATCCCCCCTCCCCTCCCCTCCCCTCCCCTCTTCTCTCTCTGCTCCCTCTACTGACATTCGTTTGTCCCCCTTATATTATTCTTCCCCTTCCCCTCACTTCCTCTTGTATGTACTTTTGTATAACTCTGAGGGTCTCCTTCCATTTCCATGCATTTTCCCTTCTCTCTCCCTTTCCCTCCCACCTCTCATCCCTGTTTAATGTTAATCTTCTTCTCCTGCTCTTCGACCCTACTCTGTTCTTAGTTACTCTCCTTATATCAAAGAAGACATTTGGCATTTGTTTTTTAGGGATTGGCTAGCTTCACTTAGCATAATCTGCTCTAATGCCATCCATTTCCCTGTAAATTCTATGATTTTGTCATTTTTTAATGCAGAGTAATACTCCATTGTGTATAAATGCCACATTTTTTTTATCCATTCATCCATTGAAGGGCATCTAGGTTGGTTCCACAGTCTAGCTATTGTGAATTGTGCTGCTATGAACATAGATGTAGCAGTGTCCCTGTAGCATGCTCTTTTTAGGTCTTTAGGGAATAGACCGAGAAGGGGAATAGCTGGGTCAAATGGTGGCTCCATTCCCAGCTTTCCAAGAAATCTCCATACTGCTTTCCAAATTGGCTGCACCAATTTGCAGTCCCACCAGCAATGTACAAGTGTACCCTTTTCCCCACATCCTCGCCAGCACTTGTTGTTGTTTGACTTCATAATGGCTGCCAATCTAACTGGAGTGAGATGGTATCTTAGGGTGGTTTTGATTTGCATTTCTCTGACTGCTAGAGATGGTGAGCATTTTTTCATGTACTTGTTGATTGACTGTATGTCCTCCTCTGAGAAGTGTCTGTTCAGGTCCTTGGCCCATTTGTTGATTGGGTTGTTTGTTCTCTTATTGTCTAATTTTTTGAGTTCTTTGTATACTCTGGATATTAGGGCTCTATCTGAAGTGTGAGGAGTAAAGATTTGTTCCCAGGATGTAGGCTCTCTATTTACCTCTCTTATTGTATTTTTTGCTGAGAAAAAACTTTTTAGTTTGAGTAAGTCCCATTTGTTGATTCTAGTTATTAACTTTTGTGCTATGGGTGTCCTATTGAGGAATTTGGAGCCCGACCCCACAGTATGTATTTTTAAATAAAATATTTTTCTCCCTATTTTTTTAATAAGAACCTGTTTAACTTAAACAGTAGCTAATATCTTTTTTGTTATATATATAAATATTTATATATATATATATTTATATAAATATTTATATTTATATTATCTAAATACATATAAATATTTATATTATTTATATTTATATATAAATATATTTATAAATATTTATATTTATTTATAGCCACTGTTTAAGTTAAACAGGTTCTTATTAAAAAATATAAATATTTATTTATAGCCACTGTTTAAGTTAAACAGGTTCTTATTAAAAAAATAGGGAGAAAAATATTTTATTTAAAAAAATAGGAATAAATATTTTGGAGTGTCTCTGCATGGTTAAGGAAATAAACTGGAACATTTTCTCACTTGTGACAACTAAGACTGCAGTTTAGTCACAGTGATGTTTCTGGTGTTAGAAGCATAATAATTCAATAGCTAATCATATCCTTTGGAAGATATAAATGTTGTTGCAAAACAAGATCCCTCTTTATGAATTGTTTTCTATATCTGACTCAGAGACAAACACATTAAGAGGGTGGGGACAGTGTTTTTAAACTTTAAAAAAAATATTAATTTTTTTAGTCATTGTTTTAGTCAGCTTTGTTACTGCTGTAACCAAAAAGCTGACAAGATTAATTTTAGAGGAGGAAAAGTTTATTTGGGGGGTCACAGTTTCAGGGGTTTCAGGTCCACAGATGTCCACTCCGTTCCTTTGGGCCTGAGGTGAGACAGGACATTATGGCAAAAGAATGTGGCAGAGGAAAGCTGCTCAGGACATGGCCACCAGGAAGCAGAGAAAGACTACGGTCAGCATACCAAGAACAAAATCTAGACCCCAAAGGCATGTCCCTAGTGACCTATCTCCTCCAGCCACACTATCTGCCTATAGTGATCACCCAGTTAATCCATTTAAGTGGATTAACGCGCCAATTAGTTAAGGCTCTCACAAGCCAATCATTTCACCTCTAGACTTTCTTGTGCTGTCTCTGCATGAGCTTTTGTGAGACACCTCATATGGAAACTATAATGGCTTTTATATACTTCCTCTAAAAAGGAAGTATTGGTTCTTCTCTGGAATTCTCTTAGAAATTTTCTGCAATTCTGGTAGCATTTTGTGAACACTGTACTCCTCCTTTATTCCTCTAAGAGAAGAGCTACTGAAGATTCTTCTCTATCTTCTCCTATGTTTTGTATATAATAACTCTTGATGAATACCTGTTGAGCCAGTTAATAAATAAGTGTATTAATTAAGTCTTCCTACCATCTCATCTGCATATTCCATTTTCTTGAATTTGTCCTAGGTTCTCATGTCCCCTTGTCTTTGCTTATGCAGTTCTCTCTTCCTGAGGTACATGTTGGCCTTGCAGTTAATTCTTCCTCATCAGCCTTCAAAGCTTAGTTCACCTGACAACTTCTCTAAGGCAAAAACCATTTGTATCCATTCATCTTGATAGTGTTTTGGGCATAATTCCACAATAACATATAGCACTTTTATTATAGTAGTTATTCCATGTGCCTCGATTATACATCATAAAATATAAGAGAATGTATCTTTATTATTTTGAATCTGTAGCAGATGATTAATTGGCATGCAAAAGAAACTCACTAAAGATTAACTGAATGAGTTCATGATTGCCATGGCTTCTATTAATAAAGGAGATATGTATTTCCATCAGCTTTTGCTTGTGCCTAGCTTCATTCCCATTCTTCTTAAGACACTTCAGATGTTTGCAGATTGTTATGCTTTTGTCTTGCTGCCAACCAAAAAGTTACAGGCCAGTGTGACTCTAGATCTTTTCAGAAACCCAGCTGAACTCAGAATTAGTGCTACCTGACTACTTAGCAGAGCTCTAGTTGATGGTTGTGGTATAGAAAGAAAACCTATGAATTCCCCTTTGCCCAAATCCAAGGACATCAGGGACATTTTCACCCCTTCCAATTTATTGTTGCCTAAAGGAGTAACTCAACTGATTCCTTCAGTTATTTATTGGGGCCTGCTTTCCTCTTTACTATTACCAGGCATTAATCCAAGAAAAATAATTCCTTTTTCTTCATGTATAATTTTGACAGAGCAAAAACCAGCACCTCGAATTCTCAGAACCATATTCCTATCCACTTTCCCTATGGTTTAGACCTCATATGGACAACCCGTATTGGCATTATGTGAGCCTGCCTCAACTCCGTAATTGTTCATATTTTTCTTTCAGACTGTTGGCCCTGCCACTGGCATGGGACAGAACTTTGTCACATTACCCTGTTTCCATTGGGTCTCCAAAATATCAATCAATTTGCTTAACACCTTTTTTTAACCACATATGAAACAGTAGTTACTGAAACTATTATTGCCTTAATATTTTTCTTTAAATTTATTTTATGCTTACTCAAATAAATGTGACTTTATCCTAAGCAATATCATCTATAAAAATCACATGCTTGAAATGTAACCCTATGTGATAGATAACTCATTATATCATACCAGAGTACCTGGGTCCAATGTCTTAAGTTAACACTATTGACTTGTTTGTTCATAATATCAGTAACTTTCTCTTGTTTTTTTCTTCATAATTTTCTTCTATTTTATTTTCTTAAACCTCCTCAATTTTAGATGTTTTTCATATGCATCATAGATTGTACCTCCTACAAATGGGAGCCATAGGTTTAAGTATAAAGGTACGAAACAAAGTTCTAACAGCCCAATATTTCTGGCTTTGTCAATATTTAACTAGATTTCAGTAATCTCTGTACTTCTGTCTGTTTATGTTAGAATTAGAAGAGTGACTGAGATGCTTTTGTTCCCTGAGGTTCATCTGAAGCATATGAGCCAAATATATGATATTAGTTTGTTAACAAAAATACTGAAATTCAGAACATCTAGTATTATGGACCAGAAAGTATGTAAAATAAGAATTCATTGTAGTATACTGCTGACTTTGTAAAGTCAAAATATAAAGTTAAATGCCAATTCAACTTTTCATAGAATTTTTTTCCAGTAGTCTACAGAATAACACATCCAAATGTTAACAAATATAATATGAACCAAGAATTCCAGAAAACAATATTCTATACCAAAAAGAATAATTATAAAGTCCTATTTTGTTTTTAATATATATATCTTTCTCAAAAGACCAGGGATACTGAGTGGAAGAAGAAGTTCATTGAAACCATGGGTGATTGCCATTATTATCACAACAGTCGTATTAGCTCTGGCAATAATTGTTGGTCTCCTTGTTTATTTTTTGGCATATGGTAAGTATCTATCCAATTGTATTATTTTGGAAATCTGATGTTCTATTTCAAAACCTTAATATTTTCTAATATTTCAGAATGAAATTTGCATTTGAATAATTTTAAATACATTTGGGAAATAATAATCCTTAATGATAAAAATTATTTCTAGCACTTAAAATCTAGTGTGGTTCAAACAATATTATATCTCAATGCACATATTTACATGCTGTTACTTTATGGTACAATAATATTCAACATGCTGGGAGAAAAAATTTTTTAGTAGAAATTTTAACTTTGAGGTCAATTTATGAGACATTCCATCACTAATTAGTAGCTTGAAAGTATGAATGATCACAACCAGGTGTCAGGATACAACTTAAAACCATGGTGACTAGGAAAACATATGATCTTAAAAAAGGGTTAGGGGAAGATATTTTTCATAGCTATTGAATGCTTAATATTTAGGAGTTCATCAATTATACAACTGCCTTAGTTTGCTTAGTGTTGCTATAACAAAGTAGCTGAAGCTGAGTACTTTAAAAAGAGACTATTTTGGCTCACTATTCTGAAGCCTATATTGGGTGAGTGTACCTGATAAGAGACCCTTGGTCACATAACAACATAGTGGACAGCATTGGAGTACATATAAGAGGTGAGTAGTGCCTGCAGAAGAGATTATGGAGCAAGAGAGAAAGCAAGAAACCAGGGGGGTGGCAGTCTTGATCCTTTGTAACAACCCACTTTCACAAGAATTAATCCAGTCCTCTGAAAACTAACCCATTCTTCAAGACCAGAATTAATCTCTTCTCAAGAGCAGTCATGATCCAATTGCCTCCTACTAAGCCCCACCTGTACAGGTCCTCCCATGCTTCAATACTGCGACATTGAGAATAAGATTTCCAGCATAGGAATCTATGGGGGATAAATCATATCCCCCATATTTTTTGTTTTCATTCCCTATACTTACGTATATACAACTCAAATACACTAGACATAAGTATTTTGTTTCTGTTTTCACTTCCAGATCAGAAGTTTCAGTATTACCAGGCCTCCTTCCGGATTCCCAATATTGAATATAGTCCTGATTTTTCTGTAGAACACTCAAAAATTAGGACCAACCTGAAAAATAAAATCAATAATGAGGTAAGTCTGAGCTTTCCTGGCATCATTGCTACTCTGAAATTTTCATTGTTGTGGTAGTGGGGTGGAAAACAGGGCAGATTACAGAATATTTTGTTAGAGAAAGTAATACATTGAATGGGAGACGGCCCAAACTTAAAAGTCAGAAAAATCTAGATTTATGTCCCAATTTTTTGATAGCAAGAGGCAAATTGAGAGTGTTTAATTGAGTTGCCAATTAAAATATTCAATACCCAGTTAAATTTCAGGACCTCCTAAAAATATCTTAATGTAGTATTTGAAAGATACTTGTAGTTTAAAAATCATTCATTGTTTATCTGAAATTCAAATTTAACTTTATTTTTATTTCCCAAGTAAAGCAATTCTAACCAATTTTGTCTCAGGAAGTCTAGAAAAAAATACATTAAACAAAAGATAATTGCACTGAGAGATTAAAACACATAAGTCCAACAGAAAAATGAATAGCTGGAATATAAAACATATTATGAGTCATCTAAAAACAACTGAATCATTTAGGTACAAACAACATTACCACACACCATTTATTAAGACATTCTGTGGATGACCCTGATGCCCTTCCTATTAGGCAACTTACCTCGAACACCTACTCTGGAAAATATTACCCCAGAAACACACCGAACAGCTCTTTCCCTGAAGATTTTAGCTATATCCACAGGCTTGACTGAATTCAGCATTGATGAGAGATGGAACATCATTCCTGCCTTATTTAAAATATTTCTTCACTCATTTCACAATCAGAAGTAGAAGCTGATGAAATGAGTTGAACAATGTAATTCAGTAAGATGGGAATTTCTTTTCAAAACCAAATCCTAAGAAATTTTGATTGGAGGAGAAGAAAAAAAGCAGGATAGCATTTGTAATATTTTTATATATGAAACTAATATATTGAACCCAAATCCATGGAGTCAGAAACATCTAGATTTACATTACAATCTTATTCTGCCACCCTAACAACTTTTAAAAAAAGTGATTTGACTCCTCAAATTTTCAACTCTAAACTGGAGATAAAGTTACCCACCTCTCAAGAGTTTTCTAAGGATAAATACATACATTTAATAAAAATCACAAAATGTCTTAATAGATGTTAGCATCTCACAAAAATTTCATATCCCTTTTCTAGAGCACTTAACACCTTACAGTAATATATTATTGATTATGCCTGTGCCCCCTCTGGACTTGTGAATTCATTCAGGCTGGGGCTGTCTCCTTCTAGTATTTCTGATGCCTCTCAGTACCTGTCATATGGTACGATTTCATCAAGGGGATAACTAATAACTAAATGACCAATTCATTATTATTTTTCCTGCCCCTTAAAGTATAAGTGGAGATAATATAGAAAGGGAAGTGCAATAATTTAGACCAGAAGTCAGAAAATGTTTTCGTAAAATGCAAAATAATAAATATTTTTGGCTTTGCAATTATATAGTCTTTGTGTAATTACAGCTGTCATTGTAGTGTAAAAGCAGTCACAGAAAATACATAAGAAAACTTTATTATGAACACTGGAAAAATTTGAACTTTGTAAAAATGTTGAATGTCAGAAAATATTATTTTTCTTCTGAATTTTTTTTAACTATTAAAAAAATGTGAAGACCATTCTTAGACCATGGGGAAAAAAAGCAATGGCAGGACATAGTTGACCTTTGATTATAGTTTACTGACTCCTGATTTACAGTATAAGTTATAGCTACAGTAAATATTTTCCTAAAATAAATGATTAAAACAAATACCTAAAGTGAATTTTATAGATTTCTTCTGAAGTTCAATAATGTAGACAATATTCTATATAACAGTATATAACAATAATGTGTATGTATGTTAAATATGGACGTGCATATTCCAAAAACATAAATAATAGTTTCTTTAGACTGTGATTTACAGGTGGTATTAATGCTTTTTATTATAGTTTTATATATTGATTACTTTATAAATATTTTTATAATGCATATGTATTAGTTTTGTTATATAATATATATATATATATATATATATATATATATATATATATATATATAACTGTTTCTTTTAAAAAGTTTCCCTTCATGGTCAAAAAGAAAACACATGGCCATTTGTTTTTTAATGAATATTGATTTCTTAATAAACTTCTTACCAACCTGTCCAGTATGATATCACACAACATTTCTCTATGAAAGTTACAAATATTGAATTAGATGAGTGGAAAGCATACTTTTTTGACACACAGTCTGTTTCACAACTTTGCAGCTCTTTACTGATTTGTACAATTAGTATTCAAACTTGGGTTCACATAATGTTTGGCATATGATCAGTTGTTTTCTTGAGAAGCCGGCTCAATGAGCCAATGGTAATACACAGGCTTGTAAGACCACAGGTCCTATACAAGCTACAATTTTATGAGGGTATCACAGAGAAATTACCTCATGAGGAAATCTAAAATAACACACAAGTGGCATTCATAATCTTATCTAAGTAATCATTTCATGCATTTCTCACGCTAAATACTTGATTTTTGAGAAATGTCCAATACCTACATGTTCTCCTCCCCTCCTCATTTACCACAGAATCCAAATTTGACCTAAATTGTTTCACTAAAACCTAAAACCTGATCCTTCAGTCACGTCCACAAGACTGATAACTGAGTTTGAATAACATTGACTGATGAGCAGGTAATGAGTCCATGTATATCAAGTTGTCAAAGCTACTCATTCTCCAATGCTTTGTATATGTTATAATGATTGTTGAAATACTTAACTCTTTATTTTGATCATCTTTGAACATATGGAAAGTTGTTCAAATATCAATATCCATTACAGGGATGATTTTATGAAAACGAGATTATGCCCAAATGAGCTCTTTGGTAATAACAAACAATATCGAAGTAAATAATATTTGTATCACAGTAGACGTTAAATAAGCATTTTGTGATGTTTTGAAATGCTTCAAATTCATATTTAACACAATTGTATTCTGATTTTTGTTCTTTCTTCAGATAGATAAGATATTTCAAACTTCCAATTTAAAGCATCATTACATCAAGTCTCATGCTGTCAACTTTAGGTAATTACAAATAATTAATTTGTATGATAGAAAAGCCAACTTTGAGTTATCACATTTCTTACATTATTTTCTTTGTGGACAAGACCTAAAGATCTCAGAAACCCAAGAGAAAAACTAGCATAGTATTATTAAATTGTTATTCTTCATATACAATGTATTTATGTGGGAGTGTTTCTTGAGTAATTATGAAATATATTCTATTGGTTGTCCTTTTGAGACTTTAGCATTTTAATTGAAGATTCTGAAAATCATTAAGTACTTTTCTCATTTTACTGAATTTTTTTACAATAAGCAACTATTATTTTTTATAAACATGAGTGTATATTCACATGTATAAGATATACATACAAAATTAGTTGATTTAACAAGCATTTTTTATTTATTTTTTTATTAGTTGTTCAAAACATTACAAAGCTCTTGACATATCATATTTCATACATTAGATTCAAGTGGGTTATGAACTCCCATTTTTACCCCAAATACAGATTGCAGAATCACATCGGTTACACATCCACATTTTTACATAATGCCATATTAGTAACTGTTGTATTCTGCTACCTTTCCTATCCTCTACTATCCCCCCTCCCCTCCCCTCCCATCTTCTCTCTCTACCCCATCTACTGTAATTCATTTCTCTCCTTGTTTTTTTCCCATTCCCCTCACAACCTCTTATATGTAATTTTGTGTAACAATGAGGGTCTCCTTCCATTTCCATGCAATTTCCCTTTTCTCTCCCTTTCCCTCCCACCTCATGTCTCTGTTTAATGTTAATCTTTTCCTCCTGCTCTTCCTCCCTGCTCTGTTCTTAGTTGCTCTCATTATATCAAAGAAGACATTTGGCATTTGTTTTTTAGGGATTGGCTAGCTTCACTTAGCATAATCTGCTCTAATGCCATCCATTTCCCTGCAAATTCCATGATTTTGTCATTTTTTAGTACAGAGTAATACTCCATTGTGTATAAATGCCACATTTTTTTATCCATTCATCTATTGAAGGGCATCTGGGTTGGTTCCACAGTCTAGCTGCTGTGAACATCGATGTGGCAGTATCCCTGTAGTACGCTCTTTTAAGGTCTTCAGGGATAGTCCGAGAAGGGCAATAGCTGGGTCAAATGGTGGTTCCATTCCCAGCTTTCCCAGGAATCTCCATACTGCTTTCCAAAATGGATCAAGGAGCTTGATATCAAATCAGAGACTCCACGTCTGATAGAAGAAAAAGTTGGCTCCGATCTACATATTGTGGGGTCGGGCTCCAAATTCCTTAATAGGACACCCATAGCACAAGAGTTAATAACTAGAATCAACAAATGGGACTTACTCAAACTAAAAAGTTTTTTCTCAGCAAAAGAAACAATAAGAGAGGTAAATAGGGAACCTACATCCTGGGAACAAATCTTTACTCCTCACACTTCAGATAGAGCCCTAATATCCAGAGTATACAAAGAACTCAAAAAATTAAACAATAAGAAAACAAATAACCCAATCAACAAATGGGCCAAGGACCTGAACACACACTTCTCAGAGGAGGACATACAATCAATCAACAAGTACATGAAAAAATGCTCACCATCTCTAGCAGTCAGAGAAATGCAAATCAAAACCACCCTAAGATACCATCTCACTCCAGTAAGATTGGCAGCCATTATGAAGTCAAACAACAGCAAGTGCTGGCGAGGATGTGGGGAAAAGGGTACACTTGTACATTACTGGTGGGACTGCAAATTGGTACAGCCAATTTGGAAAGCAGTATAGAGATTTCTTGGAAAGCTGGGAATGGAACCACCATTTGACCCAGCTATTCCCCTTCTCGTTCTATTCCCTAAAGACCTAAAAAGAGCATGCTACAGGGACACTGCTACATCGATGTTCATAGCAGCACAATTCACAATAGCAAGACTGTGGAACCAACCTAGATGCCCTTCAATAGACGAATGGATAAAAAAAATGTGGCATTTATACACAATGGAGTATTACTCTGCATTAAAAAATGACAAAATCATAGAATTTGCAGGGAAATGGATGGCATTAGAACAGATTATGCTAAGTGAAGCTAGCCAAATGCCAAATGTTTTCTTTGATATAAGGAGAGTAACTAAGAACAGAGTTGGGAGGAAGAGCATGAGAAGAAGATTAACATTAAACAGGGGTGAGAGGTGGGAGGGAAAAGGAAAGAGAAGGGAAATTGCATGGAAATGCAAGGAGACCCTCATGGTTATACAAAATTACATACAAGAGGAAGTGAGGGGAAAGGGGAAAAAAACAAGGGGGAAAAATGAATTACAGTAGATGGGGTAGAGAGAGAAGATGGGAGGGGAGGGGATGGGGGATAGTAGAGGATAGGAAAGGCAGCAGAATACAACAGAGACTAGTATGGCAATATGTAAATCAGTGGATGTGCAACCGATGTGATGCTGCAATCTGTATACAGGGTAAAAATGGGAGTTCATAACCCACTTGAATCAAAGTGTGAAATATGATATGTCAAGAACTATGTAATGTTTTGAACAACCAATGATAAAAATTAAAGGAAAAATAAATAAATAAATGGAAAAAAGAGAGGTAAATAGGGAGCCTACATCATGGGAACAAATTTTTACTCCTCACACTTCAGAAAAGGGTACTCTTGTACATTGCTGGTGGGACTCCAAATTGGTGCAGCCAATTTGGAAAGCATTTTTTATTTATTTACCAGGAAAAATTTTAGAAGTTTTAGAAACTCTCCTCTCCCTGAATGTCATCAAGTTTTCTAAGCAAGGAACAATACAGGAATTGATATCTGTTTAATATAGAAAGTAGAAAAATCACAACAATAAAATGCCTAGAATATTTATGTTGTACTTTCTTAAAGATATTTAAGTATAAATGTAGGACATAATAATTACTATGACTATGACCTCACTCATTCTGGTGTCTTTGTTTTTCAGGCCAAGTGATAAGGGTTTGAAAGTGGATGTACTGCTTAAATTTCAGTTTACTTCTAACAGTGCAAACACTATAAAAAGGCAGGCTGATGACATTTTACACAGGATGTTGAACTCAAATGAGAGCTTCTTGAAGAAAGACCCTTCATTACCTTATCTTAGAGGCAAGAAATACTGCTTTTTTTCTTCTCTTATGATGGTTAATGATTTTAACAATCTGCTCATTAACAGAAATTATCTTTATTTCATCATAAAATGAAACCACTTTCATTTAAGGATCTTAGTGACTTGATAATAAAGAAATCTCCACACAACACCAAAGATTATCTTCCTTCTTCTAGTCTGGAAATAAATACAAAAAAGAATTGTGTGATGATACAATGGTACTTATTCCCTTTTAACTAATGTTAGTGAAATTCTTTGGAGTAAGGATGCATGGGGTACAAACCTACATTCTGCTTTTGATACAGTAATCTGTTAAGACTGGCTATTTTCCAATGCTTTCTCTAATCTGAATCCATAATTTAAGAGTGATGTAGACACATGAACTACAATATATGGAAAATGAACATGATATAGGCTCAAGTAGAAAAAAAAAACAGATGATTTTAGATTACCCTATCACATTCTTCCTATATCACACAGGATAGGATTAGGTCAGGACATGGAGTTGGCAGGAGAAAAGAGATGCCAGACACTGATAGGCCCTGTCTCAAGCATAAATACGCTATCTCACTTTAGACACAGACATAAAAAGCTGGTTGATAAATGTTTGGGGTATGAGATTCAACAAAGTTCATTATAATTTGCAGATGGTTGCTAGCCTATGAATTATCTTCAAAGTTGTCATATTTTACCAGAACTTATTTAAGTTATAAAACAAGATTGGAAGTCTGATAGAAAATTACAAGCTACCAATAAATCTTCCTTCTGTACTTTTTCCCCCGAAAAGGCTTCAGAGGGTTAGAGCCTTTACGTTAATAAGGGAGAAAATTACATTACATATTTGGCCAAAGTCAGAATGAAGAAAAAAATATCTTGAAGATAAGAACTTGAGGTCTCTGTAATGCCCAACATCTAGTTCTATTAGTCATGCAGCTAAAACATAGTGGACTCTCAATCTATGCACTGAACTTTAGACAGCAGAGATAAGACTTCCTCAAGGAAAGATTTTGTTGAGAAGATGCAGATATGTGTGAAAAAGTAACTTTACTTTTAAGAACTTTAATTTTGATGTTGAGCTCCTGTTAAGTCAAATGTTAGAAACATAAATTCCTCATTTCTGAATCTACTCCCACCCCTAGGATATTATGGGAATCTACGCCCTTCACAATGTTGCTGGATGAGGGTTGGGGGGTTTAGGTCGCAGTTATTGGTTCATGCAGGCATCTGCTGATCTCTTTACTGCCATATCCTCAGTTGCCTATCTAAACAAGTTGTTAGACATCCCCATTCCCATCAAAAGCCCCTCAGAGTGATAATTCTTCCTAATACTTCTATGCTTCACAAGGATGCTTGGCAATTTGGATTGCATGTTTTTGTTTCATCTCTTTGCAAAAGCCTATAATTCCTTGAACGTAGGAACTGTGACTTCTGTAGTCATAAGACCATCCCAAAATTAGAATAACACTCCACATAGGGTACGAACTCAGTATTTGTAAAATGTTTGATTTTTAACTCTGTAAATTAACACAGTCCCTTGAAAGTGGGCAAGAAAAAAAAGGAGTCTTTTAAAATTAGTAATGTAAAGAACATGAGTAATCTGAAATCATTCCTTTTTCCACAGTCTTAGAAATGTATTAAAAAAAACAAGTGAGATATTTATACTTTAATATTTTTTTACACAAACTTGAGTTTTATTAAGTAAATACATTTAAATATATTTCATTCCTTGGTATTCTTGGGAGATTGGTTCCAGTACCCTCCACAGACCCCAGATACCAAAATCTGGAAATGCTTTAGTCCCTTATATAAAATACAGTAGTATTTGCATATAACCTATGCATAATGTTCCCTATGGTTTAAATTATTTCTAGGTTGCTTATAATACCTAATACCCTATAAATGGTATATAAATAATTGTCATACTGTATTTTCTAGGGAATAATGACAAGAAAAAAGTCTGTATGTGTTCAGTACAGACACAAATTTTTTTCTGCGTATTTTTTATTTTCCATTACTTGAATCTTCAGAAGTGAAACCTGCAGGTGTGAAGGGCCTACTGCATATAGTATAGAGAAACAAATGCATGAAATGTACTGTAGGAGAGACTGAGTGATGGAGGAAAATACCCTAGATCAAAACTCAGAAGACCTGTATCCCCACAGTAAATCAATAGTAGGTTAGTTAAGAGAAGTTGATGAAACATCATGTCTCAGTGTCTGCTTTACAAAATGAAGATCATTAATAACTATGGAACTAATTCTTTAAGAAGGTGTAAAAAAAAAAAACTCAGAAAGGTTCTAAAGACAAATAAATTGATTTAATATATTGTTTACATATTTTCTCATGTATCTATTTTTAACAATCTTGATTCTGGGAAGTTAGAGAACTGATTAACTTGTCTTTGAAAGATAAGTGAAGAGATAAAACACATACATGGGCCCACAAATGGATATTATAAGAGTTATCTGGATACAAAGCTCAACACAAAGAAACAATATATAAATGTATTAAGCTAAATCATTTAAAATGTTTTTATAAGATTATAATAAAGAATGAGGGTCAGTTTGAGTTTAGTTTTCTGAGGTAATATAACGTAGATTACAGAAACAGTTGTCTGTATCTTTGAAGAAACACTGCAGATTAAACATAATTAATTTTAACTTTAAAATAAAGTTAAGACTTTATTTTAACATTTATTATATGTGAACATTTATTTTCATTTTGTAGAAGTTACAATTCACCCCAGTGGTTCCAAGTGACTAAGTTAAAAAGAAGATCAACAAAAAAGAGAAAACAATTAGTTAAAGAGCAAATCAGCCAAAATTGTTAATTATTTTTTAAATCTGTATTTTGAGTTGTTGCTTTTGTTTTTTATAATCTTTCATGAAATTTTTGGATAATTATTTTATTGATCCTAAAATATATATTCATTTCTTTTCATCATTCAAGTGCACATAATATATTAGAAAAAAACACATAGAATTCATTTTAGGAAAAGCGAGAAGTGGTAATTTTGGGGTTGCTTTTAAAAATGACTATATTTTTACAGAAGTTTCTAGTTTACACCATAATCAAAAGAAAAATAGATTGTATGGAGATAGTGGTCATAAAAACTTCATTTTATGTCAACTATGTTTGTTCTATGTCATATAATGTTTAAGCTCTTCCTCTAAATCTATCAGAATCACTTCAGATACAAACATCAAAAATCTAAATATAAAATAATATTTGGTATTACTTTTATTCAAAATACCATAATCTAAAAGTTTTTAAGTTTTTACAATAATACTGCTATTTGCAGTTTTCAGTCACTGACACTTTTACCTTCTAAATTTTGTATTTACCATATTTATAGCAGCTTTAACATTAGAGTAGGTTAACTAAAAACATTAATCTTTAATATTTCATTTGTCTCATTTTGTGGTTCTATTTCAAACAAAAATAGTGCTATTTTTCAGTTGGATTGGATACTTCATCCACTATTTATTTAAATTTTGTTAGGTAGGAAAATGAATATTTAGTAGAACTGAAAGAAATCGTAACAAATCAAAAAATTAAAACTAATATTCTAAATTACATACTAACTATCAAGAAAAAAAATTCTCTTTTCAGATGTATGTATGTCTCAGTAATATTTTACCATTTTCCCCTTACTTTTTTCTTACTTTTTTCTTTTTTTGACCGCATACGCTTGAATTTCCCCTTCAAATGACAATACTTTGGGAACATTTTCTATAAAAAGAGTAGGAAAATAATTCAGACTTTCTACTACTATGCTTAATTTCTTAAAGTTTTATTTGGAAATAATTATGGATTCACACGAAGTTACAAATTTACAGGAAAACCTCATTCCCTTGCACCCTTTCCCTTGTATACGTAGAGAAATCTGTAACACTGCATGTATATGCTAAATTTTTTGTGAGAATTTTTTATCTAAATTCAGGAGCAAAGGTAAATTTTTTTCCTGTTTGTCTGATTTTGGTATCAGAGTAATACTGGGCTTCCCAAATGAGCTCGGAAAAAAATTTCTTCTTTGAATACTGTTGTAAAAATTCTCCTGTGAAAGTGGACCTTAAGATTCTTTTTATTACAAATGCAATTTCTTTACTAGTAGCAATATTAAGTTTATCTATACCATCTTTGCAAGTTTTAATAGTTTGTGATTTTTATTTATTTATTTATTTATTTAGTACTGGGGTTAGAACTCAGGGGCACTCCATCACTGAGCCACATCCCCAGCCCTATTTTGTAATTTTATTTAGAGACAGAGTCTCACTTGCTTAGTGCCTCACCATTGCTGAGTCTGGCTTTGAACTCTTGATCCTCCTGCCTCAGCCTCCCAAACTGCTGGGATTGACAGTTTGTGATTTTAAAGCAATTTGTTCATCTGGACTTCTAAGCTATCTAACTTATGAAGTTACTTGTAGTATTTCTTAATTAATAATGAATATTATTTTCTCATTAAGCTCTTTTATCATATCCCCTCATTTTACTCTTGATATTGGTGATTTCAATCTTCTCTATTTCTTTGTCATTTTTCCCAGAGGTTTATAGATTTTCTTGAATTTTTTGTAACATGTTTTCTGTGTGTCATGATTTTTTTCTCTATTTTTTCTGTTTTCAGTTTCATTAAGATTTTTATCTGGATTGCTTTTTATCTTTATTATTTCCTTTCTCTTCTTTACTTTAGGTCTATTCTTTTATGTTGCTAGTTTTTTGAAATAGGAATTTAGAATATTAATATCAGTATTCATTTATAATGTATAAAACATTAAGTGTTATAAATTTCTCTCTCCAAACTGTTTTATCTGCATCCAACAATAATTGGCATGCTTTATTTTCAGATTCATTCTGTTCCCTGTAATTTTTATTTTCTTTGAGATTTCTTGTTGGACCAATGATCTATTTTGTAGTGTATTTTAATTTCCAAGCATTTGGAGATTTTCCGATTATTTTTATGGTTTTGATTCTCAGTTTGACTCCATTATGGACAGAGTAGATGATCTGTTCAGTACTTTCAAGTATGTTGAGGACTATGACTCAGGATATGTCTACTAGAAGAATATTCCCATGAGTGTTTTGAGTATATTCTTGCTATTGTTGTGCAAAGTATTTTTAAGTTCTATTAGATATTATTGATTGCTAATGTCATTAGTTCTATATCCTTGCAAATTTTCTGTGTAATAATTAATTATTGAAATTGGGGTATAATGAAGTTCCTATCTATAATTGTGGATTTTTCTATATTTCTTTTCATCTCTTTCAGCTTTTGCTTCATTTATTTAGAAATTGTGTTGTGTAATTTACAAACATAGATTGCTACATATTCTTGGTATATTTATCCTTCCATTGTTATATAAGTTCCCTATTTGTCCCTCGTAATTTCTTTGTTCTGAAGTTCAGAGCAAAGAAATATCAATATCAATAGCAAAATCAAAATCTAATATCAATATCAAAATCTAATATCAATATAGTTATTCCTGCTTTTTATGGATTATTGTTATACTGTTTTCTTTCTTTTCACATTCAGATATGTAGATATGTCTGAAATGAGTTTCTTGTAGATAGCACAGAGTTGAGTCATATTTTTCAATTCCTTTCTTCCAATCTGTCTCTTAATTGTAGTGTTTAAACTATTTACATATTAAAATGACTATGGATATGTTAAGGCTTAAATCTTTCACTTCATCATTTGTTTTCTGCTTGTACAGTATCTTGCTCCAGAGTTCCTCACTTTTTGCTTCCCTATGGGTAACTGGAACATTTTTTTTTTTGCAGTTTCATTTTGATTTACTTATAGACTGCTGCAAGTGTCATCACATACACATGTAACTAACACAGCCTATAAGTATCAACATTGTACCACTTCAAATTAAATGTAAAAACTTCACTTCCATTTGGGTATCTTTACTCTCTCCACTTTTTAAATATACTTTTCCGAAGTATTTCGTCACCATACATCCAACACAACATCAGTTGTGTTTTGTTTGAACCATAAAATATGTTTAAAGAAATTCATGAAGTAAAAAATAGTCTTCTATGTTTATTTGTACATTTATTCATTCTGTGCCTTTCCTTTCTGAAAGTTTTAACCCTCTTTGGTTATAATTTGCTTTTCTGTTTGGACAGTTTTCTTAGCCATATTTAAGATAGATCTGTTAGAAACATATTACTTCAGTTTCTGTTTGCTCATCTAGGAATATATTTATTTCCTCTCCATTCTTTAAGGATATTTTCACGTGATATACAACTTAGGGTTGATAGTTATTTCTTTTCAGAACTTGAAAAATACTATGCAATAATTTTGGCTTCCATGACTTCAGATGAGAAAACCACTGTCACTTAATATAATGTACCTTCATAGATAATGTATCATATTTCTGTTTTTAAGAATTTTTTCTTTGTCTTTAGTTTTTAGTAATTTAATTATAATGGATAATGAGGTAAATTTCTTTGAATTTATCCTCTTTGGCATTTTCTCATCTTCTTGAATCTGTAAAGCTCTGTATTTCACCAAATTTGAAGAATTTTCAACCATTTTTTAAAAATTACTATTTAAGTCCCATATTCTTCCTCCACTTTTTCTAGTTATCTGATTACATAACTCCTAGATTTTTTAATTATTATCCCACCTATCCCAGAAGTTTTGTTCATTTCACTCTGATTTATTTTTGCTCTGCTCTTCACACTGAGTACATTCTACTGACTTGATTTCAGGTTCACTGATTCTAGTCTCTATCATTTTCCCTATACTGTTGGCATAATCCACCAAACTGGTTATTACTGTTATTGTTGTTATCAGTATTATTATCATGGTTATTATATTTCTCAGTCCTATAATTTTTCATGGTTATTTATTACTTGTATTGCTTTGTTGATAGTTTCTATTTTCATTTGTTTCAAGATAATTTATACTTGATTTCTGAATGAATTTTTAGCAGTTCTTTAAAATCCATATCATATACTTCTAACATCTTATTTGACTCAAAATTAGCATTGGTAGTTATCTTATTCACATTATCCTTTTTCTGTTTTAGGGTATGGAAAGTAAATTTTTTATATCCTGAATATTTTAATTATTATTTTAGGAGACCCTTAATCCTATTTAATTCTTCCATTTTACCAGTCAATGTACTTAGGTGAGGAGTATAGATTCTTTCTTACTTTTGTTATTTCAATGACAGTTCAGTTTTCAGATCTTTGCAGGGCTACCCTGTTATGCTGGGGCTTCCTCTCAATCACTGTTGTCAGTGCCATCTGTGAGAGTAGAATATGCTTTTCTTGGCTACCTGAATCAGTAGGCTTCCCTCTATGGAGGCTGAACTGGGCTTGAGTTTCCTTACACCAGTGGGTGGATGCAGGTATCTGCTGACACTGTCTCTGTGGGTACTTCAGTTTGCCTGCCAGTGGCTTGGTTTTAACATAGGATTGGAATGGTGAAGGTTTTGATTACTGTTTCTAGAAGAATTAACTACCAGGCTTAAATTGTAACGTAAGATCTCTGTTGTCTTTACCTCTTCCCATTATTTTGGATAGAGAGAATAGAGTACTCTCGGGATATTTTATCTATGCTTGTTAATAATGACAGATTGTAGGCCTTTCTGGTCCCCAGTCTAGGCTATATTTAAAACAAAAAGAAAACCAAAAAATTCCACCATTTGTCCTTCCTCAAATTTTGAAGACTTTAACTATACTTTGTGTTTCTAGCTTATTGCTATCTAACAAAGAATTTTCAGAATATAGTTGTCTCTCAGTAGCAATTCCCTTACATAAAGTGGCTTAGTGTTTGCATATAACCTACCCAATCCTCAAATGTATTTTAACTCATATCTAGATTACTTATAATACCTAATACACAGCAAATACTGTGCAAATACTTGTTATACTGTATTATTTAGGTAAGGATGACAGGAAACAACGTATATGTTGTAATATACAACTTTTTCAAATATTTTTGATCCAAAGTTGGTTGAATTTACAGATACACAACCCACAAATATAGAATGCCAATGGCAATTATATTTATAGAAAAGTAGGGAAAAGTTGGTTTATACAATCTTATTCTAGAACTGAAGCTGTTCAATTTTTCATTCTGAAAGAGGTGTACATCTACTATATAATGTTCATACATAAGATATAGCCCTTTCATAGAAGTTGATCAAAAATTTCTGAATGCACAGCAATGAATTTAGGGTTAAATTAAAATTATTTGTGAACTAACCATAACCCCACCGCTCTAGTGCATAGGGCTCAGTAAATTAGTAGTTGTTATTATTGTTCATTTTTTCACTTAGCAAGTATGTATTGGAAGTCTATTTGATACAGGAACAGAAGTCTCTGTCCTCATACAACTAATATTCTAATTGCAGTAAGAAAGATAATGACCAAAAAAGTAATTAAATAAACAAGGTAATATCAAACACTGAAACCCCATGCAGAGAGCAGAAAATAGGAGACTATGTTAGATTTGGTTGTCATGGAAAGTCTCTCTGAGGGATTTTTAAGTTGTAATATGATTGACAACCATAAAAAGACCAAGGGAAAACATTTCTGATGAAGGGGTCATCATGAAGAAAAACTGAAGGTAATGACAACCTCCACACAGTCAAGAAACAGAAATGCCAAGGTGGCCACTGAGTAATGGCTCAGAGCAAGAGCTATTCAGAATGACATCAAGAACATAAATGGTGACCATGTCACATAGTCTAGGAAGGAAGGCTGTGTTTATTCTAAAGGCTAGGGAAGCCATTAGGGAATTGTTACTATTGTTGGCAAAATCTAACTCCAAGATTTACTCAAACTCCCTAAGCATAGTACTTTCAGATGATCTTAATGTTCCTCTTTAGAGTCTGACCTATATTAAAGACTTATTCCTTTGCAGGCTTACCAAAAGTCTAGCCCAGCTTTCATCTTAACACAGTATGGGTCTGAATTCTCATTATACTGGGCGGCATAAGGAACAATAAAAGTAACTTGGGGAAACAGTCACAGATTGTATTCTTTCTCTGTTTTAGTTTATGAACAATAAGACTAACAAGGTAACATGTTTTGAGGATTTATTAGTATACTGGTGGATTTGGATTCCATAGGGAGCACACAATACCTTTATTTTGCTTCTTTGGACCAAACTTAGATATCAGGCTTCAAGGATGCCTTAAATAGCTTCACTATAACCCAACCATGCAAATGAAGATAGAAAGAAATGGTCTCTAGATATATAAGAGTAAGCATGGGACATTGGTCTTACACCTTGTTTAACTTCTGTTTTTATAAATTAGTATGGTGTTAATTAAGTCAATGGAATTCTCCTTCATGAAAAACAATATCCTACTCTATGCCCATGATTTTATATTCATGAGCCAGGATGTTCCTAGAGTCCACATGTGTCAGAAGAATTTAATTTACATGTAGGTCACTTGTTTGGGTAGAATTTTATTCTACTAAATTTAAATTAAGAATTTCCTGACTAATGCAGTTCTTCCCAGTCAGCAAAAATCATGTTAAGTATGCATAGTGTTTTAAATTAAAACAGTTCCATCACCAAGCAATGAATTTGTTTTTTTTTCCAGAAATGAATGGAGCACAAGCAGAACATATTCTGAACAGTTGTAAGTTCAAAAATATCATGGAGATTTTTATAAATCAAAGAATAAAGCACAACATTCTTAGCCTTTCTGTATTTCCATGTTTACAGTTTCTCAAATGCATATATTATCTCTAAATTGTTATGTAATTTGATTATATTCAAGGGAAACAATTACTACTAATAGTTTGGGAATTGTTCTTTGACAATATTTTCTCTTCTCCCAAGAAAATTTCACTGATGACTTCTTTAACAATTTCCTTGTATTTTTTTCTTTTTTTAATAATATATTTTCAACCTTTCTTTTTTTATTCTTTTTTTTTTGTTTATTTATTTTTATGTGGTGTTGAGGATCGAACCCAGTGTCTCACACGTGCAAGGCAAGCACTCTATTGCTGAGCTACAACCCCAGCCCCAATTTTCTTGTATTTTTTCATATTTATTTTTATTTGGCTCCCTTTCTTAGAGTAGAATTTTTTTCTTAACGTTAAATTATATCCACCAACTTTAATATAGAAGCTTAAATTTATGCTATAGTAGTGTATTTTAAAGTATTTCAAGAGCACAATTGTTTTTCTGCAATAAATAACACTCAAATATATTCAATATCACTGAGATAAATTGTTACACATTGAGAACATGATCCAGGAAAATATGAAAAAAAATTGTAAAGGAAATTGCTTTAAAAACATAAAATCTGGTATTAAGTAATTATTAAAATGTTATTAATTATTCAAAATAGGAACATCCCACTTTCAATGTAAATAGTTATTATTATATGTAATGTTAATGTCAATGAAATTTTTAAGGAAAGTCCCATCTAAAAATGTTTCTAACTTTAATTATGTACCAAACATACCTAGACACGTCTATAACTCTGGAATTAAACATCTTTTTCCTTCTGACAGGTTGTGGTTTAGGGAAGGAGTACCCACCCATGGAAAGAATTGCTAATGGCCAAGTAGCAAATAAAGCTGACTGGCCATGGCAAGCCAGCCTGCAGATAGATGGGGGCCATTTCTGCGGAGCATCTTTGATCAGCGAAGAGTGGCTACTGACAGCTGCTCACTGTTTTGAACTGTAAGTCCTCAATCCATACCACAGGATGGCCAAGTTCAGCTCTTTTTCTCATTTCCAAAGACAATAATTCTTATCTTCTTTTCATTTCCTTCATGAACACCCAGAACCTCCCAATGGCACTTATGATTGCCCACAGGCTTGCAAAGAGTGGCGATTACTAAGGAGTAGCAGAAAATTTATAGACAATCTTCAGCTCCATCCAAAAATACATTCTCTAGTGATCTCAATTTTAACAAGAAACAAGCCAACACTGGAAAAAATTAAACACTTTCACTAGTTTTCCTGAGATATACTATAGATATTTTAAAGCTCTGTTAATACTATTTATATCTGATTAACCCAAAAGAACATCTTTATTTTTTTAATTTATTTTTTTCCTTTAATTTTTATTGTTGGTTGTTCAAAACATTACATAGTTCTTGATATATCATATTTCACACTTTGATTCAAGTGGATTATGAACTCCCATATTTACCCCGTATACAGATTGCAGAATCACACCAGTTACACATCCACTGATTTACATATTGCCATACTAGTCTCTGTTGTATTCTGCTGCCTTTCCTATCCTCTACTATCCCCCATCCCCTCCCCTCCCATCTTCTCTCTCTACCCCATCTACTGTAATTCATTTCTCCCCCTTGTTTTTTTTTCCCCCTTTCCCCTCACTTCCTCTTGTATGTAATTTTGTATAACCATGAGGGTCTCCTTCCATTTCCATGCAATTTCCCTTCTCTTTCCTTTTCCCTCCCACCTCTCACCCCTGTTTAATATTAATCTTCTTCTCATGCTCTTCCTCCCAACTCTGTTCTTAGTTACTCTCCTTATATCAAAGAAAACATTTGGCATTTGTTTTTTAGGGATTGGCTAGCTTCACTTAGCATAATCTGTTCTAATGCCATCCATTTCCCTGCAAATTCTATGATTTTGTCATTTTTTAATGCAGAGTAATACTCCATTGTGTATAAATGCCACATTTTTTTTTATCCATTCGTCTATTGAAGGGCATCTAGGTTGGTTCCACAGTCTTGCTATTGTGAATTGTGCTGCTATGAACATCGATGTAGCAGTGTCCCTGTAGCATGCTCTTTTTAGGTGTTTAGGGAATAGAACGAGAAGGGGAATAGCTGGGTCAAATGGTGGTTCCATTCCCAGCTTTCCAAGAAATCTCCATACTGCTTTCCAAATTGACTGTACCAATTTGCAGTCCCACCAGCAATGTATAAGTGTACCCTTTTCCCGACATCCTCGCCAGCACTTGTTGTTGTTTGACTTCATAATGGCTGCCAATCTTACTGGAGTGAGATGGTATCTTAGGGTGGTTTTGATTTGCATTTCTCTGACTGCTAGAGATGGTGAGCATTTTTTCATGTACTTGTTGATTGATTGTATGTCCTCCTCTGAGAAGTGTCTGTTCAGGTCCTTGGCCCATTTGTTGATTGGGTTATTTGTTTTCTTATTGTTTAATTTTTTGAGTTCTTTGTATACTCTGGATATTTGGGCGCTATCTGAAGTGTGAGGAGTAAAGATTTGTTCCCAGGATGTAGGTTCCATATTTACCTCTCTTATTGTTTCTTTTGCTGAGAAAAAACTTTTTAGTTTGAGTACGTCCCTTTGTTGATTCTAGTTATTAAATCTTGTACTATGGGTGTCCTATTCAGGAATTTGGAGCCCGATCCTACAGTATGTAGATCGTTGCCAACTTTTTCTTGTATTGGATGCCCTGTCTAATTTGATATCAAGCTCCTTGATCCATTTTGAGTTAACTTTTGTGCATGGCGAGAGAAAGGGATTCAGTTTCATTTTGTTGCATATGGATTTCCAGTTTTCCCAGCACCATTTGTTGAAGATGCTATCCTTCCTCCATTTCATGCTTTTAGCCCCTTTATCAAATATAAGATAGTTGTAGTTTTGTGGATTGGTTTCTGTGTCCTCTATTCTGTACCATTGGTCCACCTGCCTGTTTTGGTACCAGTACCATGCTGTTTTTGTTACTATTGCTCTGTAGTATAGTTTGAGGTCTGGTATTGCTATACCGCCTGATTCACACTTCCTGCTTAGAGTTGTTTTTGCTATTCTGGGTCTTTTATTTTTCCATATGAATTTAATAATTGCTTTATCTATTTCTACAAGAAATGCCGTTGGGATTTTGATTGGCATTGCATTAAACCTATAGAGAACTTTTGGAAATATCGCCATTTTGATGATGTTAGTTCTGCCTATCCATGAACAGGGTATATTTTTCCATCTTCTAAGATCTTCTTCTATTTCTCTCTTTAGGGTTCTGTAGTTTTCATTGTATAAGTCTTTCACCTCTTTTGTTAGGTTGATTCCCAAGTATTTTATTTTTTTTGAGGATATTGTGAATGGAGTGGTTGTCCTCATTTCCATTTCAGAGGATTTGTCACTGATATACAGGAATGCCTTTGATTTATGTGTGTTGATTTTATATCCTGCCACTTTGCTGAATTCATTTATTAGCTCTAATAGTTTCTTTGTAGACCCTTTTGGGTCTGCTAGGTATAGAATCATGTCATCTGCAAATAGTGATAATTTAAGTTCTTCTTTTCCTATTTTTATGCCTTTAATTTCTTTCGTCTGTCTAATTGCTCTGGCCAGTGTTTCGAGAACTATGTTGAACAGAAGTGGTGAGAGAGGGCATCCCTGTCTTGTTCCAGATTTTAGAGGAATGCCTTCAATTTTTCTCCATTCAGAATGATGCTAGCCTGAGGCTTAGCATAGATTGCTTTTACAATTTTGAGGTATGTTCCTGTTATCCCTAGATTTTTCTAGAGTTTTGAACATAAAGGGATGCTGTACTTTTTCGAATGCTTTTTCTGCGTCTATTGAGATGATCATATGGTTCTTATTTTTAAGTCTATTGATGTGGTGAATAACATTTATTGATTTCCGTATATTGAACCAGCCTTGCATCCCAGGGATGAATCCTACTTGATCATGGTGCACAATTTTTTTGATATGTTTTTGTATCCGATTCGCAGAATATTATTGAGGATTTTTGCATCTAGGTTCATTAGAGATATTGGTCTGTAGTTTTCTTTCTTTGAAGTGTCTTTGTCTGGTTTAGGAATTGGGGTGATGTTGGCCTCGTAGAATGAATTTGGAAGTTCTCCCTCTTTTTCTATTTCCTAACATAGCTTGAAAAGTATTGGTATTAGTTCCTCTTTAAAGGTTTTGTAAAACTCTGCTGTATACCCATCCAGTCTTGGGCTTTTCTTAGTTGGTAGTCTTTTGATGGTTTCTTCTATTTCCTCAATTGATATTGTTCTCTTTAGGTTGTCTATATCCTCCTGACTCAATCTGGGCAGATCATATGACTTAAGAAATTTATCTATGCCTTCACTATCTTCTATTTTATTGGAGTATAAGGATTCAAAATAATTTCTGATTATCTTCTGTATTTCTGAAGTGTCTGTTGTGATATTGCCTTTTTCATCCCGTATGCTAGTAATTTGAGTTCTCTCTCTTCTTCTCTTCATTAGCATGGCTAAAGGTCTGTCGATTTTATTTATTTTTTCAAAGAACCAACTTTTAGTTTTGTCAATTTTTTCAATTGTTTCTTTTGTTTTGATTTCATTAATTTCAGCTCTGATTTTAATTATTTCTTGCCTTCTACTTCTTTTGCTGTTGTTTTGCTCTTCTTTTTCTAGGATTTTGAGATGAAATATGAGATCATTTATTTGTTGGTTTTTTTTCTTTTTTTTAAGGAATGAACTCCAAGCAATGAATTTTCCTCTTAGAACTGCTTTCAATGTGTCCCATAGATTCCGATATGTTGTGTCTGTGTTTTCATTTATCTCTAAGAATTTTTTAATTTCCTCCTTGATGTCTTCTATAACCCATTGATCATTCAGTAACCTATTGTTCATTCTCCAAGTGATGCATGATTTTTCCTTCCTTCTTTTATCATTGATTTTCAGTTTCATTCCATTATGATCAGATAAGATGCATGGTATTATCTCTACTCCTTTATATTGTCTAAGAGTTGCCCTGTGACATAATATATGATCTATTTTTGAGAAGGATCCATGTGCTGCTGAGAAAAACGTGTAACTGCTTGATGTTGGGTGGTATATTCTATATATGTCAATTAAGTCTAGGTTATTAATTGTGTTATTGAGTTCTATAGTTTCCTTATTCAACTTTTGTTTGGAAGATCAGTCCAGTGGCGAGAGAGGTGTGTTGAAGTCTCCCATGATTATGGTATGGTGGTCTATTAGACTCTTGAAGTTGAGAAGAGTTTGTTTGACGAACATAGCTGCACCATTGTTTGGGGCATAAATATTTATGATTGTTATGTCTTGTTGGTGTATGGTTCCCTTAAGCAGTATGTAGTGTCCCTCTTTAACCCTTTTGATTAACTTTGGCTTGAAATCTATTTTATTTGATATGAGTATGGACACTCCTGCTTGTTTCCGAAGTCCATATGAGTGATATGATTTTTCCCAACCTTTCACCTTCAGTCTATGTATGTCTTTTCCTATCAAATGTGTCTCCTGTAGGCAGCATATTGTTGGGTCTTGTTTTGTGATCCATTCTACTAGCCTGTGTCTCTTAATTGGTGAGTTTAAGCCATTAACATTTAGGGTTATTATTGAGATATGGGTTGTTCTTCCAGCCATATTTGTTTATTTCTGTTACTAAACATGGCTTGTTTTCCTCTTTGATTATTTTTCCCCCCTTTACTGTCCTACCTCCCACTGTTGGTTTTCATTGTTATTTTCCATTTCCTCTTCCTGTAATGTTTTGGCGAGGATGTTTTGAAGAGATGGTTTTCTAGCTGCGAATTCTTTAAACTTTTGTTTATCGTGGAAGGTTTTAATTTCATCTTCCATCCTGAAGCTTAATTTCGCTGGATACACAATTCTTGGTTGGAACCCATTTTCTTTCAGTGTTTGAAATATGTTATTCCAGGATCTTCTAGCTTTCAGAGTCTGTGTTGAAAGATCAGCTGTTATCCTGATTGGCTTATCCCTAAATGTAATCTGCTTCCTTTCTCTTGTAGCTTTTAAAATTCTCTCCTTATTCTGTATGTTGGGCATCTTCATTATAATGTGTCTAGGTGTGGATCTCTTATGATTTTGCACATTCGGCGTCCTGTAGGCTTCTAGGATTTGGGATTCTGTCTCATTCTTCAAGTCTGGGAAGTTTTCTCATATTATTTCATTGAATAGATTGCTCATTCCTTTGGTTTGGACCTCTGTACCTTCCTGTATCCCAATGACTCTTAAGTTTGGTCTCTTTATGTTATCCCTTATTTCTTGGATGTTCTGCTCAAGGTTTCTTAACAGTCTTGCTGAGCTGTCTATGTTCTTTTCAAGTTGAAATAGTTTGTCTTCATTGTCTGATGTTCTGTCTTCTAAGTGTTCTACTCTGCTGGTAGTATTCTCAATTGAGTTTTTAAGTTGGTTTATTGCTTCCTGCATTTCTAGGATTTCTGTTTGTTTGTTTTTTATAACCTCTATCTCCCTGTATAGTTGATCTTTTGCTTCTTGGATTTGTTTATGTAATTCATTGTCGAAGTGATCTTTCATTGTCTGATTTGGCTGTCTAATGTCTTCCTTGAGACTCCAGATCATCTGAAGCATGTATATCCTGAATTCTTTATCTGACATTCCATCTGCTGCAGATATTACCTCTTCTAACGTTGAGTTGAACTGCATTGCTTGTGGTCCTTTCTTTCCTTGTCTTTTCATACTGTTCGCGTTTCTTTCTGCTTGGTGAAACTGTTGTGTTATTGAATTTTCCCCCTATATATTTATATTGCTCTCGTATGGTTGCAAAGTCTCCCTCGCAGGCGCGGGCAGTGGCTCTGCCCCTCCTCCAATTGGGGCAATGTGCCTACCATGCTGGCTGGCCGCTGGGCCTGTTCTGCCGGTCGGTAGCAGGTCCGCCTACCTTGCAGGCGCGTGTGGCAGCTCTGCCCCTCCCCCAAACGGGGCGATGTGTCTACCATGCTGGCAGGTCGCTGGGCCTGTTCTGCCGGTGGGTCGCAGGTCCGCCTACCTTCCAAATTAACATCTTTAGTGCTGTACTTTTACCCATGTATGCTTTTTCAAGTTTTAACATCTGAGACCATTGGAGATAATGAAGATATACAGTAACCATAGTGAAACTCACATAAATGGGATCATATTCTGGTTAAAATGCTAAATAGAAAGGGAGCAAGAGAAAACAATACATAACATATATATCTCTAAGATATCTTTCTCAGCCCGACTCAGTTTTTTCCCCCTTTGTCTTTCTCTCCATAGCTATGTATATATTTATATAGCTATACAAGGATACATGAGTACTTGTTTGTGTATGTGAAAATATGTAGGCAAATATGTCTCCTATTTATTTATTTATATTTTCTTCAATTAATCAGTATTATTTCATAATCAAAATGGCAAAATATGTTTTTTCCTTTAAAAAATACAAACTCCCCTCAAACTCTTGCTCAGGGAGTAATTTAAGCTACCTGAGAATGAGGACTGTTGAAATAATCCGCTAGTTGAAAGTAAAGCTGTTCTAGGAGAGAAGCCTCAAATAAGAAGGTGAGAAGGTTCCACTCAACCATTACATTCAAAAATGTGCCCTTTTTTCACACTAGTGCCCCATGCCATCCAGAGTCCGGGCAACTCTAGACTATATCATAAGTGAACACACTGTGCTCCTTTTAATCTATGATCAGTTACAAAAACCCCAAACTATGGACGGCAAGTTTTGGAACAACCCTGAATCCTCCACTGATGAGAAGACAGGTGCAGTCAATCATTGTTCACGAAAACTACGCTGCCCACAAGCGTGATGATGACATCGCTGTGGTGAAGCTCTCCACCCCAGTCCTATTTTCTGAAGATGTGCACAGAGTCTGTCTCCCAAATACTACATTTGAAGTCTTGCCTAAGAGTAAAGTGTTTGTCACTGGATGGGGAGCATTAAAGGCAAATGGTGAGTATCTCAGTAAAAACAACAAAGCAAAAAATACAAACTTGGACCTAGCTTCCTTTTTCATAAATATATGAAATAAAGCATAAAATCAAAATATCAAAACACCTCATGTCAAATACACCAAAATCAAAACAATTAAAACAGATATGATGGATTTTGAAAACTTCATTACTATTAGTAAAACACAATACCTATATTTATTGTCATTTTTACACACTATTTTGGAAACATGTTGGAACCATCTTTTCAAAATGAACAAAGCATATCTTCTCACATAATGTTTTTCTTTATTTATCATCTTTCATATGTAAAGATTCTACCATGGCTGCATGATTTCTAAAGTATACAATTTGCAAGCACTGGTATGATAAACTTCAGTATCATGCAACTAAGCAGAAACAGCCCAAGCAAGGGATCTGAATTGTTCTTTACCCAGCACAGAGTACTAAATGGGGTTCTTCTGACTCATGTACCTATACAGCTATTCTTGAGTATGAGACTTCATAATTTTACTTTATTATTAAAGTCTGAAACTACATTTTTATATTTTACTCCACTTAATGACAGACAATAAATTGCAAAAATAATCTTTTAAATCTTGATGAGTCTTCAGTTCCTGTGCTTTTTAGCTGAATGTTTTCTTACCTATGGTTTATTCTGCCCTTAGATTACTGATTCTTATTCTAGGCTATTAATAAATTTTGCTTATTTATGTACTACTCACAGCATAGCTTTGATCTACTAAATTTTTATCAGTTGAGTTTTATAGAAACTTACTTCCTTACAAATGCACTTAACAATTCTAAACTTCAATCCAGGCTGATACACTATTGCCATATCTTGAAGAGTTCTTTTCCTCATGTCTGAGGCATTTGCATTGTTCTATAGGAAATGTGATAAGAAGGAAGAGGAATTAAATCCTTTGAGTTTTAAAGCCATTTGAGTCACAGTAGAAATGGAAAACATCTACCACTTGAGTAGCACCATTACACTTTCTTTACATGTAAAATTAGTAACTCATCAATACAGAGTTATACTTTGGGAGTAATTTGATATTTCATTATGAATTCTTTAAAGTCCAATAGTATGCAGGTTAGTGTACCTATTTATTCTAATAAGTTGCATATTTTCAGATATAACATTATGAACTTGTAAGACAACAGACTAACGTTAACTGCATACATATACATATTTTATTATGGTTTCTTTCTGCATTTTAAAGCTGATATGGACTACTCAATTTTTTCTCTTCCCTCCTCAAAATTATTCAGTCTTTCTAGATAGAAATCTTCTTACTAGATAGTTTATAAAACTAAAATTTCTATTTTCTAGATAGTTTCTTCCTTGAGTAGTTGATAATATAGAATAACTTTTTATATTGTTAGGCACTTTAATTGAAATTTTTAAAGTTGAGATTTAAAAATTATAAGCATTTGCAATTTAAAACTAGCATCGTTGACAATTAGCTAAACTAAATATTGTTACACAAAAATTACTAGTTGGAATGCAGTTGATTAAACCCTGGGGATATCTAAAATTTTTTAAATGCCATTACAGACAGCAAAATAGTACTAAATATTGCTGAAGCACTTACACAATAAATAGATCAGACTGTGTAAAAAACTGTACAAAGAGCAGTTTGTGATTAAATTCTCTCTCTAGGAGCATTTCAAGCAAAATCAGAGATGGAGAGAAGAGAAAATGTTCAATGACCCTTCCATGCTTAAAGATAATGACTGAGGTAAAAAATTTCACTAGACTCCAGATAATCTTTAAAGAATGTAGAGAAATGGAACTTAATTTTTAAGCAAGCCAGTCAATATTAGGAGCGTGTACTTGCAAGTTTCAAAACAGAGAATTGGATTTCTGTATTCAAAAGTTTCTTACAAAAACCCCAGAAATCTAGGTCAACTCTTAGAAGAGCTCTAACTTTCTAACTATCCATCATTAACACTGAAGTGCAGCTTCAAGACCATGAGAATTTTATTTACATTACCCTAATATCTTCAATTCATCATAATAACTTTCATTTATTGAGAACTGAATGTGGGTAAGTTACCACCATAACTGATTTTATGTATCATATTTTACTCCCACAAAAAACATGAGATAGGTATCATTTTATCCTGTCTACAGGTGAGTACAGAGATCCTTAATAACTTTTCCAAGGTCACATAGCTCTTAAATTGTGCAAATAGTGTTCAAACTTACATCTGCCAACTCTAAGACCAGGATTCTTAAGCATAGAATTGCCCTGACTCACTGCTCAAATTACTACTCAAATGAATCCCTCATCTTCTCCTTTGTCTTTGAATCTGTTTCAGAGATCTATCTTTATGTGAATTATTAATATAATTTTAAAATAGAAGGTATTAGGTAGGAAAGGAAAATATAATGGCTAAAACAATATGTATGCAACAAAATAATACTTTTAATATTATAATGAATTAACAAATGCGTAGTTAATTAATAAAACATGATCATTTCTTGTCCTAGAATTAGTAACTTGTTCTAGTATTTGTTCTGAAAAGCAAGTCAAGCTGTTTTCAGAGTAAATATAGTCTATTTACCTTTTTCCTCATTTAGGTCCCCTTTCAAATACACTGAGACAAGTTGAAGTAGAGATCATAAGTAATGATATATGTAATCAAGTTAAGGTGTATGGTGGTGCTGTATCATCAGGAATGATATGTGCTGGATTCTTGACAGGAAAACTCGATGCCTGTGAGGTAAGAATAGTCTCAAATCAAAAAAAAAAGACTCTGTTGAATAAAGATGATCTTACTAACCACAGACCAATGTCACATCACACAATTCTATGATATTAACTTATGGAGGAGAGGAGAGTATAAAAAGAAGAGATGAAAGAATCATAAGACATATACCTTATTTAATACTTTACAGACCATGTAAAATAAAAAGTAATCAGTTGCAAAGTAGAGCTTTGATTAGAGAGAAGTAATACAAACAGATAGTAGAAACTAATCTAGAAAGCATATATTCAGTGTTTCAAGGCATGTTCATATCCAAGATTTAGGTATCTAATCACTACTAAAAGCAAGCTGCTGTGAGATGAGATCTGCAAATATCTCCGTGGCCAATGAAGTTTTTACCTCATTGGTACCTAAATATTTGACCGTAAGTAATGTACATCCAGATAGAATTACATTATTTAGAAACCAATAAAAAATAATGTATTTATGTACATTTATTCCTTATAATGTGCTATCTCATTGATCATATCTAAAAACTAAAAGATGCACTTAGCATTTTCCCCAACAAAACATTAATTTTAGGCAATAAGCATAATTTAAGGAGAATGTCAAAATTTGTTATTTAAAGGACTAAACCCAAATAACTAAAATAATAAAGATTTTACCTACAGTATTTGAAACTGAGTACAACAATTTAGTGATTTTTTTTGAAGAATAACATCCCTTTGAGAATTTGAGTTATATGTGCACATTTCTTACATGCAAACATGCCACTATTGATCTGCTTTTGACTGTCATGTGAGGGTAATAAACATTCTTTCACTTATTCATTCAAAAAAATTTTGACTTGTAAGGCACTTGGAAGTTGTTGAAAGAAACAAACACCTTAGAAGAATCATAATGCATTTACAATCTAGCACACAAGTAACTTAAACAAAGGAAGAGATGTCAGAATTTGCCTAAATATACCAAAATACAGGGTATTATTAACACTCACTTTACTTCCCAAGAGAGAGAAACAACATGGTGGTCAAAAATAAAACTCAATTATGACTTAGAGAAGAAACATACACATGTATATGTATATACAGATGTTCTTTTTTTCATGAGTTCACTCTGCCTTGCTTTCTTTCACTATTAGCCCAGTAAAATAGCGAGGACCTAAATTAGGAAGTGGGCCTGAGGGAACTAAGAGTCAAGGGGTTTTTTTTTCTGGTAGAACAGGATTTTCATACTCTATGCACCAGGGAAAAATGGGATGAAAATAGAAGGGACCGGACTAAAGACATAAGACTCTAGAACTCCTTGCCTGCTCAAACAGGATCATTTCTCTTATTTAAGAAATTTACAGTGGACTTTCATATGACAATTGTTTTGGATGAACTGGTCCATTGCTAAAAGACACACTTAACATCCTTTGACTAAACCCTGGTTTAAAGATAACACAGAGAAGTTCTCATGATTTAGATACTTTACACTGGTTCGTTAGGGGTAGAGATTCCACCTTAGTTTCAAGCAAAATCCTTTCAGTAATAAATAGTGCACATTTGATACAACATTCCAGACACCTTTCTATTAACTAGTGTGATTAGAACAAAGTGAGATACTAATTCAAAAGTAAGAGATTATATTCCTAGCTAATAGAGTTTGGAGTGTCTTCATAGAGAAAGTGACATGTTAGTTGAATTTTTAGGTCATTGCTTATGAAAGAATTGCCTATCTAGATAGTTCTCGTTGTGGTTCCTATTTAGACAGAGAAAAAGGCATTAGCAAACATTAAGAAATAGATTATCGTATTAATAGTAATGGGAAGTATAATAAAATTCGTTTCACATATTTCAGTCCAAATTATTGATTTTCTTTAGATGCCAATTGACTTTCATTTCTGGCACCCTTTCATTTATCACATTGACCATATTTTCTTCTTCTTCAGGGTGATTCTGGAGGACCTCTGGTTATTGCACAGGGTAGAAACATCTGGTATCTAATTGGAATAGTAAGCTGGGGAATAGACTGTGGAAAAGAAAACAAACCTGGACTTTATACCAGAGTGACTCATTATCGGGACTGGATTAAATCTAAAACCAACATCTAATATAACAACTAGCTCAACAACTAAACTGCAGTTGTCATATGTGGTCTCTAGCAACATGTATTCAGTGTGTGTTGTCTTGTGTATTATCATAAAGTTCAAGATGCAAATAAGTGTGGTCTGATGCCCTTCCCCTTAAAAATGAAGAAAGGATATTTTCAAGTCACCTGAAGTGATTTGCTGACCATGAGTGCAGATCATACTGTTAGCTCCACAAAAATCTGCCATTCCTGAAAAGTCTCTGATTATCTCTTGCTCATCTTTCTTTTCCCACAATTCATTTTAGAGTAATCTGGCAGTTTAACCAGATAAGTACAAACTGACAAGGGATTCTCTACTTTTTTCTGACAGAGCATTCTTTCCTTCCCTGATGACTCCAAGTTTTTGTCTTCATCAAATAATCCTCAAAAAGAATCTCTTGATCCACTGACTAGACAAGATAATTTTAGCTGATGTTGACACAAATGAAAGAGGAAGCACTAGACCTGAAACTAAGACTTAATAATTGAGTTGGCACTGCTGTGAAACCATCCCCTTTTGCCCTTAGATGTGCATTTAACTTTTCTTTGAAACTTGGAAATAAATTGATATTTATATTTTCATTCAATGGTGCAAATTTTAAATTTTTTTAAATAAACTGAGGTATATCTTTAAGCACTGACTAAATCCTTGGATCAGAGAGCAGGAGAATAGTCACATACTGCCTTTCACCGGATTCTTCTCTAAACTATGTAAAAATACCTTTGGTGTTAAGTAATTAAAGGCAAATTTGCTTGGACTTTTCATTGATTGAAAATGTAAAGATGCAAGGATTTAATAAGAAGCAGCTATTTTCTGCTCTAAAAGGAAGATATGTTCCAATCCTTGTGTAAATTTAATTTTCACTTGTATTTCATTATCTCTTTTAAAAAAACATGTATTTTTTTAGTTGTAGGTGGACACAATATCTTTATTTTATTTTTATTTAGTGCTGTGGATTGAACCCAGTGCCTCACACGAGATAGGTGAGCACTCTACCACTGAGCCACAACCCTGTCTCATTATCTCTTAATTCATTTTATTTAAATGGTTTTATTTTTATTTTTAAATAACTTCAGAACAATTAATAGGCCTGAAGATTTGGATGTAAATATAATTTGGATATTCATAACTTGCATGGGAAACCAAAATAAAGTTATATATTCATAAACAATTTGCTATGAGATTTTGGTAAAGACATTATTGTATAGTATTTTAATTTAGTTTTAAAATGGCAGGCACATTTTGAAGAATTGTATTTACAGAAAATATTGAGATAATAAGAAAGCATTTTTGGAATAGCTTAATTTTATGATAAAATTATCATTTTCATATGTATTTAATTGCATATCTTATAGTATTGTACATGACTATAGACTAGTATTAAACAAAATTTAAACTTATTCTGTACATCTAAATCTTTATCCCCTCTTTTTATAATAATTTAGCTAATAATATAACTGTGGTCTAAGGTTTTCTTTGGGGTTTTATATTCAGTAAGAATCTCTCTTACCCCATGAAATATAATATTTCATATTATATTTTATATATGTTAGAATATATTTATGATAATAAACTCAAACTCATCCTCTCTGATCATCAATGTAATATATGTAGGGTTTCTCAGCCTTTGTGGTATTGTCATTTTGTCACAAATAATTCTTTATTTAGAAGTGGGGAAAAGGCTGCTATATTTATTATAGAATGCCTAGCAACATTCCTTACCTCTATTCAGTAACTGCTGGTAGTACATCACCAAGTTTTAACAACCAAAAGTTTTTTGTTTTTTTTTTCCTTTTGAACAAGTTTTTTATTATGTTAAAGACAAGACATGACAGATAACATGCTTGTTTCTACTTATAAGAAAAGTAACAAGTAACAGAAGCTAGGCTAGTGGTCAAAAGACCTTCATCAAGCTAATGACCTTGGATAAGTCATTTCGTCTCCCTGGGGGTGTTTTTCATTTGCAAAACATTACCAGAATGTAACAGTTTTATAGTCCCTTACATCTCTAATTTTCTGAGGTTCTGTGATTCTTTCTTCTTCACCAAATATTATGTTTGTTCTTAGGTTTTAAAACATGCTCTTTTTTGGGCTGGGGCTATAGCTCAGTGGTAGAGTGCTTGCCTAGCAGGTTCGAGGCCCTGGGTTCGATCCTCAGCACCAAACAAAAATAAATACATAAAATAAAGGTATTGTGTCCAACTACAACCAAAAAACAAATATAAAAATAAAATAAAATAAAGGTATAGTGTCCATCTACAACTAAAAAAGATGCTCTTTTAGAATTTTTTTTCATTTAGTTTCATTTGAGATAGTTGAATTTTAAGTGCCTTTTCAGTATACATTACACTGATAAAGATTTTATTATTTCTTATTAGTGTAATGTGTTTGGTAACTGTTAAATCAACTTTATACTTCTGGAATTGCTTGAATAATTCTTCAAAATTTCTTTATTCAATTATTTTAAAGATTTTAAAAGGATTTTACACCAATATAAATAAATAAAAATCTCCTAAATTTTCTTACTTTATCTGCTTTTTATTTCTTTAATTAAAAATCAAAATCATGGCGTGGGGTTGTGGCTCAGTGGTAGAGCACTTGCCTAGCATGTGTGAGGTACTAGGTTCGATACTCAGAACTGCATACAAATAAATGAATAAAGTAAAGGTTCATCAACATCTAAAAAAAATTTTTTTAAGTAAAAATCATATTTACTTCAGCATGTAAATTGGTATCTTAACTGTTATTTTTATTTTTTTATTTTTATTTTTTTTATTTTTTTTTAGGGAGGGAGGGAGGGAGAGAGAGAGAGAATTTTTAATATTTATTTTCTAGTTTTCGGCGGACACAACATCCCTGTTTGTATGTGGTGCTGAGGATTGAACCCGGGCCGCACGCATGCCAGGCGAGCGCGCTACCGCTTGAGCCACCAAAAGTTTTAACAACCAAAAGTAACTCCTCTAGGGAGCAAGATAATCTTCAGTTAAGAGCCACTACAATAGGTCAATAATTGTTTGGGAAAAGTCACTATTTAAAATAATGCACTCACAATTTCCAACATGCATTTGAAAATAATTTTATTCTCTTCATTTTTATAATGCTGATGCATTAAAATGATAAAATAAAATCTATCATCACTCATATCTATAAAATTCCAAACAAATTAAGATCATTTGGAAACTGAACCTGGTTGCAGAAGCTGGAGAAAAAACACTGAAGGCTGAACTATGATAGAATCTATCTCCCCCACCATCTCTCTGTCTGTCTCTCTCTCTCTCTATCTATCTATCTATCCATAATGGAGAGAGAGAGAGACAGAGAGATGGTGGGATAGAGAGAGAGAGAGAGAGAGAGAGAGAGAGAGAGAGAGAGAGAGAGACAGAGAGATGGTGGGATAGATAGATAGAGAGAGAGAGAGAGACAGAGAGATGGTGGGGATATATATATATATATATATGGCTTATTTGTCAAATGCCTAAATCCTGCTTCAAGTGTATCTGTATACTATCTTCAGAATGTTTAAATACATACCACTTGAAGAGGTTTATGAATTCAACTGAGGCAGAATCTACTAACATGTAGAATGGAGAACAGAACAACACTGAGCACCAAAACTGTAGTCTCCAATATGGTAGCCATTAGCCAGATGAAGCTATTTAGATTTAAATTTATTAAATTTAAGTAACTTTAAAATTAATTTCTTTATTCATACTAATGACATTTCAAGCACAAAATAGCCACATGTGACTAGTGGCTATAGAATACTTCCATAAATACAGAAAATTCCACTGAACATCACTGACCTAGAGCACTCTAGGCAACCACTTACATAATCACCTTATGTGCATCTAACAAACACTTCTTGAACTTCTTTGTGTTAGGTACTGAGTACTCTAGACATTAAATACACATTGTATATAAAATCAAGTCCCAACTCTCAAGGCCATATGAAGAGGCAAAAGTCTTCTTAACAACTGCTTTTGAAAGTAGGAGACTTATGGAGAATAAGATTAGCCCCACATGGCATGATCGTTTTTTGACTTTCCTCCCTCAAGTGTCCCAGTCAATTAGAAATAAATAAATAGGAACTGTGTGAGTTACAGCAGGCCTGCAGGAATCGCAGGTAAGGCTGAGGTGATCAGAAGCTGGTTTTTCAACCTGCCTTAGAAAAAGATCCCAGAATATTTCCAATTAACAGAACATTACAGAATCAAAAAATGCTTATATTGTTGTTTTTTTTTAATTGATGGAATATTTCTTATAACTCAGGAAGATATATTAGTGGCAATTAAAGAAAAGGATAACAACCATTGGAAGAACATTAGGTGACTTAGTCACACAGATTAAAAACAGCTAATGACATTTTAAGCAAGCAGCCAATACAAACAGGAATTGAATCATACAGTCTGTGAATGTTATTTTATTATAGCTAAATGCAGAAAATGGGGAAACAGCAGGTCACCAAGACTCACACTAGTGTGCAGGAAGGAGAGTAAAAACACTTAGACCAAATATGCTACTATGCTGCCATCTTCTGGTCCAGATTATTTTCAAAACGCAGTTTATTGTAATTTAATTTCAATGTATATTTCCCAATACAGGGTAGTAGTACAAATAAAAATCTGGCAATCTTTCACAAATATTGTCCTAAGCAAATTGAAACATAAGGTTTTGTATATCCTTTTACATTGTTCTATTATGTTACAAACATAAACAAATACATCTATTCACTTATAAAGGATCTATCCAATTTGTTTCAAAAAAATAGATAATTTTATAAATGCACATAATTTTATAAATCCAAATAAGTGTATGTGTATGTGTGAATGCGAGAGAGAGAAAGAGAGAGAGAGAGAAAGAGAAGTGTGTGTAGGCTTTTGTTTCTACCAAAATGGTGGCCTGGAACAGTATATTTGCTCCATCCTCTAAAATCCCAGATAAATTACAGAAAAAAATGAAGTAAACATAGAATACTGGGTCAGAACTGGAAAAGAGGCTATCCTGAATTGGAGTATATAAGGAGAGAAGGTGGCTGAAATCAAGGATAGAATAAGAACACAGTTAAGAGAAAAGCTTTTTAAGTTTTTTATCAAAAACTAGTCTCAGTAATCATAAATTCAGCAAAGTAGCAGGATATAAAATCAATACCCATAAATCAAATGCATTTCTATGCATTAGTGATGAATCCTCTGAAAGAGAAATTAGAAAAACTACCCCATTCTCAAAAAAAAAATAATAATATACTTGGGAATGAACTTACCAAAAGAGGTGAAAGACCTCTACAGAACACTAAAGAAATAAATTGAAGAAGTCCTTAGAAGATGTAAAGATCTCCCATGCTCATGGATAGGCAAAATTAATATTGTCAAAATGGCCATATTCTATACTACAGAGTAATAGTAACAAAAACAGCATGGTATTGGCACCAAAACACACTGGTAGATCAATGGTACAGAATAGAAGACACAGAGACTAACCCACAAAATTACAATTATCTTTATATTAGACAAAGGTGCAAAAAACATACATTGGAGAAAAGATAGCCTCTTCAACAAATGGTGCTGGCAAAACTGGAAACCCATACGCAACAAAATTAAATTAAACCACTATCTCTCACCATTCACAAAATTCAACTTAAAGTGGATCAAGGACCTAGGAATAAAACCAGAGACCCTGCATCTAATAGAAGAAAAAGTAGGCCCTAATCTCCATCATGTGGTATTAGGCCCCAATTGCCTTAATAAGACTCATATAGCGCAAGAATTAAAATCAAGAATCAATAAATCAGATGGATTCAAACTAAAAATTTTCTTCTCAGTAAAAGAAACAATCTGTGAGGTGAATAGAGAGTCTATATCTTGGGAGCAAATTTTTACCCCTCACATATCAGATAGAGCATTAATCTCTAGGGTATATAAAAAACTCAAAAAGCTAAACACCAAAAAAAATAATAATAATCCAATCAATAAATGGGCCAAGGACCTGAACAGACACTTCTCAGAAGAGGATATATAGTAAATCAACAAATATATGAAAAAATGTTCATCATCACTAGCAATTAGAGAAATGCAAGTCAAAACTACTCTAAGATTCCATTGCACTCCTGTTAGAATGACAGCTATTATGAAAAAAAAAAAAAAGTGTTGGCGAGGATGTGGGGGAAAAGGTACACTCATACATTTTGCTGGTGGGACTGCAAATTGGTACAACCAATATGGAAAGCAGTATGGAGATTCCTTGGAAAACTGGGAATGGAACCACAATTTGACCTAGCTATCCTACTCCTCAGTCTATACCCAAAGAACTTAAAAATAGCATACTACAATTTATAATAGCTAAACTGTGAAACCAACATAGACGCCCTTCAATAGATGAATGGATAACAAAAAATGTGGCATATATACACACACAATGGAATATTACTCAGCAATAAAGGAGAATAAAATCATGGCATTTGCAGATAAATGGATGGAGTTAGAGAAGACAATGCTAAGTAAAATTAGCCAATCCCAAAAATACAAATGCTGAATGTTTTCTCTGATATAAGGAGGCCAATTCATAGTGGGGTAGGGAGGGGGAGCATGGGAGGAATAGAGGAACTCTAGATAGGGCAGAGGGGTGGGAAGTTGTATATGTTGTGTAATAATCAAATCAAGCAATTAGTGTGGGGAGCAGTGAATGAATCATTGCTTTGAACCCTGTGGCCCTGGACAGCCAGATAAGGCTTCTAGAAATCTTTCAGTGAGATGGTAGTGAGGGAGACACCCATTCACAGGTGGCTGCTGTTAATGGGGTAGATCCTATGCCTGGCACAGAATTTATAGGTTTCGTAGCTTTTAGTTCAAAAGCCTTTCACCCAGGGGTAAGAGAAATACCGTTGTGATCAACATCTTTGATGCACCATTTGCCCAGAGCTAGAGAAGATGTGGCCCAAGTAGATAAACCCCAAGTAGCCTGTTCCTGCTTAACCTCCCTTTCATTTACCTTGAAGAAGCTTTCTTTCAATAAATCCTTTTGATGTTTAAACATATTGTTATGCTCGAGTTCTGGACCCCCAAAAGACCACCAGAGACCAAGATCCATGTAAGCTCGGTCCTCCGCACCCACAGCAACTAGTGACACTGAGAGGCCCTGAGCCCAGGGTTTGCAGCAGTTTTATACACTCTTTGGGGAAGGTAGGGACTTTACATATATTATAGCATCTCTTAGCAAATCATCATGCACCGTGGGAAAATCATAAAACAACTCTAAAACATAATTAGCACATTCACTGGGGGAACAAGTTGAGTAAGGGTGATTGGCTAGTACGAGAGGGAGATTCATTTGAACTGTTTGGTTTAAGCCATGAGGGGAGTATGTGCTGAACTACATAGTTTCCCAACATGTTATCAACCACCATAAACTACTGAGAGGGTCATCTGGCATCCCAGGTATTTCCCTGTCTCATGCTGATTGATGGCTGCTAGGGGGTTGCTATGGGTCCCCATCTAGCCTGACTGAGTCAGAGACACCTAGCGCAGCAGATCTCTCCTGTTATTTGTAGATGAACAACTCAGCAGGGTGGGTATGTGCCTAGGAGTGCTCTGTGGGTCTTTCCAAGGACAAAGGTTAAGCCCTATTCCTTGGACAGGCTTTGCTCTGAGGTAGAGGCTGGTTTTTCAATTTCAGATGATAAAGGTTTCAGGTACTCAGAGAATACTGGGCTCAATTAGTTAAGCAAAAGCAACTCAGCCTTGTTCTTAAAATAAATGGAAAAAATTTTAAAGGGGTCATTGATACTGGGACAGATTTCTCTGTAACCTCTACAAGATACTGGCCTAAAGGATGGGCATTACATAGAAGTCCTGCTGACTTAGAAAGCATAGGGCATATTTCTCAGCCTGCCCATCGTGCATAATATCTCTAATGGCAAGATGAGGAAGGCAACACAGGACTTTTTAAACCTTATGTCTTTAAGAGTTTGCCAGTGAATTTATGGGGTTGTGATATACAAGAAAATGGGAATTTTATTAATGAGCTAATTCAGTGGTTATTTCTCAAATGCTAAATAAACGATATATCCCCACTAAGAGACTGGGAAAAAAATTAACATGAAGGTGTTCACCTGTAACATAGTCCTTTCAACAAGGATGATAATAATTAGGATAGTCGTCGAATTTACCTTTTCAATTGGGATGTTGATATCTTCTCTGGCCCATAAAATGGCAGAAAAAAGTAATTGGCTGTCTGATGATCCTGTCTGGGTTGATCAGTGTCCCCTTACAATGGAAAAACTTCAAGTGGCTCATATGTTAATTCAAGAACGGCTTCAAGCTGGTCATAATGAGCCTACTAATACTACTATTTCTGTAAAAAAGAAAAAAATCTGGTAAATGGAGACTGTTAAAAGATTTTGGAGAAATTAATCATACTATGGAGTTAATGGGTGCTTTGCAGCCTGTGCTTTCTTTTCCTACAGCTATTCTTCTTGATTATTATTTAATAGTAATAGATTTAAATAATTGTTTTTTCACTATACCTTTACATCCAGCTGATTATAAAAGTTTTGCTTTTAGCATTCCAGCTATAAATTTCTAAGAGTCAGGAAAGAGATACTTCTGGAAGGTCTTGCCCCAGGAAATGGCTAACAGCCCCACCTTGTGTCAGAATTTTATAGTGCAAACTATTGCTCCATATTGTTCACTATATGGATGATATACTTTGGGCACATTCTAATTCTGATATGCTTTAAAATTTTTTGCTCTCTTAGAAACTTCATTTACCACAGTAAATTTATACATAGCACCTGAAAAAGTATAAAAAGTCCTCCTTTTCAGTATCAAGGCAACTTAATTAAAGGACACATGATTCATCCACAGAATTTACAAATTAGAACTGATTTTTTATATACTCTTAATGATCTTAAAAAGTTGTTCAGAGATATTAATTGGCTTTGGCCTACTCTAAAATTATTTACTGTTGGAATAACTTTCAGTTTACAGCTAGCAGCTAGCAGCTATGAGCAGCTCGGCGTGCTTGAAGAATCTACGCTCGTTCAGGCCTGATAGGAACGCCTGCAGGATGGGATGCTCTGCTCTAGCGAGCCTTTAGTGAAACCGCATCCTTAGTACCTGTGGTTAGTGTTGCCAAGCTGCCAGGCCAGGAAACTGATAGCCAGGAGCTTCAGACATGGAACTCTTAACTTAGAAACCCCCTCCCCTAGGGACAAAGACCTTTCTGATGATTGCAACATTTAGAGCATCCTCATAGTGAGGTTACATTAGGCATAAGATGATTGGCTTATGGATACTGTCTTGCTTGTGTATGTTTGATGGGCATGCCCCACTCGAACCCTATAACAACTGTATGCATTTCAAAAATAAACTGAGCTACTGGATGACGACCTGAGGTGGGTCTCCAGCCAGTTCTCTCACCAGCTCCTGGAGTCTGTGTGTTGATTCCTTGTCTCTAGCCCCCGAGACAAGGTAGCCAAGCAACTAATTGACCACATCAGTGACCAGAACCACAGCAATTTACTGCAGATTTAAGTCCTTTATTTGATACTTTATGTAGAGATCCTACACCTTCTTCTCCTCAACAGTTTACTGAAGAAGCAAAGGCTGCACTAACAAAGGGTGAAGCTGCCCTCAAGACTGCACAACTTACTAGAATTAATTTACAATAATCTATATATGTGTTAATATTTCCCATTACTCATACTCCCACAGGAGCAGTATGGCAGTCTTCAGGAGTTATTGAATGGTTTCACCTTGCTTGTTCTCCTCCAAAGTCTTTAACTCCATTGCATGATTTTGTTGCCCAACTTCAAAGGCAAAGTCCAAGTTATACAATTAATAGGATCTGAGCCCACTCTTATAATTCCTTTCTCTGATCAACAACAAAGTTGGCTTTGGCAAACTTTAAATACTTGGCAAATAGCTTTTGTTAATTCTCATGGTCAAGTAGAATGTTATTATCTTTGTGATAAACTTACTCAATTTACTACTTTAACCTCTTTTTCTCCCCCAAAGATCGTATGTACTCAGCCAATAGCTGGGGCAGTCACAGTATTCACCAATGACTCCAGTTCAACAAAAGTTCATTTTTATAGCCATGCTATAAGGTGGTATAGACTCCCTACAACTTTACACAGCAAGCAGAGCTTCAAGCTCTCATTTGGCCTTTCTTCATTTTGCTAATGAGCCAGTTAATATCTACAATGACAGTGCCTATACAATAGAAGTCACTACACACATTGAAACAGCTACTATTGGACCTTCAGAGTCAGAAGAATTATTTCATTTATTCCATACTTTACAAAAAGCAATTCAAGTACATCACTATACTGGTTCTATTGGTCATATTAGAGCTTATTTCAAACTTCCAGATCCTTTAACATCAGGTAATGCTAAAGTTGATCATCTTGTTGCAGCCAATCATCAGTTGTCTCCATATGACTGCACTCAAGCTTCTCATTCTTTACATCATCAGAATGCTTCCAGCTTGTACAGGAAATTTCATATTACTCAAGAACAAGCTTGCCAAATCGTTCTTCAGTGCATTGTGTAGTGCACACTCCAGTATCACCCACTGGGGTTAATCCCCATGGTCTTTGGCCAAACCAACTGTGGCAGATGGATGTAATGCACATCCCTTAATTTGCTAAACAGTGTTATGTTCATGTTATTTTTGATACTTGTTCTCATTTAATTTTTGCCACTGCTTATACAGGAGAAAATACTCATCAAGTTCTTTATCATTGCTTAGCTGCTTTTGCAGTGCTGGGCCACACTCTACAAATTAAAACTGATAATGCCCCAGCTTATACTAGTTCTTCTTTTCAACAGTTTTGTTCTTTTGCAGAACTATTAGGGCTGTATGGTAATTGTGGACGCTCTGTGGGAAGGACTTACTCCCCTAATAGTTCTTCAGTAGAATTTGGTACCTTTCCTATGTAGATGGAATATACAAATACCTTGCTAATACAGCATAAAGTCTCAAGAAGTGGTGGTGGATATATTTTGGATTGGTCTCCAAGAATTGATGAGAGAGCTATGTCAGGATTCCATGACTCCTGGAGGATTTGTTGGTAATGTCCTGACTTTCAGTGGTGGTGGCATGCAAAAAGATCTGAGGCATTTAATAGCTGTCTTGGATTTTATCCATTATACAGATGGCCCCATGATTAACTTTGTAGACCTGCAAAAAGGGTTCCTACTATGGCCTGCGGACTTATGTTCAATCTCCTTATGTTTCGATTTCTGGAAATTTAAAAGTACAAGTAAAAAGAATAGGAGAAAAATATCATGTGACTTGTAAGAGAGGTAATCTGACCAACTGCATTACTAGATATAATAAGAGAAAGAGTATACTTGTAGTGTATCAGCCTTCTTTGGTTTACGCCCAACCACATTTCAGGGCCTTGGTATGCTGATGATGGATTTTAAGTCTTATGACACATGAATGCCCAACTAAGTGTCCCCAGCATGCTGTTGGTCTTATTGTACTTGGAGTAGTCACTTTAATATCTTTTTTGGTTTCTAACATGACAGCTTCTGTGGCCTTATCTTAAAACATTCGAAATGCTCATTTTCCTAATAATCTGGCTCAAAATACTTCCAAAGCTCTACACCATCAGGTAAATATTGATGAAAAGATTGACACTAACTTAAATGCTTTGGAAGCTACTATCATAAATATCAGAAATGAACTTGCTGATCTCAAATTTAAGCAAAGGCTTCCATGCCATGCCAGTTATAAATATGTCTGTGTTACTGTAGCCAACTAGGTTTCCCAATGGGATTGGGTAAAGGTTAAAAATCACTTGGGCATTTGGCATAGAAATAATGACAATCTGGATCTTATGGAGTTACATCATCACATCCAGGATATTCAGGAAAGCAGAAACAATCTCATGGATCCTGCATTACTTGCTAAATGGATACTTCATAATTTAAATGGTTTTAATCCAGGAAATATGTTGAAACATTCCATGTGATATATTTTTGGAATATGATTCCTCTTGTTCTGAGGCTTCAGCCTCTTGGTCTGTGCAGCTACTAATTCCTTCAGCTGTCCAGCATGCAGATGGCCATTGTAGACTATCTATCTTCTGGTCGTGTAAACCAATCTAATAAATCCCCTTTTAATAATCATACTTCCTATTGATTCTTTTTTTTTTTTTTTTTTTAGGTTCAAACAGCAACTCTTTATTCCCGAACTCTCACGGGCACTCTACACACACTTCCCAGGAGCACACTACCTCCACCGGGCTCCACATGCCAATTCCCAGCGAGAACTCAACGGTATTTGCCGCAGTCTGGCTGGGCACAAAATAACCGAGCCCCCACAAAGCCTCGTAGGTTCAAACAGCAACTCTTTATTCCCGAACTCTCACTGGCACTCTACACACACTTCCCGGGAGCACACTACCTCCACCGGGCTCCACATGCCAATTCTCTTCCTATTGATTCTGTTCCTCTAGAGAACCCTAATACAACAGTGCATTATTGTTAACTACATTCATTCTATTCTGTGACAGACCAAAAATTCCTCCTATCTAAATGTAACATTGTACCCATTGACCAACCTCTTCCTAACTCCTTTCCCCGTACTTTCTTCAGTCTCTGCTCACCCCTATTTTATTCTCAACTCCTATTAGATCAACATTTTTAGATTTTGCATAAGAGTTGTAGCCTTATGCAGGAAACAAGGCTATTTAACAGTAACCAACCAATTACCCTATATTTTTAAAAGGCATTCCTTCCTCCTATTCTTGCACTCTCAGAATCATTGTACCTGCAATAGTGACTTCTCAACCTGAAGCACCAGGAAGTTTCCCCACTAACTTTTGGTGAAATCTTTAGCAAATCAGCTGCTACGCTTTGCCAGGGATTATCTTTAATACAAAGCCACTTAGGATGGTATCCTCTTTGTCCAGCAGTCAGTGAAGTAAGTTAATCCATCCTAAATATTCTGGGATCACTCTATCAGATCACAAGATAATATTAGAAGTGCAAGAAGTTCATTAGAGGGAGATTTATGTGATGAAAATGACATTTACATGAAGAAAGTGACTACACACTAGAGGAGTCAGAGAGACTTCAGAATTCACTGCAGGTCTGACCCTTGTGAAATAGAGAAGGAAGGAAGAAAAGGTGGATAGGAAGAGTTCCATATGATGGTGCAGTTCCAAGAAAATTTGACCAAGCCTTTGGGAGTCCTCAAGTCAAAGTTATCTCTGAGGAATCCTGTCTTTCATCTATAGACCTGCCTTAACAACTCAGCTGTGCTTAGACATTGGCTGAGAGGAGCCAGTGAGAGGTGCTGCTTTAGTAATAGTGCAAATATTGGCTTGCAGCCCACTGGCTAGGCCACTTGTCAATTATATTTATTCCCCAAAGCAGCAGGTCTGAGAGGCATATTTTCGTGATCACCTTAATTGCAAATCCTTGCCAAAAATTATACACAAAAAGTAGATTCCAAAAATGGATTAGAAACCTAAGTGAGAAAGGAAGAAACCAATCATATTAATATAAGAAATGGAAGAATGTCTTTCAACTTAGGATAAGGAATAATTTGTTAAAACAAATCATCAAAAGAATTAAGTGTAAGCTGGGCATGGTGGAACATACCTGTCATCCTAGTGACTCAAGAGGTTGAGGCAGGAGAATCTTGAGTTCAAAGCCAACCTCAGTAACTTAGCAAGACCCTAAGCAATTTAGCAAGGTCCTGTCTCAAAATTTTAAAACATGGGGGTTGGCTGGGAATGTGGCAGTGGTTAAGGATTATACTTCAATTCCAAGTATAAAAAATAAAAAGTATAAAGAATAGATGCATTTGGCCTTGACTGTTTCTGTCTTGCAATTAACAATGTGGATAGGTTTAAAGCTATCTTAAATGCCTAAAATTGACAAGGCAGGATATCTAGAATATATAAAACACTCCTGGAAATCAACAAGAAAAGTAGTACTGTCAGTAGAAATGTAGTCAAAGAATATGAAAAGGCAATATATAAAAAGGAAAAAAAGAATTTCCAAAAGATAGCCCGTATATAAAGAAATGTTCAAAAAATTAGTGTCCAAAGAAATCCAATTAAAATCAAAGTAAGGCATCACTTTATACCTAATAGACAAGTATAAATGTCAAGTGTAGGCAAGGATGTAGAGCCCTCATTGAGTGCTGGCACAGCACTCAGTTCTAGTTAAATTACTTGTATGCATGTCCCATGCACCAGATATTCTGTTACATTCTACATCATGTGCTAAGTCAGTTTCAAATTGAATATTTTCTTCAGATTAGACTAATGATCAAGATCCACTCTATTTAATTGCTAAAAGGAGAGGAGAGGAGTTGTTTTTTTTTTTTCAAACTGAATAAATTTTTCAAGGTTTTTAAACTAAAAGTTTATATTCTTGCATTCTATGTAAAATAAAAAAATATATATGATTGATCTCTCCCATTGCAGGCAGATGACAGAAAATCTTTTGAACATTAATCTTTTCATTTCAATAAATTTTCATATTTATAACAAATACTTGTAACTCATTGCACTAACTGGTAACTTTGATTGGAATAAGCACAAAATTAACACATTTCCATCTTTCTGTTCTACTTAATTAAAAGCACAAATAGTATGATACTCATCACTGTGATGTTCCTAGATCTTTATCAAGCCATATCCTTTTGTTTTATGTGGAACAGGGAAAACAGGCTCCTCCTTAAACCTCAAGGATAAGAGTTGTCACATGCACCATCACTCAGGAGTTAGAGATGCTGGTTAGGTGGGATTCTAGGTATGCCCTGCCCACTTCAACCAGAACTGCTTTAATGTGATTTGTTTTATGTGTTTAGCTTCAGAATAAATTTCAGTTAGAATAAATGATTCCACTGTTACTCCTCCCTTCAAAAGCTTATATTGTAATTCATTATTTGTTATATTTTGTGACTCAAGTTTAATATTGATAAGAACAAAGGTAAGGTATAGATTCTTGTGTAAATAGGAGAGAGATTTGGAGGATAATTCAATGGATATGAGAACACGTGAATGAATATGGGAGATAAGAACAATTCAATGGATATGAGATATAAAGGAATGGATGAAGGGGAGTTTGACAATAATGTCTAATTTGCACAGATCAAATTTGAGATGTCAGAAACACAGAATTTCAGGAGGCAGATGAGAATGCAGAACTTTAGTGTAGAATTTAATATCAAATGTGTATAGAAATTTATAGGTCAAATGAAATAGACCACCAAATGAGAAAAAAAGTACTCAGGAAAACTGGAGTTAGAATAGTGCCATAGAAATATAAAGGAAAACCAAAAAGTTGTGTTCTGTGAAACTAAAGAAGGGAATTTTATGAGGAATGAATTATTTTAAGAGAAGATCAAGACGGGCTGGGGATGTGACTCAAGCGGTTGTGCGCTCGCCTGGTATGCGTGCGGCCCAGGTTCGATCCTCAGCACCACATACAAACAAAGATGTTGTGTCCGCCGAAAACTAAAAAATAAATATTAAAATTCTCTCTCTCTCTCTCTCTCTCTCTCTCTCTCTCTCTCTCTCTCTCTCTCTTTTAAAAAAAGAGAAGATCAAGAAAGGCAAGGACTAAGAAAAATGCCTGTGAATTTGACACTAGATGCAATTGACTGGCTTCTTAAATTTTTTTTTCAATTATATGGTATGAATAGGGGAAATAGGGGAAAATAGGTATGAATAGGGGTTTTTGTTGTTATTGTTTGTTTGTTAAATGGAATTTTAGAAATAGAGGATACTGGAAATCACTCATTACAACCAGATTATATTAGTCAACTCATGATTCCATAACAAAATATCGTATTAAAAATACTGAATGATGTTAGGCATTGGGTCATGGAAGTTTTTTAAAAATATTTATTCATATTTTCTATAAATGTGTAAATATATATATATATATATGATATATACATATATGTGTATTCATGTTATATTAATAATTAAAATTAAAGTTATATGAGACACAATTTTTTTACATTGATATGCGATTAAAATCTAAGGCTTCCCAGTTATTGAATTGTTTAGTATCAGTCATGTCTCTTCTTTGAATGTTTTGCAAATTACTTTACCTCTTTGCTAGTTTCACAAAATTTCCTTTGGACTTATTAGGCAAAGACCTTAAATTACCCCCAATGACTTTTTTGCAGAATTAAAAAAATCCTTTCTAAAATTCAAAGGACCCTATATGTCTAAAACAATCTAAAATGGAAGAAAGTGGGATGATTCACATTTCCTGATTTCAAAACTTGGTACAGATCTAAACAAGACGGTGGTACTTGAAGAAAGACAAAGACAGTAATGGAATGGAAAAGAGGGTCCAGACAAGCCCTTGTATAAATGATCAAATGATTTTCAACAAGGTACCAAAACCATCCAAAGGGAAATATAATAGAATTTTTCAACAAATAGTACTGTGAAACCTCGATATATACATGCCAAAAAATGAACCTGTACCTTTGTTTTATACCACGTGCAAAAATTAACTCAAATGGAATCTAAGACATAAAAGTAAGAGCTAAAAGTGCAAAACCTTTGGAAGAAAACATAGAGGGAATCTTCATGACATTAGATCTGGTAATGGTTTGTCATTTATGATACCAAAAGCACTGATGACAAAAGAACAAAAAGAAAATTGTACTATCCCAAAATTTAAAAATTTTGTGCATCTGAGCACACTATAAGATAAGCGAAAAGACCCCTTAGAATGGGAGAAAATATTTGCAAATCATATGTCTGTTAAGGATTCATATCCAGAATATAAGAAGAACTCCTACAACTCAATAATTAAAAAATAAACAACACATTAAAAAGTGACCAAAGCACTAAATAGACATTTTTCAAATGAAGATATACAAATGACCATAAGCACTTGAAGCATGTTAAAACATCACTAATCATTAGGGAATATAAATTTAAAAACACAATAAGATTTCACTTTGTACCTAAATTGATCTGTTTTGCTTCCATTATAACAAAATAACTGAGATTGAGCACTTTATAAAGAAAAGAGATTTATTTAGCTCACAGTTTCAGAAGTGGAAAGTTCAAATAGCATGATGCTGGTTCTGATGAGGGTCACTTGGTTGCATCAGACCATTGTGGTCAATGGCATCATAATGGGAGTGTATGCGTAAGAGAGAGATCATATGGTGATTCAAGAAGTCAGACAGCCAGAGACAACCAAGGCATGCTCTTTTGTAACAGCCTTTTCATGAAACCCCACCAGGGTGCCATAACAACTACATCAGTTCTCTTCAAGGGCAGCACTGCAGGACCTAAGAACTTCTCACTAGGTCCCACCTCTAAAAGGTTCTACATCACCTCTCAACACTTCCATGTAGAGTACCAATTTCCAATACATGAAGTCTTGAAAGATGCACTCAAACCATATGCAAACCATAGCAGTACCTGATGGAATGAGGAAAAGATAGCAAGTATGGGAAAAGATGTGGAGAAACTAAAACTCAAGAATTTAGGAATGTAAAATGATAGGAATGTAAAATGTTATAGCTATTGCAAAAATGGTATGACAGCTGCTTTCTCAAAAAATTTAACATAAGCCACGCATGGTGGCACTTGCCTATAATCCCAGCAGCTTGGAAGGCTGAAGCAGGAGGATCACAAGTTCATAGTCAGCCTCAGCAAAAGTGATATGCTAAACAACTCAGGGAGATCCTATCTCTAAATAAAATTCAAAATAAGGCTGAGGATGTGGCTCAGTGGTCGAGTGCCCTGAGTTCAATTCCGAGTAGCAAAAAAAGAAAAAAGAAAAATTTTAAAATAAAATTAGTTTATAAGCCAGTGATTCCACTTCTGGATATATAATCAAAAGAAGTGAAAGCAGGGACTTGAACAAATATTTGTACACCCATTTCATTACAGGATTGGTTACAATAGTCAAAATGAAAGTAAATCAAGATTCTATTGATAGATGAATGAACAAAGTCTGGATACATATACGAACATTTATATAATGTGTTATAGATATACTATATTATATATATATATATATATATGTGTGTGTGTGTGTGTGTGTGTGTGTGTTATATATATGATACATATCACAATGGAATATTACTCAACCATAAAAAGGACAGAAATGTTGACATGCTATAACATGAATGAACCTTAAGGACTTTATGTTATATGAAATTAGCCAGTCACAAATACTATATGATTCTCCCTAAATTACGTAACTAGTCAAATTATATTGTTTCATGCTAAGAAGTAGAATAGTAGTGGCTAGAGGCCAGGGGTATGGAAGAATAGGTATTTAGTGTTCAATGGATATGCAGTTTTGGTTTAGGAAAATGAAAAAACTTGAGAGACAGATAGTGGTAGTAGCTGTAGAATACGGTGAATATGAATGTATTTAATACCAGAAAACTATATCCTTAAAAGTGTTAAAATGGTAAATTTTATTATGTATATTTTGTCCAAAAAAAAAAGAAGAAAAAATTAAACAGAGACATAAAAGGAAAGGACACAGAGAGAACAGAGGAGAGAGCCCTGAAAAGATGGAGGGAGAGACTTATCAGACACAAGCCAAGGAACTCCTAGAGCCACCGAAGCTAGAAGAAGCAAGGAATGAGTTTTTTCTAGAGAGTTTGGAATGAGTCTTTTCTAAAGAGTTTGCTGACACCTTGATTTGGGACTTATGGTTTTCAGAACATTACATCTCAAGGACCTAGATAAAAAACAAACCAACACCAATATTTGTAGAAAACAGAAATGATTAAAATCAGAGCCAAATCAATGAAATTAAAATTTTAAATACTTCAAAAAATAAACAAAACAAAAAGTTGGTTCTTTGAAAAAATAAACAAAATAGATAAACCCTTAGCCAAGCTAAAAAAAAGAGGAAAAAACCTCAAATTATTAAAATTTTTGATAAAAAAGAAAATATCACCTCAGATACTACTGAAATACAGAGGATAATGAGAAACTTTTGAAAATTTATACTCTAATAAAATAGAAAATCTTGAAGACATTGACAAATGTTTAGAGACATATGACCTACACAAATTGAAACAGGAAGACATAGAAAATTCAAAGAGATCAATGTCAAGTAATGAATTTGAATGTCATCAAAAGCCTAACAACAAAGTAAAGCCCAGGACCAGATGGATTCTCAGCTGAGTTCCACCAGACCTTTAAAGAAGAACTAACACCAATCCTCCTCAAATTATTCCATGAAATAGAAAAGTAGGTAACCCTTCCAAACTCATTCCATGAAGCTAGTATTATCCTGATACTGAAATCAGACACAGACACACACAAGGAAAGAAAACTCCAGACATAAATACTGTTATCTAGACATACATACCAAAAACATACATTGCCGAAATGATAGACTCTTCAATAAATGGTGCTTGGAAAACTGGAAATCAGTAGTAGAATGAAATTTAACCCCGATCTCTCACCCTGCATAAATTCAACTCAAACTAGATCAAATACCTAGGAACTGGGATAGAAACCCTGCATCTACTAGAAGAAAATGAAGGCCCAACACTTCAACATGTCAGCTGAGAAATGAACTTCCTCAACAACATTCCTAAAGCAGAAGAAGTAAAATCAAAAATCAATAAATGAAATGGTACAAAATTAAAAAGCTTCTTCACAGCAAAAGACATAATTAAGAGCATGAAGAGAGAGCCTATAACACTCAAATAAGGCATTATATTTCCAGGATATAAAAAGAACTCAAGAAGCTTAACACCAAAAAAAAAAAAAAAAACAAATAACCCAATCAATAAGTGGGCAAAGGAACTAAATAGACACTTCTCAAAAGAAGAAATATATGAAAAATATTCAACGTCTGTAGCAATTAGAGAAAATCAAATTAAAACTACACTGAAATCTTACTTCACTCCAACTAGAATAGCAATTATTAAGAATATAAGTAACAATAAATGATGGCAAGGAGGTGGGGAAAAGGATACACTCACACATTGTTCGTTGGATTTCAAGTTACTGCAACTACTCCAGAAAGCAGTATGGAGACTCCTCAGAAAACTTAGAATGGAACCACCTTTTGACCCAGTTATCCCACTCCTTGGTATATATCCAAAGGAGTTAAAATCAGCACACTACAGTGATGCATCCACATCAATGTTTATAGCAGCACAATTCACAGTAGCTAAGCATGAACCCCACCTAGATGCCCATCAAAAGAAGAATGGATAAATAAATTGTAGTACATATACACAATAGATTATTTCTTGGCTATAAAGGAGAATGAATTTATGACATTCGCTGGTAAATGGATGGATCTGTTGCTATCATGCTAAATGAAATAAGCCAATCCCAAAAACAAAGGTCGAATGTTCTCTCTCATATGTGGATGCTCATCCACAACAAGCAGGGATAGGGGTAGGGGGGCGTGGTTAAAAATAGAAGTTCAATGGATTAGGCAAAGAAGAATGAAGGGAAGGGAGAAGGGATAGGAATAGGAAAGACAGTGAAAGAATCTGAAATGACTTTCCTATGTACACATATGAACAAACCACAGTCAATCTCAACATCATGTACATCCACAAGAATGGGATTCTAATTAAAATAAGATATATCCCATGCTTGTGTAAATATATCAAAACATATTCTACTATCATGTGTAACTAAAAAGAACAAATTTTTAAAAGAATAGTTTTTTTATTGCTTTTAACCCATTAAATTTGTGGCAATTTATTAAGGCAGTCACAGGAAACTAGTACAGTGATGGAGGAAGCAAGGACATCAAGTCAGAATGAGAATGGGAGAATAAGTGAAGGAGTTTAAGACAAGACCAGAGGTGTGAAATTGTTGCCCAAGAGGGTGGGAAAGTAAATAGGCCAGAAAGTATAAAATGACTTTCTAGAGCATTAGGAATCCTTTGGGATCATGTCCAGGAATTTAAAATTAAATCAGTCAACTTGTATGTTTTTCTCCATCTCTGTGTGTCTGCACAAGAGCATAGGTGAAGAATCACAGAAATTTGAATTTACCTAGTTATCTTTTCATCAAAAGAGTATGAAGTAAAGAGAAATAAAGGAGTTGATGACACATTTAAGGAAATGAGTTTAATGATTGTCCTTTTTAAGCTGCTCTAATATCCAAGTACATCTTAGGAACATCCATAGCAACCAAGCAAATATCTGTTTAATGAGTTACCAAGTACTGTGATGTTTAGCATACTAAGCTGCTCTGAAATCCCATAACACAATACAGTGTAAGCTACTACATGCATTGACCCCTAAGCTATGTGATATTATTCACCTCTTCATTTTTCAACATGATAACACTTGTTTGTCACCTGGTATCAATTTTGTAGTGTCACTCTGCAAGAGAGAACAGTAACATTAACTAAAGAAAAATCTCAGAGAAATATCTTACATCTCTCTCAAGGGAGGTATGTTTTTATTGCCTCATCATGTAATGCTTATGCACTGTAAGTTTTCATCATAATGTCACATTAATTTGAGACAATAGCGAAGCAGCAATATGCATATTTCAGTTACATTGAAAATTTTAAAAACTCCCAAACTTAAGAATTTCTTCAATAAATTTCAAATAGAAGTAAAGACTTAGTCAAAAATGGCTCTGAAAATTTATAGATGTTATGAATTTATGTGATCTATTTAAGTAGATGCCTAAAGTGAAGCAAAAATTAAGATCATCTATACTAAAAATATGATAGTTGACAATCACATTTTCCTCTTTGTCCCTAACACATCAGAGAAATTAACTAGGACATTGTAGTTGTTTTAAATGATAAAACATAAAAGGTAGATTAGAATAGTGACTAAGGGCTGCTGGTCACCACCTTCAACTCCAAGGGTAGCTACTCAATTCTGGAATATAAACTAATATTGAGCCATTTAATTTTCTAATCTTCAATAACCTAGGGAACTATGAGCCAGATGACATGAGGGTTAAGATTTTTCTCTCTTAAACATATACAAATAAACTGAAGTTTTAATAATAATGGACAATATTTCTGTAGTGCCTCCATCACACGAGGTACTATTCTGAGTATTTTAAATTTATTAACTCACTCACATTTCTCCATTTACTAGTATTATTTTACCGACCTAGAAGCTGCAAAGATTTGAACCCTGGCAATCTAATTCTAGAGTCTCTGCATTTGAATTACTATGTTGTACCTAGATTATTTCAAATGTACTTTACCAAAGTGTTAAAAGCAATGACGGCTGAAAACCTTCATTTAGAGTACTGGCTTTCTTTAAATGGGTAACATTTTGTTGTCAGCCAAAGCTAAACATTAAATATTTTCATAGATCAAGTAGTTGACTAAAAGAATAAAGTTGATCTAGATCATCTCCCAAAATAGAAAGATCTTCAAAATATTAAGTGAAGAAAAACCACATTGTACAAGAATATATATAATAAACTTTTTAATTAAGATTTTTAATTTAACATGCTCTTTCTGAGGATGTGTGTACATTTGTGTATGTATATGTATAAATGCTTAGGATGTTCTATGGAAAGATAGACTCTAATAACACCAATTGTTTCTGAAAAGAAGGAAAGGGACCAAGATCAGGACACAGTCAAACAGGGCTTCAGTCTCATTTCTAAGGTTTAAAACTCACAAAGATCATGTACACGTGTGTTCTTTGTCTAATTGAAAGTATTTGCTTCTTCTCTTTCAATTTTATTCATTCTGATAAAAACTTTTAAAAATACATTTATTACATTAAATCATTTTGGGAAAAATCTGATTTGATATTCATTTATTTGTTCTCTCAGAAGTAAATATTTTTAAAATAACTTAGTACATATTAATAAATTTACTGTGTCCCTGTGAAACATGGAGATACTTGTTCAATAATTTATTAATTATTTGTTGAGTTATATAATAAATGTGGCTTTTAAGAATATTTAATTGTTTTTATTGAGTTTTTGTGACGTCTTCTTCAAGATATTTGTAAGCCTACCAATAATCTTCTTTAAACTCTTAATCCAGTGCATACCTAAGATATTTATCATTCAATCTTCACAACCAGTTTATTCTTTTTTAACAAAATTAGTCAATACCAAAAAAAAAAAAAAAAGAAAAATCATGAAGAAGAAGAAAGAAAACCTATTTCTTTCTTGTTGAGACTATGTTTTCTTCAAGCTGTTCTTTGGGCTGAGGCTTCTCTGTTCAAACTTGTCAAACTAGTTTCATTTCAACTACTTGTAATTTGTTTCCTTATTTCTTTGAGCCGTAAACCTCTAACATATCTAGAAATGTCATAGAGTTGATTAGATAGTCCAGTTCAGTGTGTGCAGACGTACAAGATCATACTCCTTCTGGTGATGATGTATCGGTAAGTTAGTTTTGTTTTGTAAACGGTCATTGCTATTTTGTCTGTCAACAGCTAGATTCCCATGTCAGAGGGCTGCTGGTGAGGTATCCTTAATGGATTCAACCAGCATTGGAGCCTGTGACATTTCTGGACTTTTCATAGCTGTCTGTATTAATTAACTTCTGTGTTTAAAAACAATGTTTTATGTGAAAAATCATCATCAGAATTACTTCACATTGTCAAGTTCAATAGTGGGATTTTAAAAGAAGTTAACAAAAAACTGTATTACACTGTGTCCTGATTCATTCTGAATTGGGAGGGAGGGTTCATGTTTTTTAAGAAAACCTTCCCTTGAACGATCTGACAAAATTTTACTTCTCTACTACTTTCTCTTTAGCCCTTTTTTCCTCGTACTTTAGGGGTAGTTCTGTGGATTGGGAAGTTGATAGCTGCAGAGGCACTTATCTCCTAGTGATTTTAAAAGCTATGGCAGTAATAATATTTTAGTGCTATTTCGATTTATGCTATTTTAAAAATATTTTTGTATATGTTATTTCATTTATAAGCTAAGACAGTCTTGTGAGCTCAGTAGAATAGGTATCATTAATGCCCATTTTTAAGGATGGCATCTTAGTGAAACAGAAGTTACGAGATATCTCCAGATCTACAGAGCTGTCAGATTCCAGAATCAAAGGTGTATTTCTCAGAGCCCTCAACATCTTACAGTTCAGTTTTCCTTAGTAACTACTGCCTCTCTAGGTGGCAAGAATAACACTGAGAAATTCAGAGATGACAATTTAATACTAGATTGGCCACTAACTTGGTGAACTTCCCTGGGCTTCTTTTTACACTCATAAAATACATAGTTATATCAGTCCTAGCACATAGTACCTGCCTCTGAGCCTCTTAGAAAGAATCTTTAATGTTTCACACATAATCAATACTCTATAAATATTTATTGAACAAATAAATAAACAAACAAATGTAAATATCTAGCATTGATGTTTTGCTTATTTATTAAAACTCACTGAATTTGAAAATTCATACACCATGTTTATGGAAATCATGATACTATAAAATGGAATCTCCAACTTCTCATATTTCACATTCCCCAAATTATTTATTTAAATATCAAGTTTCATTATTATAGGCATCAAAAGCATTTTTTTGTAATGAACATATGTATTTATAGGAATGTTTGCAGTTTAATGGAAGCAAAAAACTGTATTACACTGTGTCCTGATTCATTCTGAATTGGGAGGGAGGCGTAATGATGGTTGTTGGTTTGTGTCATTGTTCTGGATATTCGTGAAACATGTTAATAAAGAAAAGAGACAATGGGAAACACTAAATGGTCATATTTTCTTTAAGCCTAATTCATGGTATAATATTTCAGAATTTGGAAGGTTTATAGGAGAAAGAAGGTCACACCAATAGGCATAGGATTGGAGAAAAGCAAATGCTCAATATTAATGTCCTAAGTCATCTCACTTACACTCATCTCACCTACACTCATTCAAAAATATATTCATATTCATGCTCAACATTCTTATTTCTCCATTAATAGGAAAACAACATATAGAAACTTATCAAAATGTATTTGATTCATACTCTTGTTGTTTGTGCTATTATGACCTTGAATTTCTCCTTTATAGGTTTTGTGACCCTCTTCTTTGTATGGCAGATTGATTTTAGTTTAACAACTTTTTGGAACTCTACTCTATTTGCATTTGCCTGTAGAAATAGCCATACTCCTACTCTCTCAGATAGTCTTTAATAGTGCTTCACTCACTTTAAAACCTTGATTTCAAAATATCCCTAAAAAGATAAATCTTTTTAATAAAAGATAAAATCTCCCTATAAAAGATTTTTAAATCTCCCTATAAAAGATAAAATACCAATTGAATTCTTCATTCAAGATTTTGATCCTAATCTCATGAGCCTAATGTCTCTCCCTTCTTATAACTCTTTATTTGAGGCATTGATTGTTAATAAATGTAAAAATTAATTCCTCCTCTTCATTATCATCTTTAGAGAAAAATGTAGTTGTAGTTTTAGTCAAGTCTTTCGTAAGAATTCATGTTTTACATTTAATTTTGTTTTGGGTAATTGCTTCAGTTAACTTGTGAATTTGTCAAGATTATTCCCTAAAATATTTTAAAGCTAAACTTTTAGAATTAAAATCAAAATAGCAAAGTAAAGTCTCCATATTAATTATTGACTGTTAAATGTGGTAAAAAATTTCAATTGAAAATTTGTGTTATTTTTTAGCAAAGTCATAATGCTTTATGTGCCACATTTACATTACATTAGCTCATTTAATTCTCCCAGAAATCCTTTGACTTTGCTACTGCTATTAACTTCATTTTATAGAAGAAGAAAGTAACTAGCCCAACATACTAAGCTAATGGGTAGAACAGCTAGAATTTGAACTGGAAGTGGAGCCAGAGCCTGGAATTAACTAATAGGCTGCATTTTCCTCTTTTGGATAATTTTTGAGAGGAAAAAAATTGTTTTTAATTTAAAATTTGAATATAACATTCACAGTACTTGTCATTCAGTAGGATTCTAACTGTAGTTGATAGTGTGAAATATGTATACATCTCATTGATACTTAAAGGGTGATTTATAATATTCTCTTCTTGGTTGTGCTTTCCTTTTCTAATTGGTATGTAGGAAATAATTTTGGTAGGATGGCAGACACATATATATGTTATTTGGAAACTAAGATTTCAGGAATTTATGATCAGATAATTTTATAATTCCAGAGTGGTTGGCATGTATTTGTAATGATTATAATACAACTAATTCATTATCTATTTAGTAAATATGAAACATTTTGCATGTATAATTTCATTTATGCTTTACAATTCTGATATTAGTTAGGTCTGAGATTACCCTATATTACAGGAGGGAAAGTAGTTGCCCCAGATCACAGTTACAGAATTTTAAAATGAAGCTATCTACAACTTTCTATCCCCTCCATATTCACACATATGTCTCTGAAATATCTTGAGCATTGACATGGAATTGATAATATAAAATACAATGACAAGAGTTGGTAAAAAAATAACATAAACAACATTTGAATAGCATTTTACTGAACACTTTCACGTTCATTATCAGAGTGGTCTGGTTACAAACATATAGCTTTAAAGATAGACATGGTTTCCCTTAGCTCTGTGACTTGCGTTGCCTTTCTTTATTAGTGAAGTGGTAACAATAATGTCTAACTCACCAAGATGTAGCATAATGACATGAGATCATCTACAAGAAAATTCCATAGACACAGAGTAGGACTTGCTATTTGTTAGAGCCCCTTGTTTACTTACTTCATGATTTCACACCTCCAAGTAGTATTTATTATCACCATTTTACAGGGGAGCTCAGAGAGGTTTGGGAAACTTCTCAAAATATAAAATCCAAAATGCAACTGGTAACAAAATTACCTACAATATATATTCTTGTACTAAAGTGCTCACATTCTCAACATGACTGACTTCTATTGAGTAAGAATAATGACAAAAAAGATTGGTAATAGCTTGCTTACATTTACAAAATATAATATTATAGGGCTGGGGCTGTAGGTCAGTGGTAAAGCACCGGCATCACATTTGTGAGGCACTGGGTTCAATTCTCGGCACCACATAAAAATAAATAAAGATACTGTGTGTTTACTCATTTTTGTTTACATAATGAAAATTTGTTATTCATGCTATTTTAAATATTTGTAGAGAAGTTTTCAATAGTTCCTTATTTCCTTTCATTTCCCATAGCACAGATTGAAGGAAAAGTATTAAAGATTGCACTATGAGTTGCAGGAAGATAGAAACCATGTCTTGTTTGTTCTACTTTAGTAAGTCCAGCATGATGCCCCAAACCATAACAGCAGCTCGATAAAAGATTGTGGAGAACAAATACAATGAATTCAACAATATTTTTTTAAAAACCTTAGCAGACATAAACTAGCACCATAGAACTCCATTTTGCTGTTATCTCAAAGTGAGAGTTAAGTGCCAATTTTATCTTAGGATAAATCTGGAAAAGACTCTTTTTCTGAATAAAGGCAGAAAGATTCCAAAAGGGTAAGAATCTGAAGTTAATACCACTGATGGAAGAACAAATAAAAGGGCAAACAAAGGAGAAATGAGATAATACCTGATAGCTTCTTGGAAGTCATTTGTTAGGACATATTTACATCATACAAGGTTCTGACAGAGATTTGAATATGAATAATTCATTTTGCATACATGTATATTATCCAAGCCTGACTTTTAATCTCTAATCCTTACAAATTTTAATAGGTGAGGCTGTAACTTTTACTAAAAGTGTATTAGGGCTAAGAACATGCATGTGTGTGCCCGCACACACACATATACCTTCCACATAACAACATTACATACTACCTATTTTTTTTGTTGTAGAATATTCCATGATGAAGTTTTGTTCAACTCTCATTTGCTCAAACCTTTATTCCTTTATTTTACTTGTTCAAAAGTATCTTTATTTTATTGTGTCATGGTAGGCCACAATAAAACACATTTTTGGTGATTAATGGTATATTAAAAATAACCTGAGTACTTCCTGATACCTATCTAAGCGCATATCTGTGGGGCTTTAAAATCCCAAATGCAACTGGTAACAAAATTACCTACAATATATATTTTTGTACTAAAGTGCTCATATTCTCAACATGACTGATTTCTATTGAGTAAGAATAATGACAAAAAAGATTGATAATAGCTTACATTTACAAATTATTTACTATGTGCTCGTCACTTTACATGTATTAATGCATTTAATCCTATGAAGTAAGTATTAATTTAATTTCCATTTTACAAATAGGGGAATTAACACAGAGAAAGGCCAAATATTCTGCCTAACATTGCAGAGCTAGCAAGTGGCAAGGCTGGGATTTGACTCAATAACTTCAGAGATTGGGCTTTTATTCTTAATGCTATACATTCTCAGGAGTCAGTTCAAACATTTTGCATGAATTTAAACTACATGTGATTATGTTTTATCATGAAACAAAAATCTAAATTCAACAATATTTTTTTTAAACAGACATAAATTAGCACAATAGAACTCCATTTTGCTGTTATCTCAAAGTGAGAGTTAAGTGCCAGTTTTATCTTAGGATAAATCTGGAAAAGGCCCTTTACTAATAAAGACAGAAAGATTCCAAAAGGGTAAGAATCTGAAGTTAATACCACTGATTAGGGTTGGGCAGATGTAAGAGAAAAGACAGGGCTTAAAGAACTTGGAGTAAATCCAGCTCAGCAGGCTATAAACTGCATACCTGTCAGAAGGTGGCAGGGGACAGGAGTACAACCTGTGCCTCCATGAGGATGAGGTACATAGATGTTGTAGAAAGGTGTTCTCAATTCCCTTCAGTTTTTGTTCTCTTCTGCCAGCCTCAAGCTTCTCTCAGCTATACTCCTTTTCCCATTCTCCCATGCCATTTTGCCCAATTTTAATACCTGTGAACACAATGAAAGCATTTCCCTAGATAGATAAGGAATTCAAGTCTCTCTTTTCTGAGTTTTTGATTTTTCTTCTTTGAGTCCCCTGAACTCAGCTCAGCCTGAATCTCTTCATCTTTTCTACAGAAAAGTTATCTTTGGTCTGGACACACAATGAAATTTTATCCAATACTTTACCTCCCTCTAAGCCTAGTCCTCACTGTCACCCACAGAAGAAATATGTTTCCTTGATTTCTTCATGGAGCAACACACTGGTGAAAAGACAACTAAAGCAATGTCTTCAAAATTCTTCTATGCAACAGGAGCATCCCAAGAAATATTAGGAGATATGGTGGTAAACAGCGTACTTGTAAAACATGTTTTAATCCAATTCAACCATCAGTTTTCAAGTATCTAAGAGCTAGGATTCTAACAGTTTCCAGGATAGATAGAAACCAGGACAGAAATGTTTTACTCTCATTTGAAATCATCAAAGGGCCTAAGACTTTAAGAAGTGAGGATCCTATTTAACATACTTAAGTTGTTTTAAGTAATTAATAGCCTATATGAATATGGGAAACATCCCTTCCCCTCACTTACTCAGGAACACTGCGTAAGAGATGCCCCAGTAGTAAATGACTTATTCACTGTTTTCAAGATCTTGTGCACTTTAGGGGAAGAAGATGTGTGTACACATAACATATCAAGAATTAAAATAGATCATTTGGCACCATAAAAATCAGTATCAAGTTAAAAATAAAATCTTTCTAAGCCTACAGACAACCCCAAGTATGTTCATGAGTTTTCCTGTACACACATCCTCATAGCCCTTTTTATTTCCACATTGTCTCTGCCACTATTGTGAAAGCCTCTCTGGGTTAGGGAAAGAAGGGGATTTTAATATTTTGAAGTACATACAAATTTAAATCCAATGGAAAGGGGGGAGATATAAAAGCAAAATCAAACTCAAGACTTAAGCATGAGGAAGATTGGAATAACTTCTGGCCAGTAAAATAACCACTACTTGCAGTTCACTAAACTTCTCATTTATCTTATAAGATCATTAATTCCACAGATTATTGGGGGAGGGGAGTAATGTAATCCTGTTTTAAAAATTTAAAAAAAATGTTCAAAAGTCAATTTTATATAATAGAAACAATGGATGTCTGAGTTCAGCCATTAGAGGAAGGATGGTTAATGGACCCAGTGTGCAGTTGGACAGGATTCCTCCTATATAGCACAGCAGGGTAACTTTGGTTGACAACAATCAATAAAGTATTTTAAAATAGCTGGTAGAGGTCAGTCATGGTGGCACAAACCTGTAATCCAAGCGGCTCAGGAGACTGAGGCAGAAGGAACAGGAGTTCAAAGTCAGGCTTAGCAAAAGCGGGGTGCTAAACTCAGTGAGACCCTGTCTCTAAATAAAATACAAAATAGATCCAGGATATGGCTCAGTGGTCAAGTGCCCCTAAGTTCAATCCCCAGTACCACCACCTCTACCAAAAAAATTAGCTGATAGAATTTTGAATGTTTCCAACCCAAAGAAATGATAAAAATCTGAGGTCATCAATATACAGTTACTCTGATATGATCATTATATATTGTGTACATGTAGTGAAATGTCACACTGTATCCCATAAACATGTCAACTTACTACACATTGGATAAAAATAAAAATAAATTTTTTTATAAAGCTGAATCCTAACTTTGCATACTGAGCAAGTTATTTATCCATCAGTTATTCACCTGTGAAATGACAAGAGTGTTTGAAGAAGGAAATGTGATAATATACCAATAAAATAGTAGCTCTTGCTCCTATTACTTTTGGTATTAAATATTCATTCTCAGAGACTTATAGAATACCCAGATATCAATGTATCAGAACATATAAAGTTGTCATGAAAGACTGCTGTCCTTGTAGGAAATGACTGATTTAGTGGCTCAGAGGGAATCACAATTTTCACTGGTGGAAGAAGAGTCAGCACTTTGGTTCATTGGCCCCAGGCTAGGAAAAGGAAAGCAAAGTTTTCTGCATGCATTGGCTTCCTTGAGTACATTTAGCATCTTTGTTCAGTTACATTAGGAGTTAAGTAGACTTGTAGGTTGACCTGGTAAGCTGTGCAACAATTTATTCCTTTTTATATCTGACAGTGTAATCTGAACTTCAAAATACTTTTTATTAAGGGTTGTGGGAACATAACCAATCTATACATGGGAATTTGTATAATAGTCACATGCACCTGCATTTGTATAATGATAACATATATCTGCAAGAAAGCAGAAAACTAAACCTGAAAGAAGAAAGATTTGGAGCATATAGATAAAATGATAAAGGGCATATGGTTGAAATAGTGGCTGTCTTTTATCGAAAAAGCAGATCCCTGTGGGGAGGGGTCTCATAATATCCTTTGCTTAACTCAAGTTATCTTTGAACTCACATATAGGAAAATTACTGAGAAATTGCATATTCCAACTATGATCCTCAACAATCCATATTGTTCTCTGTATTCTTCAAAGTGTGTCTCTTTTAGTTTTTAAGATTTTAGAATGTAAATTCACAAAATCAATTATTACCATGGTTCTTTGACAGAGTCTTAAGAAAAAAAACATGACATGAATACACCCTTATACCATCTTAATAATATTGCCTGAATGAAGGCTTAGTAAATATGATAAATTGGATCTCACAGAAATTATAGATTGTGTTGCTCAGAATAAGAATCATTTATACTTTCCCTTTCCTTTAAAGAATGCAGAGTGCCAATGCAGAGTACACCTCATGATTAGGGATTACCTTTAGATCTATTTCCATTTCAATTGCCAACGGTTCAATTTGTATTCATGAAATTATTACCTGAATGAAATATCCCCCTTGTCTTTTTAAGTTTTCTCCCCAGGATAGAATTCTGTTTTTCTGGAATAGTTCCCCTCTATAAAAATTAAAGAAGCTTAACTCTCACATGCTTTCTTTGAAGGTTACAGTTTTCCATCAATTTTCAGTAAAGTCAATATTTTTAGCTATGGTCAGCAAAATTCTAAGATGGCTACAAGATCCCTATCCTATAGTATACATACACCTCCTAGAGTTATTGAATCTAGCACTAATCTAGAGACCTCAGTTCAGCTTCAGAGAACTGAGTTCTGCTTTTACTTGAGTGAGCTTGGAAGAGGATCATAAATCTCAGATGAAAAAAGCAGCTCCAACATCACCTTGATTTTAGCTGTATGAGAGCTTGAGAAGAGCTCTCATACAACCATGCCACATACAGAACTGGGAGCTAATAAATGGATATTTCTTTACAGTGCAAAATAAAGTGGTAATTTTTGACATGGCATCAGAAAATCAGTACACCTGTGCTTGTTTTATGGGTGTGAGTAAAGCAGGAAAAAAAATACACAAACAAAATGCTCCAAATTGTGCTTTCAAATAGGCTTGATTCCAGAAGTCTTTACTAAGTTTATGTCTTTTCAAATCTGAAATGATTTTAAGCAAATGACTAACACACTTTCCCCAGAATAGGAAAGTGATGACACATTTTTGTTTCCATGCATTGCATGTTTATATCCATAAACTTTCAGTAGTAAGCTGAATGTTTATTCATAAAGAATTAAATAGCTATAGCTTTAATGCATCGCTTCTTCAGATTTTACAGTTCAATGTTGTGCATGGCCTGTATTCCCCAAGGTGTTCTTATAAGGACAAACAGTCTAAATATCAGCTTTTTTTTTTTTTAAGAGACAGAGAGAGAGAGAGAGAGAGAGAGAGAGAGAGAGAATTTTAATATTTATTTTTTAGGTTTTTTTTTTTTGGTGGACACAACATCTTTGTTTGTATGTGGTGCTGAGGATCGAACCTGGCCGCATGCATGCCAGGCGAGCGCGATACCGCTTAAGCCACATCCCCAGCCCCAAAATATCAGTTTTTAACACTAGTTTTTGGTAAACATTTTCCACCAGATGCTCACAGCTCCCTTTATGGGATTTTAAGATTTGACCTCTGTGGTACTTGAGCAGAGTGTCAACAATATTGAATCACTCTTCTCATGACCCATGATTTAGTCCATAAGAATGTGCCCAGTTTCCTGGGCAGCAGGGTTGTAAGCTTTCTGTTATCCACTTTCTCCATTTGTTCAACTCAGAGAAACAGTACTATAAACAGGAGATGCGTAAAAAGCTTGTAAATATCCTTGAGTTCTAGCCTTTTGTTTTTTCATTTTGTTTTTGTTTTCCAATGTCTTGAAGTCACACTGCTAAGATTCTCTGAGAAAAGGAAAGATCTAACAAGTAGAAAATATATGAGTGAGTGAAAAGATGAATACATAACTGATAAATGTATTCAAGATTTAAAATGCAGTCAGTGGAAAGGCAGTCTAGCACTGAGAATAAATTTGTGTCCCAAAAGGTAGAAGACCTGAGTTTCAGAAACTACAAATTCTATTTTATGGGAGAAACCATTTAGTATCTCTGAACCTCAGTTTCCTCATTTGGAAAGTGATTAAATTATACTAAATAATCTCTAATTTTTGTTTATTCCTGAGTTTGGGTTTTAAGCCATTTAGGGGATTACATAATGTCATACCCTGTGGACCTTCCATCTGTTGTTATATTTGAAAGTATTTAGCTTGTCTATCAGAGGACACAATGCCTTTTCACAGCCAATTCTCTAGATCATTTTTAATCAATTAGTGCTCATATGGTTGGCTATTTTCTATACTCAACAGAATTCAGGTCTTTCAAATTCTATTTGGTTTATTGGCTACATTCATTTCTTATGCTCAATCTATTATTTTCTTAGCAATTTAGGCAAATTATTTGTACCTTTTATCTTGGCATTTGTATAAAATGGTTTATTTTCAAAAGAAAAATTTCTTGTAAATCAACAAATATTTATTAAAGTATACTTAGCACAAAACATTGCAATAAATCCTGTGAAGAAAATATGAGAAATATCTTTTGTTCCACTAGAAATTTGGTTGTTAATATACACACATGAAATGATAAACTAATAAAGTGGGCCTCCTAAGGCACTTGACTCTAACAAAGCAGGTATCTCTCCTAACCTCTGTTATTTAATATATATGATTGGTATAATACCTGCCTGACATCCATAGATTAATCAAATTCTTACTCTATATCAAGCACCTGTCTAGGATTTAATAGTAAAAGATGAACAATATCTGTGCAGCCTATTGAGGAGTTCCAGTTAAATAGTCATGCAAACAAATAAGCATTCAAGCAAACAAATACTTGATAAACATAACTGTTAATTACAAGGTGCTAAAAGAAGAAAAGCAGAGTTATTTTTTTTCCCTCCAAAATTGGAGTTTCCTCCATTCCTGGTGTGATACAATAAGGCAGCATTGCATTTGAAGTAGCCTTGCCAAATGTATTTAACCAAAATCAAATCAAGGCTTTAGATCTAACTTCCAGCTTACAGGAAATGATAGAGATAGAACAGCAAGTTAATTAACACCACAAGAAAGCACTCAGACAAGTCCATAAATCCGGGCATTCTAAAGGACCATTAGTTTGATCTCTTCAACAAGCCATTGTAATTAAAAATTAAAAGGGCACCCACATGTGGTGGTAATCCCAGTGGCTTGGGAGGCTGAGGCAGAAAGATCACAAGTTTAAAGTCAGCCTCAGCAATTTAATAAGACCCTACCTCAAAATAAAAAGTAAAAAGGTCTGGGGATATGACTGAGTGGTTAAGCTCCCATGAGTTAAATCCCTAATACAAAAAATTAAAAATTAAAAATAATTTAAGGAAGCAGGACTCCTTTAGATTAAGACACTTAAAAAATATAATGACCATATTTACTACATGGTCCTTGATTATATCTCTACAAATCATTAGTAAATATAATGAGGACAATAAAGCAAACATAAAGACCAAATGAGTTTTAGAAGATATTGGAGAAGAATTAATTTTTCAGGAATTTTAATGAGGTACTGATTTTGTTAGACACATTCTAACTGATTCTAGTAATGATTTAGCAAAAAAGTAGTGATGTCTGATTTCACAGTATAATGCAGCAGCAAAAAATGAAGTAAATACAGCAACAATATTAACAATTGATAAAAAGAGGTGATTGACATATAGATGTTTAAATATAATTCTAACTTTGTATATGTCTGAAATTTTTCATATTTCAAAATAAAATAAGGTAAGAAATATAGTATATTTGAAGTCACTGTGTAAATCCTAAAAGAATAGATAAAAAGAGATGACAAAACACTGGAGAAAGGAGGAATGGTCTTTTTTCAAGAAGCACGTGTGCTACTTTGTACCACATTGCTAAGAGCAGTCAGACCTGGCCACCAAGTGCCTATAGAAATAGAAACAAGGAACAGCATTAGGATTTTCAGATCCTGATTCTTTTAACTAATACCTCCCCTCAGGCCAAGATGACCTTAACCAAAATAAAAGACAAATGTCCTCTTTCTGTAAAAGGTGGGCTAGAGCAACATGAATTTATCCAAGGAGAATCAGTAAATCTATACCCATTGAAATGTGAAAATAACCATTGGGCTTCTCTTTTTGCAGACCTGTAGGATTTGGCACCCAAAACAGAAAGCTAAAGCCATGGATGATTGCGCTTCTCATTTTGTTGTCACTGACAGTGGTAGCACTGACCATTGGCCTTCTGACTCACTTCTTAGTCTCTGGTGAGTAAAATTAGGTATTTCACTCAATTTTATTTCATTTATCTGCAAAGCTTCATTTGTGTGTATGGAAGTAAAATTTATACTTTTATCTGTACATGTCCCCATTCAGAGTTTTAAAAATTTACTCTGTAATTTCATTAGAAATAGTTACTAAATATCTATTTCATACAAATACTTTTCTGTGTGCTCTGGATATAGCATTAAGCAAAGTAGATGAATCTTCTATTCCATTAGAGTTCCCAATCCAGTATTATTCTAAGAATCTACATAAAATGTCAAAAATTTTCATTCTTAAATTTAGTTTACTAGTAACCATAGAAAACAACTCTCACCATCTATTATATATTGAATAAAAAACTGTGATGAATTTGTCATGAAAATTGACTCTTTTACTCATGATCACCATTTTCTGCCCACTAGTATTTCTAGGTTAAAAGAAAAACATGTCTCCGATGAAAAAATGAATTTCAAAATAATGTATAAAGTATGACATGATGTCATCACTAAGTTTTAAAGAAAAAAATTATTCTTTCAAAACAATATGCAAGGATTATATTTTTATTACCTAGTATGTTTGTGATTACACAAGTACCACATTAGGAAATTTTCTTTTTCTTTGCCATCTCTCTGTGGGCAGAATAAAAACCATTTACATTTTTTTTTTGACAAATCTCTAAAGCCATTCTCATATGAATGTATGTGGTAAAATAAGTAGCCCAGGCTGCTTACTTGAATGGTATTGTCTCTTTCCACCTTCCACAGACTTGAGGAGGGAGTGACATTGCCATTAGGAGACTAAACATGCTTATTATGACCATATTCCTGGGCCTTATGTAATGAGTCCAACTGTAGTTTATGGGAATGACTAAAAATTTATTTGATTGCACAAAAGCCCCTTTTCTATGAGAGTAAGGTTTGATATGGATTATATTAGATAAGTAATCAAGAAGAGAAAAATATTACATGGTCAAGAGATGTTCAATTTAGGAGACAGTCCTAAGATTCCTCTTTCCTGATTCTTTTAACTAATACCTTCCCTCAGGTCAAGATGACCTTAACCAAAATAAAAGACAAAATGTCCTCTTTCTGTAAAAGGAAGGCTAGAGCAACATGAATTTATCCAAAGAGAATCAGAAAATCTGTACCCATTGAAATGTGAAAGTTAGTCAGGAAACCCATTGTTTTCTACTTGAACTGGGATGCCCAAGAACCCAGATTTTTTAAAGGTTACTCCATTCTCTGTCATGAATTTTTTGTTGCTTTCTTGACCTCTCTGAGCCTTTCTCCTAAGGTTACCAAATTTGTCAGGAGTCTCCAATGCTCTCTCTTTTCTTACCTTTCCTGATAGCCAAGCAGGAATCTGAATGACTTATCTCTGTTACAATGGTTTTCACTGCAACCTCAGACTGCTTTTTTCCTTAGTTTTTCTTTTCATGTTTTCTTAGCTATACCTGGTCTGTCATTACAAATCAGAATTTATAGGATGTCCATTTAATCTACTTTCAGTAGAATATGTATGGTGGTTTACATTTCAGTTCAGCAAGGGGAAATGAAGTAATGAACATTCACACTCTAGGGCCAGACCAATTAGGGTTCAAAACTTGAATAGGTCACCTAATAGTTGTATAACATAGAGCAAGTTACTTAATACCACTGTATTTTACTTTCTTCATCTGTTAAATGGAGTGATGCCAATCTTAGCTGGTGTAAGGCTCAGATGAGTTAATAAAGTAAACAGAACAGTGCCAGGCACATAGTTACTACTTAATAAATGCAAGACAATGTTATTAACATAAAACTTAATTGTAATTTTTATGAAATTAGAAAGAAGCTCATGATATTTTATGACTTCATATTAGCTCTATTGAAATTATGTCTTAGATCCTGAAATATTTGCCCAAATACTTTAATTTCCTACTTCCCATTTTCATCACAGGTGAGAAAATGGAATACTATCATGGCACCTTTAAAATTTCAGATCTTCAAGTCAATAGCAATTCTGGACAAAAGAGCACATACCAGTTGGAGCGCTTACGGGAGATGAGCGAAATTTTGGTAAATCTGTTAAGATTCTTTTTATTGAAGAATGATGCAAGTGGAAGAAATTTTATGAAGACATTTTCTTTATTTCCAAAAACATGATTTTCAGACCACATGCATGAAAATCAATTTGCAGATTCTTTGGTTACACACCAGACTTGCCAAATTGATATGTGCTAGGATGAGTAGGTGGAGATAGAGAAGTAAGGGAACCTGCCTGACTAGCGAATGGGTGATTCTGATAAACCATTTCTAACTCAACCATTTCATTTAAAGATGAGAGACTTGAGGCCTCATTGTTCTTCCAATTCCATTATTATGTTTCCCTAAGGAAAAGCCTAACTATACCATAAATAATTATTTCTAAAACTATGTGATTTTTATTTTCCTAAAACTACATTTTAAGATTTAGGAAGTTTTTGAAGAATATGAGAAAAGAAAGGGCAACAAAAATGTTAACATTACCTGTATATGTATTATTTTTTTCTTTTTTAAAATTTTTATGTGTCTTAATTAGTTATACATAACAGTAGAATGCACTTTGATACATTATATGTAATGGAGTATAATTTCTCATTCTTCTGGTTGTACATGATATAGAATCCCACTGGTGGTACAGTTATACATGTACATTGGGTAATAATGTCTGATTCATTCTACTAACCTTCCTATCCCCATACCACTCCCCTCCCTTCACACCCCTCTACCTAAAGTAACTCTATTCTTCCCTAGCACGCCCCCATTGTGAATTAGCATCCACATATGAGAGAAAATGTTCAGCTTTGGTTTTTATGGATTGGTTATTTCACTTAGCATGATATTCTCCAGCTCCATCCACTTACTGGCAAATGCTATAATTTCATTCTTCTTTAAGGTTAATATAAATATATACATAAATATATATACATTATATATGCATAAAAATTGTGAGACATATATATATATATGTGAGACATATATATATATATATATAAATTGTGAGATATATATATATATATAATATATATATATATATGTCTCACAATTTTATGCATTTATCTGTTGAAGGGCACCTAGGTTGGTTCCATAATTTAGCTATTGTGAATTCATTTGCTATAAACATTGATGTGGCTGTATCACTGTACTATGCAGATTTAAGTCCTTTGGTTATAGACCAAGAAGTGGGATAGCTGGGTCAAATGGTGGTTCCATTCTGAATTTTCTGAGGAATCTCCATACTGCTTTCCATAATGGTTGCACCAATTTGCAGTCCCACCAGCAAAGTATGAGTGTACCTTTTCCCCCACATCCTCACCAAAATTCATTGTTGTTTTATTTTTAATAATTGCCATTCTGACTGGAATGAGATGGAATTTCAGTGTAGTTTTTATTTGCATTTCTCTAATTGCTAAAGATGTTGAACACTTTTTCATATATTTGTTGATCTATTGTAATTCTTCTTCTATGAAGTGTCTGTTCAGTTACTTAGCCCATTTATTGATTGGGTTATTTGTATTTTTAGTGTTAAGTTTTTTGAATTGTTTATATGTCCTGGAGATTAATGCTCTGAGGTGCATGTGGTAAAGATTTTCTCCCATTCTGTAGGCTCTCTCTTCATGTTATTGATTGTTTCCTTTGCTGAGAAGCTTTTTAGTTTAAATCCATCCCATTTATTGATTCTTGATTTTACTCCTTATGCTTTAGGAGTCTTGATAAGGAAGTCACATTCCAAGCCAACATGGTGAAGATTTGGGCCTACTTTTTCTTCTGTTAAGCACAGTGTCTCTGGTCTAATGCCTAAGTCTTTGATCCACTTTGAGTTGAGTTTAATGCAGGGTGAGAGATAAGAGTTTAATTTCATTTTGTTAGATGTGGATTTCCAATTGTTCCAGCACTATTTATTGAATAGGCTACCTTTTCTCCACTGAATGTTTTAGGTGCCTTTGTCTAGTATAAGATAACTGCATTTATGTGGGTTTGTCTCTGTCTTCTATTCTGTACCACTGGTCTATGTGTCTGTTTTGGTTCCAATACCATGCTGCTTTTGTTACTATGGCTCTGTAGTGTAGTTTAGGGTCTGGTATTATGATGCCTCTGACTTCACTTTTCTTGCTAAGGATTGCTTTGGCTATTCTGGGTTTTTTATTTTTCCAAATAAATTTTGTGATTGCTTTTTCTAGTTCTATGAAGAATGTCATTGTGATTTTAATTGGAATTGCATTAAATCTGTATAAATATATAAAATATATAAAAATATAAAATAGTTCGGCCATTTTGAAAACATTAATTCTGCCTATCCAGGAGCATGAGAGGTCTTTCCATCTTCTAAGGTCTTCTTCAATTTCTTTCCTTAGTGTCCTGTAGTTTGCATTGTAGAGGTCTTTTACCTTTTTTGTTAGATTGATTTCCAAGTATTTTATTTTTTCTGAAGCTATCATGAATGGGGTAGTTTTCATAATTCCTCTTTCAGTGGATTTGTCACTGCTATATAGAAACATGTTTGATTTATGGGTGTTAATTTTATAACCTGCTACTTTGCTGAATTTGTTTGAGTTTTAGAAGTTTTCTGATGGAATTTTTTGTTAATATCACCTGTATATATATTATTAATGACAGAAAACCCAGACCTAACATGTAACATTCAAGTTAAATGCTAGCAATTTTTATTAAAATGCAGCATTTTCCCCCAAAGCATTTTGCACTCCACTGGGTGCAAAATATACACCCAATTGTATAAAGTTCTGCTTAGGATTCTCATGAACCATCACTCAAAATTGGTACAGGTTAATTTCCTGATAAAGAAGCACACAGACACAAAGTTATTTTAAAAGGGAAGAAATATCAGGTATATGGTTTGTTTTTGTCAAAAAATACTTTTCCTCCCACAACATTTTATTTCTTTCTGCACTTAATTGTCGTTTTTCTATGTCACCATCTGCTCCTTGTCTATAGTGTACTCAATTGCAATGTATTTACAATAATATGCTTATTACTGATGGTGTTTATAATCTATATTTTCAATCAATATTAAATTGTGCACCTTTTTTATCTTGCAGTCTCATCCCCCAATCAATAACTAATGTTTACAGATTAATGGTTCCTTCCATTCTTTTATATTCAGAGCATCTTAGAAAATGATATTTCCAATCAATTCTTGAGGAATGACAAAATGAACCTGAAGCCTGCATGTGCATGTATATCCCAATATCTTCTCTACTCCTCTTATCCTAAATGACTTCATATAACCTCCTCAATGTAAAAAAGAAAGAATCTAAAAATGCTTTAATGAAAAAGATAAATTCTTTGAATAAAAAGAAATGTATAATTTGTTGAGAAGCTCAAAATCTATTTTCTTTTACATTATTGCTATTTTAAATTAACTAAAATTCTGTCTATTAAAATAAATAGGAATAGAATATGTCTTAAAAGAAGTGAGAGAAAGGCAGGGGTATATCTATAATGGAAACTGTGTTAAAAGTGGACTTTTGAGTTTCAGTTTAGCATGTGTTTCTAAGAATGCAGGAACTTCAGGGATAGAGGCTGAGTTAAGTGACATGTTATCAGAAAGGTATATGCAAGACCCTTCCATTGTTCTCATGTTTATTTATTCTTCTTCATCGAACAAGCCCATACTGCTGCCCCTGCAAGCAACCATTAGCAACTATTCTGCTTCATGACTATTGTTTTATTTGTATTCATTCTTATAAAAATACATTTTGTTTTATGTATGTGCACAGGCTTTAATCTTTTGTTTTATAAATCACTCTGTCTCACCATTTTTACCCAGAACCTTATTTATTTATTTATTTGTATTTTATTTAGAGACAGGTTCTCCCTGAGTTACTTAGCACCTCATTTTTGCTGAGGCTGGCTTTGAACTCATGATCCTCATACCTTATCCTTCCAAGCTGCTGGGATGCTCAGAACTTTTTTAAAAAGATCTACCCATATCACTAACTGCACATCTAATTCATTGCTATTAACTGTTACATGATAATTACTAATTAAATCTGCCATATCTTGCCTGCACATTTACCTGTCACCCCAAGAATCAGACTCTTACTGATCCCTTTAAATATCCATGAAAGCACTTTTAGGGCAGAATTATTGGGTTGTTGGACATGTGCACACTTAATTCAACAAAAGGATACATAATTGCTCTTCAGAATGACTGAATCAGTGTATACTCTCATATGCAATGAATAAAGTTTCATATGTCCCACACCTTTGCTAACAATTGCGTATCTTAGTCTTTTATGGCTGCTACAAAAATATATATTTCATAAAATGGATGACTTAAACTACAAACATTTATTTCAAACAGTTCAGAAGGTTCAGGAGTCCAAGACGAAGGTACCAACAAATACAATGTCCAGTGAGGGCCTGCTTCCTAGTTCACCAAAGAGCATCTTCTTGCTGTGTTCTCACATGGTGAAAGGGGCAAGAAAACTTCCTTTTATACAGACATTATTCTCTTGAGGGCTCCATCTTCATAGCCAAATCACCTCCCTATCATTCCATCACCTAATACTATCACCTGGAAAATTAGGTTTGCAAAATATGAATTTAGGGTACACAAACATTCATTCCAAAGTATTTGGTATTATTTGGCTTTTTTTTTTCTTTTCTGGATATTATTTGTCAGGCTATCAGGCATCAAGTAGTATTGTACTCATTATTTAATTTGCATTTTTTTAATTACTAATGAGTTTGTGCATTATTACCTTTACTTACCCACCTTTTGGGCTTTTGTGTCTATAAATTGCTTGAATATATTCTTTGCCTTTTTGTTCTATTAGAACCATTTTTTAAATTCATATTGCTTTGTAAGAATTCTTTATAATTTTTAGATATTAATGTGTCAGTTGTTGACATTTTGCTTCTACTAATACTTACCAAGAAACAGAAATCCATAAGTTTGAAGTAATCATATCTATTGATTTTCTTTGCCTTACAAATGTGGTTGAAGTTTCTTTTAAAGAGGTTCCTCCCTCTTTATATATCACAAAAATATTTTAGTATATTTTCTCCTATTAAGTTTATAATTTTATTCTTTTTATTAGGTCTTTAATGCTCCTAGAGAATACTTTGAATGTGATATTAGATATGAATCCAAGTGTCTTTTAAAAATATAACCAACTAAACAATCTAAGTTTTCCCAAATATATAGTATAATTATTGAGCTCACTGAATTTCTTGTCACCTGGATCTACTATAGAGGAAATATGATCTGTCATCTCAAATTGTTCCCAATCTTTTTGGAGAGATGTGAGTAACACACATGAAATTGAACAGCATGACATGATATAATTAAGGATTAAATTGTAGGTTGAAGGAAATAAGTGCAGAAGATTTTCAAAGAAAGAGAAGATGAAGGAGAGTTCCCATGGTTCATATTATTTTACACTCCTTTAAAGGAGGCAGGTGTTCTTCTCCCCCGACCTCCGCCCTCTACAAAGTTTGCTTTAGAAGAATTATAGGAAGGATTCATGCCTCCTTCTGAGTCACTCCTGTTTATTGTTGCTAAATCCTAATGAATACAACCAGATTCTTTTCTCTCTCCTGTATGGGTGCTAATTAGATCATCAAGAAAGACAGGTTGCAGGCCCTGTTCTCCCACATAATTCTGGCTTTGTTGATTTGAATGTAAATAGAGATGCAAAAGAAAATGAGTTTGTGCTCACATACTGCTAAAATTCATCCCAGTTCCCTGAGATGGTGGAACAGACTATTTCTTCCCTCATATCATCTTTCAGAGAAGACTTTAGTAACCAGATACTAGTAAAAATGTTCCTAAATTTATGATCAGCTTACCTCCCAATAAATTCATTAAAAATATCATAGGCTGGAAATGCACTGAATATATTTAACCTACCAAATATCACAACTTAGCCAGGTCTACCCTAAAAATGCTCAGAACACTTACATTAGCCTAAAGTTGGCACAAATTTTCTACTACAAAGACTATTTAATAAGAAAGGGTTGGATGCCTCATGTAATTTATGGAAGGTTAATTTACTGAAGGAAATAAAACTAGCAAATGATACAGGGTTAGCATTTGAAAGTAAGCATTCTGATTTGAAATTCTATGTTCCAATACTAACTGCTATCCTCCAAGCTGCTTATCATCCAAAAGAATCATCTGCATGATTTTACTTCCCATCTATCATGCCACAAAATACTAGAGGAATCATTATTATATTAACAAGAGACAAAGACCACTATCTGCATTAACAATGGCAACAGCTGAATTTACTTAGGATTTTCTCTCCCTAAAAACACTACTCCTGGGTTAAGGAAGTTCTAAATTTTATTTTCTTTGTACTCAGGAACACCAGAAATAGGCCCACAAATCATCCTCAAAATATATGTGTAGAGTTGTAGAGACAACAAACTTGGAAACAGAAAGTGATACAAAGAGATACATGCAGTTTAGGAACACTCTCTATTAGAAGGGAAAGGCAAGATATTGGATTCCTCCGACAGGCACTGCAGCAGGAAAGTATACTGAGAAAGAGATACTAGGTCAAAGTAAACTTAGCAAAGGTGTGAAAGATTACCTGAAATTTGGAATAGGAGAAGGAAAGGAGAGTGAAAGATGTCCAATGTTTGGAGTCAGGCTATGGTCCTATGCCTAGAAAGACTGAATTTGAAAACTTGGAGAAAAGATAAATAATAAGAATAAGCAGAACTGGGTGTGATGGCACACACCTGTAATCCCAGTGGCTCCGGAGGCTAAGGCAGGAGGATCTTGATTTCAAAGCCAGCCTCAGCAATTTATCAAGACCCTAAGTAACTCAGTGAGACCCTGTCTCTAAATAAAATATATTTTTAAAAAACGGCCGGAGATGTGGCTCAGTGGTTAAGTACCTGGGTTCAATACCCAATACCTAAAAAAAAAAGAATAAGCAGAGACTTGCAAGAAACTTTCTGCTTAGAGGTTAGAAAAACTGTATGTAGAAAGTGGCTGCGTTATTTGAGAGCTCAAACTTGCACTCATCCTGTAATTGAATATTAGGTGTGACTGAAAATGGGTGATATGTATGACTACTTCCACTTTCAAAGTGTCTCATTTGATTCCTGACAGGAAAAGCTATTTGTTGTACATTTCATGTCTAACCCATAATATTAACACTGAAAGTAAGGTATTATTATCCCCACCTTATAAATAAAGAACTGAGATCTGAAATTACAAATAGTAAATGATGGAGGGGAAGTTTAAAGTTATATAGATAATTCTAAACATGTACTCTTTCAACTAAATCAATCTAATTGTCAGGAAGAAATTCAGCTATGATAGGAGATAAAATTATTAAAACTATATCAATTCATCTTTCATTTAAATTTTTAAACCCACAAAGATTATAAATCCTCTGTGCTTTATTTTATCATGTTTTCTTAATATATTGGGTTTATATTATAGAAAGATGTCTTCATCCTCATTTCCTTGTATCAATTTTTCAATGATGAAGGCAACAATAGGAGCAACTATAACAGACAGGAAGGAAGTTAATGGATTTATTTGCATATGTAAGTTTAACAAAATCCACAGTTGGAAGAAGGGTATAGATGGGTGTGCTTTTTTGTGGAAAGTTTTTTTGTGTGTGACAAGAAGCAATATGAACCATCTCTAAACTTCTCGATAAAGTTGTGAATATAGCATAGTCTCCACTCTGCCAAGTTATCTGTTTAGCTTATCATTCATCATTCAGTAAATGCAGCATTGTATTAGGCCCTATGAAAAATATCCCCCCTTCCTCCTTTCCTTTTTCCCACTTTCTCTCAAAATAATCAAACTTAGAGTTTAAAAAAACAACACACTTGGAAACGACATGAACTTTCTAAATAATGACCTTTCCTTGCTTTGAGCATTCTGGTCTTAAATACATTTAGTACAATTTTTTAATATATCCAAATTAGATATTTTTCTTTTAGAAATATAATTTGCCTACTTAAGTTATTATGGCACACTGAAAGCTGATACTTTATCCTTTAAATCTTTCATTACAAACTATTTTTTACAAATTTACCTTGCTTCCCAGTCTCGGGAATATTAATCAATTTAGGATAATATTGTTCAGTATATTGTTATTGTAATATATGTGATTAGTTATTAGTCTGTTTCCTTTTAACATTCCACAAAAAAAAAAAAAGAAGAAGAAGAAGAAGAAGAAGAAGAAGAAGGACTAGCAGCAATCAAAAAAAAATGACTGGTAACATGATAAAATATTTAACCTTATTTGGTGATTTCATTACCTCCTGGTTTAAGGTAATCATATAGCACTCTTCTCACAAGTCCACAGACCTCAAATGATGCTGGATCCAGCTCCTTTCTCCAGTAGACATAGCAATAGGTTCAAAGCTATGGGTGTTGGACTTTATCCCTGGAAGGCCAACAAGCCTTAAAATCCTGTGAGCATCTCTAGGTGTTCAGGCTAATGATATCCTATCCAGGCTTGAGAGAATGACTACAGTTCATTTCTTCAATCAAAATTATCTGGGCCGGGCACAGTGGTGCACACCTATAATCCCAAGAACTCAGGAGGCTGAGAAAGGAGGATCACAAGTTAAATGCCAGCCTCAGCAACTTAGCAAGATCCTGTCTCTAAATAAAATATTTTTTTTTTTAAGAAAAAAGGACTGGGGATGTGGCTCAGTGGTTAAGCACCCCTGTATTCAATTTCAGCTACCCCAAACAAACAAACATATAAACCAAAAATCTGGAGATCTAAATAGATTCAATAAAAACTTTAATGGATTGTAACAAAAGCTACCAAGATTATGGTCCTTATTTTTGGAAGTGTTCTTGCAGTTTCAGGTGCACTTGGGCACCACTCGCAGCCTGTCAGTGGGCAGCAGTTCTTGGTGGTAGCCAACCTATGTGATGACTCTGAGGTCAGCACTACAAGGACATTAACAAGCTCAGAAGCTGGATGGCCTTTACTTCAGTCCTGGCTCTGTGGCTTACAACTGTGTCATCTTGGGCAAGTCACTTCCTCATCCATATAATATGAATAATAGAGATTCACTTCAGATGGTTGATGTTAAAAACAAATGGGCTCAAATACAAGGGAGTTTGTATTTGATGCACAGTTGGCAAACAACAGTGATAATTACTCCTTTTGTTATAACACTTGTAGCCTCACCAATGAGCTTTCCACAAGAAATCAAACAGCCTAAAAATGTCCACAAGGAAAAAAATTTCCCTTCTAATAATTCAGGGGCAATTTCTTTTTTTCTCTAGGAGCCTTAATCACAATTTGATGTATAAAATACAGTAAAAATCCTTGGAATTATTTCCTAGTAAATGCAATCATTTCTGAGAAATAAATTTTCACATTGATTCATTTAAAAAAAAGGTGCATACCTATCATAGGCAAAGCACTATGCTAGATACTGCAGAATATCTCTATGCACAAAGAGTTTGCAGTTTAGTAAAGGACATCCTACCTTTACATAAAGAGTAAGAAAGTTTGAGAGGGATAAGAAAAATTGAGACAAAATAAGGAGAGTGCAAAATTAGTCTGAGGATGAAAAACTAACCCTGAAGAAGGTATTATCTGGAATGGATCTTAAGAAGAATTGTGATTCAGAAAAGTAGAGCTAGCAGAGGGTGTTACAAACCAAAGGAATGGCCTGAAAAGGACAAGTACACAGAAAAATGAGGGCCATGCCTGTGAGTTACTGGTATCTAGAAGCCTGAGCAGGCAAGCTGGTGACAGATGGTGAAGCCTTTAAATGTTTGGCATTATGAACAACAGCTCAACTGCAATTACACCGTACTCTCTATTCCCACCTTGATTTCAGCCCTGTAGCAATGTAACTTCAATCAAGTCTTATTTAAACCTAAAGGTGTGTTTTTAAAAGTGTATCTTATACTATCCTTTGTATGGTATCCTTAATATAATTAAGAGAAAGCCACTGAATCTAAAGTTTTTTGTAGAGTATTTTCAGTTCCTTTCCTTCTCAGGAAGTCATCTGGTGTTGATAGAATCAAGAGCTTTATATTCCATTTGCCAACCTTCATTGGCAAGTCTCTTTGAAACTCACAGTCTCAGCCCTGCAATACCCCTTATGTGAACGTACAGAAAGCTGGTCGGGAAGCATGTGATAGAGAAAGGCAGCAACATGTGTAAACATAGATCTGTTTAGTACAGGAATGAGAGCTGAATGGCAGGGTGTATCTGTTTGTTTGAGTTGACAACCTCTCCCCAACTCTTTAATTAAACACCCAACTAACCTTCAATTGACCTCTTAGAACTTAATCTCAGTGCAACTTCCAGCAATCCAAAATCAACAAGCAGAAAGAAGTATCAACCTACCTGAAAAGAGGTCTTTGTTCAATGTTAGGAGATAAATTACAGATCTCTCCAAATGCCCAAAAATGAGAGGTAGGAAAGATTTACAAATCACTAACTCTACTAAGTTGCATAAATAGCAATAAATTTATAAGTAACTGGTGCACAGGTTTGAAAAAAAAATGTTCTCTAAAACTATTGGGAACTTGGAATGCTATAATGTGCACAGAAAGAATGTTTCTGATGATGTAAGCATTAACTTGTCAGGCAAACACAATTTCAGGGTCTCTTGAAAGCTCATTTATGAATAAACTCCATTCAGCAATAAGTTTTTTATGTTTGTGTTTTCTTGGATTATCCCTCTGTTGTAACTTCATTAACATAAGAACTCTTTCTACCAATTTTTGAACTTCTTTTCTCAAAGTGTTGTCTTCAGACTGCCTGTATCACCTCAAGATCCCTGAGCCTCATCCCAGATTGAATTAATGAGTCTTTTTAGAGACAGAGTCCTAGAATTTGAATTATAAAGAAGAAAATTTTTTATTATTGTGATCACATAGGTTATTTCTACTTAGATTCTTTCTACATTATTCTTTCAGTTACTATCTTCCCAGAGAACCTAACTGTTAAAAGATGGAATTAATACTGTGTCTAGCTGTTTTTTTCCACAGGCATGTTCCAGATGGATGCTATCATACACGGAGTTGAAAATTATCCACAAGTTACAAATGGCCAAGAATCAATTGCACATGGAACTTACTCAGGGGATAATTGCCAACCAAACTTCTTTAAATATCCAAGTGCCATTTACTTTTAATCCTTTTAAAATTTATTGCTTTTCTCCCTGTTTCTTTTGGTTTGTCTTCTCTTTTCTTTTTTTTTTCCAGACTTTCCTCCCATTACCAAGGAATAGTATTGACTGTGGGTAAAAAGAAATGAATATGCCATTGTCACTCTTGCAAAAACACATCTTGTAAAATAGTTTCATTTCTAGAATACAAGCTGCAAACCACCAAATTTATTCTTTTCTTATGTATGTACAGATAAGGGCATATTTTAAATACTAACAATTTATTCTTTAAATACTGCCTTTGAACTTATGTTTAAAGCTATTATCAAGTATATGTTTTACAAGTATTATACCATGTTATCTTGATCAATCAACTACATGAAAGCTTATTGCTATGTGTTCTAGGAAATAAATTGAAGTAAAATTAGTATTATATTTAACAAAGAGGCAAGACCTGAGTTTAATCCTTGTTTGTCATTATTTAAGTCCTTGTTTTTCATTATCTGTGTAAAGCCAGGAAAAGTCACATAATGTCTCTAATTCAGTTTCCTCTTTTAGTAAAACAGTGAACAATAATTCTTTTTACCATAAATAACTTTAAGGATTAAGGAAATAATTAATATTTTGGTTCCAAGTGAAGCATCTATGAATTCCTGATGGTCCTAACTTATTCCTTGATCCCTAAGACACACTTCCATTCATTGTTTTTGTTTATTTTATTTATTTATTTATTTATTTATTTATTTATTTATTTTTAGTTAGTGGGTTTTCCTGCCCCTTCCTTCCGGATTTAGGATCCCCTGCCCCATCCACACATTCGGCTCATCTGTTGTCTACCATGACCTCTGGTACTTGCATTAAGATGACATTTTTGCCACCAAGTGGTTACTAGGGGATATTGTCAGGCAAACTCTAGGTGTGACAGACCACAACAGCATGATGCTGTGTGGCAGGCAGTTAAAACTGTTGCATATGTTCCAAAGTCATTTGCTTTTATTCTTCTTTTTCTTTGGTGACATAAACTAAATAGTGTAATTCTTTTATTTATCTATTTATTTTTTGAATACTGAGATTGAACTCAGGGGCACTCAACCACTGAGCCATATCCCCTGCCTTATTTTGTATTTTATTTAGAGACAGGGTATCACTGAGTTTCTTACTGCCTCGCTTTGAACTCGAGATCCTCCTGCCTCAGCCTCCCAAACCTCTGGGATTATAGGCGTGCACCACCAAGCTGGCTAAGAGTACAATGTGATCTGTTATTGTAACACTATCTTACTTTCTCTTCCTTTGTTATTTACCCTAAAGTTGATAATCAACCATTTAAAAATCTTTGTCTCCTAAGTCCCTAGTGCCTCCACCTTGTCTCTTACAACCAAAGACCTGCAGAGAAGTTAAGACCTACAATGTCAGAATTGGGGGTAGGGAACCACCAGCAACTACCTATCAAAACAATCCTGAAATTTTATGTGTTTCATCTTCCTAGCCTTGCGAGTGACATACCACTATCTTTGTCTTACAGGTTAGGAAATACGCTCACATTGGTTCAGTCACTTTTCCAAGGCTGCCCGGTTCATGAGCAAGAGAATAGGTTCAAACCCAGGATGGAGATAAAGTCCTCTCTACCACTTCTCAAAGCCTTGTTCTATGTTCCATCTCTATGGTGCCTTTCTACTAAGAAAAAATGTATAGTGATATCTTCTATTACAAATATCACTCCAAACATTAGAAATTTATGGGAAGACTTTTAAAAATATGATTGTCTAGGTTTCTGTAAGACCAATTGAAACCAAAATTCTGGAAGATGAACCCCCAAATCATGTTTTTAATTGAGCAAATAATTCTGTTGTAAAGTTTGAGGATTGCTGATTTAAATGATGATGTTACTCCTGTGAAATTGTATTTCTGTTGTTTTAACATTTATTCAAGAGTATAGTATTATTACAAGATATCTTATTAACAATAGTTTTTCTCTGTAATCACAGGTGGATGAAATATTTATTAATTCAGCCTTGAACAAGCACTATATCAAGAACCAAATAATCAGACTAACGTATGTATGTTTGGGCAAAGGGATAGTCACAAGCCTGGAGGGACAAAGGGCAAATGACACAGGAGCCTCATATATGTGACCGTTTGTACTAGGTTATTGGCTAGGATTCTTCATAAACATTACCTCCAATAATCTCAAGATATAGGACTGACCACCATTTTGTAAACTAAAAAAAAAACAAAACTAAGATTTGGGGATCAGGGTAAATGATGTGTTCAAAGTTCCCCAATGGACAGTTCTGCCCCAAGTGACAGAACCAGGACACAGACCCCACTGATGATTTATGAGCTGGAATCTGTCAAAACCCAAAGCCTCAAGAAAATCCAGCAGCATGTCATTGCATGCACCGAGTTATATGCTTTTGACAGATAAGTCATTTCAAAAACATTAAAAAGACAAAATTGACTACAAAAGGTAATCATGAGTTTTACCTATAATAAAACACTAGTTACAGGAGGCATGTCCAAACAAAAAGATCTTCCTGCATAAATAAATGTTCTTTTGTTATGGTGGAGAGAAAAGACTCTTATCAGTTGTAGATATTGTCCAAAGGTTTCAACTGTGTTATTTCGAAAATCATGCAACAGAACATATATGTCATATGCACAAACCCATGAACATGCATAGCTCATGTTCTTTTTTGGGGTGGGAGGTACTTGGGATTGAACTCAGGGGCACTCGACCACTAAGTCACATCCCCAGCCCTATTTTGTATTTTATTTAGAGACAGGGTCTCACTGAGTTGCTTAGCATCTCGCTTTTGCTGAGGCTGGCTTTGAACTCACGATCCTCGTGTCTCAGCCTCCTGAGCCACTGGGATTACAGGCCTGTGCCACAGTGCCTGAGTCATGCCTCATGTTCTTAGGGAAAAAGAATCTATTCAGACATGAATTTATTTGAAGGAAATAATAATCACTTTTATTACCAATAGACTAATAATGCCTTATTGATAGACTTATTCCAAGTTTTTACATTTTTACTGATATCTAGGGACTTCCATAAGGATTATATAATACAAATTAGACAATTTAAAAGATAAAAGCATTCCTAGATTTCTAACTTTGTTTGCCATAGCATTCTAGCATTATCATCACTGCATGAATTCCTTTGGATTTGTAGCCACTACCATTATGCAATATTTTGTGGGGAATCCAGAGAAATTCTATATGGTAAACAGTATTAATTCCTCTGATTTAATATGAAAAATCACTTGGTTACCTGTTTTCCAATTTGACATAAAATTCTGATGATTTATATGTCTATATTCCAGAGCCTAAATGGACCACAACACATAAAATGTTTCAGAATTAATATAATTTACTCTTTTCAGTCAAAAATTCAGGAAGATAGGCTTCCAATGTTTTTTAGAGCTTTGATCTTTTGTAGCATAAAAATAAGAGACATGGCAGATTAATACATATTAATTTTAGTTTTTAAAAAGACCTTGAATTAATTTGGTTTTCCTATTTGAAGAGAGTGTAATACTTCAGTTCCACTGGACTGCAGATTAGTACAATCACTTTGGAAAGAAATATGGAGATTCCTTAAAAAACTAAGACTAGAATCACCATATGACTCAGATATCCTCCTCATTGGTATTTATCCAAATGAGCTAAACCAGCATACTATAGTGATACATGCATACAATTGTTTATAGAAGCACAATTACTATAGCCAAATTATGGAACCAGCCATCAACAGACAAATGGATAAAGAAAATCTGGTACATATACACAATGATGTTTCATTCAGCTATAAAGAAGAATGAAAATGTGTCACTTGCTGGAGAACATCATGCTGACTGAAACAAATCAGACTCAGAAGTGTCATATGCATTCTCTCATACGTAGAAGTTAGAGAGATAGAAAGAAAGGAATAAAAAAATGGTAGGAGATGGGTCTAATGAAAGTAAGAAGAAGACTAATATAGTAGATGAACAGGATCAAGAGAGAGGGAGAAAGGGAGGGCATAGGGAAATACTGGGGAATGAAATATACCAAATTATACTATGTTCATGTTAGATTATACCACAATAAATATTGCTTTTGCATAAATTATACTGCATTAATTAAAATAATAATAACAGTGAAAGAGAGATCAGTAACGTAGAAAAAGTAGATCTAGGGAGGCAGGAAGGGAAAGAAAGGGAAGGAACCAAGGAATGTGATTGATCAAATTATGTGCACATTCCAATATTGCATAATGAATCCCACTATTATGTATAATCATAATGCACCATAAAAACAAATTTTAAAAACACTAAAAAAAAGTTCAGTTCCATAGGTGAAGAGTCTTGAACCACTTTGTATGAAAAATTCAAAAAACTGAGCATGCTTAATCTAGAGCATACTCAGGGACCACACTTTATTATCTTCAAATATTTATGTGGAAGAGGAAATTGATTCATTGTGTATGTTCCAGTTTCCCTTAAGCCTTAGGGAAAACATAAAGGGAGATATATTGCAACTTAAAATAAAGAACTCTTAGAATCGGAGTTGACCAGAGAGAAAACAGTCTCTTTGGGAAGTAAATTTTCCATTATTTTATGACTGCGTTGGGTTGGAGGACCACTTGTCATGGATGGTGTAGAGGTGGTTCATTTACCAAATGTATCATTGATTGACCTAAGAGAACAGGAAGGTTTCTTCCAACTTTCAGAATTTCTTACTTTGATGATGACTTTTTAATCTGAATCTCACCCAACTGCTGTAATAAAATAATAAAAGGCAAGAGGAAACATGTGAAATGGCATTAGGTAAGACAGTGACACATAGAAGAGTATGAATGTGAATTAACACTCATCAATTGAGTTATAATTCAGGAGAAAAAGATAAAGAGTGTAGGACAAAACCAGATGCATTCTTTGAATATGTACTTTTCTCTTGCATGTTATAGTCCAGAAGTAGATGGTGTAAAAGCAGACATCGTCATGGTGTTCCAGTTCCCTTCTACTGGGCAAAGAACTGTAAGAGAGAAGAAAATCCATAGCATCTTAAATCAGAAGATAAGAAATGAAAGAGCCTTGCCAATAGATGTTTCCTCAGTTCAAGTTAATGGTAAGTAGGTACTTTACCCATGATATGAAGTCTCTATTAGGTCTGTTTTTATATAATCAGAAACTTATTTGTCATTATTACCATTTCAAATAATAGCTCAAATTCATATGGAAAATTTTCTCAACTTAAGTGACCTTTCAAGGTTTTATTATCTTCTGATGAAAGCATATCTGAAGTTAGTCATCAGTGGTTTTCCTGGAAGAAATAAATTGACATTCATCCCCAAATAACCTTTACCACCAACAGAGGGTTAATGGTAAAGTCATTGCCTCCATGACTAATCAAGTGAAAATACCAAGAGTTAAGCGATAATTATATTTCTGGATGGGACCTTCCAAAAACAAAACTCATTTGTTGCCTTTATGGATAGTTTCTGTATATGGTGATGTTATTAATTTTTTGTTAAGTTTCTTCATATGAGCATTCTGGAAAATGGTAAACCAACTTTGAAACCCCGAAAGCCATCTGATAAATAATGCTTTAAAAAATCAGCAAATTATAAAAATATTCTCTAAAGCCATTTATACATAGTCCACTTTTCCCTTTTTGGTTCACCCTTAGTTCATTACACCACCATCACTTCCATAAATTAAAGAAACTTTTATCAAGACCCATCTCTACACCCTCTCTAATTCCATGCAGTATCTAATTTCTATATTCCAATGAGGTAGGGAAACTCAACTTCATAGATGTAAAAATTAGGCAAAAACAGTTAAGTAATCTAATAATTAAAGTGAGCTAAGATTCAAATCTAGACCTCTACCTTTTTGATAAACTTCATTTAAAAGGGGTTCTGTGTTCAAACACATTTTAGAAATTCTGTCCATGATATTTGTCTCTTGGAAAATTATCCCCTACATTAGCATATTAGAGATTCTGAGGAGTGTAGCTAGACAGAAACTTGTTTACCTTTGTATACCAAGCTGCTTCCATAGCACCTATTTCTGGGAGACAAGTACATATTTCCCCTACAAATTCCAATGTATACCAGACTTAAGAGTCACAAAAGAGAGTCAGAACAAGTGATTTATATTGGATGTGAAACAGGATACCCTGCCCTGTAGGATCTAGCTGACTCTTCAAGAGGAAATCTCACCAGGAAGTGAAAATCTGAGGTAATAGAATGGGCAGAAGTTTGCTGATGTGACAGTCAGCTATTCAGGGAATAAAACTGTGAACCTCTCCCAGAGAGGAAGGAGGAACCTGTCAAATACTTAATCCACCTTCTTTGTTAGGTAAGGAGGCACACAAATTGAGATTGTGAAATGGTGGCCATTCTGATAAGTTACATGTTGTTATATGTAATTTCCAGTAAAAAATTAATTTGCCAGGAACTTTAAAAGACTGAGCTATCTAAAACCAGAATGAAGCATTAAACAGTCATTATATAACTGACTTTTTGTACCTTATGGACTCAGCTTGTATGTTTCACCTTATTTTAATGATTGCACTAGATTAAAAGATAGGATGTACTGATGGAAAACTTGATTTGACAGCTACCTAACTAATTCTAACTCCACTGAGTCACTGCAGACACAAGTAATTGGCGTATACTATTGTGCCTATTTTCTCTTCTGTAAAGTTGCAATGATAATGTTTGTTCTTCCTGAAATCACAGAAATATAAGAATGCATAAGAAAATAGAAAACACAACATAGAACATTGAAGCTATTACTACTTAGGAACCTATTAAATTTGGCATATAATTTGGAAACCTGAAAGCATTAGTATGAGTGATTGGTAGTAGAAAGAGCTGGAACCTTTAAAGTTTCAGAATTTCCATTTACTCTCACCTAGGAAAGGTTCATATAGGGGAAAGCTCAGTAGCACCACTAAGGCAATTCCTATTGGCAAAAACAGTGCTTTCCAGAAATACTTCATCTTAGAACTTCCAAAAACAATAAAAATCTGAAAACATTCTAAGTCAATTCTTGAAATAACCCTGTAGCTCAACATTCAATCCATAATGTATCTAGAATCTGTCTTTTTGTTTTGACAAATAACCATGTGTGGGGAACTTCATTAGATAAATGTGTCAAAAATACACAATGAATATTACTCAGCATTAAAAGAGAATAAAATCAGGCATTTGCAGGTAAATGGATAGACCTGGAGAATATAATGCTAAGTGAAGTAAGCCAATCCCAAAAACCAAAGGCCAAAAGTTTTCTTTGATATGAGGATGCTGACTCATAATGGCAATGGGGGAGAGCATGGAAGGAATGGAGGAACTTTAGATGGGGCAAAAGGGAGGCAGTAAAAGGGAGGGGGCATGAGAGTAGGAAGCATGGTGGAATGAATTAGACATCATTACCCTAAGTACTTACGTGAAGACACGAATGGTGGGAAAATACTTTGTGTACAACCAGAGACTTGAAAAATTGTGCTCTATATGTGTAAAATGAAATGAATTGCATTCTGCCATCATATATAACAAATTAAAATTAAATAATTTAATTTTAAAAAGATAAGGGAAAAAAACAATAAACTACAAAAAATAACATTGTGTGTATTCTGGGTATCAAACTATAGCATGTAAAAAGAACTACTAATATATATATATATATATATATATATATATATATACAGTGTTAAAATTTAAATGTTTAAATATTTAATAAATAAGATCTGTGATTGAGACTAAAAAGAAAAAAGAAAAAAAAAAGACTGGGTCAGTGGTAAAATGTGCCTGGGTTCAATCCCCACTACAAAAAAAAAAGTTTTAACTTTGTAGAGTTCATCATCCTAATTTCCCACATGGAATTTATAGAAATTTCAACAAAAATTCTTTTTTTTTAATTTTTTATTGTTGGTTGTTCAAAACATTACATAGTTCTTGACATATCATATTTCACACTTTGATTCAAGTGGGTTATGAGCTCCCATTTTTACCCCATATACAGATTGCAGAATCACATCAGTTACACATCCATTGATTTACATATTGCCATACTAGTGTCTGTTGTGTTCTGCTGCCTTTCCTATCCTCTACTATCCCCCCTCCCCTCCCCTCCCCTCGCCTCTTCTCTCTCTGCCCCCTCTACTGACATTCATTTGTCCCCCTTGTATTATTTTTCCCTTTCCCCTCACTTCCTCTTGTATGTACTTTTGTATAACTCTGAGGGTCTCCTTCCATTTCCATGCCATTTCCCTTCTCTCTCCCTTTCCCTCCCACCTCTCATCCCTGTTTAATGTTAATCTTCTTCTCATGCTCTTCGACCCTACTCTGTTCTTAGTTACTCTCCTTATATCAAAGAAGACATTTGGCATTTGTTTTTTAGGGATTGGCTAGCTTCACTTAGCATAATCTGCTCTAATGCCATCCATTTCCCTGTAAATTCTATGATTTTGTCATTTTTTAATGCAGAGTAATACTCCATTGTGTATAAATGCCACATTTTTTTTATCCATTCATCTATTGAAGGGCATCTAGGTTGGTTCCACAGTCTTGCTATTGTGAATTGTGCTGCTATGAACATCGATGTCAACAAAAATTCTTATTTTGCACAAAGGGAAATATGGTACTGAGAATTTAAGTTTGAGAAACATGGCACTAGTAGAAAAAATAAGTTTATTATTATCTATTCAGTGAACCATTTAACCTGAATATCATTACAATTTTCATGTAAACTTCCTTATATCAATTTATTTTCTCTCAGTTTTACTGAAGTATAATTGACAACTAAAAATTATGTATATATACATATATATATACTCTGTACATGATATATGTTACATATGTGTTACACATATGTAACACATATGTGTGTTTTTAAATAATAGTATGTGTTTAAACATATGTTCAAATACTTAAATATATGTTTAAATATTCTTCCTTTATTAGATTCCTAATGATGTTGGAAATTGACAATAATTGACATTTACCAATATTTAGCAGATGTTAGATAAGAATACACTGTTTTAAAAAATAAAGCATTTTGATCATTTAAGAATTGTTTTAGAAGTATTTTTTTAAAGAAAGAGTGAGAGAAAGAGAAAGAGAGAAAGAGAGAGAGAATTTTTTAATATTTATTTTTTAGTTCTCGGCGGACACAACATCTTTGTTTGTATGTGGTGCTGAGGATCGAACCCGGGCTGCATGCATGCCAGGCGAGCGCGCTACCGCTTGAGCCACATCCCCAGCCCTAGAAGTATTTTAAATACAATTTTTTTGTGGGAATTTTCCAAGTTTTTTTCAACCTAAACGCTTAACCCAAAAGAAAGGCTTATGTGACATTTTAAGTAAAAGGGACAAAAGTCAACCTGGTCTGCTTGAGGCAAGCTTTGTGCCCTGGGACCCCTCTACTTACTTGCTTGTTCATGTCTCCTGAAGTGGAATACAAAAGAACTTTACCCTGCACCACTGGAAAGCCACAGTTCTGTATTAATAGAAAGTATTTGTGAATTTTAATCATCCACCATTTTTGTCTTTCACACTCCTTGATATATTATGTACTTAGTTAGAGGTTGCCTGTAAATCTCAACAAAAATGCACACATATATTGCTAAATCAGATAGCTAATCTCCTGAATCTCCTGCTCACCTATCTAGAATCCATATATGGCCAATGTCCTCTAATAATTCCTGGTCATTGAGAACAACCAAGAGAATAGCAAATTATCATTCTTTGTCCCATTTTGTTTTTCAGCAATGAGCTCATCAACAGGGAAGCTAACTGTCCAAGCATGTAAGTCTAGTTAGCTTATATAAACAAGTTGAATTTTCACATCATCAAAGCTATCTTCAAATATTAGCTCATAATTTCCCATTTATGTTTCATACTTTCTTTGGGAAAGAAAAACAACTTTGAAATAGATGTTAATACTGATTTTCAAATTCAATGACTGAAATTTTAAAGTCATGTTCAAGAAAAAACACTTTACATGTTAAAAATTCTAAAGAAAGTTTATATTTCTTGTTTGGAATAAGTTGGCTTGCTTTTCTAATTTTTTAAAGTGCTATGAAATATTCTTTCTTTCTGCTGAGAAATAAAATGATGAGATAGAGATACATAGGGAAAAGATAAACTCCATTATCTGAGACTGACCATACAAAATATACTTAATATCCTTACCTTCATAGATGACAGTGGCTTCACTAACTCACTTTAATTCACTGTGACTTGCATCTTGTAAATTTTTACAAAAATGAGGAAGAATTTGAGAAGTCATGTTTATGCTTTTGCCTCTGTGTCTTGAGAACACCCAAAATATGTTTATTCACTTATTCATTCATTCAATAAATATCTTTCAATATCTACCAAGTGCCAGAAAGTGTGCCTGGATGGTAGGTACCATTACAAATAAGACATGATCTTATTCAAACTTATAATTCCAAGATAAGGGAAGATAGAAATAAATTAAGAAATACTAAAATAGTGTGATAAATGTTTTCACAGAGAAAGAGCACAGTGCTATGAGAGTTAACCAGAGATTTACCTAACCTGGTCTTGTGGAGTTAGAAAGTGATCAAGTGACTGGGAGTAAGTGTTCTGGGCCAGGGGAGCAGAATATAAAATGTCTTTAAGTTAGTTAAAACATAGTCATTTTTTTATGAAAAATGTGAACATGGCTGAAATGCAGAATAAAATGGAGGGACTGAGGTGTGGTCAATATTAATTGAGGACCAGATCATATTGAACTATTTTTACTTTTTCTGGAGGACAATGAAGTGTGAAGTCTTCACACATTTCAGAAGGATCACTTGGCTTCCAGTATGAAGAACAGATTGGACAGGCAAACCTAGAAATAGTGGGATGAAGAAAAAAGCAGTTGTAGTTCTTCAGATGAGGAAAAATGACAGTCTAAACTAGAGAAATGACAGAGGGATGGAGATTTCTAAAACAGCTGGACATGTTTGAAGCGTATTTATTATCAGATAAATAAATTTTATTTTTTGATACTTAGTTGAAAAAAGAATTAATTGAACCTACCATATTTTCTTTATTAACATTGTGCTTAATAGTTCAGATTCCTAGCAGGACCCCTAAGTATGAGTAGCAGAAGCAGCAAAGTAATTTCTGGTGCACATGACAGAACACATCTTTATTTATGTCAATAGTGAATGTGATGTTTATATGGAAACTTCCATCTTGAAGAGTGAAGAACTGGTGATGCTACATTAATTCAAGCTCACCTTAGAAAGTAGTCACTCAGAGAAGTAGATGGGAGGGGAGTTTCAAAAAAGTAATAATATTAATAACAGGCAATTAGTTATCTGACCAGAGGGAGTTCTTCTGATGAGGAAGTCATGTCAAGTAACACTGCTGAATCACCCAAAACTAGGAAACAATATTAATGGGAGCTCCCAGAATAATTGGATAATTAACGTGTAAATTCACAGGCCCGATTTACCACTTTGTGGTGCGTAAGCTATATGCAGCTTAACAAAGCTTCAGTAGGCAACATATATCCACATCTACAAAGGGAGGGAGTAAGAAAAATATCAATATATCGAGAAATAAAGAGAATGGATGGTGATTTAGTGCATGCTTATACAATGATACATGCAATTATTGTATTGCAGTACTCTCTTAGGTTCTTTGTATAAACCATTAACTACACATTTCTTATAAGTTAATAATCTCATCTTTTTAAGGTTGCGGTAAACGAGCTGTTCCATTAATAGTCAATAGAATAATGTCTGGAGAACTTGCAGACAAGGGTGCCTGGCCTTGGCAAGCTTCCCTTCAGCGCAGTAACATCCATCAATGTGGAGCCACCTTGATTAGTGACAGGTGGCTTGTCACTGCAGCACACTGCTTTAAAAAGTAAGTTGACCTTCAACTAGACACCACTATTGTTAAAAATCCTTGAGTTTTTATCATATTCTGGGTAATAATTAGTGTCCCAAATATTACTGAAGTAAAATAAGAGAACTTTTCAGATCCTTTTCTAAAATAATGTTATACCTGCATATGTAAATTTAGAAAGGTTGGTGGGAATTAAGGAACTTATAATAATTATCCTAGTGTTCATTAATCAAGTCCTCAGAGTTTTAAATAAAGAAACTGTAAGAGAACAGAAGTGATCCTAACACAAAATATTTACTAACAATATATAAAATTAGTCCTATGTCAAACAATGCTCTCCATTTAATAATAGTACCTCTCTCTGCTAAACACTTGAGTCAATCTTATGCTGATAATAAATAATCAAATTAATTGCAAAATGAAACTGAAATCTTCCATGGATACAGGAAGTTGGTGACTGCGATGAGGGAGAATGGCACAAATCAAGTTATGTAGCATTATAATATGGAAATTGGGTAAAATTAGAGAAGTTCACAACCCAAATGAGTAATTAGCAGGAGGATAAGGATAGATACTAGATAAGAGATTCTCCTGAACGTTAAAGAATTAGAAGAGCTTCTTGAGCTACCCAATAAAACCTTGCATAATAGAGTACCTCTTGACAATACTGCTACAAAAGATAAGCCCAAGGCAAAATTAGTGTACTATCATGTAAGTTGTTTCAAATGAACAGTTAATAATTAATCAATTCTTTATTCATTGAGAGCATTATTGTACAACAAATTTTATTAAGTATAATATAAAATGACTTTTTAAAAAATAAGTTTATTTTTCAAGATAATAACCAGTTGGATTTTTTAATAACTATTGTATTTAAAATTTGGGGATTTCTTTCTAAGGAGATTAAATTTATGGCTGTTTTCCAGTATGAATTATGGCCATTACAAAGCTTTCTGAGTATCTCAGTAAAATGGGTAGCAGCAGATTTTGTGGGCAGAACATTCCAAGCCAGCTGAAGAGCTGGGTCAAATGCTTGTGGCCTTGGATTATTTATTGAACTTCACTGTATTAGGAAACAGATGAAAAACAAAAAGAGGAAATAGATTAACAAGATCATCTCACATTCCTTTAACCTATAAACCTTTTTAACCTGACTTTTGTTATCATAACACAATCCATCTTAGAGTATAAATCCATACAGAGATTCTTAATAGAATACATACATATCTTTATAACATTTAACACTAAATCTGAGCTCTAATAGATTTCAACACTAATATTTGCTGTTTCATCTGGAACAGCAGGAACCAAACTTATTTCTTCATCCATTGAACAGTTGTTCTTAGATTCTCTTTTTCAGGCCAAACATAAAAATGAATGAGAATTTCCAAATCATAAATGAAAACAAATATTATTGTTCTGTTTTCACAGAACCAACTTCAAGATGCCCTATCATATTGGTTCTTCTTCAAAAGTTTAGCTTTTGTCAGTGTCTCCCTTAAAATATACTTCCAAGGACTACACACCAAGATTGATAATATGACTAATTTCGTATATGAAAAAGTAAAATAGGAAACTATGGGACATAAAAATAATATAAATGTAATGCAAGGGTAATGGGTAACTTACTCAATACAATAACTCTATTCATAGGGTAATGATTCAGAATATCTTAAAATACAGAGGATAGTGAATGACCTACCTAAGAAATCCAGCCTCCCCATGTCCTAGATAGTATATTTTCTAGAACTGACAGATGATATGGAAGTTGTGTTCACCAAATTAGCTGATAATATAAGGCTGGAAGAGAAATGGATGTTTGGGTAAGAGAAATTTTAAACTCTTAGTTATATTAATGAGCAAGAACTAAATGATTAATTTTAGCAAGTATACATGTAAGGCTCTAACTTGGGTCAGAAAAAAAGAGTATCATTACGAAAAGCAGAAATATGCTTTAAAGTAAAAATTATTAAGAAATTTTTATCAGAAAATAGCTTAATTGGAGTCAGTTGTCTACAACACTTTATTGTGATTTAGATTTCACTTTTTAAAAATTGGAGCTCAGAATAAACTAGATGTTAGACTCTTTGTTTCTCAGAGCTGACTTGGGATAGTAAATTCTCTCCTGGATGACACACTTAAAGAGCACTTCACAAAACAAAATGCTTTCAGAGTAGAGATTCTTGGAAGGTAAAGCAAAGGGATGGTTTATTCATAGTCTCACTATTCAAAATATGGTCCACAATCCAGCAGCCCTTACACTGCTATGGAATTTGTTAGAAAGGAAAGAATTGAAGATCTATTCCAGAACTACAGAATCAGGAACTGCACTTTAACAATATTTTCTAATTATTTGTATGCACATCAAAAGTTGAGAAATATTGCCCTAGAAGATGGAAATTTTTCCTGAGAAAGCTTTGGTACAGATGATAATTGTTTTAATAGATCTGAAGTACTCTCATGTAGAAGAGATTTAAGGAATCAAGAAAGAACTCGCAAAGAGCTGCTCACAGATGAAAGGAATTCCAAGATAAAGAAAGTGATTCTAAGGCAAAGAACATGCCTCCATCTGCAGAAGAGCTCAGGCACAGACAATCACTACTTGAGAGTGTTTTTGTAGCAATGACTAGCAACAAGTATTAAGCTCCATTATGCTATGAACATTTTGTTAGGTGCTTAAGAATTCTTTTATATAATTCTTATATTCATTCTGTTAATAAGCCCTAATTGGTTAAGCCCTTTCTCAATGGGGGGGATAAGAAAATTTAAGAAACTTGTCCATAGTCACAAAGTTAGGAGAGGGCAGAATGGAAAACAAGCATATATATTCCTGATGCCAAGACTCATCTTTCAAACACTGGATCAGAGGGAGAACTAAACAATTTTTATGACCTCTCCCACCCTGAGATTGTTTGATATTATTTCAGTCTGATATAGAGTTAATACTTAAGAAAATTCATCACATATTTGTTATTTTAAAAATAATAATGAAATTTTCAGATTGTTTTTTAGGAATGGCTCCCAGGCCAGGTGTTACCATTTTGGATTTTTGCAGTTTACTTTGGAATCTAAATTCCTACACATTTATGTTTATCATCATTAATTAGCATTGATTTTCATCTGGTGGATTTGAGCTCAGGTTAGAAGGTTAAAAGTTTAGAAAGCATAGTAATGTTTTAGTGTATCTCATTTGAGTTTTTTTCAGATTTATTATCATCTACAAATGTTATAAAATACAAGGTCTATTAAATAGATCCAACAATCTAGTTTCCAGAAAGAACCTATGTGATTTTTTTGAAAATGTAAATGAGACTACATAATTCCCTTCCTTGAAAACATCAAGTGGATTCCTACTTGAATAAAATTTAAGCACTCTGTCATGTCCTATAAGATACTCCATTGCCTGTCTACCTTTCTAATCTCATCGTCCACCATCCTTAACTTCATGTTCTAAATCAAAGCCCATCTGGTCCAAGATCTTCGGATGTTTGCCTGGAAACCTGACTCCTTTATCCTCTCATTGCTTACTCCTCATCTGCCATGTCTCAACCTAAAAGTATTGTTCTCCCAAAAAAGTCTTCCCTAAATATATATCCCTATTTTATTCATAACCTTTCATTGAAGTTATTTATCTACTTTTTAATTTGTTTTGATTTTTTTCCTTTCCTCAAACCTAATAGTCCTCTCATCTAAAAACATATCTTGTTCGTCTCTTTGTCACTAGCATTTTGATAACATATAGTTTCTCAACAAGTATTTGCTGAAGGAATAGGTGAATAATACTGTATGTGCCATATAGATATTTGCATATATTTATCCTTAAAAAATACTAGCAATAGACTGTTCAAATTATCAAAGACAGATATAATTGCAACCAAGTATTATTAAGATGGTATTTTCTCTTTTATTGGCCTAAATGCAATTAATGTTGTTCATATGTTCTGGTAGTTCATATATTCCGCTAATTTCTAACCTTTTCCAGTAATGCAAATCCACGTCAATGGACTGTTACTTTTGGAACAACAATAAACCCTCCCTTAATGAAAAGAGAAATAAAGAGAATCATTGTCCATGAGCGATATCACTCCCCAGCAAGGGAGTATGACATTGCCGTTGTGCAGTTCTATCCTAGAGTCACCTTTTCAGATGACATACGCCGGATTTGTTTGCCAGAAGCTTCTGCATCCTTCCCACCAAATTCAACTGTCTACATCACAGGATTTGGAGCACTTTATTATGGTGGTAGGTATCTCATAAAAGCTAAAGAAAGGCTAAGTCCTTTTAGGGCAGTGTGATTTAATCTCCACTAGTATCATCCTGCCAGTCATTTCCACAGTTTGGTTTTGTTAGTCAGGGGCTCTTATTTTGCAAGTGACTGAAATTCAATTCAAATGAATCAAAGCAGAAACAAAGACAAAACAAATAAACAAACAAAAACAGCAAATGTTTTTTATACCTTTGAAGTCAATAGTGGTAAGAAGTGACTTTTGACACAGCTAGATCCAATGAGTTTATATGGTGTCATTGAGCTCTCAATCTTGGAAACTGTATTTCTTGGCTCTATTGTCCCTAGTTAGCTTCATTTGGAGGGATTCTAGCTCCACTTAGTGGCAAACATTGCCAACAGCAGGCCTATTGATGCTCCTATTGAATGACCAACTCAAATACTCAAATACTATAGCAAAGTTTTCTATAATTTTCTAAAATTTTCTAAATTTTCTAAAATTTACTTAAGAGGTTAATTTGAGGGTAACTGTGAATAAGAAGAGCTTCGAGATAAATCACCAAAACATATTTTCTTCTCTAAAATTATTCAACTTGATATACTAACAATCTCTTAGGAAATAATAATGACTTGGTTATTGACTGTTTTGGGACATTCCCAGGCACACTCTGGATTCTATAAGGTAGTCCAGGCACATATATTTAACAATAGTTAGAGGGTTTCTTTAACTCCAGATTTGAGAAGGTGAAAAAGGATTTCTGAGAAAGATAAAATACATTATCAGAAATCTATACAATTTATTTATATACAACAAAATATGAGGAATACGCCTGTAATTCTCAGCTCCATTAAGGGACAAGGAATACTCTTTAACATAGCCAAGAATAGGATTTGTGGTCTCTAGAGTTTCTCCAAATACTCTATGTACATACTGAATATTCATCACTTTCTTTAAGGTCTTATTGCCAATCACAGAAAATGCTACCCACAGGTTATCTATTCCAATAGATTAAAGGGGCAAGCCTGATACCTCACTATGTCTACACTGTTTCTGATGGGTTTCCTCTTAAGAAAGGGTTTGCAGTCTCTGCTTCATAATTATGAGAGAAGCATCATGAATTCCCTTTGGCTTTGTAGAAAAATTCATTTTCTCTCAGTAGTTTGAGGTTAGCATAGAAAAATACCTGCCATAATACTTTGTTAATAACAATAGAATCTGGTATTTGTAGAACATTTCATCAAAAAACAGCAGTATACACGTTAAGTATCAGTCAACACCAGATCACAAAGCAAATCTTAACAAACACAAAGAAACTGAAATCACATGAAGTATGTTCTCTGACCATGAGATTCAAATTAGAAATCACCAATGGAAAAATAACAGGAAAATCTCCAAATGCTTAACAATTAGTCCACATACCCATAAATAAGAGGAAGTCACAGGCAAATATTTAAAATACATTAAACTGAATGAATACTGAATCCTGTATGCAGGATGCAGTAAAATAAAGAGAGAATGCATAGCAAATCCTTGCATTAGTGAAGAAGAAACATGTCAAATCAATAATCTACGTTCCCACCTCAAGAAACTAGTATAGAAGAGAAAAATAAACCTAAAACAAGCAGAAGTAAGTAAATAATAAAGAAAAGAATATAAATGAATAAAATTTAAAACAATAAAGAAAATTGATATGTAAAACCTGATTCTTTGATAAAAATTGATACTTCGTAAAAAATGTTTTTAAGTATTTCCCCAGTATATAAAATATAGTGAGGGATATCCAAAATTTATGGGATATGCTTTTTATAATTGTGAAATATTTACCAACTAATTTGCTGGAAAAGTTATGAATTTACAGTATCACCTACAAAGTACAGATTGTCAGGTTCACTTTACCCTTCCCAGCACTGTATGGGATAATGTAGTAGGCAAAATAATTGTATTCAAAGAACAAAATCACTTTTAAAATTCCTTAATATATTTCTGAATTATTCACTTATATGCTATATGTGCAAATAGTTCTCCAAAAATAAATCTTAAAATGATCTTGAAAATCTTGAGATGGTATCTGTATTAGATTTCGATTACTGCATAACAAATTAGTACAAATGTCACGGCTTACAATAGCACCCATTTACTTTTATCTCATCATGTCCATGGGTCACAAGCTCAGACTCACCTTAGTGGGGTCTTCTCCTCAGAGACTCACAAAACTGCAATCAAGATATCAACTGGGATATGGTCTCAGCTGTGGCTCAGGATTCCCTTCTAAGCTTACCTGTTGTAAGCAGATTTCTGTTTCTTGCAGCTTTAGATCTCATGGCAGCTTGCTTCCTCAATGCCACTGGGAAAGTATCTCTGAACTCAGGGAAATTCCAAGTTCTTTCTGGAAAGCCTTCCCTAGTTTGGTCAGGCCTACCTTAGATAATTTGCCTTTAGATTAACTCAACGTCAATCTGATGAGTGATCTTACTTTCAACTGTAAAATTCACACACTTTTGCCATAAAACATTAACCTAATCATGAGAATGATGTCTATTATATTAACAGGTTTTACACATGCTTCTGATGTGGGGGGGGGTGGAGAATCACACCACAATTTGGCGGACCATCCCAGAAATCTAGCAACCAGTGTGTCATGGTTTCTGAAGCAATACATATTTTGATATAAGGAATCCCATAACGCATGGGCTATTTTTAGTCTTATACAAAGTCTGCCTATAATAATATTGACTTCAGGGGGCTTATAACCTGGAGTACCTAACTTATATAAGAAATGCCATCTTGTCAATTAATTTTATATGTGAAAGCTCTTTATAAAATGTAAAGGATAAGGGGTGGAGTTGTGGCTCAGTGGTAGAGTGCTTGCTTAGCATGTGTGAGGCACTGGGTTCGATTTTCAGCACCACATGCAAATCAATGAATAAAAACAAAGGTTCATCCTTTGTTTTACAAAAGTTTTTTAATGTAAAGGATAAAATAAATGTGTATGGTATGATAGTTATTTTATGAAGCAGAGAGAGAAAACTAAGCATATAAAGTTTCTGGGAACAATCTGAAATCCACAAATACAGACTTCATAAAAAATGAAATGCCTTTTTAAAAATTTAAGCTGATTTTTTCTTGTGGTATTAGGGATAGAACCCAAACTCAGGCTCAAGATTACATCCATAGTTCTTTTTTTTTTTTTTTTTTTTTGGCCGAGATAGGCCTCAAACTTGTGATCCTTCTGGCTTTACCTCCCAAATCACTGGGATTACAGGTATGGACCAAAAGGTTTTCTTGCTTGTAGAGTTATTTATAAAAATGTTATAGAAAATAATGATCCCTAAATGTACCAAATTTTAATTAGAATTTTTTTCTCTAGGACTGCTTATGTTAACCTCATTCTATATTGACAGTTTTAGAATGAAGATTAGAAACAAGTCTTCTCAACATTGCTCTAGGTAAGGATGATCATTATACAAATTAAAACTGCTTTGTTTTCTCTTCAGGGGAATCCCAAAACAATCTACGAGAAGCCAAAGTGAAGATCATAAGTAATGATGTGTGCAAGCAACCACAGGTGTATGGCAATGATATAAAATTTGGAATGTTCTGTGCTGGATATCTGGAAGGAATTTATGATGCTTGCAGGGTAGGTTGGAGAGAGAAAACAATGTAAATTTCATAACCTCCCAAAAAAGAATTTTTATCTTACCCAGAAAATATTCTATATTTTTTATATTAGTACAAGATATCACATCAGCTCCAAAAAGTTCTAAATGTAAATTTTATAGCAAATACATGGTTTAAAATGTTTTAGTAAGCCAAATAAAATAAGTAAAATGTTTCTTTAATGCTATCAAACAAACCAATAAAATTAAAATTTCTTAATAACCAGAAATCCAAAGATTAATAAAGCAAAGTATCTTTTCTTAAAGGGCTCACATCCTAAAAATGGAAATACTATGATGTTATAAATAACATAATGGGGAACAAATATTTTCTCCCTGAAGGGAACATTTTTGGAGCTAGTGTCAGAGAGATGATATTTCAATATGTTCCAAAGAACAAATAGTACTTGCCCAATTGCAGAATAAGAAAAGAACATTATAGAAAAGAGAAAGAGCATAGCCAAACTATAAAGGTATAATTACAAATCATACTTCAAGGCATCCCATGTAATTTTGGGGGAATCAGCATAAAGAGCATATGTGGTTAAAGGGCTAATTAACAATGAAAAGATTGGATTAGACCAAGTTGGCAGTAGCCTGAAGTTCTTTCCAGTGCCTTTCTCTGTCCTCTACCATCTATCTGGCATATATATATTTCTGACAAAGGTAAGAGTGTTCATCTTCCTAGAGGCATTTGGTTTTTAATATGATATTCTTGAAAACTCCAACAAGGTGACTCTATGTGGCTAAAAAATAGGTATAGTATTGACATCAAGTGGCAGAAAACCCTGTCCAGAATCATCAAAACTGCACAGCATGGGCAACATCTGTTAGAAAAGGAGCAGTGAGTTTTGTACCATAAAGGCTTTATGAGCAGGATCTGGCACATGTTTAACTTCAGTTGCCAAGAATGTGTGGAGGAAGGCAGCCAGAATTGAGGGATTCCAGCAAGGATGACATCATGGGAAACAAGTGGAAGGTATCATCAGTAGATTTGGAGAAGAAGGATGAGAGTTCAATTAGTGAGATTACTGAGAAGCCTCAGAAGTATTGGTGGTCCTAGGGAAGCCTCAGTGGATTGGAGCAGAGGTAAAATTCCTGCCTGTCTGGGCAAATTAATAATGAAACAAACCTATACAAAACTAGGGTAAGTTCTCAGGGAAGTGACTCAGGCTTAAGGATCCAAGACACAAGTACAGTGATTTTTACTGGGGTATGTGGTAATAAAATAGAAGTTCAAGCATCAATGGCATATTGATCTGGAACTCAATAAATTCCATGCCTGATATGCAGAATAAGAAGAGAGAGAACTTAATTTCTCCACCAGAAATCTAGTGAGGAAAGATCCAAACCCAAATGACAAAGGATCAGAACTGCTGATATCAAAGCCAGAAATGGAAAGTTTTCACAACTTAGTGCAGTTTTGTGATTTTGCTACTGTTTATAGTTCAACCAAGAGTTACAAAAAGAAAAATTTCTAGTTCTAACAACCATCCAGGCACTGATGGGTAAGTTCTCTCAATATGGCCTTCAAAATCATTCCAGAAAACAGTAGATGGGTTTTGGCAATAGTTTCTGGAGGAAGCATAATTCAAATTCTGGTAGTTGGGAACATAAAAATTAGTCCAGAATTTTCCCTGGTAATTGTTTTATTCATTCTGTGTCTCCTATTTGTTCAAAAAGGCTTAAACTCCCTACTTTGTGCCATGCATCATACCAACTACTACACGGAACCTGCTTTCAGGGAACTGACTGTTACGTACATAGATGTGTGTTAATACAGAATATACAGTAATGAAAGGAAGATGCCTGCAGTAGAGTGCTTGGAAGAAAAAGGACATATTTCTATAAGAATATATGAAAATAAACACACTATTAAGAGAGGTGAAGCTAAAGTTGAAGGGTAGCTAGAGTTGAATTAGCAGAAAAGAGAAGGGCTGTAATGATGAAGTGGCTAGGGAGAGCTTAGGAACTGAAGAAGACCTTTAGAATATTACAGAACATATAGGCTCAATGTTGCCAAGTGAGGCAAGAGGATTTCCTGGCAGGGCAATCAGCAACTGAAGTATTTTGCCCTTTTTCCTAAAAGCAATGGAAAGCACTAAAATTTTTAATCAGGGGGTTTATACTAAATTAGTTAATATGTATAAAGTTCCCAAAACACTTCCTGAGTAGTATTATTCGTTTGTTAAGTTAAAAGAGTTTTTCAATCAAATTTGAACATTTTGAAAATCATTCTGCTCACAGTAAGGAGAAAATCTGGATATGGCCATAGTGGATAAGTTAGCCTGTGTAACAAAAATCCAGATGAAATATGGTAATTTGGACTAAGAAGGTAGCATGTAGACAAAGCTAGATAAAGAAGTTAGGAGCTAAAATTGACAAGTGAAGGGATAATTTTGATATGATTGGAGAAAGTAGGTATCAAAACATGATATCTAAATTTCTGGCTAAAAAATTAAAATAATTCAATTTCTGGTTTAAATAATTTGAAAAAATGTGGTAAACATGTCAGGGCAAAGTTACACATCCTACAGAGATCTGAGTCCAACATCAGCCATGTGGAGTTTGAGGTGCTTTTGAGACACTCACATGAGGAACTGCTAATGCACCCTCATCCATACCACTTCCTCGTCAAGGATGTCATCTGTCCTCCTACCTACTGAGAGCCCACAAGTGTTGTGTTAGTTTGTATATTACATTTTATATATTTTATATAATTTGTATTACTTTTATTGTTCTAAATTCATTTTTTATTAGTTTGTTTTTAATATTAACTCATACTAATATTACTTTTCTTATTATATTATTTATACATATATATTATATTTTATAAACCTTATTTGTCTTTTTCTTCTGGATTGTAAGAGCATATTTGATTTTTAAATGGAAAATATATAGTAAATAAGAAATGTATATAATTTGACATACATATTATAATGATTATCACAATAAAATTAATCTATTCAGCACCATCCATGCTATACATTATATTACCAGGATTTGGTCATCTTATAATTCAAAATTTATACCCTTTGATCAACATTTCTCCCACAGTCCTTGGAAACTACCAATGTACTCTGTTTCAGTGAGTTTGACTTTTTAGATTCCACACGTAAGTGAGATAATACTCTGTTTTCCTATGTCTGACTTATTTCATGTAATAATGTCCTCCAATTTCATTGTGTTATCACAAATAGCAGGTTCTTTTAAAAATAGCTGAATAATGTTCAGAGGTGTGTGTGTGTGTGTGTGTGTGTGTGTGTGCGTGTGTGTCTTCTTTAGCCAACCATTCATTAATAAACACTTAGGTAGATCATGTCTTGGATACTCTGAATAATACTGCAGTGTGCAGATGTCTCTTTGAGTTACTGATTTAGTTTGCTTCACTTAAATACTTAGAAGTGGGATCATTGGATCATGTGGTAGTCTTAATTTTAACTTTTTTGAGGAATCGTACTTTTTCATACAGGCTGTACCAATTTACATTCTCACCAACTACATACAAGGGTTCTCATCCTCTTCAACTGATGTTGTATCTTGACTTTTTGGTAATATCCATCCTAATAGGTGTGGAGTGATATCTCATGATTTTGATTGCATTTCTCTAATGATTAGTGATCTTAACATCTTATATTATACTATTGGCCATTTGTATGTCTCCTTTTTAGAAATGTCTATTCAGGTTATATGCCCAATTTTCATTGCATTATTCATTATTTGATACTGAGGTATGTAAAGTTTTGTATATTTTGAATATTAACCCTTTATCATATATATGACTTGCAAATATTTTCTCTAATTTTGTAGATTACCTTTTCATTTTGTTGTTTATTACCTTTGTTGCACAGAAGCTTTTTAGTCTGATGTAGTCCCATTTATTTATTTTCTCTTTTGTTGATTGTCCTTTCAATGTCAAATCTAAAAAAATCATTAACAAGATCAGTGTCAAGGAGCATTTTCCTTGAGAGTTTTATAATTTCAGGGCTTACATTTGTGTCTTTAATCCATTTTAAGTTAACTCTTTTAAGCTACGTAAGGGTCCAGTTTCATTATTTTGCTTGAAGCTACCTAATTTTCCCAACACTGTTTACTGAAGAGACTATCCTTTCCTTTCTATACTGCATATTCTTGGTTCTCTTGTCAAATAGTAGTTGACTCTGGATGTGTAGGTTTATTTCTGGGCTCTCAATTCTATTCCATTGATTTTTTGTGTCTGTTTTAATGCCAGGATCATATAGTTTGGATTACTATGGCTTTGTGATATACTTTGAAATCAGGATTTACAATGCTTTTAATTTTGTTCTTCTTGTTCAATACTGATTTAGCAATTTTAGTCTCTTGTAATTCCATATGAATCTTAGGATTTTGTTTTTGTTTTTTTCTATTTCTTTGAAGAATGCCATTGGAATTTGGGCAGAGATTTCATTGACTGTATAAATCACTTTGGGTTGTATGGACATTTTAGCAATACTTATTTTTTCAGTCCATGCACATTGAATATCTTTCCATTTATTTGTACTTCTTGCAATCCTTTCATCAGTGTTTTATAATTTTTAGAATAAAGATCTTTCTCTTTTTAATATATTATAACCAGTTATAAATGACAACAGAATGTTCTTCAATTCGTTGTACACAAATGGAGCACAATTTTTCACTTCTCTGTTTATACACAAAGTAGAGTCACACCATTCCTGCAATCATACATGTACCTAGGGTAATGATGTCTGTCTCATTCTACCATCTTTCCTAACCCATGCCCCCACCCTTTCTCTCGCTCCCCTTTGCCCAATCCAAAGTTTTTCCACTCATCACATCCCCTGCCCCGTTATGGACCAGCATCCGCTTATCAGAGAAAACATTCAGCCTTTGGTTTTTGGGAGGCTGGCTTACTTCACTTAGCATGATATTCTCCAACTCCATCATTTACCTGCAAGTTCCATATTTTTATTCTCTTTTGATGCTGAATAATATTCCATTGTATATATGTATTACCATTTCTTTATCCATTCATCTATTTAAGGGTATCTAGGTTATATATATATATATATATATATTATTTTATAAATTTTATTTTTAAAGAGCATAAATCCTCTTTTTATGTGTGTGTGTGTTTGAAAGCTTCTAAGTCTACCCCCACTATGTTCTTTGTCTCTGTTCTCTTCTGTTACTAACTGGGCCCTTTGTTTGGCACTTATAGTTTTCTGTAATATAGCACCTTGGTGCCTTTGTGCCCTGCCTTTTCAAACAGGTAATAAGAACTTTGGAAGCACCTCTTTCTTAGGAAACTCCCTGGTAGGATACTTTATCAAAATGAGGAAGAAAAATCAAGAAAATGGAAGTTAAGGAACCCAAAGCATTATGAAATCAACACAAAAGAATGGTGATGGCTACGCAGTCTCGGGATTATCTCTACACCAAGTTTAGAGTAACCAATCTAAGTCATTATAAAAGGAAGGGGTGTGTGTGTGTGTGTGTGTGTGTGTGTGTGTGTGAGTATGAAGGAAACAGAGGGAAATTGAGCAAGTATGTGTATGCTGAGATGGGGAACATCTTCAGAAGAAGTAAACAACTGATGTGTTCCTGTGGTGGCATAGCATATAATCACAGTGATTCAGGAGGCTAAGGTAAAAGAATCTCAAGTTTTAAGAGGCTCTAAGCAACTTAGAGAAATCCTGTCTTCAGATTAAAAATAAAAAGAGCTGGGAATGTACCTCAATGGTAAAGCACTCCTGGGCTCAGTCTCCAGAACTGACATGTTCTCTGATATCCTTGAGTACTAGTAAATATTACTGTTAGATCTACATAGATTTTTTGAAACATTAAACATTTGCCAAAGTACATGGAAAATTAGCCAAAGAATAGCCCAGAATGGTGTCACTTGCCAGTGACTCAGGAAGCTAAGGCAGGAGGATCACAAACTCAAGACCAACCTCAGGAACTTAGCAAGGACCTAAGCAACTTAGTGAGACCCTGTCTCAAAATGAATAATAATAATAAATTTTTTAAAAGGCTGAGGATATGGCTCAGTGGTTAAGCACCCCTAGGTTCAATCCCCAGTACCCACCCCGCACCCCCAAAACAAGGAAGAAGAAGGAGAAGAAGAAGAAAAAAAAGTGTATTATTAATTCTAGGAAACCAAACTCTGCCCAACAAATGTCAAATGTAACATAATCAAAATACGTTGCTTGATTCACTAATAAATGGCATTTACTAAGTGAGATTAAAGTAAACATAGTGTTTTAATTTAATCCAAAATGGAGATACATAACATGAAGATATGGTGAGGAAAAATTGTGAAGTGGTTGTAAAACAGCTAAATCTTCACCTATATAACAGAAAATAAATATATACAGTCTAAATCTATGAAATATTCATTTGAGCATATTATTTAGTGATAAGGAATCAGATATTCTAAGAAATTATTAAACCAGCATGAAGTGGCTACTCCTCGGGAAACAGGCTGAATAATGAAAGTGAGACATAAAATTCTTCATATTCATTTTTCCTTTTAACTATGTATTCTGTACAAAAAATAATAATATAAAGATATGGAAATTGAACCTTAAAGCTATTTATAATTTTTAATTTCATGTTTCAGTTAATTATTCTGCATTGTTAGCTATAATAAAATACTGTCTTCTGTCTAATAATAAAACGTAGTTCATTGAAATAAATAATAAGCTTAATGTCAACCTAATTTCTTTCTCCTTTTTTTTAAATTTTCAGGGTGATTCTGGGGGACCATTAGTTATAAAAGATCTTAAAGATACCTGGTATCTCATTGGAATTGTAAGCTGGGGAGATAACTGTGGTCAAAAGAACAAACCTGGAGTCTACACACAAGTAACTTATTACCGACGCTGGATTGCTTCAAAAACAGGCCTCTAACTCACCACAAAAGTTAAACAAAGAGCACTGTATACAGGTCATATATGTATGAGAATGTGGATATTCAGTGAGCTTAGTACAATGAAGTGATATTCAATGTTTGGATCTGGCAACATGAGATACAGAACATGATTTATTTTACAATCATTTTAGTTATTCAGTAATCTATAGCCAATTTATAAGGGATATTTATTTGTAAAGTAATGGGCCATTTTACCTGGCTTGAAAATTAGAGCAGAGATATTCAGCTCTTTAAAATTAATAAGTTGAAGTATACATGAACTGCAATACAATTTTTTTTAAGATCCCTTGTGATATAGTATGCTTTTGTCAGGATTTTCCCCTTAAATGAGAAGCTTTCTGAACTTTCAAGGAGTTCAAGGAATGTTTACATGATTTCCTGTCTCCTTTCCAGAGCTCATAAGCTTCACAAGTATTTTTTTTTTTTTAACTGCCATGTTCTCCCAGGTTTTCTGCCATGAGAAATAAATTTGCTATTCTAAATGCATTTAGGGGACTTTCCTAAAGGAAATTATATTTCACAAAGTCTGGTGGCAAATTAAGGCAATAATCTTCTAACTCATAGTTGTGAAAACTAAAAAAAAAAAAAATAGTTGTGAAAACTTTTCTTTTTTGTAATTTTTAACACGCACATTCATACTCATACACACACATATTCTCATACTACAGATATTCTAAAAAAATCCAATTAATGTTTGATATATATAGTAATTATCTAATCAAAAATGTATTTTGTTTTGAAAATTTGGTGGAGGGTGATAGTAGCTTTATGAGCAGTCTCAGGCCATTTTAAAATGACATTTTAAAGATACACTTACATGTTTTGATCACCAGGGGGAGATTTTGTCCTTTATTATTGTAAGGTAAAAGGCCTGAAAGTAATTGAGAATACTAATACCTAAAAGAATCAAAGAAAATTGTCTTTCTCCATAGAAAGAAAAATTTGTTCCCTTGTATTTCTACAACCAATGAGTTTCTAAAGCTCTTGACCTGAGTATTGCCATTTGGAATTCTAGTATTTAAAACAAGTTAAAAAAAAAAAAAGATTTTGAGAACATACCAATACAATTCACAAAGTTTTCTGAAAAAGAAAATACGCTCCCTAATTAAAGTGTCTCATGAATTGAAGAAGAAAGTTAGTCTTCCATATTTCATAACAGAATTAGTCAAATATTTTATGGAAATATTTCTAAGCTTGGCAGTACCCACGAATTATCAGGGTTTGCAGGCTTGGGAGACATTTATTTACTCATATAGTCCAAGTATAAATTATTCTGTATTATGGTGGTAATATGAATTTGAATGTTAAGATTCAGAAAATGATCTTATTTCTGAACTGTTGTGTAACATTTCATTTGAGGTCACATATAAGCAAATATTGATATATCATTTTAAATCTAATAAAGCTGATGATCAGAGCATCCTACAAACAGTTTTACTGGGTCTGTGTTAAACGAGAAGCATGAATCTTTCAACTGTTTTTAAGAATCATTTATTTTGAATACTAGTTTGGGTCTCTCTGAAGCAAGGTTTCCTAACCTTGGTGCTGCTGAAATTTGGGCCTGGAAAATTCTTTGTTTTATGGGGCTTCCCTGTTTATTGTAGACTATTTAGTAGCATTCTACCGGATGCCTGTAGCATATCACTTACAATAAATTATAATAACCAAAAATAACTCTAGATGTTGGCAAAAATGGGATAAAATTATGCTCTCTTGAGAACTGCTGTTTTAAAGACAGTTGATTTTTATAGAATTGTAAGAGACAACTCAAAGTAATGAGACTGATTATTCAAAAACTATAATATACCAATCAAGCTAAACATTCACTATAGTGTTCCTAAAAGAAATAGAAGAATAAATGACTAGTACTTTAGTCATTATCTACTTCAAATACAAACTGATCTCCCAGGATACACAATGTGCTCAGAGAATTTCCCTCTGCCTACCATGAACAAGGACCTGGGTTTGATCCCAAGCATTATTAAAAAAAAAAAAAAAAAAAAAAACAGAAAACAAAAACTTCTCTCATGCCTAAACTACAGTTATAAAGCATTGTGTGGGCTATCTCTCATTCAGCAAGGAGGTCCACGGAACAGGGTGGAGGAGAGTGTGGCTGCGGAGTCACAAATCAAGACCTCCAGAGATTTTATAGGTCTGATTTTATTGCGTAGTTACCATGTATATATACGGGCAGTAGCTAAACAGATTATAGGCAGCCACCAATAGAATTTCTGCCAACTGTCCTTGCAGCAACCAATCAAGGCATGGACCATGGAGTAAGTGTGACCTCACACCTAGAGCTGTGCCTATGGGATAAGCAGTTTGCTGCTGATGCGCCTAGAGAGAGGGAAGTGGTTTGCCACTCAGGCGCCCTTAACGTAGACCACATATGCAGTACTCCATGCACTTGTACCCACAGAGCACTATTAAAAATTACCATGAAGATGGAGTTTTATAAAGAATAATTCATAGTAAGAAATACTGCATATTTTTTCATCATAGTTCCATACACATATTATAGAAACTGTGAAAGAAGGTTCATAAAACATTAATTACCCTTACTAGATGCAATTAAATCTAACATTTGTATTGTATTCTATTACACATTTTAAAAAATACAGCACACCACCATCCCAGGTGAAGGGAAGATGGGAACTGCAATCATGGTGGTTCAAGCAGAATGGATAAAAAATACACCACCAACTAAATTGAGTTTACAAGCTATTGCATCATTATCTGAAATGCCTAAAGACATTGTGTTATAATCATTAACCATTATTAACATTCAATTGTTATTATCTCACCACACCATCATTCCTACCTCAAACCTCTCAATGTATTCACTTGGCAAATTGCTACCAGGTTATAATGCTATTCAATAATTTTATTCCCATAATCTCCATTTTCCCCATTGTTTGAAAAATAGAACCTAAATCCCTGCCCCCATAGCATTTAAGGTCCTTTAAAATCTGCCAGTAACCAACAGCATTTTTTCTTATGTTTGTATACTGCTTGATAACATGCCTGTTACATTTCATTTTCTAAACACACCCTTCTCTTTGATCATATGTTCTCTTCATCTACAAAATCAAGCTCAAGTATCATCTTTGTCAGGAATGCTTTTCTTATAATCCCAGGCAAAATTACTCTTCATTCAAACTTCTTTGAACATTTTTGTTTCTCCTTTAAAGCATTTCTAATACTCTACACTGTAGCATAGTTTTTACATACATGTATTATCTCTTAAAATATTTTTAAGTTCCATAAGATTTAAGACTATTTTATTTTTGTATTCCCTACAGTATTTAAAGCAAAAATCAGTATATATTTTAGGTTAATGTTTAGTGAAAGAATAAATTAACACAGAATTATGTCTATGAAATTGAGAAACCTGTTCTCAGTTGTTAAGACCTCGCACCTCATCATTGTACTGGGCTCTCAACCTATTTAGTCCTATTTATATTTTCTTCAACAATCCTAAAGACCATCTGCTCTTTGCCTACACCAGAAGTATCCAAAATACAGGCAGGCTCTAATGCATGACAATCCCTTCCCAGGAACCTTTCTAAGTCAAAATCTCTCCCCATATATCTTTAAATGATCACATCTCAAACCCATAGGTATATTTGGAAATAAAGCCAAAAAGTAAACCTTGGCTAAAAAGCAAGTCCCATTCCTTTTTTTCACTTTTATTTGATCTATCAGTGTGGTCCTTTGTTTTTTCTTCACCTAAGGACCTCACAAATCTTGGCACTTTCAATGGCCATACTAGATGTCCATGATTATACTCCCCTTATGGAGGCCATTCCTTACTGAATTTGCCTAATGGAAGATATTAAAGATAAAATTAGGAATCATACTTAATATCTCCTTTTTGATGTAGGTACACTCATACATTGCTGGTGGCACTGCAAATTGGTGCGACCACAATAGAAAGCAGTATGGAAATACCTCAGAAAACGTGGAACACCATTTGAGCCAGCTATCCCACTCCTCAGTTGATAACCATAGGACTTAAAATCATCATACTACAGTTACACAGCCACATCAATGTTTATAACAGCTCAATTCACAATAGCTAAACTATGGAGACTACCTAGATGCACTTCAATAGATGAATGGATAAAGAAAATGTGATACATACACACAGTGGAATACTACTGAGCCTTACAGAAGAATGAAATTATGGTATTTGCAGGTAAATGGATGAAATAGAGAAAACCATTGTAAGTGAAATAAGCCGTAGAGAATCTCACGGTAAAGTGAAATAAGCCAATCCCAAGAAAAAAAAGGTCAAGTGTTTTCTCTGGTAAGCAGATGCTAATCCATAGTGGGGTAGTGGGGCAGTTAGGAGAGGATGAAGGAACTTCGAATACTGTAGAGGGGAGTGAGAGGAGAGGTGAGCTGTGGGGATGGGAAGGACAGTAGAATGAAACAGACATTATAACCTTATATACATATATGATTAGACTACTGGTGTGACTCTATACCATGTTCAGCCAGAGGAATGAGAAGTTGTGCTCCATTACTGTACAATCTGCCAAAATGCATTCCACCGCTATGTTTAACTAATTAGAACAAATTAAAAAAATAGAAAGGAGATCAGTAGAATAGAAGAAGGAGAACAGGGGGAGGAATGGCAGGGAAAGGGAAGGTACTAGGGAATGAACTGATCAAATTATACTGTTTTATTGTATGCCCATATGAATATATTGTAACAAATAAAAAAATAGCTAATTCAATGTAAAAAAAATCTCCTTTTTGAAAACTCACAGAAATAAGGAAAACTGTTTTATAATAGATGGCATTTGGTTCTTACAGTTTAGATATCCATATAAGACTGTCCTTTTATTTCTATTAATAAACAAGATTTAATTGGTAATTTAACCTTTCCTATCCCCTACTATCCCCCCTCCCCTCCCCTCCCATCTTCTCTCTCTACCCCATCTACTGTAATTCATTTCTCTCCTTGTTTTTTTTCCCATTCCCCTCACAACCTCTTATATGTAATTTTGTGTAACAATGAGGGTCTCCTTCCATTTCCATGCAATTTCCCTTTTCTCTCCCTTTCCCTCCCACCTCATATCTCTGTTTAATGTTAATCTTTTCCTCCTGCTCTTCCTCCCTGCTCTGTTCTTAGTTGCTCTCATTATATCAAAGAAGACATTTGGCATTTGTTTTTTAGGGATTGGCTAGCTTCACTTAGCAAAATCTGCTCTAATGCCATCCATTTCCCTGCAAATTCCATGATTTTGTCATTTTTTACTGCTGCGTGATACTCCATTGTGTATAAATGCCACATTTTTTTTATCCATTCATCTATTGAAGGGCAATTGGGTTGGTTCCACAGTCTAGCTATTGTGAATTATGCTGCTATGAACATCGATGTGGCAGTATCCCTGTAGTACACTCTTTTAAGGTCTTCAGGGAATAGTCCGAGAAGGGTGGTTCCATTCCCAGCTTTCCCAGGAATCTCCATACTGTTTTCCAAATTGGCCACACCAATTCGCAGTCCCACCAGCAATGTAGAACAGTACCCTTTTCCCCACATCCTCGCCAGCACTTGTTGTTTGACTTCATAATGGCTGCCAATCTTACTGGAGTGAGATGATATCTTAGGGTGGTTTTGATTTGCATTTCTCTGACTGCTAGAGATGGTGAGCATTTTTTCATGTACTTGTTGATTGATTGTATGTCCTCCTCTGAGAAGTGTCTGTTCAGGTCCTTGGCCCATTTGTTGATTGGATTATTTGTTATCTTATTGTTTAATTTTTTGAGTTCTTTGTATACTCTGGATATTAGGGCTCTATCTGAAGTGTGAGGAGTAAAAATTTGTTCCCAGGATGTAGGCTCCCTATTTACCTCTCTTATTGTTTCTTTTGCTGAGACAAAAACTTTTTAGTTTAAGTAAGTCCCATTTGTTGATTCTTGTTATTAACTCTTGTGCTATGGGTGTCCTATTAAGGAATTTGGAGCCCGACCCCACAATATGTAGATCGGAGCCAACTTTTTCTTCTATCAGACGCAGAGTCTCTGATTTGATATCAAGCTCCTTGATCCATTTTCAGTTAACTTTTGTGCATGGCGAGAGAAGGGGATTCAGTTTCATTTTGTTGCATATGGATTTCCAGTTTTCTCAGCACCATTTGTTGAAGATGTTATCCTTCCTCCATTGCATGCTTTTAGCCCTTTTATCAAAAATAAGATAGTTGTAACTTTGTGAATTAGTCTCTGTGTCCTCTATTCTGTACCATTGGTCCACCTGCCTGTTTTGGTACCAGTACCATGCTGTTTTTGTTACTATTGCTCAGTAGTATAGTTTGAAATCTGGTATTGCTATGCCGCCTGATTCACACTTCCTGCTTAGAGTTGCTTTTGCTATTCTGGGTCTTTTATTTTTCCATATGAATTTCATGATTGCTTTATCTATTTCTACAAGAAATGCCATTGGGATTTTGATTGGCATTGCATTAAACCTATAGAGAACTTTTGGTAATATCGCCATTTTGATGATGATAGTTCTGCCTATCCATGAACAGGATATATTTTTCCATCTTCTAAGATCTTCTTCTATTTCTCTCTTTAGGGTTCTGTAGTTTTCATTGTATAAATCTTTCACCTCTTTTGTTAGGTTGATTCCCAAATATTTTTTTTTGAGGATATTGTGAATGAGGTGTTTTTCCTCATTTCCGTTTCAGAAGTTTTGTTGCTGATATACAGAAATGCCTTTGATTTATGCGTGTTGAATTTATATCCTGCCACTTTGCTGAATTCATTTATTAGTTCTAGTAGTTTCTTTGTAGACCCTTTTGGGTCTTCTAGGTGTAGAATCATTTCGTCTGCAAATAATAATAATTTAAGTTCTTCTTTTCCTATTTTTATGCCTTTAATTTCTTTCATCTGTCTAATTGCTCTGGCCAGTGTTTCAAGAACTATATTGAATAGAAGTGGTGATAGAGGGCATCCCTGTCTTGTTCCAGATTTTAGAGGGAATGCCTTCAGTTTTTCTCCATTCAGAATGATGCTAGCCTGAGGCTTAGCATAGATAGCTTTTACAATGTTGAGGTAAGTTCCAGTTATCCCTAGTTTTTCTAATGTTTTGAACATAAAGGGATGCTGTACTTTGTCGAATGCTTTTTCTGTGTCTATCGAGATGATCATATTGTTCTTATCTTTAAGTCTATTGATGTGGTGAATAACACTTATTGATTTCCATATATTGAACCATCCTTGCATCCCAGGGATGAATCCTACTTGATCATGGTGCACAATTTTTTTGATGTGTTTTTGTATCCGATTCGCCAGAATTTTATTGAGGATTTTTGCATCTAGGTTCATTAGAGATATTGGTCTGTAGTTTTCTTTCTTTGAGGTGTCTTTGTCTGGTTTCGGAATCAGGGTGATGTTGGCCTCATAGAATGAATTTGGAAGAGCTCCCTCTTTTTCTATTTCCTGAAATAACTTGAAAAGTAATTGGTATTAATTCTTCTTTAAAGGTTTTGTAAAACTCTGCTGTATACCCATCCGGTCCTGGGCTTTTCTTGGTTGGTAGTCTTTTGATTGCTTCTTCTATTTCATCCATTGATATTGGTCTGTTCAAATTGTGTGTATCCTCCTGACTCAGTCTGGGCAAATCATATGACTTAAGAAATTTATCAATGTCTTCACTACATTCTATTTTATTGGAATATAGGTTTTCAAAATAATTTCTAATTGTCTTCTGTATTTCTGTAGCATCTGTTGTGATATTGCCTTTTTCATCCCATATGTTAGTAATTTGAGTTCTCTCTCTTCTTCTCTTCGTTAGCATGGCTAAGGGTCTGTCGATCTTGTTTATTTTTTCGAAGAACCAACTTTTAGTTTTGTCAATTTTTTCAATAGTTTCTTTTGTTTCCATTTCGTTGATTTCCACTCTGATTTTAATTATTTCTTGCCTTCTGCTACATTTGCTGTTGTTTTGCTCTTCCTTTTCTAGGGCTTTGAGATGAAGTGTGAGCTCATTTATTTGTTGGTTTTTTTGTTTTTTTGAGGAATGACTTCCAGGCGATGAATTTCCCTCTTAAAACTGCTTTCATTGTGTCCCATAGATTCTGATATGTTGTGTCTGTATTTTCATTTATCTCTAAGAATTTTTTGATTTCCTCCTTTATGTCTTCTGTAACCCATTGATCATTCAGTTAACATATTGTTCATTTTCCATGTGATGTAGGATTTTTCCTTCCTTCTTTTATCATTGATTTCCAGTTTCATTCCATTATGATCAGATAAAATGCATGGTATTATCTCCACCCCTTTATATTTACTGAGGGTTGCCCTATGGCATAATATATGGCCTATTTTTGAGAAGGATCCATGTGCTACTGAGAAAAAAGTATATCCACTTGATGATGGTTGATATATTCTATATATGTCAGTTAAGTCTAGGTTATTGATTGTGATATTGAGTTCTATAGTTTCTTTATTCAACTTTTGTTTGGAGGATCTGTCCAATGGTGAGAGAGGAGTGTTGAAGTCACCCATAATTATTGTGTTGTGGTCTATTTGATTCTTGAACTTTAGGAGAGTTTGTTTTATGAACGTCGCAGCACCCTTATTTGGTGCATAAATATTGATAATTGTTATGTCTTGTTGGTGAATGGTTCCTTTAAATAGTATATAATGTCCTTCCTTATCCTTTTTGATTAACTTAGTCTTTAAGTCGATTTTATTCGATATGAGGATGGCCACCCCTGCTTGCTTACGAGGACCGTGTGCATGGTATATTTTTTCCCAACCTTTCACCTTCAGCCTGTGTATGTCTTTTCCAATAATATGTGTCTCCTGGAGGCAGCATATTGTTGGATTTGTTTTTTTAATCCATGTTACCAGCCTATGTCGCTTTATTGGAGAGTTTAAGCCATTAACGTTTAGAGTTACTATTGATATATGGTTTGTACTTCCAGCCATGTTTGATTATTTATCTTTTTTTTAAAAATTTAGTTTGTTTCTCCATGATTAGCTTTCCCCCCGCCCTCTGTCTTTACTGAGGTACTTCCCACTGTTGGTTTTGGTTATTGTTTTTCATTTCTTCCTCGTGTAGTGTTTTGCTCAAGATGCTTTGCAATGCTGGTTTTCTGGCTGCAAATTCTTTTAACTTTTGTTTATCATGAAAGATTTTTATTTTGTTGTTGAAGCTTAATTTTTCTGGATACAAAATTCTTGGTTGGCATCCATTGTCTTTCAGTGTTTGAAATATATTGTTCCAGGATCTTCTCGCTTTCAGCATATGTGATGAAAAATCCATTGTTAACCTTATTGGTTTACCCCTGAATGTAATCTGCCTCCTTTCTCTTATAGCTTTTAATATTTTCTCTTTGTTCTGTGTATTGGATATCTTCATAACAATGTGTCTTGGCGTTGGTCTACTGTGATTTTGTGTGCTGGGTGTCCTGTATGCATCTACAATTTGTATTTCCGTTTCCTTTTTTATTTCTGGAAAGTTTTCTATAATTATTTCATTCAGCAGGTTGCTCATTCCCTTGGTTTGAACCTCTACACCTTCCTCTATCCCGATGACTCTTAAGTTTGGTTTTTTTATGTTATCCCATATCTCTTGGATGTTTTTCTTGTGATTTTTTACCAGCCTTTCTGAGTTGGCTAGACTCTTTTCAAGATGATATATTTTGTCTTCATTATCTGACATTCTGGCTTCTACTTGCTCCACTCTGTTAGTGATACTCTCATTTGAGTTTTTAATTTGGTTTATAGTTTCCTTCATTTCTAGAATTATTGTTTGATTTTTTTATAATCTCTATCTCCTGATAAAGATGCTTATTTGCTTATTTTATCTGTTTATGTAATTCATTTTCAATGTGTTCTTTCACTGTTTGAATTTGCTGTCTCATATCCTCTTTAAGATTCCATTCCATCTGTCTAAGGTATTTCTTGAGTCTTTATTTGACCATTTTTCTGATGCCTCTAGGTCATCCTCAATATTTAGGCTCTCCTGCATTGCTTGTACTCCTTTTCTTTCTTGTTTTTTCATGCTGCTCATGTTACTTCTTGTTCTGTTTGACTGCTGAGTTACTGTTTACTCCTATAAATTTATTTGATGCTTGGGAGGAAAGGTATTAGAAGGGAAGGGAAGAAGTCACTAAAGAGAATGATAGTAAGCAGGTAGAATTCAAGGAAGGGGGGAATAAGAAAATTGAAAAGAAATGAAAAGACAAAAGAAAAAAATAGAAAATAAAGAAAAAAATTTAAAAAATAATCAAAAAATAAAAATTAAAATTAAAAAAATAATAAAAAATGTTTAAAAAATTTTTTTTTAAATAAAAAAAGGAAATGAAAAAAATCCCCAAATAACAATAAAAAAATTAATAAATGCAGTCTTAGAGTTTGATTAACTTCTCTTCCAGTAGGTGGAGCTGTGCCCACCGGGCCAAGCTTCTCCTCTCAATACGCGGGAACCAATCACTGTGCAGCAGCTCCTCCTCCCAGACTGGGCGGGTCTCCAATCCTGAGTGCCTAGGGCCTTCTCTTGTGTCTAGTCACTTCCCCACTTTTCCTCAAGCCAGGTCCCACTCACCGGTGACGCTCACCACTATACTGGCTACACGCCAGGTCTGCTGCTCCCGGGAGCCCTTATTTCTTGAACAACTGGGCACACTCTCCCTGTTTGCCATTCCCTCAGACCCTAAGTTTGTGGAGCTTGGGGCTGAGAACCCTCAGCGAATTTTGCTTGCCCTCCAGTAACCACGCCCCCGGTAGCTGGTGCAAGAGACCTCAGTTGTCAGCACTGGTGGGAGCGGTAGCCAGGGGTTCCACACCGTGGGTCCCGCGCCACTCCTGATTCCCTCGGTCTGACTATCGCGCTCACGGGAGAGCTGGGAGGGGCCCTTAAGGTTTCCCCGCTGTGTGGAGAGGGAGGGCTAGGGGGTTACACACCTGTCACCACTGGTTTCAATGAAGTTATCTCCTCCGCTGCATTCTGGTGACGCCAGTTCTCTGCCATGGTGGTATCCCATGCAAATGGCGACAGTTCGTTCCCTTTGCTGGGTGACCAATGCAACGGGTGGGTCCTGACTGGCTCTCCCAAGCCCCGTCTCAATCCTGTGGCCACTGCCTATGAAGGCTCGGTTGGTATTAACCTCCGCAGGTTCAGAAGGGCCGACCAGTTGTTAGAGCAGGATCGTTTAGTGCTGAGTCACAGCGGTTTGTCTGCGAGACGCAGGTGAACGGGAGCTTGAATTCAGCCGATCCGGGCTCGGTGTGTGTTCTGAGAGGCCCAGATTGTTCGCCCCAGAACCACGTCAGCTCAGCATTGCCTAGTGATCCTGAGCAAACAGCATTTAGATGGTTTATGACTCCCTATGCCTGCGCAGCTGAAGAGGTCAGAGACTTGATCTCTCCGCGCCCGCCACCATGTTGGATCTCCATATGTGGGTCTAATAATACATAATTCCTTTAGGGGAAAAGATTGGAATAATCCCTGTCATTATCTGTAAGAACTACATGACTACATGGCTACTTCTAGGGTTCCTGATAAAAACTCCTTCTCAGGAAAAAAAAAAAAAATGTTTAAGTGGCCAAAGCAGAGAAATGTGAAAAAATATGGTCACTAAGGAAAACAACCCAAGATTGTCTTTGAACAACCTTGAAGATTCTCACGTATAAAACTGTGGCCAATTATCTTACTAAAAACAAATTCTAGATGGACAGAGCATTCAAAGTTCTTCTCAGCTCTCTTTCCTGAAATTTTTAAAAGCAGTAATATAATCTGGCTCCATAACCTATCACATCACAGTGGTCCAGTGTAAGCTCTCACCTATGCTTCTAACACCCAAAGCTCCTTTGGCTTTCCCAAGATTCTGGATGGGCAACTAGGAAATACGATGTAATTACTTCTAGGCCAGCAGTCATACTCACAGAGAGCCACACCTCTGTCTCCTCATTCCCCCTGCTCTTGGCCCAAAAGCATAAACATTACTTTTGGCTTTTCATGAAAACTAAAAGTAGGCCTGTCCTCATGTTGGCGTTCACTGGGCCATATTACATATTCTATGGACCACTTCTGAGTATATCACCTCCTATTTGACTCAAATTCCTTATTTACTTCTCATATAGATGCTCCTGGAAAAAGCAGATCAATAAATTAACTCCCAAGACAAATAACACAAAAACACACTGACTAAATTCCAGGGTGAGCTAGATAGCTTATTTATGCTCTTTGACTGTAAATTGTTTCTTAATCCAGCCATCCATCATAGTATAAAATGTTTTTGTTCAAAAGCCCTCAAAACCTAAAAAAAAAACAAGGATGAAGCATCAATACTATTCTATTAAAGAACCACTTGGGTACATACTTTTTAAGAAAAAGTGAGAACTGTTATCTTTGTATGAGAAAGGTGTTAACGATACAATTTCATGGTTCTAATGACCTCAAGCACTTTTCAAATACCTCCCTGCAGTCACATAAATTTTATAGTTTGGTAAGTAAGTAAAACATTATATAAACCTGATCATCAATACTCATTGAACCAAATGGCTTATTGAATATAGGTTCAAATAACTTAAAATATTTATCAAAGATTACTACCAAATCACATATTTTGTGGATGCTGGGTAGTATAACATAGAGGTAAGTAATATGAAGTTAGTCAGAATTGGTTTAAATCTCAGCTCTAGGACTGAGGATGTGGCTTAGTGGTAGAATGCTTGCCTAGCATGCATGAAGCCCTGAGTTCAATCTCCAGCACCACAATCAATCAATCAATCAATCAATCCCAGCTTTATCACATGTTAGAAGAGTGACTATTGAGTCTGTTTTTAAACTCTATGATAGTATCAATTTGGCTGGGTCATGGTGCCTAGATATTGACTCAAACATTATTCTGGATGTTTATGGGAAGGTATTTTGGATCAAATTAATATTTGTATTGGTCTGGTTTTGGTTGGTAAAACAGAAAACCTGAAGCTGGGTAATTTATTGAGAACAGAGATTTATTTGGTTCATGGTTCTGGAGGCTGGGAAGTAACAAGTATGCTCATATGGGGCCAATATCAGGTAAAGGTCTTCTTGCTGCATCATAACATGACTGAGGACATCACATGGCTAGATAGAGCATATGTGCTAGCTCAGATCTCTTTTCCTCTTTTTATAGTCATTTATGCCATTATGGGGGCCCTACCCTCATGACCTCATCAAATCTTAGTTATCTCCCAAAGGCTTTACCTCCAAATATCATCAACATATAACTCCGGGGATTAACTTTGCAGCATGTGAATTCTGTGGAACACACCTAAACCATAGCAACATTTAAATCTATGGACTTGAAGTCAATAGACTGCCTTCCATAATATAATTGGATTTTTGCAGTCAGCAGAAGGCCTGAACAGAACCAAAAACAGACCTCCCCAGCTAAAAGACATTCTGCCAGCAGATGGCCTTCAGACTTGAACTTAAACATTGGCTCTTCCCCTGTCTCCAGTCTACTGGCCCACTCTGCAGATTTTAGACTTGCAAGTATCCATGATTACATGAGTCAGCTCCTTAAAATAAATAAATCTCTTTCTACATATACCCACACCCTATTAGCTGTATCTGTAGAACCCTGACTAACATAAATTCTATAAGTTTAAATTTCCTTCACTCAAAACTACAGACAAATACACCTATAATGTGTAGTGATGAGCACAATAAATGAAACTTATGGTCAATATTATGTATGGTGATATAAATGTAAATTTAACAAAAAAATCCTTGAAATATGGAAAAGTTGGTTAAAGCCAACATGAAAGTATTTTAAGTTTCTGTTGAAAATTCATAACTTCATTCCTTCTTTACTATTCCTCTGCATGGAACACTATTCCCCTAGATTTCCTATTTGGATCACAGAGTAGTATTATAGACAGAAGAAGCAGAAAATAAATAAACTATGGCAAAGAAATACATGGAAAATCAGGGACACCAGTTGGAGATCATTTTAGTAATCCAAGTGAGAGACAAAGTCTTGGACCAGCGCAGTGGCAGTAAGTTGGTAGACATTTTCCGTAGATAGTGCTGAGATTTGCTCAAGGGTTGGATGCAGAATGTGAAAGAAAGATACTATTACTCTTCTAATTCTTCTGCCTGTTTATGTCCTTGCCTCCTTCAGAACAACTAGAGCCACATTGTTAAAAAGTAATGCCAGTGCATGCCTGTAATCCTAGTGGCTTGGGAGGCTGAGGCAGGAGAATCATGAGTTCAAAGCCAGCCTCAGAAAAGTGACGCACTATGAACTCAGTGAGACCCTGTCTCTAAACAAAATACAAAATAGGGCTGATCGGGATGTTCAGTGCCCAAGTGCCCTGAGTTCAATCTCTGGTACAAAAAAAAAAAAAAGTAAGACATGATATGGAATTCCATTTCTCAGGAATTCCAATGACTTTTCATTCTTTTTTTTTAATTGCTTTTATTTTTTAAATATATGATAACAGAATGTATCACAATTCTTATTACACATACAGAACACAATTTTTCATATCTTTGTATATAAAGTACGTTCACGCCAATTCATGTCTTCATACATGTACTTTGGAAATGATGTCCATCACATTTCACTGTCCTTGATAACCCCCTGCCCCCTCCCTAACCCTCCCACCCCTCTGCCCTATATAGAGTTCCTCTATTCCTCCCATGCTCCCTCTCCCTACCCCATTATGAGTCAGTTATCTTATATGAGAGAAAATATTCACCATTTGTTTTTTTTGGGGATTGGCTAACTTCACTAAGCATTATCTTCTCTAACTGCATCCATTTACCTGCAAATGCCATGATTTTATTCTCTTTTATTGCTAAGTAAAATTCCATTGTGTATATATGCCACATTCTTTTAATCTATTCATCTACTTAAGGACATCTAGGTTGGTTCCACAGTGTAGCTATTGTGAATTGTGCTGCTATAAACATTGATGTGGCTGGGTCCCTGTAGTATGCTATTTTAGAAAAGAGGACACGGAGACTAACCCACAAAATTACAATTACTTTATATTAGACAAAGGTGCCAAAAACATGCATTGGAGAAAAGATAGCCTCTTCAACAAATGGTGCTGGGAAAACTGGAAATCCATATGCAACAAAGTGAAATTAAACTCCTACTTCTCACCATGCACAAAACTCAACTCAAAGTAGATCAAGGACCTAGGAATTAAACCAGAGACTCTCAGAAGAAAAAGTAGGCCCTAATTTACATTATGTGGGATTAGGCCACAACTTCCTTAATAAGACTCCTATAGAGCAAGAATTAAAACCAAGAATCAATAAATGGGATGGGCTTTTATTCTTCATCACAAAATTCACAACTGACTCCTGTTTTTTTTCCTAACCTCATGTCCTTCCATCTCATGCATACTGTGCTCTAGCATTTCCTCCTTCATATTCTTTGAACACATTGACACAGGTAGGAATATGAGATTGCTGTTTCCTCTATATAGAATAATTTACCTTTAGGTATCAACAGCTTTTCTCTCACCTCCTTCAAGTCCTTAGTCAAATATTTCTTCTTTCAGAGAGGACTTTCTTGACCATCCTATCTAAAAGTGCACATATCTACAACACTTTTGTGTTTTATTTTCCATTAACAATGCATTTTCCTAAAAAAGTTGCATACCAATTTTTTTACCAATTTTTTTTACCAATTCTGTGTAAGCAGAATTCCACCCCTCAACTTCTGCTATTCATCACTGTCATGCTATGCATATGTCATACTACACTGTAAATGGACTTTGCAGATATAATTAAGGTTTCTAGATATTTATATGTAATTAAGATACTCCTGAGTTATCTGAGTAGGTCCAAGGTAATAACAAGAATCCTTAAAAATGAAGAGAGATAAACAAATTTCACCAAATTTGAGAGATGCTGTTTAGATAGTTTTGTTTTAGTAGGCTACACACAACATAAGAAATTTACTTTGAGGATCCAAAGAACTCAAGCAGGAAAAATCCAAGTCAAAGAAATTTTTATGTAATGAAAAATCTAGTAGGATATGTTATGCATTTTTCAAGTTCAACAAGAACAACAAAACAGTATTTTCAAATACAAAGCTTAAATTGAAGATTATATAAACTTTTGGGGGCGCGGGAGTACTGGGATTGAATCAAGGCACTCTACCACTGAGCTAACCCATCCTCCACGGTTATAGGCAGGAGTCAGGATCCAATTCATGTTCCATGGAGTCAAATAAGCACCACAAATGCTGTCAAGATAAGCAAGAGAGCAGGAGTTTATTAAAAAAGGAAAGTGAGAGAATGATTCATGACTCTGCACACAGCGCCTGGGAGGGGCAAGAGCACCCTTTAAGTCTTATAGCGATCTTCTTTTGAAAGGCTTGTAAAGAGAAGTTGATAAGCTCCTCTTGATTGGTTTTTGATACTTCAATTGTCCCACTGCAGGCATGGGACAGGTTATGGATTATACAGTCGCTCTTGACAAAATGGAGATTTATGTCTTTTCTGAGAAATAGGAACTGTTTTATAACATGTCAGGGGATGTACAATGGCTGTTGTTGTGCTTGTCCTTTTGCTGACCTTTACATTTCCTTCCTACTTTTCACTGCTTATGCTTTTCTAACTCATCATTAGCTCTTTTAATTTTTGATTTTGAGTCAGGGTCTTGCTAAATTGCCCAAGATTTGCAATCTTCCTGCCTCAGCGCCCTGAGTTGCTGGTATTATAGGCCTGTGTGACCATGCCTAGCCTGGATAAACATTTTAAACTCTGAGTATTTGACTTATAGTCAACATGAGCAACCCTATATAGCTTATTCTAGAAAATATAGATCCAAAAGTTTATTTAGTTAAATACAATCTATAATTTCTCAAAGCCAAATGAGTATGTCTTAGTGTTCTATTGAGTAATTAAGCAAAATAATGTGGGCATTATGAAATTAACTGAATTTCAACATGCTCTATTCTTAGGAACAGCTAAGATTTAGGATATAATGTTCTTGAAATAGTATGATTTCAGAAAGTTGGGGGTTTGTTGTTTTTGGTAATGGGGATTGAAGCGAGGGGTACTAGGGGTGCGCTGAGCTGCATCTCCAATTTTTTTTTTTTTAATTTTGATACAGAATCTCACTAAGTAACTGAGCCTGGCATCAAACTTGTGATCTTCCTCTTTCAGGCTCCTAAGTCGCTAGGATTACAGATATGCACCTCCAAGCTTGGCTAGGAAAGTTTTTCAGTATGTGATGTTCTAACATTTTCCATGTCTATTTTTTTCTGTTCAAATTTCCTATTTCTTTAATCAATTTCAATAATTTATATTTTTTCATAAATTTTTTTGGGTTAAGTATTTTTAGTATAGTTTCACATAATATAATCATTTTTGTCTCTTCTGAATCCGTCAAGTTATTTTTCTCATTTTAAAAATTGTTGCACATTTCTGTAGTTGTTAATGCAAATTACCCTCTTTATCCTGGCTAATGTTGCTCTGCACCTCTACTGATACCATCTCTGGCATTCACCTACAATTATTATTCATTCTATTATCTTTAATTTCTCTTTTGTTTTAGTTATATGTCTCAAAATATATTAGGTATCTGATAATTGAATTTTCTTTTTAAAACTATTAGAAGAATCTTTGTCTTTTACTGTATCTGCTGAAATAATCATAATCACATAAATTGGCAACATAAAAACTACATTCCCTAATGGTGTGACTCTGCACAATAAACAGCCAAAAGAATGAGAAGTTGTGTTCCTTTTATGTACAGTGTGTCAAAATACATTCTACTGTAATGTATAACTAATTAGAACATATTTTAAAATTTAAAAATAAATAAATAAATTTAAGAATTGATTCTACACTTATTAAAAGATCAAATTTCAATGATCAAAAGAAAAAAAACATTCCTGTAGTATTATGTTCATCACCTTTCTGGTTCCTTATATTCTCTTGCTAGTTTCTTAATTATATGCATTTTTATTTTCCAAAAACTTCCATCACCAGGACAATGGAGATCTCAGTAAACCAGTCCAGGTACTTTCCTCCTTTCGTGGGAAGCTTGCTGTGTCTTACTCATAATGGTCTGATCACTCTGTTTTAAACAGGTATAGATTGTTTCCTTTAAAGCATATAAAAACTAAAACAAAGTTTTATTTCCACAACACTTACACTTGTCCCTTCTCTCCAATGAAGTCTCTTCTTTGCCAGAGGCATGGTTTATGTTCTTACAGGAGGCTATAGAAGTTCCCACTAGGTAATAGGAAGAGCATTTGCCCTGGGAATTCATATCATGGGTTCCAAGACCCTTAAGTTTTAATACTGTACATCTATTGATACATATTTCAAAAACTCACCTTATATATATTCCTAAAACTCACCTTAGTGTCTGTTTCTTGGAGCTATCACAACTTGGGTTTTCTACCTATCACCCACATAAAGTAAGCAAAAGTTTATTGAAGAGTAAACCCTGTTAAAGGAGAAGGAAGGATGCTGTATCTGGTAGGAGACTTGACAGTTAGCTGTACAAAATCTTACAAAATTTCTGCAAAAAAAAAAAAAAAAATGGAAAAGAAGAATACCCAGTAGAGAAGTCTACATAAGGTGGAAATAGCTTGTATCATTAGCTTGCTCAATAATTAATTGGGTGCTACCTAGAGAAGAGCATGGAAAATTGAGGCAGACGCAAAGCTAATAGCTAAAAACAGTCAGATTGTATTAAGCATATCCTTTTAATCTGAAGCTTTCACATCTGAGGCCTTGATGAGCTTGGCAAGTGGGGTGGGACTGTCCCTCCCAAGGCAAACTAATCCCTAAAGATAACAAATGACTCTCCTGTGAGTGTGGCTTTCATAAACAAACCAGCTAATTCAAATCTTAAGCCTTAACCACCTCCTTTTTGGCACTCTTGTACTCAAGGCCCTGATTTCACTCCCAGATCACCCCAGGTCCACCCCAGGTATCAAGAAACTAGGGACTGCCTCTATGTCACAGAGCCCCTGAAATTATTCAACTAGTCAATTTTAAACCTACTCTTCTCTCTCTCTCATCCATTTTCCCCATGAAAATCATAGGAAAATTCTTTATCCCTTTTCTTTCTGTCTGTTCTTGGTACTTTGCTTTGTGGCCTTGTGTGGCCTTGTATGGCCATGTGTGACATGGTGTGCATCATTCCCCTGGGAACTGTGAGTAGCAATCTAACTTTACATTGGCAAAATTGTCACTGGATCTGATGATCTCACCATACTTAAATAAAAATAAAAGACAGGTGCTCATGCTGGACAAAGTGGCATATACCTCTAATCCCAGTGAATAAGAGGTCACTTATGCAGACAGGGAAGACTAGAGAAGCAGGTTTTGAAAGAGGAAGGAAGCAGAGCACAGCTGAAAAGGTAGTCTATTAAGGGAAGAAGAAAGCTTCTTCAGCTATAATAGAAGGATATGGGAAGATGCATATACATTTGAATATATAATAATAGGAAATTGAGGGAGTGTCCATCTGAAAGGCTTCTGTTTTTTTCAATAATAGTAAGGTGAACAAACATACATCGGAGAAAAGATACGCTCTTCAACAAATTGTGCTGGGAAAACTGGACGTCCATAGGTAGCAAAATGAAATTAAACCCTTATCTCTCATCCTGCACAAAATTCAACTCAAAGTGGATCAAGGAACTTGGCATTAGACCAGAGATCTGTGCCTACTAGAAGAAAATGCAGGCCCAACTCTCCATTATGTTAGCTTAGGAACCAAATTTCTCAACAAGACTCCTAAAACGCAAGAAGTAAAATCAAGAAATCAATTAGTGGGATGGTATGAAACTAAAAGCTTCTTTACAGTAAAGGAATCAATCAAGAATGTGTAGAGAGAGCCTATAGAATAGGAGAAAAACCTTACCACCTGCATCTCAGAGCACTTATCTCCAGAAAAAAACTCAAAAAACTTAACACCAAAAAAAAAAAAAAAATCAATAAATGGACAAAGGAATTATGATATTTATACATGTATTACAGAAGAAGAAATACAAATGGTCAACAAATATGTGAAAAAAATGTTCAACATCTCTAGCAATTAGAGAAAAGCAATTTAAAACCACACTGAGATTCCATCTCACTACAGTCATAATGACAATAAGAATATGAGTACCAACAAAATAATAGAAAAGTAAGTCATCTGTTGAAAACAATTGCGGTGAATAAGGGATGTAAAACAAATGTTTGGAGAAGAGTAGAAAAGATTTGAAATGGTTTTCATCAATGATAATTCTGACACTGATTAGGTAAATCTAGCTGTATTGCCAGGCAGTGTTGAAGAACCAACTAAGACCAACAATCATAAATTAGTAATGCGATCAATTTAAAAACTGATTTTTCTTATAACAGTTATCTGTACTCGTACTGTTCTCATTACTGACTATATAAAAGATCACCTACAAATTGTGGATATGCTGAATAATTTTAATAACTGAATTTATCAGCCAGACCCTTCAGAGGGTGAAATGTGTTTTGGTGTTATATATTAAATGTATTTATTTGTTTTGATTGCTTCTCTGAATGTAGAGAAATACTACAAGAGTCAGACTTGTTATTGTATGCAGGAATGTGGCAACTACGCCCGATAGCCCATAGAAGAAAACAACTCTGTAGCTCAAGGAAGTCTTGATGTGGAGAACATAGGAGAGGAATAAAAGTATTTGTTTTAGCAAGATAAAGGATAATATCATTCAGCTATAAAGAAGAATGAAACATGATGGCATTCACTGGTAAATGGATAGAACTGGAGAATATCATGCTAAGTGAAATAAGCCAGTCCCCCAAAACCAAAGGTTGAATGTTCTCTCTGGTAATGAAGGGAAGGAAGTGGGGATAGAAATAGGAAAGACAGTAGCATGAATCAAATATAACTTTCCTATGCTCATATATGAATATACAACCAGTGTAACTCCACATCATGTTCAACCACAAGAATGGGATTAAAATTGTAATGCTTGCATGCCATGAATGTATGTCAAAATGTACCCTACTGTCTTGTATATCTAAAAATAAGAAATAAAAAGAGAGATGCTTCTATTACCTCTTATTACAAAAAAAAAAAACTGTTAAAAAATTACAAGTAGAAAGCATAAGAGCTGACTTTCAGCATGAAAGCCATCACAGGTTGTAATGAATGTCGCGCTTCCTTAACCATGTTTGTATAAATGGTTTTGAAATGATTGGTTTGGAAAAGGAAAATAAAGTGGGAATCTAGGAAGGTAAACATTTTAGAAACATCAAAGACCAATTTCAAAATATGTACGTTCGCTCCTCAGTGATTTTGTGCTCACACACACACTATTGCCTGAATGACTATGTTACTAATGCATTAGTTCATTTGATTTGATTTGACTGAATTTGATTTTCACAACTTTATAGAATGTAATTTTAACTCCATTTCTAGAAGTATAAAAATCGACACTGGGTAAAAAGTATAAGAGCCAAGGTTTTATTTAGGGCAATTTCTACCTTCAAAGAGCATACTTGTTTTTATTATATCATGCTTTCAGAATAGACAAGATTAGAAACACTAGGATTTACTTATCTTTTTATCTTCAACTGCCTACAATTTTCATAATTCAGAAAATTAAATTGGCCACATTTTCAAAATCCATTACTACACAATTTTTAAATTTACGTTTATAATGATTGTAAATATTTTAATAACATACTGCAACTTTTGAATGATGGGTATATACATTATCTTTCTTTTTCTACCTTCATATATCTGTGAGGGAGTTTGTAACAAAAGCATCACCAACCACAACTATGCTACTTTGGACTTGATGACTTAAATAGACTCCAAACTCAAAGAAAACACTACTGGTCCACACCTTCTTAGATCATCTGCTTTTTGGTTATTGTTGTTTTCCTTTTTTTTTTCCTATTTATATTGTTATAATGGGTTCCATTGAATGATTCATATTTCCTTCAAAACTAGGTCTTTTAATAGATGTTTGTGGAGAAATATTCCAGAGTTCAAGATTCAATGATTTAGAGATATTTTCTTTAGCATGGTCTCTCCCCCTCTCCTTTGGCAGGCAAAAGAACCAACCTCAATAATTCTTACGTTGTATGGTTTATCTTCCTTTAAAATAAATGCTGTCTACTATCTTCTTGAAGGCTATTTGTACCAGTTCTCCTAGGTCAGGTTACCTTGGTTTTACAATTTTATGAGTGGGAGAATAAAATCAAGTCTAACAGAGAAGAAGAGGTATTTGGATTTTTTTGTTTTGCTATTGGGGTTTTTGTTTGCTTGCTTGCTTTTTGTTTTTTGTTTTGTTTTGTTTTTGTATAATATGATTCTACATACCTATTCCTGCACAAGCCACCTCTAAAGAATGGAATAGGTCAAGGCCTATCCTCCCACTCCCTAAGGATCCAAAGGTTAAGAGTCAACACCTTTGTAACTAGTTCCTATTATGAACAGTTTCTTTGCTTCACAAACCATAATTTCAGCCCCACCTCTCTTTCTAAATGATCACTATCATGCAGGAAGTCACTTTCAGAGGGAACACAATTTTCCACATGCCATTCTTCTGACTCATTCCCAGGTTTTGTTGTGAACAGTAAAAGTAATAAATCTGCATTAATATATTAATTTATTTGACATTCAAACAGTATATGGAGTAAGCACATACTGGGTAAAAAGGCCTTTGCTGAGTACTCCAAAGACGTAGGAGAAGGAGCATGCATAATGGGGTAAGATTCTGTAATGAACAAAAACAAAAAGATAACACTTCAAAATCTAAAAAAAAAAAAATTAGAACAAGAAGAAATTTTAAAAGCCATTAAAATATTTAAACTATTTGGCACAACAAGACTTTTCAGTATATTCTAAGTAAAAATTGAGAAGTAGGGTAAAAAAAGAAAAACTGTTCATGAAGGTGTCATTGAATCATTTATGATTGTAAAAAACAGAAAATGTCTAAAAACTTCATATTAGAAAGTTGTTTTAATATTTTATGATGAATCCATTCAGTGTAAATGATTTTCCCTTTAAAATATAGCCATTAAAATTTTTAGTAATTAGGGCTGGAGATGTAGCTCAGTAATAGAGTACTTGCCTAACATTCATAAGGCCCTGAGTTCCTGAGTTCTGAAAAATACCCAGTTCTGAAAAATAAATAAATAAATAAAAGTGAAAAATTTGTTGATATGTGATGAATCTAGGTGCAATATTACACATTTTCTGTTAGTTTGAAATTACATAAAAATAAAAAGTTATAAATATAGCTCCTAGAAATAAGAATTAGTAACAGGGATATGCTTATGAAATAACATGAATTTAAAAAGCATAATACAGGACGGTGATGGTGGTACATGCTTATAATCTTAGCACTCAGGAATTGGAGGCAGGAGGATCACAAGGTCAAGGCCAGCCTCAGCAATTTTCAGAGGTCCTAAGCAACTTAGTGAGATCCTGTCTGAAAGTAAAAAATAAAAAGGGCTGGGAATTTAGCTCAGTTGTAAAGCATCTCTGGGTTCAATCCCCAATACCCAAAACAAACAAAAAAGTATAATACAAAGTTACACATTGATACAACATAACTTGTGCAAAACATATTTATATATGAAAAAATATAAGTGGGAGGATAGGCCTTGACCTATTCCATTCTTGAAAGTACCTGAAGTTAACATGTTAAATGAAAATAGTTTGTTTAGGTAATGTTCAAATTTTTAAGAATATTAATTCATTTTTTTCACTGAAAAAAATCAATTACAGATAATCAGGCATGAGATACATTCTAAAAAACATATTTAAGAAGGATAAGGAGAAACCACTTATTCCTGCCTTTGTTGTACAGATGGCATATTATGTTAAAAAAAAGTGTAAGTAATTGAATACTTCTTGAGTTAAGATCCTTGAATAAATTCATAAGTCATTAGTTGTCAGTAATCTATAAGAAAGTCACAGAATTTTAAAGTTGAAAGAGTCCTCGAGGACCCCCAATACAGTTTCCCATTTTCTCATAAATACACAGGACTCAAGGAGGAAAATGCAATTTTTTTCCTTAGACTACATACTCAGTTAATGAAAAATCTAAGCCTAAAACTCAATTTTTAATTCCTAGTCTAATTTTATTCCAAGTTCCAATTCTGTGGCATTCGTTATTTCTTACAAGGTAGTCCCAGCATAACCGTCCAAATTTGTCTCCTACTCTTTCCCAACACATTAGACAGGAATGCCCTTTCTCACTTACATGCTATTCTTGCCTGTGTTTTCTTGGGTTCTGCTCCTGCCTACAAACACTACCTACTCTTACCCTGAATCCTTATTCTAAACCCACACACAAATAATACTCACTACTGTCCACTCATCTTCTAGTAGCCTGTGCAAAATGTTTTTCAAAAGACAATACTAAGAAAAAGATTAGGTAGATTCTAGTCCCTGCTATTTTGCTTGCTTATTCCACAATTTATGTACCTATTGGAATCTCTGCTTCATACCTTATGAGAAAAAAAAAATACTTTTTCTCAGAGACAAGGGAATTCAGAGATAATGCCCATTAATGTATACAATTTTTTCCTGACAGTTCTTGGCTTGCTGTGGCAAGGAATAAGGTACATTACAATATGATATCAGTGGGAGTTCATAACCCACTTGAATCAAAGTGTGAAATATGATATATCAAGAAACATGTAATGTTTTGAACAACCAACAATAAAAAATTTAAAAAAAACAATATGATATCAGGGGCAAAAATGTCATGTCTTCTTGGATTGAAAATTATTATACTATGTCAAGTAGTCACTAATTTTTGCATAATACATGTCACCCTCCATTGTGTTTAATCACAGTTTACCAGAATAAATGAAATTCTTACTGCTTTGTGAAATTCCCTGTTTCTGATTCTGTTTCATAAGTCATACTATTGATTTTCATAAGTCATACAAGTTGATTCCTTCAGACTTGTTTAACAAGTTAGGTTTTAATTACATGGGATTTCCTCCTTTGACTTCAGCCCGCTCAAAGATACACATAACACATGAGATTCATTTGTGAGAATCTCAAAGCAGTGGAACAGGCAGAAAAAACGAACCTCTTCATTATTCAGGGTTAAAATGTATAGGTAAGTCCTGTTTTTTCCTTCAGTAGTTTTAGATGTTTTACTATTTCTTAGGGATATAAAAAATATACAGAAGTTTAAGAAATTTTGGCTGTGTCCAGCAATCTTCTTGTGACTTTCAAAAACTTCACTGAAACTTACATATTGTGTAGATGTTTGATGTTTAGATAAGGTGTTTGCATTTTTACAAAATGAATAAACCTCAAGAGATGGTTTAGCATTTCAACATCTCTTTTAATAAGCAAGTATTTTTATCTCATGTTTCACGCTTCAAAAAGTGATGTGTAGATATTTTAAAGGTAATCAGTAAAAATTTACTCTATTGTTTCAGAATATTTTGAGAATTCTATATTTTGACTTCTGACACTGTGTGATTACTGATTATTAAATATACTATAAATTCTAAATGTCCTTTTTGAGAAAGTAAAGACAGTATTTGTCTATTTTACATACAGTTATGGAATTGTTATTTTCAAGAAAAGTTTGCTAATACTTAAGAAAAATATTTTTTTTGTTTTTTTAGTTAATGAATAATTATTTTTATATACTTTTTCATAAAAAGCAACAAGGTATGGCATAACCTAACATCAGATGGTACAGTCCCAATTAACACAATGAAAATCACTATATGTAATTTGATGTGTTTATGTGTGCATCTGAGTATTTAAGTTGTACATATTGTTTTTCTGTATGCACAGCAAAACATGATACTGATATGTCATGCTGAAAGGGGAATCAATAAAAACCAGGAAAATATGTGGTTATGACAAGAATAGTTGGATTTATTTTAATTTGAGCATTTGAAATGTAGAATCAAAATTCAATCTATTTTTAAAAATGAAAATCTGTGTTCATTTGAATAGATAGTTAAGTGAAAAATGGATGACATTTTAAATTTCCAGCAAAGTAGAAAATAAAACATTATTTCATATTCATAAAATATAAATGAGGAAGATGTTAAAAATCTATGAAGTAATTTATATACTGTGATCACTCTCATTAAATGTGAAAATAAAACAAATTTTAAAATTGTACTTTCTGATCAACTATCAAATGTAAAGATACACATGTCAAAAACTCTAATAAGGAATATAAAACCCTAATAAGGTTTATTGTATTAAAGTAGTGTTTATGAATTACATTTTTTCACTATTCCTAAAATTTCTATAACAATAATATTCTTTTGGCAATCACATTACATTTTGAAATGTATTTTGCTGAAATATTTTAATTTTAAAAAATTTCTCTGATTGGCTGGGGATGTGTGTGGCTCAAGCGGTAGTACGCTCGCCTGGCATGTGCAGGGCGCTGGGTTCGATCCTCAGCACCACATAAAAATAAGATAAAGATGTTGTGTCCATGGAAAACTAAAAAAAGTAATATTAAAAAATTCAATCTCAAAGGGAGAGAGAAGGGAAATTGCATGGAAATGGAAGGAGACCCTCAGAGTTATACAAAAGTACATACAAGAGGAAGTGAGGGGAAAGGGAAAAATAATACAAGGGGGACAAATGAATGTCAGTAGGGGGGCAGAGAGAGAAGAGGGGAGGGGAGGGGAGGGGAGGGGGATAGTAGAGGATAGGAAAGGCAGCAGAACACAACAGACACTAGTATGGCAATATGTAAATCAATGGATGTGTAACTGATGTGATTCTGCAATCTGTATATGGAGTAAAAATGGGAGCTCATAACCCACTTGAATCAAAGGGTGAAATATGATATATCAAGAACTATGTAATGTTTTGAACAGCCAACAACAAAAAATTAAAAAAAAAATTCAATCTCTCTCTCTTTGAAAAAAATTTCTCTGAGTTTTAAAAAACTGATCCATATATCGCAGCTAAATGTATATCAAACCATCATTCAAAGGAAAATGAAGATTTAAATAATGAGAGAGGTATAATTTTTTGCAGAATGCCTTCAATCAGTCTAAATTTTTTTAAATTTATTTGTTTATTTACTTATTTTTGTAGTGCTGAGAATTGAACCTAGGGCCAGGTACATGTGAGGCAAGCACTTTGCCAACTAAGCTATATCGCCAGTCCAGGATCAATCTAATTTTTAAATATTTCCATCATGTAGAGGAAATCTGACATTTAGTCAGGGCCAGCCTTACCAATAACAAAGAACTTTCCTTAGGAATTTTTATTTCTATAGACGTTTTGGCACATTTTATCTCTTAAACAGATTGAGTTTACTACTAATAATAAGCTCATCCCTTTTATTAAGATGAAACATCTACAACTCTCAATTCATTTTTTTTCATGGGTTGGTCAGTTAATTTTACCAAGAAAAGATAATCAGCATTATCATGCTAAATTGTTGAAATTTTGAATATAACTTTAATATTAATAAGTAACCTTATGCAAAGATTTGAGGACGTGCGACTGGGAAATCCAAGTCCAAATCAGAATTTCCAGCAGGAAGGAGGAAGCACATTCAAATGACCTAGGGAAATTTTTTAAACTCCAACTTTTCCCAATTCTTTTATATCCATTGAAGGACCAAAGTATCCAAATCAGGTTGAGGAAGGGAAATGTAATTATATATTATAATATTTAGGTAATTGTAGGTATTTTTTACCAAATTTTACATAAATCTTCCGATAATTCTGAAATACATTTGGTTGAGAATGGGCTCTCTTGTATGGTTTGATTTATTAAAAGAAAAAAAAAAACAAAAAAACAAGGATCTCTCCTGATCTCCTGAGTGCTGACAAATGTTATGTTTCTTTCTTTATTCACCTTGTTTTCCCCTTCTCTGTAGAAGGAAATCCTTCTACAGGTCCAGAACCTGGAAGGCTGTGTTATTGTTACTCATCTGAAGATCCTTGAGCACTCCAGAATTTCTTAGTCCCATCCAGAGAGTGTCTGTATCTACCAGATTATATAAAATATGTGATATGAGGTTTGAGGAAACAGGGTGAAGTACAGGCTAGAATTCATAATATGATTTACAGTAAAAGAACCAATCTCAGCTCAGGAATAGACAAATCTTAGCAGGAATCCTCTCCCACCAGAACAAATCTTATTTTTATTTACTCCACTTTTTTTTTGTTTTTGTTTTTTGTAATGATTAACTGGCTACAGAGGCATGCCAAAGTCCGTCAGATGCCCTGCCTCCCAAGAGCCTGAAAGAACATGAGACAAAAGTGGGGAAAAAAAGAAAAGAAAAACCATCAATGTCAAAAAATGTTTACCAAACTCTTTTCCTGTTGTTTCAATCTGGTCACTGAATTGCTCTTTTATCTTTCAAAAAAAATCATGCTTAAAATTGTAATTTGCTAGCCAAAGAATGTGTTTCTTCATAGAAATTGGGCAGGGAAGACACTAATATATGTTTATAGTCGGAGCCCAAAATAGTGTGAAGTACTATGCAGTTAAGACTGTGATGGTTGTGTCTGTATTAAAACATCACAGGGGGCTGGGGATGTGGCTCAAGCGGTAGCATGCTTGCCTGGCGTGCGTGCGACCAGGGTTCCATCCTCAGCACCACATACAAACAAAGATGTTGTGTCCGCCGAAAACTAGAAAATAAATATTGAAAAATTCTCTCTCCCTCTCTCTCACACTCTCTCTTTAAAAAAAAAAAAATCACAGACTGTTTTACCTGTAATTATTCCCTAAACAATACAGTATGACAATTATTTACATAGCATTTACATTGTACTAGGTATTTTAAGCAATCTAGGGATATTTTTTATGTGTAGATGATATACAAATACTACACCATTTTATAGAAAGTACATAAGCATCAACAGATTTTTACCTGCATGTGGTCCTAGAACCAATCTATCTCAGATACTGAGAGACAACTGCCTAAGTTTTTGCCTACAAATATTTTGGACTATATTCTCAAATAGTTGCTACATTTGGCCAGAATTTCCTAACAGTAGTATGGAATGGCGACTAGAGATGTCAGTATGATACATATGAAGATCAGCTGCAATCAGTCATTTGGGATTACATGTTTCCTGGCAATTCTCTCAAGTCTACTGGCAATTTTTCTACTAGAGAGCACTTTCAAACTACTTCCTCAGAGCTGAGCCCAGTGGTGCATGCTACAGATCCAGCGGCTCAGGAGAATGATGAGTTCAAAGACAGCCTCAGCAACAGTGAGGTGCTAAATAACTCAGTGAGACCCTGTCTCCAAATAAAATACAAAATAGGGCTGTGGATGTGGCTCAGTGGTCAAATACCCCTAAGTTCAATCCCCAGACCTCCCCGCCCCACCCGCCAAAATAAACCTGTTTCTTCAGAAATCCATTATTTTTCTGACACTAAAGCTCTCCTATCTCCATAATAGGCTACTGTTGCCCTCCCTAAAATAAGACCCGAGGTAGAAATCAATATCTACTATTTATTATTGTGGAATCCAAAGTCATTCAACCCAATTCCTTAAAAGATATTGCTCCAACTTGTAGGATCTCATTCTCTTGAGCAAAGATGTTTCATGATATCAGCTAAAGAATATTTTTAAAGTCTAACTGTAGTATATGCTCATAATGTATAAAATAAAAGCACCATCTCAAGTCTAAAATTAATCATTGAGCAACAGTCCATTGTGATTTAAAAACAGAACTGACTTCAAAAGTTCATGTCAATGAATAATTCAACAAAAAGGAATTGCAGATTTTATTAATATTTACAATATCTATTTACTAGACTTAGGAACAAATGTAGCAGTAATTAATAAGAGGATATGTGAGCTAAGAATTCAAGTATAGGTGTCAAAAAAACACTGAATATAATTTTTCTAACCTAGATAAGTTTTTTATTCTGATACTATTACTTCTTAGGCAGCATATCTGCCTGACTTACTGCAAGAAATAAATTAAGACATATAAGTTTTCTCCTCTGTTGGAATATTCCTATCAGCATGAAGACATGCCATTCTATTTTCAGTTAAAAAAAAAAAGTCCTTCATTTGACTCACATCCCTTTTCCAACTATGACTTCATTTCTAATCTTCTCTCCCTAATAGCAAAATATTCTGAAAGATTTTAGACCCACTGCCTCTATTTCTGTTTTCTTCTCCCATTCTATCCTTTTACTTTCAAATAATTTGATTATGAAACATATCACAATTAAGGCCTAATTAAAAATGAACTTCCTTTCTTATATGTTACTGCATAGTAGGATAACAATAAATAATGAGAAATATACATGTATCCATGAATCAAAATATCATATGGTACCTCATAACTATGTACAACTTTTGCTTTCATGTATTAATTAAAATAAAAATCAATAACTAAAAATCAACCAAATATCAAATAGGGCTACTCCTTAAAGAAAGCCCTTGCATTATGTTCAAAGAGATGAACAAAATATTCATTTTTCAATAATGGATAAATTAAATTATATTTATAAATCAGAATTACCATGTAGCAGTTAAAACAAATAACTTAAGATTCATATCAAAGAATGCCTCAGAAAAGCAGGTCATCTGATGATAACTATATATGTATATTTTAAAAAAACTAATAAAACAATACTATATTTTATTCACAAACACAATACCTAACTATACAAAAGTATTAAGAATACACAAGAATGAGAAACTAAATCCATTATGAAACTAAATCCATTATGAATCCATTATGGTTGACTAGGATGGGAGAAAGGAATCAGACTGGAGATGAAGGACCAAGTGAATTTTACCTGAAATGTCTTATTTTCTTTATGGAAAAAAAAACAGCCTTAAGTGGCAAAATGTTAGCAATTTTCTATTCTGGATGTTGGGTACAAGATGCTCATCATATAATTATGTTGATAACAACCTACTGAATCACCTCCAGGCCATATAATTTAACGTGAAATAATGGCATATGCCTAAAGTTAGTTCTGATGATATAGTTAGAAAGGATATATTGATGTGCACTTGCACAAACATTATTGGAGTAGAATTCAGATCACGTAGTATCTGATGTGAGATTTTTAAATGAATATACTTGTATTAAGTATTTTTAAAACTTTTGCAAAAAAATATATCAATGGTTAGTAGTTATGGTAAAAAGAATAAAATCTTTCCAAAGATGTAAACATTTCTAAAATTGAATTTCTGAATCCTTAGCATCTATTTAAAAGAAATAGCATCACCAATACTTAAAAGATCCTCTGGGTACCTCCACAAATACATCCTGCCTACTAACTTTCCATGTCTCACCCAGCCCAAGTAACTGTCATTTGTCAAGGTATAATTCATATAATTCACTTCAGAGAATTTACAGTTTACCATACATATGGTAGAGTTCTAAGTACAGTATCTCATATAATCCTCACAACCCTCTAAGGTGAGGAAAGTAGGGCTCAGAGAGATTTTGTCCTGTGTCAGTGGTCACATGGAACTGTGTGATAACAAAACTCATGATCAAAACTATTGTGTCATAGTAATATTATACCATTATTGTGTTGCTGTTTACCCATGTAGTAATTAAAATACAGGCCTCCACTCAGGGCTAGTATTTCATAGGCATTTTTATATCAAAACAAAAGTAACTGAGTTAACAGGTACATTTATTCAGGAGTCAGGAAAGAATTCCTATGCATGTGGCTCTTGATGCCCATGTTAGAAACCATGGCAATATTCACAGAGTAGATAGGGCCTCACTTCCAACATATACTCCATCTCCTTACTGCACAGATCTATTTAATGAAAACTTAGGAAAATGCAGTGGAAAACAAATCATAATCAGCCCCTGTTTTCATTTATTTGATTCATCAAAAAATGACATAGGGCCAACCATGTGCCAGATATTATTCTAGCTGTGTTAAAATTTTAACACATTTGTAAAATAAATTTTATAAATATCATTTATATTGTATTTATAAGGATAAAATTTTATCCTTATAAAAATATGTAGGTAGGTATTATTGTTACCTCCATTTTGCAGGTAAGGAATTCAGGAGTTAGGTGACTTCCTAGGTTCATACAGCAAGTAAATGGCAGAGGTGGTTGAATCCAGTTGGTCTAGATTCAGAGTCTGCCCCTTACTTGCTATATTCTTACTTCTTACTTGCTATATTCTTACTCTTCTTACTCCTATATTCTCTCATGGAGAGAGTTCTATGCTCTCACTCTCATGGAGCTTACTATCTGTTGGGTGTTGAGGAAGCAAATGGAGGGAGACAAGAAATACACACATGAGCCAACAGACCCTCTTAAGGAAATAAAATAATGGCAAAGATGGAGTGTGTAGTAAGGTTGGAGGATCTATCGCATGTAGTAGTCCTCTAAGTAAGAAGAGGCCATCAATGTGAAGAAGCGAGAGAAAGAAGAGTATGAAGGTGATGAGGAAGCTCACAGATTCTTTGTTCAATGACAGAGAAGAAAACTGAAGTCCAGGGAAGGTTTTACTTGGTGTCAAGTAGCTCTCTGATTACAGCACTCCCCTGCCTCTCTATGTAGACTGCATTCAGGGTAAAAGAACACATTTTCAGTATTTTTCATGAGCTCTGAGCAATACACTCTATTGAACAGATCTCAATATTATTTGGTACATAGACCATGGAACTCTGTGAATTTCATTATGAAACAAAATCAACCTGGGAGAATGATACTGAGAACCTCATGTCTTTATCCTGCTTCTAAAAACAGTGTGGGCAAAAAGCCAGTAGGATTAAATTCAGAAGGGATTGAGTATAGATTTTTTAAAAAATATATTAATGAAACTAAATATTACTCAAGAGCATGTGAAACAACTAATCTTAGGTTTGGTCTATGATTCACTATAAGCCACTTTTTTGTTTGGTCTATGAGAATAATTACCATTAGTGACAGTAATTAAATAGAACTAATCATGATGCAGTGAGGCTCTGATTCCAGTCTTCATTCCTCTTACCTAAGTTCCTGATAATAACCTTCAACCACTCATCCTGAAAGAACAGTTCCAGAACATTTCTGAATTCTCCATTCTATCATCTCCTCTGATATAATTCATCCAATGTGTGCTAAAATGTCTCTCTGGATTAAAGCTATTTATTAATAAATTCTTCCTTCTTAATCTGTTCATTATTAATGATCTATTTGTTTTGTATTTCTTCTACTCCATTATTCATAGAACCTTCTTTCCTATCTCTGCATTCCTGTACCCAACATTTTAAATGTTATGACCAATGTTTTTAAAAAAACTGATATATATCTTTACATTCAATTGGCAATTGTTAGAACTTTTTCAGTCAATATATAATTATCAATTAATATTAGAAGATATACTACACTCAGGAAGCAAAATAATAATAACTGTATTAAAATATATTTACATACCACCAAGTTCACCTGTTCAAGGTGTCCAATTTATTGGTTTTAGTATATTTACAGAGAAGAGCAACCATCACCAAAGCCCATTTTCAGAACATTTTCCTACCAAAACATAATTGAGTTCTGAAGATATTCAAGTACTCATATCCCAAAGAGCAATTTGACAATAAATATTATGTATTTCTACTGTCATGAATATTTATTTATACTTTGTAAGTAGCTAGCAAGAAAAAAATGATGCCAGTAAGTCAAAGAACATCTTTAGTTAAAAATAAAAAGAAAGAAAGTAAAGGGAAGGGAAGGGAAGAGAGGAAGAACACTTACCTATCTGAAAACCAAATACAGATATAAAAAAAAATGCTATTTTGTCTGTCTTGAGTGAAACAGGCAAGGAAACAAGTCTTCAACAAAATAGTTGCTTCTTGCTTTGAAACTGGTATAGATTAATGCCTATACTTTCCAGAACTCAGAAGTAATAGAATACAAACATTGAATGACAGTGCCCTCTAGAGTACATGCTAGGCTCCCACTGACTAACATTAATCCTCAAGGAGATAGACAGGTAACCTGTGTCCAAGCTTTCTGTTAAAATTGTTAGTATTCAAACACTGGGGCATTTTCTTTAACAACAGCAGAGTCAATGAAGTATTTTCCCCATAAATTTGAGAATTTGATGACTTCTAGAGAAACATTTAAAATATTAGCATCATAAAGATCCATAAGAAACATGTCTATTCCTTCTATTTATAAATCACTTAGGCAGTTTCACCTTTCTAAATGGTGACACATTTTGCCATAATGCTCCCGTGTCCATTTATAGACAGAAAAGGCTTTTTAAGCTCATTTATGGAAACAATAACCCACCCTTTGTACCACTGTACAGTGCCAGGAAAGATGACTTTTCTTATAAAAGCAAGTGTATACTAAGTATGACCAAGCAGAAATCAGAATATTCCTTAAAGTCATTGACTCTTTGCAGAAATATCTTCAAAGTCTTCAGATACTTTCTAGTCATAATTTCATGAGGTTGACTCTGTTATTGAATATGAGGGTATAAGCTGAGTGAGGAGAAACCAAGCAAGTTTAACCAACCAGCAACCAACAGCATTTCTTCAAAACTTTGTCAACAGTTTGTACCATGCTCCAAGCAAATCATTTTGCTTTGAGGAAAGTAATGCATGAGTGACAATACAGATACACCATCTCTTTCCTTAGCCTAAAATAAGTTAACTACCGAATGAGGATCCAAAATTATCATCTGGAAAATCTTGCATTAAAAATGATGGGTGCAGGGCTGGGGTTGTAGCTCGGAGATAGATCGCTCACCTTCTATGTGTGAGGCACTGGGTTCAATCCTCAGCACCACATAAAAAAATAAAATTAGGGCTGGGGATGTGGCTCAAGCAGTAGCGCACTCACCTGGCATGCGTGTGGCCCGGGTTCGATCCTCAGGACCACATACAAACAAAGATGTTGTGTCCGCTGATAACTAAAAAATAAATATTAAAATTCTCTCTCTCTCTCTCTCTCTCTCTCTCTCTCTCTCTCTCTCTCTCTCTCTCTCTCTCTCCCTCTCTCTTTAAAAAATTAAATTAAATTAAATTAAAATATTGTGTCCACCTAACTTGGGGCTGGGGTTGTAGATCAGTGGTAGAGTGCTTGCCGAGCATGTGTGAGTCACTGGATTGGATCCTTATCACCAAATAAAAATAAATGAATAAAATAAAGGTATTGTGTCCATCTACAACTAAAATTGAAAGAAAGAAAGAAAGAAAGAAAGAAAGAAAGAAAGAAAGAAAGAAAGAAAGAAAGAAAGAAAGAAAGAAAGAAAGAAACTGTAAGTTTCATCAATTAAGTCTTCCTTGGTCAACAAATACTTTCCCTGAAAAGGCTATGAAATAAGCCCCATTCATGAATATTGACTTGTCTTTAGCATATGCCATATTCCTCTCTAGTCTTTTCAATATCAAATTCAGTTCCTTCTCTTAGCCAATGTCATTCTAGAAATAGTTCTTAAATGTGTTAAATAGAAAGAAACCAGAGTAATGGAAACACTGCCTTATAAAATAAAGGCATTATACACTAGTTGGTGTAAAGTTAGAAAGGAAATAAAATAAAAATCCTCACCTCATGGAACCCTAAACCACTGGAGGGAGACAAAACAAAACAAGTAAATTGTTTACTATATTAGAAAGCTATAAGTTCTCCACAAAATAATAATAAAACAAATAAATATTAATAATAGAACAGAGAGAGTAGTTACACTTTTAAACAGGGTAGTTAGGAAGGTCTCACTGAGATGATGTCAACTGAAGAGTGACTCAAAGGAAACAAGGGAGAGAGCCCTGTGGAAACCTGGTAAGAGTGCTCCATGCAGAGGGAACAGGAAGTACCAATACCCCATGCTGGAGAGTGTCAGTTGTGCTAGAGGCTAAGCAGGGAAACCAGGATTCCTGGAGCAAGATATGGAGATAGAGAAAAATGGAAGAAAAAAATCAAAGTCATATGGAAATATGGGACTACATTAGAAGTTCCTGGAAGCAGAGTTTCTGTGAAGCATCAAGAATTTAAGAGTTAAAATATTACAAGATAAATACCCAATGTAGTACCAGATGACTGATAAATGTATAAGCATCACCAGTTTTAGTCTTGAATATCCTAGAAAATGTTAAAATGTTCAAAAAAGTGTTGCCTCACATAAGAAAAGCATATGACATTCAGCATGACATCCTTAGGAGGATAATCAATGTAGCTCAAAAGTGGCATAGCTTGTATTAGATCATCTTGTTTAATTAGGTATTTCCTTCCCTTCTTTTGTGAAGGAAAAGGAATTATTACAAAAGAAGCATAGTGATTTTTTAAAATAAGAATAAATGCTCAGCTTGTAGCTGTGAACTAGTGAGGAAAATTATTCCAAAATTAGTCCTTTGACCTTGGTTTCCTTATACCATACCCTAAGTACCTAAAATAGCCAGATACTGATTGATGAGTTAATGAAGTAGCAGTGGTTCTTCTATCAACCATTTAAATAACCACACACCTAATTATCCAGCATGAGTAATTATTTAGCCTATTTGCATCCATTTAACTGTCAGTGCTTTTTAAAGAATCAGTGTAGAGTAGAAAAAAAGAAGTACAGATCATATTACATATTTCTTTCTTTTTTCTTTTTGTAAGGTATAGTACATTTTTATTTTCCCTGGGTCATGGATCACTCCAATTTTATTATTATATGTAAAATAATTCTACTTAAGACAATGGGTGATCATTTGTTTGTAAATATTAATTGACAGCTGCATATACACACATGCATATAATTACCAAGTGCTTCCAATATTACTGGATGTCTAAAGCTACAATAATGGGAAATTCTTTATGAAGTCAAATTCATGCGTGGCTGCATAGATTAGAGATACATTGTAGGTCGGTATTTTTATTCCAACTGTAGCAAAATGAATTGGTTTTACATACTCTTTTTCAGAGATTTAAATACTACCTCTAAGATAATGACTTTAGAAAAGATACCTCCAGTCCTAAGATCATTGCTCAACCTAGAGCCACCTTTCCAGTTGACTTCTAGGACGACTATTGTTTAACAAATACTACTAATTACTAAAATTAAATAAGATGGTTCTGGACTCATAATGGTTTTATTTAATAATATTTCATCTTCACCATGGTGTGAAAACAATACTTCAGTGGAGTTTATAACTTTAAATTTAGAATTTTGAGCTTTTTCCTGTATATCAATAGGCACCATGATACTATTACAATGCTAGGCTATAACAGCAAGTCATGATGCCTAGTCATCAACAGGATCAGGAGGGTAGTATGCGTGCATTACTAAGTTACAAAGTAAAAGGGTATATTAAATGCATTTTGACTTCTTCTATTTTCAACTTACTATAAAGATGGACTGATTGAAGTATAACCTTCACAATTGGGAAGAATATATATTATTAAAATATCTTGGAAAATCTCAAATTCCTGTGACTAATATGATTAATCACCAATGACTCAAATTCAATCCTCAAAGTCTCAATTTTGAATGCTACTCCTACCTCCCGCACTGAATCCCCTACCAGAGAATAGTACTAATTTCTCATCTTCCATGTTCCTTTCAAATCTTCCCTTTTTGCCCCCACTCAGCCCCTACACAGCCCTAGGTCCCTCCTGTTTTATTAGAAGACTAATAAATAGTCTTTACGATGAGACTTTCTGCCTGCTAACTCCCTCATGTTGCAGCCCAATTAGGCCATCAAATTAATCTTTCCAAAACACTGCTATTTTCCTAAAAATTCTCATTTCAAAAAGCTTAATCATGCCCAAAAGCTAACATAGAGTCTATAATTAATCACTCTTCAGTCCTCCATAATCTTTATCAACCTGATTTTTCCAGATTATTTTTCCATCTGTTTGCCCACAAGCGATTTACTGGGCTAATTATCGTACTCCAAACACATCTGCACTTTCTATCTCTTTTGTAATTGTTTCTTCATTTACCCAGAAGGCCCACCCATCCTTCAAGGCATAGCTCACCTGTCACATGTTCCACAAAGATTAGTAACAGTTTCTCCTACCTTTAGCCAAAAGTTATTTCTCTGACCTCTTAATTTCTACAGCATATAGAGTGATCATGTGGCACTTTTCACCTATCACTTTGTAGTATACTTGAGAAATTATATCTTGTTTATTTTTTCATGACTGGAAAAATAATAGGCATGCCAAAAACTCAACATTACTAGGCAAGTGTTCTACCACAGAACCACATCCCCATATATTCAATAAATATTTCTGAGTAAAAGAATTAAAAACTATAGAAAAATAGAAAACTAATAGTAAACTTCTTCTACACTAGAAATACATCAATCAAGGAGAGTGTAGACATATGCCTTTTTTTCCATTCAAAGTTATCTGTGTGATAAAACTCAAGAGTCATTTGCAAGAAATTAGCATTCATGAAAAATGTTATAACTAAAGGTATAAATGTAGAAGTCATCTCTGAAAAAGAACGTATATAGAGAGAGTAAGAGGAAAAGATAGATGTTTAGTATGATATTGAATATTTTAAAAGACATGCAGTTTTTCTCCAGGTAGTATAAATTAAAATATAAGCAGATAGTAATAAAGTAGAATTATATGTGGTGCTGAGGTCAAACCCAGGGCCCCACATGTGCTAGGCAATTAAAATCATGAAAATAATTATTTTTGCTAAAAAAATTTTCTTGCACTTCCTTAGCCCTTTATATGAACTGCATATTATGTGCTCACAAAATATCCTGTGCAGTGGGTGCTATTAAGATTATCATATAATTGGGGGAAATAAAATTCCATGATGTTAAAAAGATTCATCCAGGATACTCAAAAGTCATTGGTATAAGGATCTTCATTTCTAAAGATCTTGCTATTATACTTCAGTTGCCCCTATAATAATACCTTCAATACCAGTGAACTTTATTTTACAAATTAATGTCACATATACTATTTTGATTCTTTTTGTATGAAAAAGCCATCATGTTGCCATGGTGCTTACTTTAAAAATAAAATAGCTGGAGCTTGGAACAGTTATGGTTTATGTGAGATCTCATAGCTCCCATTTGACAGAGTACTTGAATCCACATGTCCTTTCTATATCCTCTCAAAGCCCTTTTCAATGCAAGAATCAAGACTGTGTTCAGAAGGCTAAATTCACTTAAGGAATCTTTAATAGCTCAGGTCCTTCATTTGAAAAACTTGATTGGTAGTAGAGAAAAATCTCAAAAAGAAGAAATGATCATGTTTTAATTGAAAAAAAATTAATGTTTTACTTATTATAGGATCATTAAGTGAAAATTACTAACAAAGAATATATTATAGAACTATAGCTATTTTTCAATTTAACAGAATCCAAATGAATTAATATTTAATGTACTGTGGTGAAGCAGAATCTACAAACTTTTCCTTCTCTAATAATTGCTTAATACTGCATAAAGTATAGCCCTCAAATATTAGAATCCAGTGAAAATATCTTAAATTCAACTAGTGATTGCTGTAAAACATCTTCAAACATAATTCAATGATATCCTAATAGCAATAAGTTGGAGAGGGATGTCCATGGACTTCTAAGATATGAATATGATTTCTTCAAAATTAGAACTGATTAGATAAAGTATAGCTAGAACATCAGTAGGAAAGGCACTTATTTCTCTCCTAGAAGTGAAGATGTATTTGTCCTACTATGGTCATAACCTACACTCATTAGCCAAAGTTTCAGAAAGGGAAAACCTTAACCAGTCTGTTAAGCAATTGAGCTCATACTCCAAGCCTCATTGGCAGAAGGTTTTCATGAACCTTCATCAACTCCCCTTGCCTTTATTACACACATGCACCCACACATAGTAGTCATTTGTCCACATCAATTTGGAAACTTTATGAGAAAGATTTTAATCCTACATTGGCTTTTTATAGAAATATAAGATTCTAGAATTCAATACATCATTTCATCACTGCTCTCTACAATTGTGGAGTTTGTGCAGTGTACAAAAATGTGTGGGTTCAGGGGAAGACTGGAAGCTGAGATGGAGGCTATCCCTGCTAAGCTATTTGCCCCAGAGTAGAGTTGCATGCAACCAACCCAAGGAACAGTCTTTTATAAATTTTTGTCTCCCAAAGAAGTTACCCTTTTCTTTTTTAAATATTTTTTTAGTTGTAGTTGGACACAATACCTTTATTTTATTGATTTATATGTGGTGCTGAGGATCAAACTCAGGGCCCCGCATGTGCTAGGCAAGCGCCACATCTGAGCCACAACCCCAGACCCGGAGTTGCCTTTTTCTAATTCTCACCAAAGTATTATATAGGCTAGCTCAGGTCCCTCACCACTTACTCAACCTCTCTGTCTTCAAGGAGTATAAAGTAATTTGTATGCTCAAGGAAAATAAACTTATTTAATATAACTCAATATAAAAATATATTAAAAAATAAATCATTAAAATAAAGGTAGTACATTCTAAAGGTAAACACAATTATTGTCACATACATTTTCCCATCCCAAAAGAATCAAAATAGTGTATGTGACATTAATTTGTGTTTACCTTTAGAATGTGGATTTGTGGTTCATGGATAGAATTCTAACCCTCCATACGAATCCAGAGTTTTCAAAATGCAGCATGTTCTTCAAGAAGTTGAAACTATGGGGGTGATTATGGCTCTGCCATCAAGTTGTGTGACCCTGAATGATGCTCAGTTCTTTTCCTTTTACAGTGCACCTTACACTTAAGTTTATCAAGAAAAAAAATTTAAATAAAAGTGTTGGTCAAGATCAGTGATTTGTTGGAAACAGGAGACAAACATCCCTTCCTTCTACCCAATGTCCAACAGAGAAGCTACTCTATTTTAACCTATTTTATATTATTGGGCTTCTAAGCAAGACTTTGTTAAATAAAGTGTTCCTCAACTTAAAATAAATAAACCATTGCATTGAATAGTTTCTATTACCTGCCCTAGTGGTTAACAATCTAAAGTTAAAGAGACTGAAAAACAAAGGAAGTACTTTTACTGTGGAACAATTTTACACATTCTTTGTAACTCCACATGTAATATAAAGACATAGATACATATTCAAATATATGTATTTTAATGTCCTGTAGTATAAGGTCTGTAAAAACATTTTTTTTAATTTTCCAATTTTAACGTCAACAATAAGGCAGTAATAAGTGTGATAGGAATTAGTAACAACCTATAATTAGCAGAAAATTTCCTCCCATCTGATGTAGGTATTTGCAATTTAAACTTGTCAGACCTGGATTCATATGACAGCTCTGACTAACTTAATCTCTAAGCTTCTGTTTCCTCATCTATAAGCTAAGGTTTTACTAGGATTAAATAAAATTATGTAGAAAATCTCAAACAGTGCCAGGTACATGGTAAACATTTAATAGATGGTAGAGATTATTCTCTGACCTATATTTTTAATTGTCAGCATACCAAAAAAATGTCCAGCATATAATTTGATAACAACTTCCTCCAATTTATTATAAAATCATTTTAAATTACTCTTTGCAGCCATTCATTAATTTTTATATAAATTATATCTGATGTGGACTCTATGATGGATATTGTGCTTATAATGGAACATATACTGACAGACAAGATGTAGTTCCACCTTTCATGAGCTGAAGGGTCTAGAAGTGAAAGGCAGCACAAATATCATTGTTGCACACATAAAGTGATGATGAGCAAAACAGAAATTCACTAAACATATGTAATACATTGAGGGGGAGTGAGGTGCAGGGAACTACATGGAAGAAAACAAATGATGCTTCAGTTAATCTCAAGGACAAAATGGGACTCATCCAAGCAACTGAACTATGAATACTTTTTCCAGGCAAGAGAACACCATGCACATAACTGTTTGTAACATTTGTCTAGCTGGAGTAGAGTGGGCAGGTGAATATGTGGCAGAAGTTAAAACTACTGAGGTGATCATGATGTGCCTTAAATGCCATGTAGAAGGTTTAGATGATTTCCTGAAGATTTTGACAAGATAAAGGCAAATTTCAAATGAGGAAGGGGAAAGGGAGGATATAAGACCCTAATTTCAAAATTCCCTGGAAGTGTTTCAAAGAATCTATCAGAAAAAAGCAAAAACCCTAGATTCCTTTTCTCTCACATCTCACCAAAACCTCTGAAGTCTAAACTCAAAATATATTCAGATTGACCGCTTCTTATCACCTTTGCTGCTATACCCTTGTCTAAGCCACCATTATCTCTCATGTGATCTCCTAAATGGTCTCCTACTCCATTCCAGGTCCATTATTCCTTTCTTAGCATCCAGAAAATCCTACTAAATAAATACATATGATGTCACTCTTTTGCTCAAAACCTCAAAATACTTTCTGTCTCACTAAAAACAAGGACCAAAGTCCTTAAATTCACAGCTCTAAATGATCCTTCCTCTTCTGACTCTATCTGTTATCTTTCTGATTTCATCTGCCTGTACTAGTCTTTCAACTACTCATTCTACTCTATCAAGCTGCCCCACTTACTGTTCCTCAAATTTACCAAGAGAGACTCTGCTTCAGACCTTAAAGTTGGTGTTTCCTCCAGCCAAATCATTCTTCCTGTGTCTCCATGGCTAACTCACTCATCTCTTTTTGGTCTTTACTCAAATAGTACCTTCTCAGCAAGGTCTTTCCTGGCTATTCTAACATTGTATCACCTCATATATGCTCCTTTACCTACCTCCATGCTTTTTTCCTTATTTATTTTATTCATTTCTGTCTTCCCTACTTCCATCATTAGAGATGGGTCATAATCTTTCCAGGCTGCTATAATAGAATGGCATAGTCTATGTGACTTAGAAACAACAGAAATTTATATTTCAGGCTGGGAAGACCAAGATCAAAATATTGGTAAATTCAGCGTCTGGTGAGAACCCACTCTCTAGTTATTGATGACCATCTTCTTACTATAACCTCATATGGTATTAGGGTGAGAAATCTCTCTGGGATCTTTCTTTAAAGGACATTAATCCTATTCATGATAGTTCTGGCCTCATAATCTAATGGACTCCACCAAATCCCACCTTCTAATATCATCATTTCAGAGGTTCGGATTTCAACATATGTATTTTGAGAGGACACAGTCAGACCATTATAGCTAGTATGTCTGTTTCTGTTCACTGTATCCTTAGGACCTACAGCATTGCCTAAAACATTGTAGGAAGTTATCAGAGATTTCAAATATCAGGAGTAAGATAATTGTTTTCACATTCAGAGTTAAGATATAAAAAGAACATAGAAAAAGATTTAGACAATAGGATAAGAATTATTTGTTTAGTGACAAGCTGAAAGTGGGAGGTAATATAGAGGAAGCAAGTGCAGCTAGTCTCTAGATCCCTCATGTAGGACACCAGGTAGATGTGAGTGACATTCACCAACATTAGAAATAATGGGAGGTGAATGAAGGCCAAGGAAAAAGATAACAAATTCAATTTTAAACTATTCATTTAAGGTGGTTGTAAAACAGCCATAAGACATTCTGTGAATAACTGGAAATGATAGTATGGAGCTCAGAGAGACAAGGGTTAAAGATATATCTCAGGAAATATCCTACTGAGTGCTTGCTAAAACCATGACATGGATTGGGATCATTGAAGGAAGCTGCATAGCAGAAGAGAAACTTTGTTACTATCATACCTGAAATCTCACTTAAATGAACACAAAATTATCTAAAAGTTCTTTCCATATATACCGTGTATACCTGAATTTACAATAAATCCTATGACTCACTTCTCCCTTTCTTTCAGGTAATGGGAATTTATTGTCAAATTACACTATTAATTCACAGTTCAATATTAAGCATAACTATATAGGCATGGCAGAGTTTAATTAATAGTCCTATATAAATATATTGAGGTGATTTCAAATCAAATCAAATCAATAATTATTTTATGGCATACTTACCATGTATGTGTAAGACAAAGTCCTGGACACTTAAAAAGTCCTCAATAGATGTTCATTGCCTTCAGTTCTTCCAAGTGAGATCACAATAGTTCTTTCCTGTTCCCTGAAGTTTGTGGGAACTCAAGGAGTAATAGCATATAAGGAATTTTATGTTCTTTAATTCAGACCTATCTGGTTTTCATTTCTGGTGGTTTTTTTTTTCCCTGAAAAATCATGAGTTATTTGCTGCTGTAGCCTTACTTTTCAATAGTCAAAATGGAATCTTAATAGGGACTTTAAAACTATTATAGAAATTTGCAATATACATATATAATGCCTGACAAACAGCTTTCATGAAAAAAGTGTAGGAAGATGTATTCCAACATTCATGTCATTTTCTTTAAGTTAGTAAAGCAAAGAGGGGAAGCTAGTTAAATATATAACATATTACAACTGATAATTTGGTATTCTATTTTAATGCAATCATTAAAAATCTGACTGATCAGAACTATGCATTGAACGCAAAATATTTTTCTTGCACAGATTTCTACTGCGTTATAAGTCAAAATTCAAACAATGTTTACAAACATGTTTTTTTATAATAATTTACCAAGTAAAGGACATAATTCAGTTTGTGTCAACATAAGCTTTATAATCAGCAACATGCAAAGGTTTGACAATATGTTACACTGCCAATAAGATAGCAGATACTTTTTCAGCTGTTTCTACAGGGTGGAACAATTGATTTGTATGTAATCATGGCTTGTAAGATTAAGGTAATTTGACTCCACCCTTTTTTTACTGAGTCATATGTCTCACGGTGCTTTTCAGTCATTGAGTTTAAGATGTGTTCAGTGAGCTGCAAAGTTGGCTCTAAAGTCATTTCAAGGGGAGGCTCATCCAAGCTAGGCTGACTCTAGGATTTGGGGGTTTTGTTTTGTTTTGTTTTTTGTTTTTTTGCCTCCACTTTAATCCTTGTTTTTCGGTATCTCAGTAATTTTCACTCCACGTCAGATTTCATCTCTGGCAATACAATCAATACTTAATTGCTCCAAGGAGGATTATCAATTGGAGACATTTAACCCTTTGGATTTTCCCCTGCCTCCAACTCTGTCTGCCACTACTCAGCAGCAACTAATATTTACAGAATTCATTAATTTCATATACTGTGCTTTTGTGATCACATGTAACTGCACCACAAACTCATGCAGTAACAGATAACTAAACTGAGGCTCAAAAATTTAGCAAATATCAAAGTGCTGATTTTCTCCCAAATGTTGTTCTTGTGATCAGTGTCAGTGAAAGTTTTCACCAGTATAGCAAAATAAACAAACAGATAAATATAGTAAAAAAAATTATAAAGCTTTTTATTCATCTCTTTTTATTATTAGGTTATTTCCTTCCTATTTTGTATGTATTTAAATGTATTTTTATAAAATGATTATGTTTGAACAGGGTCAGTTTTTATGACTTAAAATGTGCTAATTAAAACCTAGTAATATGTAAATTTAGAATCCACATGATGCTTGTAGGGTGTTTAGTATTCAAATCTTTCAGTTGTCTTGATGTTCAAAAATTCCCAAAATAAAATATAGCAAAAGTATAAAAAAATTAAATGTACTTATTTACCAAAATTGAAAGTGGGTATATTTATGTGTATTTCCAATAATCTGAAAAGTTACTGGTCTCATTGGTTTGTGAATTGGTTAGAGCCCAAACTCCACCATGTGGAGTGAAACCTGTAAAACCTAATATCTGGAAACTGTTGATTTTTTTTAACATTTTTTTAGTTGTTTATGGATCTTCATTTCATTTATTTGTTTATATGTGGAGCTGAGAATGTCACTCAGTGCCTCCCACATGCTCTACTAAGCACTCTACTACAGAGCCACAACCCCAGCCCTGGGAATTATTGATCTTACATCAGATTTTTAGTGAAACAAAACAGAAAAAAATGGAAGTCTGACTAGAATCTGATTAAATGAAACTGCTTCCCAACTCTGTGAAGATTTTTTTAAAATATTTTTTTAGTTGTTGACAAACCTTTATTTTATTTACTCACATATGGTGCTAAGAATCGAACCCAGTGCCTCACACATGTTAGGCAAGCACTGTACAACTGAACTATAACTTCAGCCCTTCTGTGAAGGTTTTCAAATCTGGAACAGACCTGGAAGTTAATACTTGCAACTATTATTTATAAATATTATAAACATTTATAAAACACCTATATATGCCATGTACCCTACAATGTGTCACAAAGACCAGCATGAAAAACATCATTACTTTCAAGGTGTTCAAACCCTTGTGAATAACCTATTTAACTACAAATATTTACTTTTTAATGTTTATTTAATATAACCTCATTTAATCTTCAAAACAGAGGTAGGTATTGTTTCCATTTCTTAGATAAAATGTCTTAGATAAACCTTAGTATGTTCCTAGGGATTGTACCCAGGTGTGGTGTATGCCTGTAATCCCAGCTATTTGGAAGGCTGAGGCAGGAGGATTGTAAATTCAAGGACAGCCTGGGCAACTTTCTGAGGCCCTATCTCCAAATAAAAAAAAAAGTATTGGGAATGTAGCTCAGTAGTGAGCACTTGCCTACCAGAGCAAGGCCATGGGTTCAATCCCTAGGATCTAAAAAAAATAAAATAAAATAAAATCACAGTCTCAGATAAATGGCAAGGAGAACCAAAATTCACAGCCAACTCCTCTTGTGCCCTCCCCTGTGGGAGTATGTGTAACTCTCTGTGTAGTGGAGGGAGTGAGGCAGTGAAAAAGGTCTTCCTGATTGATATACTTAATAGAATATGAAATACTGTACTAATACACTATTACAAATCTACTGACCTATACTGCTGTTGACAAATTAATGGGGGGAAATGGTAAATCACATAAATCCTCTGGTGTTGGAGCAATTCTAATCCATTTCAGGTGCTGGCTACTCTCCTGGATCCCAGCCCCTTGTTTCTGCCCACATTATCATTTTTAATAATATGATTATCACAATGAGGATTGCTTCTGTTCTTACTCCCTCAACCCCTACTTCTTTCCTCTTCTCCACCCTTCTTGCCTTTCAAAATTATTTCCCTTTAGTATGTTCCTAGAGATTGTACCCAGTTGAGGAGGGTTGCTACAGTAATATCTAATCCATTCTCTTGAAAAGCATTGCTGCAAAAGACAATGATAAGTTATTCTTGAGAAATATATCAATTGTTAGAAATTTCTACAGAAAGCAACTCCAAACCACAGCTCAGATTTCCTCATGTTTCCATCAAATTACTTAGTCAATAATTTTGTGCAGGAAAACAATAACAACAACCCCTTGAAAGAAAAAAAAAAACATTAAAAGAGAGCCTTGCTCAGTTCAGGTTCATTTCTAGGACTATATTTCCATCAATGGAGCTAAGAGACTGAGAAAGACAGAAGATTATGAGCATGGAAATGATAGATTTTCTGAGTGAAACAAGTGACCTCTTCTCTTTCTCTTCAGACCAGCATGGGCGCCATCAAATTCGAGATTCCTGAATCCATATATAGTATGTTTCATCATCGTGGCAGTGGTGGTGATCCTGGCAGTGATCGTAGGTCTACTTATTCACTTTTTAGCTTTTAGTAAGTATCAGAGACTATTACTTTTCAGACTAAATAATTAAATATACTTTCAGATTAAAAATTTGATCTCTCTTGTTATTACTTTATTTCTTAATACAAAGTGATCTTAGAATGCTTCTCTACTTTCATATCTATATTTCCTCTCAATAAGCATTTTATCTCTTCTCCTTTTGGGTCTTTTTAAATATACAAATAATACATCTTTAGTATATCAAACATTGCTACCCATGCAAGAACCATTCTAGACAAAGAAAAAAAGAAACTCATCATACTATTCTGATGTTAAAATTTGGTTCATTTTGGTTTTTTGCTAATACCATGATTGCCTTCCTCATTTAACCTCTTAATAAAATCATAAAACTTAAATATTGTAATGAACCTTAAGTTTAACTAGCTAAAATTTGTATATACCTAAGAATTTATTAATTCACACTCTATCTCTTAAAATCAGATTTTTGTAAGCAAAACAGTTATGAAGACCAGTAGATGAATTTGCAGTTGAGAAGTAGAAAGGGGTAATGCCAAAGTTTAAAAAGATTCTGTGCTTTTTTTCATTTGTTTCTCTCTTTTTAACATTTTTATATCACCAATAAGATTAAAAAACATGGACTAGAAAAATAATAAAAGAAATACACATAGTTTATTCATTCACAAATACCTTTCCTTAAAATCTTGATGAATATTCTTTCAGATGCTTTCACATATAAAATGTGTCAAGTTTTACTATGCAATAGCAAGCATCATAATCTTTTTTCACTTAAGTATTTCTTTGTGGTTATTTATTTTTATTTTAGACATAATTATGATAAATCATTTAAATACTGTGCATGAATGTACCAAGTGGCGTGTGTCTGGAGAGAAAAAGAGAGAACATAATTTATCATATATCCTAATGTAAACAGGTCAAAGTCCTTAGCTATACAAAGGCTGAAAAATTCACAATGATGCAATAAAATTACCAAACTAGAGAAAAATATTAATATGGTATAATTTTACATGATCAAATATAAAGACTATAGCTAAATTTTGCTTTTGACTATATTTTGCTATCAAATCACCTGGAGTTAACTATCAGTAAGAATAATTACAGAAGAAGGAAAAAGACATCAAGTTTCAAATTATATTAATTGAATTTCACTCCTAATTAGATTCTCTTATAACATTGGAACACAAAGAGGAGGTACTTTAGTGAATCCTGTTTAAATAATGTCCCAGTAATCATTTATAATGTCAAAATGACTTGTCCCTCAGTTACAAAGACCACCCTCTCCATAGGATCTCCAACTCTTTCCTCAAACACTTCTCTGCATAAGTTATGTACATAAATGATAAAAATAAAGCATAATTTTTTTCTAAGAAAGATTATTTTGGGTTTTGTCCATATTCATGATGTTTCTGAGTTGTGTACAGGTGTGTTTTAGGGATCTTGGTCTTAACACAGCCAAATATATATTCTGGAAGATCCTTTTTGATGAAAACAGCTCAGAGTGGATTACCAGATTAGATATGCTGTCAGAAGATTTATTTTCTAGCTTTTTCAAAAAAAATTAAGTCAAATCACTAATTCCATTAAGCAATTTTATTTGAAATAATTTTTTAAAAATTTTTTTTAGTTACAGATGGACACAGCACCTTTTTTTATTTTATTTACATTTATGTGGTGCTGAGGATCAAACTCAGTGCTTCAATATGTGCTAGGAGAGCATTCTACCATTAAGACACAACTTCAGATCCTTTACATAACTTTTAAACTATTCAGTTATTTGAATTCTTCCATAGAAATAAATGAATAGTATATTAAAATATTTAATATTTCTTAAATGAATAAGCCACAAAGCTCACTAAGTTATAGTAAGAATGAAAACTATAGCACTCTGAACAATTTTTTTAATATAGCAACTAATTTATCTATAATGTCACCTTTATCAAATGCTCAATTCCTCCTTTCTATTTTTATTTATTTATTTTTATGTGGTGCTGAGGATCGAACCCAGGCCCTCGCATGTGCTTGGTGAGCACTCTACTGCTGAGGCACAACCCCAGCCCAGCACTCTGAACAATTTTAATGTCTCAAATAATAATTCTGCTATGATATTAATACAGCTTTCACAGTTCTAGCTTTGCCAATCTTTATAAATATTGAAAGAAAACAATTTTACTGTAGGTACATATATATTAAATATATAGTTTTCTATCTTTCAAGTAAAGCAAATCTTAATTGTATAATATAACTTCCCATAATCCTGCATAAAATGAAGATTCAACTACTTGAATACTTATGTGAGATTAATCCTTTTTTTCTTTCTTTTTCAGATCAAAAAGCTTGCTTTTACCATAGCAGTTTTCAAATACTAAACGTTGAATATAGTGATCAGTTAAGTTCACCAGCTACACAGGAATGTAGGAGTTTGAGTGAAAAGATTGAATCTATGGTATGTGAATATTGTCTTTATTCCATTGTACGATTATCATTAATAAACCTAACATTTTAAGGTATATTTCAATTGCTTGATTCTCTGCATATTTTCCTCTGTTGAATGGTGAAAGATGTGTTTATCTATGCTTTCTCCAAGTTAAATTGCTAATATACTGGTTCTAATCACATTTTCTTAAGTCATGAGTGACATATCATCTATAACAGTTTCTCAGGATTTTCCCTGATTTTGAAAAGTTTGAATTTGAAAAGTGGTCAGGTATTTGGTAGAAAGTCCCACAATTTGGGTTTTCTGCTATTTTTTTCCCATATGGTGGGATTCTGGGTTTTGGGTAGGGAGACTATGGACACAAAGTGTCATTTTCATTACCTAATATTGAAGGCGTTCATTATTACTAAATTGATTTAGCACTGTCGACCTTGATTACTGGCTGAGGTGGTATTGGTCAAGTTTGCATAGTATAGTTATTCCTCCCATTTCCATATTATACTCTTTTCAGCAAGCAGCCCACAGAGAGGACAGAAGAGTTATGCTTTGAATATCTGAAGAATATTTGAAATTTTTCTGTTTATCTGTTCTCCTCCTATATGTAATTAAAATATTTATTTTAATATCTGTGTTGGATTCTGGAAGTTCCCAAGTTTATACCCCCACCAGCAGATAAATATCAAGTATGCTTATTTCCCCACAGTATTAATATGAGGTGTTATAAATTATTTTAACTATAGTTAGTTCAACAAGTGAGAAATGATATTTCATAATTATTTTAGTTTGCATTTATTTGATTACCAGAGATTTAATCTGTTTCTATATACTAATAAATTATTTTTATAATTTTGTGAATTACTGATTATAACCTTGTCCAATTTTAATAGAGCCCTTGTTTTTTAATATGAACTAGAAAAATCTTTTTGACTATTAAAATTTGTCTGTCATTCATGTTACACGTATTTCTATAATTTTAAGTCTTGTTTATAAGGTAGAGCTTATTATGCCAAGTAGAAGATTGAATTTTCATATGACCCAAATTATCGATCCTCTTTATAATTTTTCTCTTTTGTGGCAAGAATGACTTTCTCCACCCTAAATATTTTTTAAGAATTCATTTATGTTTTCTTTCTGTACCTTATTATTTCAGCTATTAAAATTTATCTTTGATTCATTGGAATTTTTAAGGTAGAGATTCAACTTTCCCCCCACAAATAACTAGATGATGGTCCCAAAACAATGTGTTGCATAGAGCAACTAATTTATCTATAATATCACCTTTATCAAATGTTCAATTCCTCCTTTCTTTTTTCTGTATTCTACTCTTTTCCACTGATTAGTTGTTGGCTGACCTAGTACTAGATTATTTAGAGTACTGTGGCTTGATAATACATTTAATATTTCAAAATTTCTCTTGAAATCCAAAGGTCATACCATTTCCCAATGGTAACATGAGTGTCACAATTATCCTTGTCCCATAGATAATGTGGTAACAATGAGCTGTATAGTAGTCTTTATTCTATTATATTGAGCAATTTGCCCCTCTTTCTTATTCTGTTTTTTTCATTAGTACAATAAAATAGTTGATCTAGATGATTTTTACTGTATATTCCCATTGAAAAAGTCTATGATTTTGTGATTTTTTTATGAGAGATATGCATGTCACTCATTCACCTATTTTTCTTACCCTGCCTCTCTCACTATTCCTTCTCTATACCCTTTTTTGTTCATCATCCTCTTAACTACCATTAAATGGTAAAATTCCTCAAGGGTTTGATTTACACTCTCCCCTCCTCTCACACTATATTCTACCTTTAGATTATCTAATCCCTGTCCATTACTTTAAAACTTACATACAAATGACTTACTTTATCTACAGCCTAGACTTTTATCTGCTCTTCAGAGCTTTGCACCAAATTTCTAGGTTGCTTTCTTTCCATGATTATTTCAAAACACCTCAAATATATTTTGCCCCAAATCAAATTTATAATGATTCCACTCCATCCTAAACTTTTCCAACAATCCCTTTTACAATTAATTATAATGCTTTTTATTCTGTTATCTCAACCTGAAACCTAGGATTCATCCTTAAAACACTTCAATCATTCCAAATAACCCACCCATCACCATGAAGAAAAACCTTTGAAAACATGCCTAGCATTGTACCCATCATTAGGTGACAGGGTATTCTTTTGCTGTGCTGGAATTATGTGAAGTATGCTATCCTATAAAAACTCTCAAGCACACATAAAAATTGAGAAATAATTAAAATATCATGTTTCAAGGGTTTTGAACATATTTCTTAAAAAATATATGAAATATAACATATTTCATTTGATTTGCAAGAATAACTAATTAGTAATAGAGAAAATGGAAAGCCTGATGCTTAATTTCAACAACCGTTATATGATGGGTGAGAATGACAACTTAGGGTCATGGTTTATTAAGTTCTGGCAGTCATAAATGTCATACATTTGGACCACATTAACTATGTGAAAATGTTTTCAGCACTTAAAATCAAAAATTAAATGTAAACTCTAATCAGATCTTCGAATCATTTTTATAAACCCTGTCTAGTAATATCATAACCATAAAAATATTATCTTTAAAAGTGGAATTAAATACCTATTGTTTATAAGTTACCCTCTATTATTTCTAACTTTATGTTTTATAAAGTACATTATTCATAATACATTATTATTACATGTATATAATTTAAAAATTTATACTGTACAAATACTTTGGCAATTCATGGATAAAATGTTTTACCCATAGGAGTGCATGATTAAAATATTATGTTTTGAACATGAGGTGTCCTCCTGAATCTCCTTTGAACACAGGAATATTCAGAGGTAAAATGACTAGATTATAAGAGCTGTAAGTTAATCAGTCCATTCTAGTTTGAATTGACTGATGAGGTGACAGCTTTAGTCAGGTGGGTAGTCAGATGGACATGGCTGGAGGAGATGGATTGATGGAAGTGTGCCCTGGAAGGGTGCAACTTTCCTGCAGCCCCATCCCCCTGCTCTCTCTCTCTACTTCCTGACCTCACCATGAGATAAGTATCTTTCCTCAGTTGGGTCCTTTCCACTGTGATGTGCTGTCTCTCCTTGCCCCATAGAAATGGAGTCAGCCATCTATGAGCTGAATCCTCTGTAACCATGAACCCCAAATAAATTTTCTTCCTCTAAGTTGTTCTTGTCAGGTGTTTTGGTTACAGCAATGATAAAGCTAACCAAGAGGATGAGGCAGGAGGATCGCAGGTTCAAAGCCAGTGTCAGCAACTTAATGAGGCTATAAGCAACCTAGTGAGACCCTATCTCAAAATAAAAAAATAAAAATAAAAATGGCTGGGAATATGGCTCAGTGATTAAGTGACCTTGAGTTCAATCCCTGGCACACACACAAAAAAAACTGAAACTAGTAGAGTAATAGATCATATAACCATATAACAATATATCTTCCATCTTTTCCTTGAAAACAAGATTTCTAGATCTTCTGATTAAAGTTTAAAATAAAGAAGTAGAAAGTAAATAAGATCGCAAAAACATTATTACTATTATTCAGCTTGTAATCAACACGAAAAACTGTAAGTATCAAGTAACAAAGCTTGGAAGAGGGTGATTTATCTGACACATTTACAGGCAGCTAATAAGTTTTTTTTTTCTCTCTGAAGATGAAAAACGTGCCAAAAATCTGTGTGTAGTTTTCCCCCTTTATATGACTTGCTCTGCTAACAAATTTAATGATATTCACTTTGTTAGAATTTACTTAATCCATAACTAACTAATCCTTATTGACTAAGAATATTACTGAGGTTGAGGATTCTAGACTACCTTAGAATACAAGAATAGTATTATCACCCTCAATCAGGAAGAAAATATAAAACAGGTCTTCCTTTTTTCATTGTTTATTTGGTTTTTCCCCAATGTAATAAAAAAGGTCAACAATATAGGTTACAAAATCAAATGAGTACTGCAAATTGGTGCAGCCAATTTGGAAAGCAGTATGGAGATTTCTTGGAAAGCTGGGAATGGAGCCACCATTTGACCCAGCTATTCCCCTTCTCGGTCTATTCCCTAAAGACCTAAAAAGAGCATGCTACAGGGACACTGCTACATCGATGTTCATAGCAGCACAATTCACAATAGCAAGACTGTGGAACCAACCTAGATGCCCTTCAATAGACGAATGGATAAAAAAAAAAGTGGCATTTATACACAATGGAGTATTACTCTGCATTAAAAAATGACAAAATCATAGAATTTGCAGGGAAATGGATGGCATTAGAGCAGATTATGCTAAGTGAAGCTAGCCAATCCCTAAAAAACAAATGCCAAATGTCTTCTTTGATATAAGGAGAGTAACTAAGAACAGAGTAGGGTTGAAGAGCATGAGAAGAAGATTAACATTAAACAGGGATGAGAGGTGGGAGGGAAAGGGAGAGAGAAGGGAAATTGCATGGAAATGGAAGGAGACCCTCAGGGTTATACAAAAGTACATACAAGAGGAAGTGAGGGGAAAGGGAAAAATAATACAAGGGGGACAAATGAATGACAGTAGAGGGGGCAGAGAGAGAAGAGGGGAGGGGGGGATAGTAGAGGATAGGAAAGGCAGCAGAACACAACAGACACTAGTATGGCAATATGTAAATCAATGGATGTGTAACTGATGTGATTCTGCAATCTGTATATGGGGTAAAAATGGTAGCTCATAACCCACTTGAATCAAAGGGTGAAATATGATATATCAAGAACTATGTAATGTTTTGAATAACCAACAATAAAAAATTACAAAAAAATCAAATGAGTGTGGAAAGTAATTCATTTGAATAGATTAATACATTTGGAAGGAGGGAAAATGTACAAAGATTGAATGTCAAGCTTACTAAAAGTAGATACAATAGTCTCTCTGAGTTGCAACAGTCCAACTGTATATACATAAATCATTTTTACTTTTGACTACATTCCTTTTACAGATGGAGAAACTGAAAGGAAAAAAATAGTTACTCATTTCATTAAAGTTCTTTAGCAAGCTAAATCAAACTGTTTTCATCTATTGCCCTTTCTACTATTCCACTGGTATACTTTTCAAGTATCAACTCATTGATTTTCTAGCAATCATTTAATAAGTTCCAAAGATAAAGTCAATAACAAAATTTTCATCTACTCTGTGAAATATGTAATCTCATCTCTTCCTTTGTTTGGACATTCATGTCAACCAACTAATGGATTTTTAATGTTTATTATCTTAAGCATCACTAAATGTCTTATAATGTTTTCCATACAATGAATATGTCATAATTAAAGTGGATCTTTTACACTTTAATCCAGTAGAAACTTGCCTGTGCAATGTCCAATTATGAATTAAAATATAACAATAAGAAATATTTGTTTAAATTTTAGCTATTGCTTCAGCTTTATTTCAGTTTTTTATATTCATTAAAGTCAAGTAAAATTAAATTTAAATCCTTTTATTAAAGTACCACCTGTAACATACCACATTACTAAAAATATTAAAATACATCCTTCTATTTAGATAACTGGAATATAAAGCAAAGAATGACATCAATAGTTAATTCTAGGTGATAGAATTTGGAGTGATTTTTGTTTTGTTTTTTTTCCTACTGCTTGCTAGTATTACTTGAATTTTAAAAAAGGAACTTGAATTATTTTAATAAAGTCAATCATTTCATTGTTCTTAAGAATATTCAAGGTCTCTTTGAGAAAAAAAAATTATCTTTTCAAACAACTGATTGGTCTGATATCAATCCACTGATAGGAATGGATTCAAAGTAAGATACATTGTGATATAATAGAAGTTGCATAAACTTTTGAAGAGGTGGCTTCAAATCCTGGCTAAATGTAATATTCAGAATACTACTTAATTCTCCCATCTTTACATTTTCATGTCCATTTCCATCAGGGTACTACTCACAATACAAGCTTAAGTAATCCACTCTCCATTATAAAACTACAGCTGATCCTGCAACACAGTAGAACTATATCAGTTATAGTAGCACTCTTCCTTGACTGTAAGGCTAAATTTTATATTCCAAGACAGCTCATCATTTCTAGGACTGAGCAATGACTCAGGGAAATAGTTATGATTAGGTCAAAAAATTACCAAATAATGCTAAAAATAACCTCTTGAGCTTAGTCATAAATCAGAAATGACAAGGAAAAGACTGTCCTTTGCTTCTTTTCCCATTCTCTTCAGGCTTTCCATTGCTACTCATTTAATCTGCTTTAATCTAGTTTTATCCATTTTAGAAATAGCTGTTGGGTATCACACATGGTAACTTGTACGAGTGAACTTCTCTAGTGTTAATTTGGCTGTTACACCAATACCCTTAGAAACATCTGCCAAGTCCCTTAGAGAAGATAATGCTAAGTGAAGTCAGCCAATCCCAAAAAAAACAAATACCAAATGTTTTCTCTGATATAAGGAGGTTGACCCATAGTGGGATTGGGAGGAATAGATGAATTCTAGATAGGGAAGAGGGGTGGGAGGGAAAGAGAGGGAACATGGGATTAGCAAGGATGGTGGAATGTGATGGACATCATTGTACAAAGTACATGTATGAAGACTTGAATTGGGTGTCAACATACTTTATATACAAAGATACAAAAATTGAGGTATATATGTGTGTTAAGAATTGTAATACAAAAAAAAAAAAAAAAGAATAGCATTACCTTAGATTAGGTAAAGGGAAGTGAAAGAGGGGAAGGCAGGGAATGTGGGGATAAGAAAGATAGTAGAATGAAACAGATATTATTACTTTATGCATGTATGTGACTGTATGACCAATGTGATTCTACAATATGTATATACTCAGAAAAATGAGAAATTATATTCCATCTATGTATAATATATCAAAGTATATAAGTGCACTCTACTTTCACATATAACTAATTAAAACAAATAAAAAATTTTAAAAATTCAAAAAAACATTTGCCAAGTCACAAAACAAGCTCTCATAAAGTAAAATATCTGATGCAATTTGGATGAGGTCTAGTAAAGACACATGCTGTCACTATCATCTCTGATTAATAGAGGAAGAAAAGCACAATACATTAAAAGGTTATAGAGCCTGCCTGAATCAATCCCATGCTTTTGTGATTAAACTGAAGTAAACTCAATTGAAAATTTAGGCCTCTATTCCTCATTAACTTAAGTTCTACATTGAAGGTTGGGAGAAAAGAAAGAAAGAAATGTAATTATAGAAAGTATTTTTTCCTTGTATTTCTACAGATTGCTAAAACATTGCGAGAGTCAAATTTAAGAAATCAGTTCATGAGAGCTCATGTTGTCAAACTGAGGTGAGTGAAACTATAACAAAAACTATATAAGCATAAATGAAATTTGTCACATTTGACTTTTGTTCATACCACAGATAATAAATGGCATGCTCATGAAGTTTACTGTAACAATATGAAAATATAATCCTGGACAACTTTTAAAAATTTCAAAAATATCTTATATGGCTTATTTTGCTACTAATATGAGTACCAAATGACTTCAGTTCTTAATGGAGAAGGAAGAAAAGATGCAGGGAAACTTGGAATAAAGGTACTAGAGTAGAGTCATCTGAATCCAGATGGCATTTACAATGCAGTTTACGTAAAATATGTCTCCTGGAGGTGCATACTGCTTCAGTTCTGGATGATAACCAACATCAGAAGTGGCTTTTTAATTTCATCTGGCTGGAATGCTGTAATAAAAGGATGTTGCAGCCAAATCTATGACATTTCTGTCATGGACTAATACGAGCAGGAGTATGTGTGCTAGGTTTTTACAGTTCCTGTCTTAGTTAAATATGTACATGTCCATGTGATATTATTAGGTTGATCCTCTCCTCCAACTAATATAGTCAACCTGATTGACTGACCCTACCCAAAACATCTTAAATGTACACATTACTCAGTCCTTCAAATAATATACAAAAGTTCTTTGATAGGCAGAGAACTTATACTGTTCTTCTCAAGAACTCATTTATAAAAATTAAGCACATAGCTCTAGGTATTTTGGAAAATACCCTTCCCACAGACTGTTCCTACTTCTTTAACTCCTGGGAGTTAAAAGTCTGTGGGAAGGGTATTTTCCAAAAGCATAATCATTTCACTGCATATTCACCCTAGTACATTGTTGTAAAAGCATCTGTACCAGTTATTAATGCTCAACTGTTTAAGCCCTCAAAACTTATATGACTAAATCAACCATGTGAATTTCCTCTCCTTTGTTAATTTCACACTTACTATTCAATCTACTGCAATTTTGTTCTTGATGACACCACAGAATACACACTGCTCTTGCCAAATTCAACAAAGACAGCCAAAGTACAAAATACAAATAAACCATATTAGCACTCCTCTTGCACCTCTCAACAGTATTTGGCACTGCTGCCTATCCATAATGTCATCCCTTGGTTCCTATGACCCTACACAGCCTCGATTCTCCTCTTACTTCTCTAGCTGCTCAATTTCCTTTGCCACCTCTTGTCCTTTCTCTGTACATTCCTCAAATATTATTGAGCAGCAAGTATACTGTGAGCCATGCATCTTCTCAGTTCACATTCTCTCTTTTCAATGGCTTTATAACCAACTATGTTTATTTGCCTCAAAGTTCTGTCTCTGGGCCAGTCCTCTTTCATCTCTAGACACACAGAGTCATCTCTTGATACTATAACATGAATATCTTACAGACAACTCAACTTGAATGTATCCAAACCTGAACCTATCTTCACTCCTCAGATATGCTATTCTTCTAGCGATGCCTATCTCCGTCGATGACATCACCATCAACCTAGTTGCTCAAGAAAGAAATCAAGGACTCATCTTTAATTCCTACCTCTCTCTTAAACCCACATATCTCATCATTTAATCCTTAAAAGTTCTATTTCCTGACTATCTCCCAGATCTGTAACTCTTCTTCAAATACACTTCTATCATCCATTTTACTCCTGGAGTATGAGGTACCTCCAACCCTACAGTCTTACTCCACTCCACACTCCATGTAACAGAGAGAAAGATTTTTTAAAACAAAAATTCAAACATCCTATACCCAGAGTTAAAGCCCTCCTAATGGCAACTCTTCACCCATATTATATATGAGATTTTATACATATAAATATAACTATATATATATATATATATATATATACACATACACACATTATATATCTATATTAAAGATATATGTATTCTTTATATGTATGGACATATCAATTTATAGTATATGTAATATATATGCATCCTGATACATATATATATGTGAGATATACAAACACACATATATGTGAGATAAACACACACATATGTTATATACATACATTTCAATAAGTTTATTAAACCTTCCTTTATCTGACTTCTTTTCTCATCTCCATATCCAGGGATGTCTTTCATTACTCTCCTTGTTCTTTATTCACTGGCCCCACTAAACTTCTTTCAGTTCTTCACTTTTGCTTACCTCTAGATCTTTGTAAAATCTGTCTTCCTGTACCTGAAACTTTAATGCATACATATTCCCCTTCACACACACACCACTTTATCTTCTGCTTTAAAATACAGTATGTTGACAGAAAATTTGGAATAAATAATACCAAAAACTCAGGAAACAATTACCATTGAAAAATTTATTATTCACAGTTTCCAAGAGGAATGGACATGCCATACTTGATTGAGGGTTGGAAGGGCACATGGGAAGCAGAGGTCAGTCAGGAGGCAGAGGAGAGAGGAGCAATAGTAAGCAAAAGCCTCTGCTAAGGTTTCTGAATGAAGGAACAGTGAGGTAGGATAATCAGGTTTAAGATTGGCCAGTTTGAGCAGGGAAAGATGGTGCACATCTGTAATTCCAGAAGCTCAGGAGGCTAAAGTAGTAGGATGGCAGGTTCAAAGCCAGCCTCAGAAACTTAGCAATGCTTTAAGCAACTTAATGAGATTCTGTCCAAAAGTTAAAAATTAAAAAATAAGGGCTGAGGATGTGGCTCAGTGGTTAAGTGCCCTGGTTCAATCCCTGGTACAAAGTAAACACACACACACACACACACACACACACACACACCAGATGTGATATTCATCATGAAGAAAAATAAAGGATAAGGAGATAAGGATTAGAGATAGACAGGAAGGTTGGTTTTTGTTGGTTTTTGTTGTTGTTGTTGTTGTTTGTTTTGTTTTTATATGTTTGTTTTTAATAGGAGATGAACAGGAAAGTCTTCTCTGACAAAAATAAGCATTGCAAATATAAGGGGAAAAAAAGCATTCCAGGCAAAGAAACCAGCAAGTACTTGATGTGAGAATGTGTATGAGGTCATCAACAAACAGAAAGGATTGTGGCTATGATGGAGTAAATAGGAGCAAGGTGTAGGATATTTTATTATGTTATTGAGTGAACATCCACAGTTTATTTATTCACTCAACGTTCAATGTGTATTAACTTTTTAAATCTTTGGACATTCTAAACAACCCTACAATAAGCATTCTTTACACATTTACATATGAGAAGGTTCATCAGGAATATATATCTAAAAGTGTAATTTCTAGATCTTTAGTTTGGAATATCTTCAACTTAATTAGTTGATAAAGTATTCTTCAAAGTGCTTTAGGCAAAGTTGGTTTGATGCTTTCATATGCCTCTTGGTTTCCCCATCCCATCTTAGTTGCCAATTCCAAATTACTATTAACTCCAGGAACTAATTTAATATTTACACTCAAATATTAAATAAGCACCTTCTTGTGCTTACTTCTATTACAAGTTTCTGTTCTCTTTCAATATTAGCTGTGACTGGGGTTCAGAGTTGCCATTCTCATTAATATTTAAGTTTGGATGAAGCAGTGACACTGAACATATAATTACAACTTTCTTGTCTAGCAACATGAAAGTAAATATTTTTTTAAAAAACCCTTTCCATATACAATAACTGGAAATGTTAGATAAAGTATTACGATTTTCATTTCAAATGCAAGTTAAGCTCACATGAAGATGAAGAAAATCATTAATATCCCAAAATTTTAAAATATGAATATTAAGTGATGTATACTAGAACATTCAACAGACTTACATTTATATTAAGCAAATAATAACCACAAGAAAGCCAATGTAGCCATACTAATATCAGACTTGAAATTTTAAAATGAAAAAAAAATTAACTAGGGATAAAGTAAAATGTTTAGACAAAAAAAAATAGTTCATAAGGAAGATAAAATTCTTCTAAGCATATAGGCACCTAATAATATGTCCTCAAAATATATTAAACAAGGAGAAGCAAACAAATTCATAGCAGTGGATTTTATGAACATAATTATTAAGTTTAATAGGAAGGAACAGAATGAATCATCCAGACTCACAGACCTATGTAAACAAAGTATCACAGAAGTGCAGACACAAACCTGAAAGAAAATGGTTCATATAAAAAAATAAAATCTCTAGCTCATACATACATAAGCTTAAAACCTGAATATTAATATTAAAAACTTAAAATTTTAACAAGAAAATATGGGAGAATAAAAGGATTTTTTAAATAAGACATTTTAGAATTGATTTTCCCTAACAAAGGATACTAAAAAGAAAGTGTAGCCAGGTATGGTGGCTGCACATCTATAATTCCAACAGCTGGGGAGGTTGAGGTAGGAGGATTTCAAGTTCAAAGCTAGCCTCGGCAATTTAGTGAAGCCCTAAATAAAAACTCAGTGAGACCCTGTCTCTAAATAAAATACAAAAAGTGCTGGGAATGTGACTCAGTTGTTAAGCATCCCCGGGTTCAATCCTTGGTACCAGAGAGAGAGAGAGAGAGAGAGAGGGAGAGGAAGATGAAGAGGGAGAAGAAAAGAGAAGAAAGTGTAAAGATACATTATATACAAGGAGAATATGTTTGCAACTGAGGAAGTGGACAAATTATTGGTATCTATACTAATAATTAAATAAATAAGAAAAAGACCAAGAAACAATAGGAAAAAAAATAAGAATTTGTTACTCAAGGATGAGGGATCTTTAATGAATGATGAAAATTATAAATAAATATTCAAAAAAGGCTGTTTTGTATCAATTAATTTATTTGATCTTCATTATTACTCTACCAAAGAAGCACTTTGATTATCAGAGGAAACTGAGGCATGAAGAAATTAAGTAACTTGCTAGTGATTCGAGAGCTAATGGAAATTAGCATTGGGATTTGAATTTAGCCAGTTTTGATTCTAGAACCTATGTGATTTACTACTATAAAAGTAAAACTAAAGAATATCATTTTAACTCATTTAATTGTACGAATTAAATTATAGCCTGATTATATCAAATATTAGTGAGGCTTTGTAGCAGTGTCTCCCATACACTCTTGTTTGAGGTAGAAATTTTGACAAAGTCAAGTGGAGGTCATAGTTTATGTGGTAATTAATATGGTAACTAACATAATGTGCAATTTATCTAGGTTTTAGATAATCAGAACCTTTAACAAAGATATCAAGTTTCATTTCTAGGAATGAAGTATCCTTGGCTAATTGAAATGGGCTATAAAATCTTAACATATGACTATAAAAGTTAAAATTTGATGCTATAACAGATGAATAGGTCTAAATTCCAAAAAAGTTAAATTAAACTTCTCTGTCACATAATCTTGAAAGTCTCCTGTTTGTAAGTTTGTTTAAGTAGATATTTGCTTAAGGAGATGAGGGGTTTTTTCAGATTGCTAAAGTCTAATAATAGCTAACATTACAATGCACTTAGGATATGGTATGTACTTTTCCCCAAACTTTGTGCATAACTGTTTTATGTATGAGAAGTCATAGATACAGAAAGCTTAAGAAACTTAAGTAACTTATCAAAAGTCATACAGTAAAAGGCTATGACATTCCAACTTCAAAGCCTGCTATACTGTGGTGGGTATAGTGTACTGTGCATTGAAATTGAATTTTGGGGAACAGAATTTTGATCTATTATTACTTATTCAAATACCATTATGTAACTGTTCTAAAGGCAAATTCCTCAAGTGAATTCTTTAAAAAAGTTCAATCGAGAAAAATATATAAGCAGTATCAATATAATAATTATCCATTTAAAAATATCTTTATGGTTTACAGGCCAAATGGTAGTGGTGGTGTGATAGCAGATGTTGTCATGAAATTTCGATGCACTAGAGGTAACAATGGAGGATCAATGAAAGGCAGAGTTCAGGCTATTTTACAACAAATGCAGAATAACTCTGGAAACTTGGAAATAAATCCTTCAACTGGGATAACATGCAAGTACCATTTTTTATACCATTTTATTTCAATATATCTCTGAAGTTTACTAATTCAAATTTAAATCTCTATTTAAAGCAGAGGCTGGCTTTTCTTTCTTTAAAATTATTAACTTTATAAAAACAATATATTAAAAGCTAACTATATATAGTATATACCTTTCTAATATAAACATTCTATTTTTTTTACTTTTCAATGATTTTTTTATCTTAAAACATACTATTTTCTTTTTAAATGGAATAATTTCAACATGGGAGATCTCTTTTCTAGTGTTCATATGAGGGCAATATATTTTAATTTGTTCCAACATGCCTTTTTCCATTCTGTTTGAGACTTGTATATAATAAAACAAGGTAAGAAAGCAAACTTGGTATTATATAAATTCACTATCTTGCTGAAATTGCTTAGGTTGATCCTTTAAGGCAATGTTTGAACAGCAACTAATTTTAAAGAATCTAAGATTTTCAGTTTCAGTTTTCTACTTTGTAAAATGGAAGCTTGTCCTGATGTTTCAGGGCTACATAAGGAAATTGTGATAATGCTTCTTTTTAAAAAAAAATGTATTTTTAATCCCAGTGGCTTGGGAGACTGAGGCAGGAGGATCACAAGTTCAAAGCCAAAGTGAGGCACTAAGCAACTCAGTGAGACCCTGTCTCTAAATAAAATACAAAATAGGGCTGAGAATGTGGCTCAGTGGTCAAGTGCCTCTGAGTTCAATCCCTGATTTTAAAAAATGCATTTTTATTTTTAATTGACAAACAGTAATTACACATACGTACGAGGTACATTGGCATTTTAGTATATACATATAATGTACAATGATTAGATCAGGGTAACTGGCATATCTATCACCTCAGACATGATATTTCTTTGTATCAGGGACATTTAAAACCCCATTAGCTATTTTGAAATATTCAATTGTCAACATAGTTGTCCTACAATGCTATAGAACTTTAGAAATTATTTCTCTTATCCAGCTCCATCCCTGAACCCATTGTCTATCATTTCTTTCTCTCTCTCTCTCTCTCTCTCTCTCTCTCTCTCTCTCTCTCTCTCTCCCTGACATCCTTTCCAGGACCTGGTAATCATTATTCTTTTGAAGTCAACTTTTGAACTTCCACAAATAAGTGAGAATATGCAGTATCTTTCTGTGCCTGACTTAATTTCACTTAAAATAACATCCTTTGGTTCTGTCCATACTGCTACAAATGACAGAATTTCATTTTTATGGGTGAATAATATTCTACTGTGTTTATATACCACACTTTTTCACATTCATCTGTTGATATATACCTACATTGATTCCACATCTTTGCTATAGTGAACAGTGCTTCAGTAAACATGATGTACAGATGTTACTTTAACAACTGATTTCATTTTCTTTGGATATATACCCAGTAGTGGGATAGCTGAATCACATAGTAGGTAGTTTCTATTTCTAAGATTCTGAGCCATCTCTAGGCTGTCTTTCACAATAGATATATTAATTTATGTAACCATCTGTATGATTTTTGTTTGGATCCATTCTATTCCTTAAGTTTCCTAAAGGCAAGAACTGTTCTGCTTTGTTCACTTTTGCTGTTCTTCTACCACCCAGTATCTAGTATAGAATAGTTATTCAATAAGCAACTGTTGAATGACTGAAAGAAATGAATTACTTAATAAAGGATACCCCACCAACTTTGCCTTTTACTACTAGCTTAAGTAGCCTTGATTTCCTCAAAAGGAACTCAAAATTAAAAGGATTTTCATGGATCTCACACTGGGCTAGTATGCAGCCTGTACTAGCTACAGCAGTACTAGTTGTTAAAGTATTAGAATGCTTTCCAGTTTGTTGGTAAACAATTAGACAGTGATTGTTCCCCAAGTTCTCCAAATGTCTCCATTCCCCACTATGGACTCTCTTCTCTTCTGCCTGCAACTAAAGAGTTAACCACATAGGAAAGAATTCAAAGACACAGCTCCAACTCCATGGTCTGTGTTCTGCCTCCTGATGCCCAAGCACCACGGGTTACTTAAGCAACTGAATATTACTTCTGTTCTGACACATGAAGAAATTCTTTCAAAATCACTTCCCAAGTGTTTGTTCATTGTTTAGCATTATGTTACATAATGTGAGGATACAATGGTTATTTCTACCCCCAAGACCCCATAATACAGTTGAAGCAAAAGACATCCAAAGCAAGATAGCAGTCAAAATAGCAGACTTGACAATCAAGAGAACATATGACCAAGCACCCAAGGACCAAACAACAGTGACTGCTGCCAAAATTCAGAAAACAACGAGACTAGAGTTCTTGGTATTTCTCAGCAAATGATTCATCAAGAAGAGTGGATGGAATTTGGTTTTGAAATATTAAATAGCATTTCCTTAATTTAATCCACACAACATCCATATCCCATAGACACTTATAATATCCCCACTTAGAAAGGATGTATAATTGCTCAGGGTCATATGTTTAGCATGTGGCAGTCAGGGTTAAAACCTAAGTCACTGTTATTCAAATAATGAAGAATATACAGCTTTATTTATTTCCTGCTTCCAAAAAGGATGATGTGGCTCCACTGAAGCTTTCAAAGCAAACATGATACCTAAACCCCGTAACACTTCTAGATGGAAATAACTGCATAACTTGGTTTTATTTTTTTTTATTTTTTTTTTAATTTTTTATTGTTGGTTGTTCAAAAACATTACATAGTTCTTGATATATCATATTTCACACTTTGATTCAAGTGGGTTATGAGCTCCCATTTCATAACTTGGTTTTAGAGAACATGAAAATCCAGTTTTAGAACTTTGAAAGTATAGGGGGATTTGATCCAACATACATTTTTAGAAATGGTCAATCTGGACAGGTGGATAAATTGAAAAAGCACAAAAGTGGTAGTGGAGAATTGCAGTTTGAAGGTTATTATTACTAGTATCAAATGATGAAAGCATGAACAAAAGTAGTAACAAAAAGATAGGAAAGATACTCAGAAGGCTAAGGCAGGAGAATCACAAGTTGGTCAACCTGAGCAACTTAGCCCTGTCTCAAAATATTAAATAAAAACTTGGGATGTATCTCAGTGCCCCTAGGTTCAATCTCTAATACCACCAAAAATTTTTTAAAAGGAGAGGTGATAAGGAGACTCAGGATAATTCAAATGGCAGTTATTAGAAGGTACAGAACATGGAGACCAATAAAATGTGAGTATGATGAGAAAGTGAGAATTTGAAATATTTTCTAGCTGCCAGTGGAAGTGGTGTCATTTACTAAAGGAGCAAATGTAACATAAGAAGCAAATTTTGGATAAAATTTGGTCACATTAAGTTTGATATGACCACTGGACATGTAGGGGAAACTGTCCTGTAGTTTATGTAGGGGCCTTCACTATCTGATACCATTATAGTTTTCTTTCCCAGCTCAACACCATCCCCCTGCATGCAACACATGTAATAACTCTGCTGACTTTATTACACCACAAACATCCTATACCTCCATGCAATTATGCCCACTATGTCTTCCATGTGGAGTATCTTCTCCCACTTATCTACTTGACAAATCCCTTCTAGGTTTTCAAAATACTGTACAAATGTTATTTCCTCCAACTCAAATGTCATTTCCTCCTCCGTGACAACTTATGTGTTTATTTGGTAACATTAGTTAATCTCTATTTTCTCCTTTTCCTTTGGTTTTGAATTCATTTGAATAATTATTTGATTAATTTCTGTATGTAAATAACATATGAGCAGACCCCTGTTATTTGTTCACTGTTTAATCTGCAGCACTTAGAATAGTATCAGTAGAGCAATATATGTCTATACCAATATGTCCTTATAAGAATATTTGAATAAATGAACTTCTACTACAACATTTTTTATATTATATTCCAATGACTAAGTTATGTTCTGATTTTTCAGTTAAAATGAGTGACTTGAGAGCAAGGAAATATGAAGTATTTGATGAAACATTTTAGCACAAACGTTAGTGTGCTTAATAATTCAGGAAAGTTGTAAAAACAGAGACTTCTAGGACCCATGATTCAGAGATTCTTTCAGCTGATGAGGATGGAGCCTAGGAATCAGGATTTCAGCAAATCCTCCCAGTGGTTCTGATTCTTTTTGTCCGTATATACACTTTAAGAAATTAAGATGGGAATTATTTTTATCTTGTATTTTGTTGATCTTAGTCTCATTCTTTTTTTTTAAACACTAGCAATTACTGACCACGATACAGAAAATTTTTTCACTCAAGGTAAGCTTTGAAATTCTTTTATAAATATGTTTTGCTAAAATATAAGGAGTAAAAGTGCAAGTCTGTTATGCTCTTTGCCAAGATGGTATCTATACAGGTGGTACCTTTATTTTGAATTCATTCCATTGGTTTTTTGTTGAAACAAGACACTGCTGATCCAACTGACCCATGGAGTGATGTTTGAGCTATTTCTCCTTTTAGAAAAAAAATTAATGAAGTAGCAGTGGAGTACCACCACTCAGTACTCAGGTTGACCTTATGAAAATTTTCTTGGCAGTTTTAGGAAGCTTTTACTACCCAATTCTTTGGTGGCATTTCTGCAAACTTGCAAATTATGTTTGATGACATCATTTATGTAGCTTTTCCTAACTACCAGATAGCTTGCTCTGTTGTGGATTCAGGTCAATCATAGCCATAATAGAAAAAATTATGAAAAATCTTGTCAGTTTTGGGTCCTTAACCTTCTGAAGGGAAAGTCATATGTTTCAACACCATCCTCCATACTTTCAAGCTAGGATAGCAGAGATATAATCCCTAGAAAAATACTGTTTATTTCTCTTGCTTACAGAATATAGCTAGAAATTAGTTAAATGTACCTGGATCACTGGCCTTTCTCAGATACTTAACAAATTTCATAAAGTGATACCACCTCTCTAGGGATTTTTAAACTTCACTATAGTTCTTGATTATTCTGAATAAAAATGTATCTTCATAATTCACTAGGGAATTTATTAGAAGGATGCAGCACAGGAACCTAAGTTCCATACATATTCTTAATGGAAATCTAGTCCTCTATTTGGGAAATTTTCAAGAAAAAAAATACCTATTCAAGCAGGGCACTACTTAACAGCCAGTCTAGCAATATAGAAATAGGTGGCAGTTTACCTCTAATTGCTTGGTAATAGATTAATAAGAGAAAACAAAGCACAGAAATTGAGAGGAATTATGTGAATAGCCTACCTCAGCCCATTTCAGCTCTGGCAATGAGAGCATTTGCGGGCTTTTTAAGACATTTAAATAAACCTGTATACTACATACTAGAAATGTTCACTCACCCTAAGGCCTATTCTGTGGCCCTACAGCATGTGCCCTTTCAAGGGTACACCCAGTTATACAATCAGGTCTGGAGATGTATTGCAACCTCCAATGATAAAACTGTAATACCACTCAGAAAGTTGTTTGATGAGTCAGTTTTCTTCCAACTTAAATGTGTATCTCTCATCAATATGTACTTTCTGAATTGTTCCCTGATGTGGATCTGGAAGTCAGTATTTCTAACAAGTTCCTAGGGGATATTCATGCTACAGGTCTGAAAACCACACTATGCGTAGCAATTTATGAAGAAGAAGGGAATTTCCCAGGAGTTTTATCCTGAGCTGTCATATCCGTCACTGACCAATCCTAACCCTTACCATTCATGAAGCATTCTAGACAATTTTGAAGTTGCTCCAGAATTGAAACCCAATGTCTAGAAATGTTCTCTAGAATGTAATCAATAGGCAAGAATAGTCATACATGTACTCTAAAGATAATAGCATGTTGATCCTGCTTTTTTAAAATCTAGCATATCCTGGGGAGAAATCCACAAAAGACAAAGTCATAAGTAATGGAAAAGCTCTGCAGCAAAATCCCAAATGTAAATGAATCATGTTCTTCCCAGCTCATTAACAATCTTTGCTCTTAGAATGTGGGGCCCGGCCAGATCTAATAACACTGTCTGAAGAAAGAATCATTGGAGGTACACTAGCTGAGGAAGGTGACTGGCCATGGCAAGTCAGTCTTGAACTCAATAATGTCCACCACTGTGGAGGCACCCTGATCAGTAACACATGGATCCTGTCGGCAGCTCACTGCTTCAGAAGGTAAGGACACCTCTATCAACCCCTCTGGGAACAATTAAGGTAGGCAGTTGCATGAAGACTCCACCTATTACCCTCAGGACCAATCATGATTGGATAAAGCCAGAACAAAAAATGTAAAGAATATTAGTGAGTTTTTCTTCCTATTCATTAAAGCCAAAATACTTTTTTCTTATTTAGCTTACTAGTTTACTGTAGTTCTCAGTTTCAAATAATAGTGTACCCATCATTGAAAAGAACAAAGATTTATATATCAGAATGTTTGATTTAAATCCTAGCTATGAAAACTTAGAAAATTTACTAAATAACCCTATGTATCACATTTTTTAAAAAATTATGGACAATACTATTATGTATATCTTAGTGTTGTTGGTAGGATTAAATATGTTACTATAACTATCTATTAAATATTTGAGGAGGAAGATTTGTACATTACATCATGGAAGTTGATCAGTATACTGAGGGTAGACCTAGAGACTGCTAGGTGCCATTAATTTGTTCATCAAAATATATGGATATTTATGACAAGCCTAATATTATATGTTATATACGCACAAGTATAAATGAAATACTAACCTTGCCTTCATGGAACTTCATTCTAATGTTTGAAGGAGAATACATACACACAAAAAATTATTATCATTTATAAATAAGTATAAGTAGTATAAGCAAAATAAATTTAAGACACCTCACAAGAATTCTTAATTGAGGTGACTAAAGACTATTTATTACTTATACTAAGGCAATGAGCTTCCAATGGAAAATAAGTTGTATAAAATTATCCTGTTGGTATTAAAAAGGTTACACTGCTAATACTGAAAGATTTTAGACTTTGGCATTACAAAAACTTGCTAGTTTCAGGCCTACCGTATCACCAAGATATCCTAAATCATAACATTTAAATACAGAAAGATCACCAGAAAGTGATGGTGAACTCAAGTGTGCCCCTGACCATATCTATTATCTTACCAGCTTTTTTCAATGACTTGTCACTGTCTCAAATCCACATATTTACTACATACCCAAAGCCTTCAATGTCAAATTAATCCAAAATTATTTCTCAAAGTATGTGATTTCAGCCTCAGTATAACAGCCATTTTTCATCTCTTCTGGACTTGGTCTGTGTTTCCCCACCTATGACCACTGTTCACCCTGCTGTTTGTTTCCTGAAATATTAAAACCTTTTAAAATCTCTAGTTCATCCTATTTGAATTCTGTGAGATTTTCACAATTACTAAGAAGCATTATTCAGATTTGAGGGCACTATCTTTTAATACAGCACCTTTTTTTTCAAAAGTGTTTATTAAACCAAGATGGAATAAAAGATAACAAGATTAGGGTACAATCTAAACAAAAGTTTTAGGAAAGCCCAAATTATTCTATACTTTTCTTATGCTATCTTGTAGCTCTACAGATGGCAAATAAATTCTAAATTGTTTTATATAATACTTCCAACATTACACAATTTCTGATTTAAATTGGCAAATTCATTTAGGTGTATCCCAGATAACACAAGAAACAAAATTCTAAAAAGCATTCAATCATCACTGCCACCTGAAAGGCCAAAGCAAAAGAATGTCACTAGTTCAATTTCAATCACACCCTAGTATACAAATGCATGGAATTAGCAGGCTGGAACTGAACTAGATTCTAAGCCCTATTCAGACCTATCAAAAGTTAAGTAAAGGATATCACTACATTGAAAGCCACAATTATAAATATCATCAATGATTATCAAAAACATTCAGAGAAAATCTTTGAATTTTGCAACCAAAAATCTTTCTGTTTACTACCTTGATGTAATCACTAGAGCTATAAATGATAAGAACCATGTATTGGTCCCCTCACTAAAGACTTCATTGTCACTTGAGAAATACCAGTGAGGATTTGATTGGGGTATAACTAGCCTTACAAAAGGACATAGAAGTGATGAGTCCCTATTAGAGAAGATTACTGAATTGTCACCTTTTCTATGAAGATTTCTCTGGACTCTTTTGTCTCCTGTTCTATTTACACAGAAAATTTCTTCTCTGTCTTTTACAGTAGTCTTTGTGATTTATGATAGTATAATTGTCTCAGTATCCTCCACTAGTGTGTGGCAGTACTCAAGGACAGAGGCCATAATTATTAAAATTTTTATTTCCAGAGACTCACATGTTCTTTGTGCAATGTAGATACTTAGTAATGGCTTGTTGAGCTATAATTATTGAAGATCACAGATGTGTCCATTGAATGCCAAGCAGTGTTTAGCATATGCATTTGTTTCATTGATACTTAAAGCTGTGTGAGAGAATATTGCCAATCAAATTTTATACATAAACTAAGAATCAGAGATATTAACTAACTTGCCATAAACAATAATTCTAGTGTGTGATATAGCAAGATTTAAATCTAAATATAGCTGGTTCCAAAACCATTTTCTTATTTATTTGCTAGAAGGGAGGGAAGGAGAGACAGAGGGAGGGAAAAGAGTGAAAAAGAGTGAAAGGGGTGTCTCCCCAGAAAGGGAAGGGTGTCTTTTGAATCTCCCTACTGAGGACTCTGAGCAAAAGGAGTTGAATATTTTTTAAAAATGTGGATTTTCTTATTTTTAAATATTTTTTCTTCAGAATCTTTAACTAGGTTTCACTCTTACACATATACTATTTCTTATAAAAGTATTTCCTAGGCATATAATCCTTTTTGTGTGTTAATTCCACTATCTAAATTCCAAAAACTCTTAAATTATTATTGGTTGTTTTTATTCAACTATAGGAGCAACCATAATTTTTCTTGTTATCCAGATATGCATGTAACTGAAAAACCTAGAGTTGTTATGTGTGTGTTTGCTTTTAATTTATGAAAGGAGCATTGTGAATAATTCTTGTATTGTTTCTTACTGTATTTTCTCAATCCTGGGAATTTTCATCTGGTCCACTGCTGCATAACAAGCCACAGTAAACAAACATCATATTTCCTTCACCCAACTAGGTTGCTTCAACTTCCTACTATCACAAAGAGCATGTACAACATACACAAAACACTCATATGGGGTCATTCTATAAACCTTTACAGATTTCTCTGAGATATGTACCCAGAAGTACATAAGAGTCTGACAAATATACCAGAATGCTTTCCAAACATTTACATCTTCACTGATAATTCAAAAAGAGTTCTAATTTCCCTCCTTACTAACATCAGAATTATTTTCTTGTTTCTTGTCACCCTTATCAACATATATTAGATATTCATTTTTAATTACTATTTCTTCATTACTAATAAATTTGAATATTTTTTCATATACCTAGAAGCCATTTGGGCTTCCCTTTACATAAATTACCAATTAATACTTTGCAAATTTTATAATAGTTTTCCTATCAATTTATCGTTGGTTTACAGACTTTTTTGTATATTCTATAAAGATTTAGATATTAAATATTGCCAATATTTTTTAAGGATTTCGTATACATACTTTAAGCTTGTTTGTGGTTTGCTTAATTCTGATTTAATAAAATTCACTCATTTTTTACCTATGGAATGTGTTTTGAGGGTTTACCTAAAAAGTCTTATTCCTGTATCAAAATGATAATTTTCTATATTTTTTATGTTAGTCCTCTTTCTCCTCCCCTCTTTCTCAATATATATGTAGATATACACACATATATCTATATACACAAATGTATGTATATACACACACAATTATAACAATCAGCAAACTTAGTACAGAAAGGTCATTCATCTATTAACAAAACAAGGATGTCCCTTATCATCACTGCTATTTAAACTGAGTGTCTTTCTCAAAGCAAAATAAAAGAAGAAAATAAAGATTGAAAGGAATGAGTTAAAGCTATAATAGCTATTACTTCAGATTTCTTAGTTGCTTGAATTAAAGGGTACAGAAAAGGGAAAGATCAAAGAGATTTGTGTTATGCTAGATATCATTAAAGTATTAGAATATGCTAATTGGAATAGAAGAACAACCGGTATTCATCACTCCAAGACATGTTTTCTAAAGGCTTTCTTTGTTTCTTTAGGCAAATATCCATTTGTTCTGCCAGTTAAAAGCATTTACTAGCTTATATGCAAGAATATATAGCAAAGAGACATTGATCAAATAGTTCCTAGATGGTGGCTGTTGGCAAATTCAAAATCTAAATATTTGAAGTACTCACAATTTCCTTATTCAAATAGCATGGTTTCCAAATTTTTCAGCTACTCTAATCCTCAACAATGGACTGCTACCTTTGGTATTTCTACAACATCTCCTATACTGAAAGTAAGAGTAAGAACTATTTTACTCCATAATAACTATAAAACTGCAACTCATGAAAATGATATTGCAGCAGTGCAACTTGAAAGAGCTATCACCTTTACCAGAAATATACATAGAGTTTGTCTCCCAGAGGCTACCCATAACATTATACCTGGTTCTACTGCCTATGTAACAGGATGGGGATCGATAACTTATGGTGGTAAGTGTTTCAGGAAAAATAATACAATTGAACAACAAAATCTCTTGTCATTTGCTATTATGTAACTTTTTAAAGTTAGGGGAATGTTGAGTACAGATTCTCCCAACAGAACCATTGTGTATTCTACTCATCTTAAACTCTGGCTAGCTTAGTTTCCTCAGTAAAGCATAGAAAAGCTATACCCAAACATAGCGGTAAGGAAATGTAAAAGAAAGTGATAAAGAAACATTAGTTCTTAAACAATCCAGAGATTCTGTGGAACTCCAATGGCTTTTCTATAACAAAATAAAAGGACTGGAATAGATATTGTCTAAAGACTTTAATAACCCTTAAAATATCAACTGCCCTTTAAGGTATTCTGGGATGATATGAATTATGCTACATTGTAAGAAACTCCATGTATGCATAAATATTGCTCATACGTGATTGTCAAATAAATAAGGTATAAATTAAAACGAGGACAGAGTTAAAGAGAAAATAGAACATACGATAAAAATAAGAGTTATCAGCCAGGGAATGGAAGGGTAGCATCAACAGTTTTTCCCTGGGCTTTTACCCAGTTGCAGATTGTATCGCCAAGATATAATAAAAAGTCAGTCATCCCAGAAAATATTTCAATGTGTTCTTTTAGCACAAAGTAATTTGGACTAACAGGTAAAATTTGTCCAGTAATGGAAAACTATAACTAAGCTATTCTGAGGGAGCATCGGTATATAATGGATTACTTCTTTAGGCTTAAGACCACACTGATTTCTCTTTTGATGTTAGATTAGAGGTTACTCACTTTTCATGTAATTTTCCAAAGTCCATCAGTGGATAATTTAAGTGCAATCAATTTTAAGATAGTAAATTTATTTGTTTTCTAAATGACTAATGGACACTCAATCACAAAACTAATGCAAAAAAAAAAGAAAAGAAAAGAAAAATTTATCTGGCTAAAGGGGTTATCCTTCCCTATGAAAACCTTTGCTGGAAAGAAACTCCTATATATGAGCTTAGATGCCTTTCTTGCTAAACAGGGAATAATGTTTGGAGTGCATTTGTTCTTTCTCTTAATAATAAGAGAAGAGTAATGACTCTTAGTAATAAGAGTTATTAATTTTTTACACTTTATTTATTAATTAGTAATAAGAGTTATTAATTTATATAACCAATGAGTCATTTTATTTCTTCTTTTCTACTAAATAGGCAGCACAGTCACAGATCTACGACAAGGACAAGTCACAATAATAAATAGCAATGTATGTAATGCATCAACTAATTACAATGGTGCTGTCTTATCTGGAATGCTGTGTGCTGGAGTACCTGCAGGTGGAGTGGATGCATGCCAGGTATGTTCAAGACAATCTTATCAACCATCATCAAAAAAGCTTATAAGTATTCACTAGCATGCCATTCTGCTATGGGCATAAAGGTAACAGTTGTAATATACATCCCTGTCTAAAAATTTATTTAATTTTAGGGATAAAATTATCTTATGAAGTTTATTTATCATAAAATATTAACTTTTAATTTTTAACTACTATGAAAAGTTAAGTAAAACACTATTGTTCACAGGGAGGCTGAGACAGGAGGACTGAGAGATCAAGGCAAGCCTCAGCAATTTGCAAGGCCCTAAGCAACTTACTGAAACCCCGTCTCAAAATAAAAAACAAAAAGAGCTGGGTATGTAGCTCAGTAGTAAAGTGCTCCTGGGTTAAATTTCCGTACTAAAAAAAAAAAAGCCAACACTATTACACAGTATGGTGAATACAGTTAATAACAGAGGATTATACTCTTCAAACTTGCTAAGAGGGTAATTCCAGATGTTCTCACCAAATAAAAATGTTAGGTATTTGAGGTAATTAAGATGATACCAAAGCTTGATATAATTATTTCACATTATATTCATAAGTCATAGCATAATTTTCTACCCCATAAGTGAATATAATTATTGTCAATTTAAAGGTCCATAGAGAACAAATTAAAATTTAAAATATGAATAATGCTTGAAGCTAAAAAATTATACAAAATTCTAATCATTTGAGTCACAAGAATTCTCACAATTGTGTGGTGGCACAAGTATAAAAGAACTAACTATTTGGATCTAGACTGTAATTTTTTACCCAAATATGTAAAAGCAAACAATAAATGTTAAATTCTCATCTTAAAATAATTAGAATAAAATTTTAATAAAATTAATTAAACTTAATTTATGTGATTATATCTTATAATACATTTTATTCCTCTGTCTGAAATTCAATTCCATGTAGTCACAGAAATAATTAGTGTTGGAAAATAAATATTCTTTAAAATATTCTATTTTATTGAAGAATCTGCTGTTGTTTTCCAGGATGAGCCACATAGACAAAGATAAGTTTTAACCTTTACATAAAATGTTTCATATTTATCACTTTCTAGCATTCACAGTCTTAAAAAAAGTAAATAAGAAATAGTACTTAAGTTTATGGAAAGACCCCAATCCATAAATACTTTTCTCAAAATGAAACGTTTTGATCAACTACAAGTTGGTGCAGATGGACAAGATTTCTCAGTTTTCAAGATGTCAGTAATTACCCACACAGTCCTTTATTACCTTTAAGTGGAGATGTCTCTGTTGTAGGGAACATTTCTTGATCAACTTCCTCTTTCTCTTTACTGCTAGCCCTATAACAAAAATTTCTCAAGTTTCATGATAGCTTTCCAAATAACATACCTCCCCACTGACAATCCCAGAAGCATTGTTTCAAACTCACTTAGGGACATATGTGAGATTGAAAAGAGTATTACTCAGGCTTCATTTAGTCTTGCTGCCCACCCCCACCTTTTTTAATTGTTTTTATTTTTTAAATACATGACAGTAGAGTGCATCACAATTCTATTACACATATAGATCACAATTTTTCATATCTCTGTATATAAAGTATGTTCACACTAATTCATGTCTTTATACATGTACTTTGGATAATAATGTCTATCACATTCCACCATCATTGCTAACCCCCTGCCCCCTCCCTAACCCTCACACCTCTCTACCCTATCTAGAGTTCGTCTATTCCTCCCATGCTCCCTCTCTCCCTACCCCACTATGATCAGTCACCTTATATCAGAGAAAACATTCGCCATTTGTTTTTTGGGGATTGGCTAACTTCACTTAGCATTATCTTCTGCAACTGCATCCATTTACTTGCAAATGCCATGATTTTATTCTCTTTTATTGCTGAGTAAAATTCCGTTGTGTATATATGCCACATTTTTTTTTATCCATTCATCTACTGAAGGGCATCTAGGTTAGTTCCACAGTTTAGCTATTGTGAATTGTGCTGCTATAAACATTGACGTGGCTGTGTCCCTGTAGTATGCTGATTTTAAGTCTTTGGGGTATAGACAAAGGAGAGGGATAGCTGGGTCAAATGGTGGTTCCATTCTAAGTTTTCCAAGGAATCTCCATACTACTTTCCATATTGGCTGCACCAATTTGCAGTCCCACCAGCAATGTATGAGTGTGCCTTTTCCCCCAACTTCCCACCAAAACTTATTGTTGTTTGTCTTCAAAATGGCTGCCATTCTAACTGGAGTGAGATGGTATCTTAGAGTGGTTTTGATTTGCATTTCTCTAATTGCTAGAGATGATGAACATTTTTTCATATATTTGTTCATTGATTAAATATCCTCTTCTGAGAAGTGTCTGTTCATGTCCTTGGCCCATTTATTGATTGGGTTATTTGGGGGTTTTTGGTGTTTAGCTTTTTGAGTTCTTTATATACCCTAGAGATTAGTGCTCTATCTGATGTGTGAGGAGTAAAAATTTGATCCCAAGATGTAGTCTCTCTATTCACTTCACAGATTATTCCTTTTGCTGAGAAGAAACATTTTAATTTGAGTCTATCCCATTTATTGATTCTTGGTTTTAATTCTTGCACCACAGGAGTCTTATTAAGGAAGTTGGGGCCTAATCCCACATGATGAAGATTAGGGCCTACTTTTTCTTCTATTAGAAGGAGAATCACTGGTTGAATTCCTAGGTCTTTGATCCACTTTGAGTTGAGTTTTGTGCATGGTGAGAGATAGGGGTTTAATTTCATTTTGTTGTATATGGATTTCCAGTTTTCCCAGTACCATTTGTTGAAGATGCTATCTTTTCTCCAGTGCATGTTTTTGGCACCTTTTTCTAATATAAGAAAATTGTAATTTTGTGGATTAGTCTCTGTGTCCTCTATTCTGTACCATTGGTCTATCAGTCTGTTTTGGTGCCAATATCATGTTTTTTGTTACTATTCCTCTGAAGTATAGTTTAAGGTCTGGTATAGTGATGTCACCTGATTCACTCTTCCTGCTAAGGATTGCTTTAGCTATTCTAAGTCTTTTATTTTTCCAGATGAATTTCATGATTACTTTTTCTATTTCTATGAGGAATGCCATTGGGATTTTGTTTGGAATTGCATTAAATCTGTATAGTGCTTTTGGAAGTATGGTCATTTTGATAATATTAATTCTGCCTATCCAAGAGCAAGGCAGATCTTTCCATCTTCTAAGGTCTTATTTGATTTCTTTCTTTAGGGTTCTGTAGTTTTCATTGTATAGATCTTTCACCTCTTTTGTTAAGTTGATTCCCAAGTATTTTATTTTATTTTCTGAAGCTATTGTAAATGGGATAGTTTTCCTCATTTCCCTCTCAGAGGATTTGTCACTCATATACAGAAATGCCTTTGATTTATTGGTGTTGATTTTATAACCTGCTACTTTGCTGAATTCATTTACTAGTTCTAGAAGTTTTCTGGTGGAGCTTTTTAGGTCTTCTAGGTATAGAATCATATCATCAGCAGATAGGGCTATTTTAAGTTCTTCTTTTCCTATATGTATCCCTTTAATTTCTTCGGTCTGTCTAATTACTCTGGCCAGTGTTTCAAGGACTATGTTAAATAGAAGTGGTGAAAGAGGGCATCCCTGCCTTGTTTTAGTTGCTGCCACTTTTATTCTGTGTACATAAATTCTGCTCTTTCTTTGAGCCCAGTTCAAGTCATAACTTGTTATGAAAATTCCCCCATGTGTTATACTCCAGGCCTCACTAATTTTCAGCTGAAATACTATAATGCATAGAGTCTGCCTCAAAAAAATCATAGCACTTTACATAGGAGTTTATGAGATCCTTTTTGTTTCTTTCATTATTTAATTAATTCATGCAATCTTTAATTCAAAGACACTGAATGTATTACTTTCCATGCACCATTCACTGTGCTAGTAATGCTTCCCTGCACTCAGTCTAGAAGAAAGGACACAAGCTAAAATATCTATGAACAGTGAAACTGGCTACCTATAAGAAGAATTGCATGTCCCTTTTAGTTTGGCATTTGCTTGTCCACTATTCTTTTAAATATATTTATTTATTTTTTTAGTTGTAGTTGCCAATACCTTCATTTTATTTATTTATTTTTATGTGGTGCTGAGGATCAAACCCAGGGCCTCACACATACTAGGAGAGCGCTCTACTGCTGAGCCACAACCCCAGACCCTGCTTGTCCACTCTTTTTATTATTATTATTAGTTGCTCAAAACATTACAATGATTTGACATATCATACATTTGATTCAAATGGGGTACATAATCTTATTTTTCCATGTGTACAGATTGCAGGTCACATTGGTTATACAGCCACATTTATACATAGGGCCATACTAGTGTCTATTGTATTGTGCTGCCCTTCTTATCCCCCCTCCCCTCCCCTCCCCTCCCATCATCTCTTTCTACCCAATCTACTGTGACACATTTCTCTCTCTTTTATCTTCCCCCTCACACCATCTTATATGTAATTTTGCATAACCATGAGAGTCTCCTACCATCTTCCATGCAATTCCCTTTCTCTCTCCCATTCCCACGCACCTCTCATCCCTATTTAATGGTAATTTTCTTCTCATGCTCTTCCTCCCTGCTCTGTTTTCAGTCGCCCCCCTTATATCAAAGAAGACATTCTGCATTTGATTTTTAGGGATTGGCTAGCTTCACTTAGCAAAATCTGCTCTAATGCCATCCATTTCCCTGCAAATTCCATGATTTTGTCATTTTTTACTGCTGCGTGATACTCCATTGTGTATAAATGCCACATTTTTTTTCTCCATTCATCTATTGAAGGGCATCTGTGTTGGTTCCACAGTCTAGCTACTGTGAATTGTGCTGCTATGAACATTGATGTAGCTGTGTCCCTGTTGTATGCTCTTTTTAGGTCTTTTGGGTATAGTCTGAGAAGGGGAATAGCTGGGTCAAATGATGGTTCCATTCCCAGCTTTCCAAGGAATCTCCATACCGCTTTCCAAATTGGCTGAACCAATTTGCAGTCCCACCAGCAATGTACAAGTGTACCCTTTTCCCCACATCCTTGCCAGCACTTGTTATTGTTTGACTTCATAATGGCTGCCATTCTTACTGGAGTGAGATGGTATCTTAGAGTGGTTTTAATTTGCATTTCTCTGATTGCTAGAGATGGTGAGCATTTTTTCATGTATTTGTTGATTGATTGTATATCTTCCTCTGAGAAGTGTCTGTTCAGATCCTTGGCCCATTTGTTGATTGGGTTATTTGTTTTCTTGTTGTTTAATTTTTTGAGTTCTTTGTATACTCTGGATATTAGAGCTCTATCTGAAGTGTGAGGGGTAAATATTTGTTCCCAGGAAGTAGGCTCCCTATTTACCTCTCTTATTGTTTCTCTTGTTGAGAAAAGAACTTTTTAGTTTGAATATGTCCCAATTATTGATTCTTGATTTTAACTCTCGTGCTATAGGTGTCCTATTAAGGAATTTGGAGCATGACCCCACGAGATGGAGATTAGGGCCAACTTTTTCTTCTATTAGACGCAAAGTTTCTGGTTTGATTCCTAGCTCCTTGATCCATTTTGAGTTAACTTGTGTGCAAGGTGAGAGAAAGGGATTCAACTTCATTTTGTTGCATATGGATTTCCAGTTCTCCCAGCACCATTTGTTGAAGATGCTATCTTTTCTCCATTGCATGCTTTTGGCACCTGTGTCTAATATAAGGTAGTTGTAATTTTGTGAATTGTTCTCTGTGTCCTCTATTCTGTACCATTGGTCCACCCGCCTGTTTTGGTACCAGTACCATGCTGTTTTTGTTACTATTGCTCTGTAGTATAGTTTAAAATCTGGTATCGCTATACTGCCAGTTTCACTCTTCCTGTTTAGAATTGCTTTTGCTATTCTGGGTCTTTTATTTTTCCAGATGAATTTCATGATTGCTTTTTCTGTTTCTGCGAGGAATGCCGTTGGGATTTTGATTGGCATTGCATTAAACCTATAGAGTACTTTTGGTAATATCGCCATTTTAATGATATTAGTTCTGCCTATCCATGAAAAAGGTATATCTTTCCACCTTCTAAGGTCGTCTTCTATTTCTCTCTTTAGGGTTCTGTAGTTTTCGTTGTATCGTTTTTTTCACCTCTTTTGTTAGGTTGATTCCCAAGTATTTTATTTTTTTTTGAGGATATTGTCAATGGGGTGGTTGTTCTCATTACCATTTCAGAGGATTTGTCACTGATACACAAGAATGCCTTTGATTTATGCATGTTGATTTTATATCCTGCCACTTTTCTGAATTCATTTACTAGCTCTAGAAGTTTCTTGGTAGAACCTTTTGGGTCTGCTAGGTATAGGATCATGTCATCCGCAAATAGTGTGCTTGTCCACTCTTGATAAGGCAATATACAGAAAACTTTATCATTTTATATGAATATGCAAAAATGAAAACCTCTATTTTGTGTAATATGAACTAATAGAAAGAATGGTAGGAAGGAAGGACAGACAGCTGCAAAAATGCAGTAACAGGAAATACTGGGAATTGGTTAACCAGAGCATGCATACATCATCCAAAAGAGGGAGGTACTAGCCAGCACCATGCAGTATTTGCCACACAAGTTGGTGATTCACACACTGACCCTTCTACCCATCCAGACCAGTAATTCAACAGGTATGGAAGAGCCAACTACTCAGAGCAGTCAAATGAATAGCTAATTTTTCTAGATGCATACTTGGTAATAATGACTGATTTTTATTAGTACTGACTACATGTCAGGCTATACTTGAAATGCTTTATGTTTTAAATGCAAAATTATTTACTGATAAGAAAATTGATGTACAGAGTATTGTTAAATAATTACTAAAGTTCACATAGCTGGTAAGTAGACAATTCAAACACAGGTTACCTAGCTCCAGAGCCTACAGAATTAATCCTGCATGTAAGATGTGATAATTTTTTCTCCCAAACCAGATTATTGCATAAATATTTGCTAGTTGATTGGTTATTATAATTGACTAGTAAATATCTCTTAAGGAGTGTTTATCTATTGCCATGCAAATTTCTTTTCAATTATTCACCAAAAGAATATGATAATATACTATGCATCACATCATACAGAGTGCTATGGATAGTTAAATAAATGAGACTTCTACAAACTCATTAATTTAACAAATATTGCCTTAGAATTTTATGGGCTGTAACCTTAGGTTGCATCAGTATCCAGAATAGGTTTGCTCTCTAATGTGTGGAAAACACATTAGAGCTGGGAAAATAGACACTGCTAAGTATCATAAATGCAATGAGTGTTACAGAGAGGTACAACTACTACAAGGGAGCTGACCAGTGGGAATAAATTCAAACAGACACACAAATGAGCTTTTCTAAAATAATGCAGAAACAGTGACAAGATATACACACAGTGAGAAACTAATTATGCTCAAAGCTGAAAGTGGGGAGAGTCAGGAGGAAAGGAGCAAGTCAGAGTAGTATTACTGGAGGATGTTAGCCTGACGTGAGTAGGAAACAACCAAGCACTACCTGAGGGAGGTCTGGAAAATGTGCTTATCATGTTCTTTTCAGACTTGTTAAAGGGATAATTTATATACTTAAAGGATTTCAGTAATTTTTTTTATTGGTTGTTCAAAACATTACAAAGCCCATAACATATCATCTTTCATGCATTTGATTCAAGTGGGTTATGAACTCCCATTTTTACCCTAAATACAAGTTGCAGAATCACATCGGTTACACATCCACATTTTTACATAATGCCATATTAGTGACTGTTGTATTCTGCTACCTTTCCTATCCCCTACTATCCCCCTCCCCTTCCCTCTCATCTTCCCTCTCTACCCCATCTGCTGTTATTCAATTCTCTCCCTTGTTTTTTCCCCCTTTCCCCTTACAAACTCTTATATGTAATTTTGTGTAACAATGAGGATCTCCTTCCATTTCCATACAGTTTCCCTTCTCTCTCCCTTTCTCTCCCCCAACTCGTCTCTGTTTAATGTTAATCTTTTCCTCATGCTCTTCATCCCTGTTCTGTTCTTAGTTGCTCTCTTTATATCAAAGAAGACATTTGGCATTTGTTTTTTAAGGATTTGCTAGCTTCACTTAGCATAATCTGCTCTAATGCCGTCCATTTCCCTGCAAATTCCATGATTTTGTCGATTTTTAGTGCTGCGTAATACTCCATTGTGTATAAATGCCACATTTTTTTATCCATTCATCTATTGAAGGGCATCTAGGTTGATTCCAGAGTCTAGCTATTGTGAATTGTGCTGCTATGATCATTGATGTGGCAGTATCCTTATAGTATGCTCTTTTAAGGTCCTCAGGGAATAGACTGAGAAGGGCGATAGCTGGGTCAAATGGTGGTTCCATTCCCAGCTTTCCCAGGAATCTCCATACTGCTTTCCATATTGGCCAAACCAATTTGCAGTCCCACCAGCAATGTACAAGTGTACCCTTTTCCCCACATCCTCGCCAGCACTTGTTGTTGTTTGACTTCATAATGGCTGCCAATCTTACTGGAGTGAGATGGTATCTTAGGGTGGTTTTGATTTGCATTTCTCTGACTGCTAGAGATGATGAGCATTTTTTCATGTACTTATTGATTGATTGTATGTCCTCCTCTGAGAAGTGTCTGTTCAGGTCCTTGGCCCATTTGTTGATAGGGTTATTTGTTATCTTATTGTTTAATTTTTTGAGTTCTTTGTATATTCTGTATATTAGGGCTCTATCTGAAGTGTGGTTTCAGTAATTTTTGTATGACTTGGAAATTTCAAAAGTAAATAGACTTTATTTATATAAGAGATATAACTTCCTCTACTGCCGTAGAAATAAACTCAAGTTTTAGGGTTTTTCTTACTTAAGTAATTAATAATTTTGTTTCCTACAGGGGGATTCTGGTGGCCCACTGGTACAAGAAGACTCACGGCGGCTTTGGTTCCTTGTGGGAATAGTGAGCTGGGGATATCAGTGTGGTCTGCCAGACAAACCAGGAGTTTACACTCAAGTGACAGCCTACCGTGACTGGATTAAAGAACAAACTGGAGTCTAGTGCAATAAATGCATCTCTGTTGCAAAGTCTAAATGCAGGTGTGCCTGTCTAAAATTCTAAAACTTTACTTTTCAGCTGAAAAAGAAACTACAAGTGTCCTATTTTAATATCCTGTTGCATAAATATGATTTAACAAACACTATTTAATCTTTCTTTATTACTATGAATTTTATATTTTTCCCAGAAAACTATATGGATGTTGCATAGTACTATGACTGTGTACAAAAGAAACACTGAATGATTAAAGTTAACAGTTTTATTATAGTTGTTATAAGTGCTAGGAGTGAGAAAAATAGGTAACTAAGATTGTATACTAAAGGAACGTGGAAAAGTCTGAAGGGTCAGAAGGTGTTCTCTGAGGAAGTCTCATTGAAACTGATAAGTGAAAAATATGTTAAAAAAAATGCAAAGAAAGAAGTGGAAGAATATTATTCAAGATAGAAAGAACATTGTGAGCCAAGAAAATAGTATTTATCTAAAATTTATGGTTATCAATATTTTATAGGATATGAGCACTAAAATTTTAAATGTGAAGGCCTATAGTAATCTTAATTATGCTGTAAGATCATGCTGCCACAGGAAATCTGTAATGACCAAAAGATTTATAAATAGTTTTGATAATGACTTTTATTAAAATATCTTCTACCTAAAAGGGAAACTATATTTCCTATAGAGAAACTGATGAAATGCACCTACACAATATTTCAGGCACCTTTACAACTCCATAATTCTTCTTTAACAACTTAGCAATAGTAACTTCAAGAACTAGAGATTCGATTGTCAGGAAAGATTTCCCACTACAACTTCCCACCACTGACAGTTATATTTGAGAGCAAAAGGATGCTCAATAGCCAAATTTAAGAAATAAATCGAAAGTTAAATAGAAAAATGGGGGGAAAGTTGGTTTACAAAGAGAAAGTTTAAATAACTTAGTAACAATGAAACTATCTTGGAAAGAAAAGGTCTTTCTCCCTCTCTGTCTCTGTCTTTGTCCATGTCTGCCTCTCTCTCTCTCTCTCTCTCTCACACACACACACACACACACACACACATACACACACACACACACACACAAAATCACCACCACCACCAAGACCAAAGAGTATAAATTAAATAAAATGCATTAAAATTTAATGGCACAGCAATCTACATAATCTGAATCATAAATGTTACTGAGTTTTTAATAGGCTCCTAGTGCAGCTGAAGCTTGTTTATGCATGATCATCCAATCGTCAGAGCATTCTCCTAGAATTAACTACCTATATCTGAGAATCAGACCAATTCTAGGAATTGTAATGAAACTTTTTTGCATTTCTTGATATAATATTGAGATGAGACCTACATTAAAGCAATTTATTTTAAAGAAAAGGAGTTGAAATGTAACCAACTCTTGGTGAAATGTACAAACAAATCTTTCTTTGGTATACTTTATTTCAAATAAACTCTTTTACAATCTTTTATTGCCTAATTATTTATGGAATTTATGATTACTGAAAGACAATTCAGAACTATTTAATTGTTCCTCCAATGAGAAAACTGCAAACCAGACTACAAAGGCTTAGCACTTTCTGCCGCTTTATAATCAAGCTCTGTAACTGAGGTAAGTGCCAAGCCTGACACTCCCTGGCTGCACCCTGTGAGGACAACATTAAACTGGCAATTCAGAGCAAGCTTCAAGGGGAGGGTGTCTTTGTGCATGGGCGTGTTTGTGTGTGTGTGTGTATGTGCACGTGTCCTCACATAATCAAAGACATGTTTACTTCTACAAATACAAAGCTATTTAAAAGTATTCACTTAGAAAAAATGGAGCAAATTCAATTATTTATTGAAAATAATTAAAAAGTCATTAGCAAATATATATATATACATGTATATGTACATATGTGTACATATGTTTACATATATGTATAATTATGAGGGATATTTGAAAACCAGAGAAACACTATTTTAAAAGCCTCTTTCTTTTTTAATGTACTGATGAGGTTCTACTTTCCTCACACCTAAGTGACTTCAAGAAGTCAATTTTGAATATTTGTGGAAAAATGGTAGCTCAAATTTTTTTCAACCCTTAAAAAATATTTCTGAAAACTCACAAAAACTTTCTAGGAGAAAGACTTACTAATACCAAGAACAATCCATTCATCATACAGAAAATACAGATATAAACCAATTTTTAAAATGGCAAATAAAGTGAATATTTGATATTTAAACTGGGGTTAAAATAATGAACAGAACTAATGAAAAAAGAACTATCCAAGAAAGCTTAGAGCTTGACTATGTATTGTACTAAATGGAAGTTTTGTTTTGTTTTGTTTTGTTTTAGTGTTGAGTGGCTTTTACTTTAAGGAATATATTAAAATTACAGTTAAAAAATAATACCTACAATATTTGCTGAACATTCAAGAGGATAAAGAAAACAATTGAATGTTGAGGCAGGAGAACATTTCATCATTTTCACATAGGAAATAAATGACTTTACATTTATCATTAAACAACAAGCAATACTAATACTGAGTATCATGGTGTCTTAAAGGCATGCAATAATAGAATGAAAGAGCTGAAGAAAACTCTGCACTATTTTCTAAGTGGAGGTCTTAATTACAGTGTATACATTATTCATTTAAGAAATGTTTTGAGCTCTACTATGTTCTAGGCTCCCTATTAGGCCACAAGGAAACAAAAATAAGACATATTTCTTGCCCTTAAGGCACTCAGAGAACAGTGATGTTGATAAATATATTATGCAATGTATAACATAATGAAAAAAGTGATAAAGAGTTCTACATTTATTTCAGGATACAAAATATGGAGGAAGATCCTAAAAGTCTAATAGAAAATATATTTATTTTATAATAAAATCAAAAGCAGATCTTCCAGAGCATCAGTTTGCCATCAACCATGGCAATTACCCTCTATTAGCAAAAAAAAAAAAAAGGAGCTAAGAACCTCTCAGACTATGATTTTAACTCTTACACAGGCTCCGACTTTCACTATTCACTTCCTTTTTTCCAATTTCCTTAATATGAAATGATTTAGAGATTCAAAATAGATTTATTTCTTTACAGTTTTTACATGTGTACATGATCCAACCCTTAAAACTCAATCCTTTCCATTTTTAAGCAGTCTGACTAGTCTCCTATGGGGAAAATAGTTATATTTCTGGTAGTCCATTTCCATAACAAGTAGTTGTCTTTTGAAGAAGGGGTCCATTATTATGAAATATTTTTATTCAAAATTTGAATGATCACCTTCAGCAATGTGTAAGCTTTCGGCAGTCGGGTTGGATTTAAAATCAGAACATTTCCAAAGTCTCTTCCCACTCTAAAATGTTACCCATAATAAGTAAAAAGTTTGAAGGAGCATAAGATTTCTGCAAGAATTAAGAATTTCAGAATATTGAGAACATTCATTCACTCATTTATTTAATCTGGTGTACAACCATAAAATGAATCACCTAAAAAAATTAAATCAATCAGAATTTGAATTGAAAATAATCCATTTTTGGAGGGAAAGGAAACAGTGAAATTGAAGAATTAATTAAAAAAACAAAACGAACAGTTTCCAGGGCTGCATATATACTTAACCTATCTTCAATCACATAAATTAGACTGAAATAACTGGTGTGATAAAAATTGGTTGATATGTTAAGAAAGGTTTTTTCCTACAAAATTCACCCATCTATCCATTCATGTATTTTTTCATCTATCCTTAAGTTTGTTTACTTATCAAGAGCTTTTGAATACTTACCGTGTGACAAGCACCATTCTAGGCTAGTCAAGATGCATTCTAGGAAAGAGGAAGACAAAAGAAAGAGCAAGTGTCAAGGATCTAAGGTGACTACAATTTTGGTAGGATTGGGGAACACAAAGAAGCCAGTGTGACTGGAGCAAAACTAAGGAGGGTGAAAATGGTAATAGATGAAGCTGAAGAAATATGAATGTGGGCCTCATAAAGAAGTTTCTATTTTATTCTAAATGTGAGGGGAAGAGTTTAAATATAAATTTATGTATAAATTTATATTAAAATTTATTACATACATTAAATTTATATATGTTTATACATAAAAGAGTTTAAATATAATTTTCCATTTTTTAAGGATGAATCTGGCTACTATAAAAGGAAATAATTACAACAGGACAAGAGTAGTACAAGGGAGACAAATCAAGAAACTATTGCAGTCATCCTGGGAAAGAATGGGGTCAACTGAATTAAGGAGCTAGCAATAAATATTGTGAAAAATAGCTGAATTGAGAAAATATTTATAGAAAAAATAACAAGATTGCTGATTAATTAAATTTAGGAGCTGATGTAAAGGGAAAAAATAGGAAAGGTTGGGAGTAAGGCTACATTTGAGTACAGGGAATCAAGAATTTCCTTCTGAATCTTTACATTTGAATCATATAAGTTATGAGGAAAGGTAAATAACTGTAAATATGTATTTGTAATTCAAGGGAGGCATTAAGTCTGGAAATAACAATTTTGCAGCATTTATGAGAAAAATTTCAAGGAAATAGGGCACAAAAGTAAAGTTAGAATGATTAGAATAGAAAATGGGAGTTTAAAAAAATATATAAGATGATAACTTGGTGACCTTAAGGTAGAAAAAGATGTCTTGAAGATGATGAAAAAATAGTGTCATTTCACCATTTTTTATCAAAAAGAATCTTAAAGTAAAAACTGATAAATTTGACTTATCAAAATAAGAAAATTGTTATTCAAAAGATACTGTCACAGGATAAAATGGCAAAATAACAAAGTGAGAGAAGATATTTGTAATATCGGAGAATACAAAAAAATTTATTTCAACCCCTTTAGAGCATTTTTTCATCTGAGCCTGAGAATTAAGCTCATGTTAGATCAATAGGAGAAAAGTACACAGATTTATTTGAAACAAATTTTACATAGCACAGGAAACTTCATAAAGAAATAAAGACTCAAAGATGTAGTTAGTTTTGATCACTCATATACTAAAATGGACAAAGGGTAATACATTGTGAAAAAGTAACTAAATTATGTGGGAAAACTAGAAGAGTTATTTTAACAAGGCCTGTACAGAATTATGTGTCTCAGGTTTCTGTTTTTAATAATAAAAATGTTTCTTTCCTTCTGCTTTAAGGCAGATATTCTTCACATTGGAACTCATCTCTTGCTTTTGAGACACAGCACCAAGGAAAGAATGATCTAGCACCTGCTTATTTTCAAGTGGCATTAACTCAAAATAGTCAATATGCCAGAGTGACATATTTTTAATTCCTTCACCATACACATAATTAACAAAGAGCTTGTATCTGTAATGAATAAAGAATGACTGCTAATCAATAAGGAAAAGACCAATAATGCAATAGAAAAATAGGTCAAGCTTGGAATGGACACATCAGAGAAAAAGGAAAGTCAATAAATTTATTATGACAAGAGGCTAAACTTCATGAGAAGTAAGGGCAATGAAAATTAAATCAATATAATAAAGTACACGTACTTAGAAGAAAGGATAAAAATTAACAGTCTAAAATATTAAGAACTAGCAAGAATGTAGGAGAGTACATTGCTTCATAAAATTGAAAAAAAAATTGTCATCATCTAATAATGAAGGATATCATATGCAGATCCTGTGATCTAACAATTCCATTCCAGAGTAAATACTGTAGGAATTATGTACATGGGCAAGAATAGACAAAGAAGCATTATTCACAATAACCAAAGAAATTATTCACAACAACCAAATGTTCACCAACAGAAATAAGTAAGTAGATTTTTTATATCCATACAATCAAATATCATATAACAAAAAATAAATAAACCATACGGTTACAAATAACAACTGATGAACCTTAAAAACACAAAGATAAAACAAGCCAGAAACAAAAAGAAAAGCAAGGAAGTTGTCACCAAAAAAGGACTATGATTACCTTTCAGGGAGTAGGGCTAGGAGGAGACTTGTAATTAGTAAGGAAAAGGCATAATGCTACTGGTTTGCTAACAAAGTTTCATGAGTACTTGTCTAACCACAAATCATCAAGTTGTATATTTATGCTTTATTACTTTCCTGTGCATGTATTATTTTCCACCTTTCTGACACAGAACATTTGTGGTGTCCAGGCATGGTCAGGGGAAGCAATAAATTATTCCCAGGTTATTCAGGAAAGAGCCCTTTAAGGAAATATATGCAACTATTTTTTAAGTTCTGAATATATGATGACAAGTAGTATGGAAAAATTTTTATTCTGTTTCCATTTAATTTTTTAGCCTTAGTGGGACTCTCTAATGTTACTATTAGTATACTGAAGTATTTCTAGTGTTAATGATTCTTCAAATTTCTGGTTATAACTCTTCCACAAATAGCAATTTTCCTAAAGAATAAGTTTTTGAGGATAAAATTAAAAGATGCATGTATTTATAATCCTAACCCCATGAGAAACTCTGAGGGACATGAATCCACAGTAGCGTGATTCCCTGCTCAGGAAACTCATCCTATGGTGGCACGGGTTGCAAGGGATATTTGATTTGTTTTCACCAAGCCAATTCACCCACCAACTCTGAGCCCATTAAAAACACTTCCTCTCCAATCCACAGGTTTCTTCAAGTTAACTTTTCTTCCTTTTAAAAAATGTCTTAATCTGCCACTTACGTTTTCTCCTTTCTCTGCCAGGATGCTCCTTCCCCTCACAATCGCCACAAACTGAGGCTTCTTGTACGCACTATTTCTTAAGTGCAGGTATCTGATTTTCTGTGTCTTCAAAAAAAAAAAAATTAACAGTTTAACATTAAGTTTCAGTGTGTTCCCCTGGCTACCCATCTGCCTGAGAAGATGCCTTCCCCTTTTATATGATGTTGAGGAGCTGTTAGATAATGCTTTCTCCTTGTAATTCACCATCTTTGGAATCCCCCAGCTGTTAATTAACAAAAGGGAAAGCAAACTATCAAATTTAATGGCCAAATCTATGGCTTTAGGACACTAATATTTGGACAGGAAGATAAATTCAATAAATCCTTTATCCAACATTTAATTAGATGTTGGACTCAGAAGGAAAATATCAGAATTTTGCCTAAATTTTCTGATATTTCCTCTCATTTTCTGGTGTGTCGTGCACACATACTTTTTAAAAGTTAGTTTTGCCTCAGGTATTTTTACTAAAGAAAAACTTTATACTAGAGACTTAAAAATATATTTTTAAAATTCAAAATACAATAGTAAACTTGATAAATAATAATGGTTATTAGTTTAACAATTTGTACCAGTGTTGGATAATATTTTTGCATCAACAGATACTTTTGCATATTGTCATTTTTTAGAAAAAAATGAGATAAGGAAACAAACTCAAATCATAATATGATTTAATGGTCACACTTAGTTTTAGAAGTATTTTCCCTAAAAAAATTATTCAAATAAAAAATTATTCAAAATCTATGCTGAAAATTAAAAAGTTTACTGATGTGGCCATGTTCATGCAGTCAGAAACAGGAAAACATGGTTCATGGTCTTCTGATTTAGCCCAGAGCACTATTCATTCCTACCCACCAACTCTCACTAGTTATTTACACAACTATCCCATTCACATTTGTCTCCTGAAGGACTATCTATTGCAAGCCATGGGGAACATTTCCTTTTTTTTTTTTTTTTTTTTACTATTTTTTGTTAAGCTTGAGCAATTAATTTTTTCTACTTCATAGAATTTTATTTTGGATAAAAAGAGAAAATATAAGCATCTTAATAAATCACACAAAAGGAAAAATATAAAACTTTGTGATTTAGAAAAAGGATAAAAATATAAGCAGGTAAGATTTTTTTGGTACAAAGCTATATAATCAGTTAATTTATTTCACAAACTATACATTTTAAAAACCTTGCAACATAGAGAAAAATAAATAAAAGTGCTCTAAATGTTTAAGAGCAAAAAAAAACTGTTTACATTATTTCTTAATTTTAATGATAATTATCATAATACCATTTTCTAAATATCTAAACCATACTCAGAAACAGAAGTGTCACTCATCAGCAGAAAGTTCAAAATCCTGTCCTGTTGTAAGGACAAACGAGGGAAGGCACTGAAGATAGCAGGAAACAGTTTTATTTGGCTGCAGCCAGGTTCAGAGGGCACAGCTTTTGCTGTGATCAATTAATCCCCTGAACCCCGAGTTCAGGGAGTTTCAGAGTTTTATACCCAGCATGTAAGGGAGGGGCTCAGAAGTTCACAGTCTGCAGAAGTTCACATAAAAGCAGCTTTTTCTTTCGCTGTTTTGGACAAATTAACTCTTCAAGGACAACACCTGAGAAGGGGAGAGCTTCTTCTCCCCTTTCTTTCCTCCCCCTGCCAGGTGTTACCATGGAGCCCAATTCTAACTTATCTTAAAAATGTAGACATCTCTGTGAAGCCCAGCTCAAGGCCAGAGGCCTTGTTTGCACAGTTCTACAAAGTACTATACTGGATATGTTTGTGAAAAACTAGAAAGGGGGTGTCCAGCACCTGGAGTGCTGGTATCTTCTCTGCCAGTGGCCAAGTAAACAGGGTGACACGAAAATAGGAAGTTTATCTACATTGGACTCTTTTGCAGAGACTCTTTTGCTGACAGTCCTAAAATCAGCCATGGTGAAGATGGCTTTTACATGGAGAAAGGGGGGTGCCACTTCAGTCCCATTGGAAATTTCCAAAGTGATCTTCTGTTACATAATTACAGAATACATTTGGGGAGAAATCATGAAGTACAAATAATTTCTCTAAATAATAACATTAATATTTTGAAAGTGTGATAGTTATATTTTCAGGCCTACACTACTGTTAAAGAATATAGGTTATACAAAATTTCTTCTGTTAAAACTCACTTTAGAAAAAACACTTTTATAAGGATTTCTGTTTTTACTGGCAGTGATTTTGTTAGGAAACTCCCACATAAGCTAATTATGCTGATTATTATAGCATTAACCGTTTTTCAGTCTCGACCAATTTTGAACTTCTACATCAGTAAATAAAATATACTTTAATTTAGAAATTATAACACAGAGCTAAAATTCCATTTTTTCCTCAGGACTTCTTAGAGAATAATGTGTCCACTGACTAAGCAAAGCTGACTGGTACTTTAATGTTTTCCATACTCACAGCCTACAACAATAAGCACATAGCAGATCAGGTCAGTCAGGTTAGTTCCCACATCAGGTGGCCCAAATTTGATTTGGTTGCTGCATAGTAAAGAACAGTTGATTCATGTGTTTTCTTTTTTTTTAATATGTATTTTTTAGTTGTAGTTGGAAACAATACCTTTATTTCACTTATTTATTCTTATGTGGTGCTGAGGATTGAACCCAGGGTCTCGAACATGCGAGGTGAGTGCTCTACCATTGAGCCACAATCCCAGCCCTCCCCCATTCATGTGTTTTCAATCAAATGCTTTACCAGTATGTTCTCACACACATACACAAGGTGTATTTGCTTAATATTGCAGACTCTTTACCTACTGAGAGGATTTTATGGAGCCATGACTACAGCTGTTCATTACTTTCCCTTGAGACACCATTTGTTCAGGTGTCTAGTATACCCATATATGTCTTATGTGTTACAAAATGAAGAGTAAAACTATATGGAAAACTCATTATCAAAGAATAAATAAAATTTCTTACACAAAAAAATCATATTTTCTTATAGATTAAAAAAATCTAACCATTGAAATTTTATCTGAAATAATGAAGAATAATATGATAGTTACAATAGTCATAGTTATGAAGCATCCACTAACTACCAGGCACTATGTGTAATAATTCAAGAGATGTATTATTTTTAATACCCTTATTTTATTTATTTAATTTTATGTGGTTCTGAGGATCAAATACAGTGCCTCACAAATGCCAGGCAAGCACTCCAACACTGAGCTACAACCCCAGCCCAAGATGTATTATATTTTTTAAGAAGAAACTGAGATTAAAAGTTAAATAAAATGTCTAAGATTATAGAGTTGGTAAATTGATAAATTAGGTCTTGAAATGAGATCCTCAGATTTTAAAACATATGTATTTATCTATTAGAAACTGTTGACGTTATTTTATTGTTATTATTATTATTTTCCCTAACTAGGGAGTGAACCCAGGGGCACTTAACCCCTGAGCCACCTCCTCAGCCCTTTTTTAAATGCCATTTAAAATTTTGAGACAGGATCCCATTAAGTTGCTTAGGGCTTCACTAAGTTGCTAAGGATGGCTTTGAACTTGTAATCCTCCTGCCTCAGCCTCCCAAGCTGCTGGTATTATAGGCGTGTGCCACCATGCCCAGCCATTATTTGAATTTTCACATACAAATGCTAGTTTTATTTTCCAAACTCTATGTTTTCACCCTAAGAATCATACTAAATACAATTTTCTGTTCACCCTAATAATAGTCATTCTCTCACTAGTGGCCTCCACATGATAAGAATTATGTTTTAAGGATGGAGATTTCTAAGAGTCATTTCCTATTCACAGCACTTATTACTGACAAATATATATACACTGGCTATAATTCAAACTGAAACCTTTAGTCATGGCATTCAGATGGCTAGTGAGTTTCTCTATATTCTTCCACATAGCATATTTCTTACTTTCAGTGTGATTCTGCACCAAGTATGCCTCCTTTTTGTTCCATGCTTCTTCCAGCTATAGGCACCACATAGAATGTGGCACCTGTCTTCCTTTCTTTCCCAGGCTCCAATATGTTCACTGCCTGTGCTCATGAAGGCCACTCATTTAACAATCAACACCTCGACCACCAATCTTCCAACATGAAGCCATTAATGCTCTCTCTAGAGATGTCCTAAACTTCCAACATTTAGGAATGGTACAGGAATCTGTGCAGGGCAGAAAGATTGGCTTCTCCCAAAATCTATGCCATCCTTTTTCATAATAAAAAATTCTGATAGAGTGCAGTCTCAAGAAAAATTTCTTGTACATTTCACTCAACTCTTACTAATCACTCCTTCCTTAAAAATCTCACCAAACCCCTCATTATAATATGTTCTATTTTAGGACAATGACTCCTCTATCTTTAGAGTTGACACTTAGTTCCAGGGGCCTGATGTGTCCCCTGCACTCCCCTCATCACTGCCTCCAATAAAATTCCCTCACTCTATTTCTGAGGAAATAAAACTCCAGCTTCCATACACATCAATGCAATAAAAAGAGATTACTATATAGAATTTAACAGATTACTAAAAGGATGAAAGGATGCAGTATTGTAAAACTTGTTGGGCTCAACTGAGTCAGATGGAAGTAGTATATTACAATATATTTTTTCTTTTTCTACACATGTAATTATCTGAATCAAATACTACCTTTAACTCCCAAGCTTCTCTTCTAATTCTAATGCTGTCCTAATTCTACGCTACTAGCACTCATACTCATTGTAGGCCACCCAGTTTGGAGGTTGGGGACACACCTGCCAATTGCTCTTCTTGTCATGATTTACACATCCATGTGATATAATTTCACTTTATGTTTTGTTTGTCTTGGTCACACTTAAGATGCAAACTTGTTTCTTTTTAGCCTCAAAGATATCACTTTCCCTATGCTTTTGAGAGTTAAAGAAATTTAATGAGAAATTTGAATGAACTGTCAAATAATAAACAATAAAAAGAGGGTCATAAAAAATCAATATCAGCTTCAAAGGTACATTTATACCCCCTATAAGGTTCAGTTTGGGGAAAAAACTTTGTAATTATTCTGCATACAGAATGGATATTATGCCTAATTATATTATTCTAGTGAAAAATAAATCATTTAATTTGTAGCATTTATGAAAATAAGGAGTATTTTCTTCTAAAACTTTGAATTTTTTTTCATTTTTTTTAGTTGTAGATGGACACAATATCATTATTTATTTATTTTTATGTGGTGCTGAGGATCGAACCCAGTGCCCCACACATTCGAAGCAAGCACTCTACAACGGAGTTACAACCCCAGCCCAAATCTAAAGCTTTTTATAATTCTTTCTTTAAAGTTTTTCTGTGAGAAGACTTGTAAAACTTTATCTTAATTGCCTTTAATTTCATTTATTTCCAAATCTGATAAATGAAATATCGATTGTAGCCTAAAAATACTGTTGCTTTTATGATAAAAATTACCTATAGCATGAGATTTAATGAGAACCTCCCTTTCTTCTTCACTAGTTCTAGTTGCCCAGAGGTAAGTGTGACTTGCCATTCTAATTGTTTCATATAAAAATCTGGAGGTGCCCCTTTTGACCAGCAGACTACTACAGAAGGTCAGTCCCATAAGTCCAGATCCACCCACACCAGCCTGTGCAGATGCCAGGCACACAGAAGTCTCAGTCCATCCCTCCCCCAGTGGGGCAGACACCCACCAGAGCCTAGTCTCTGGTGTAGGACCACCCCTTCCTACCAGCAGCTCAGACTGCCCACACCAGTCCTGGCAGGACCCAGGCTCTCAGTAGGCCCAGTTCACACCCCATCTACGTTCATCAAACAAACTCTTCTCAAGTTCAAGAGTTGAATAGACCACAACACAATAATTTTGGGTGACTTTAACACACCTCTTTCATCACAAGATACATCTTCCAAATAAAACCTGAACAAAGAAACTATAATACAATCAATAACTTAGACTTAACTGACATATATAGAGTATTTCAACCTGCACTAAGCGGATACACTTTCTTCTCAGCAGTGCAAGGATCCTTCTCTAAAATAGACTAAGCCACAAAGCAACTCTTAGCAAATATAAAAAAGTAGAGATACTGTCCTGCATTCTATCAGATCATAATGGAATGAAATTAGAAATCAATGATAAGATAAAAAATAAAATCCACTTCAACACCTGGAGACTAAATAATATACTACTGCATAAACAATGGGTTACAGAAGACATCAAGGAGGAGATTAAAAAGTTTTTAGAGGGAATGAGAACACAGATACAACATATTGAAGTCTCTGGGACAGTATGAAAGCAGTTCTAAGAGGAAAGTTCATTGCATAGAGTTCATTCCTTAAAAGAAGAAAAAGTCAACAAATAATGACTTAACATTACATCTAAAAGCCCTAGAAAAAGAAGAACAAATCAACACCAAAAGCAACAGAAAACAGGAAATAATTAAAATCAGAGCTGAAGTCAATGAAATTGAAACAAAAGAAACAATTTTAAAAATATTTACAGGACAATAAGTTGGTTCTTTGAAAAAATCAATAAAATTGACAGACCCTTAGCCATGGTAATGAAGAGAGGAGAGAGAAAACTTAAATCACTAACATACGTGATGAAAAAGGAAATATCACAACAAATACTATAGAAATACAGAGATAATTTGAAATTATTTTGAAAACCTGTACTCCAATAAAATAGAAAATATTGAAGGCATCAACACATTTCTAGAGTCATATAATTTGCCCAAATTGAGTCAAGTTGATATACACAATTTTAACAGATCAATTTCAAGTGACAAAACAGCAGACACCATCAAAAGTCTATCAACCAAGAAAAGCCCAGGACTGGACAGATACACTCAAGTTCTACAAGATTTTTAAAGAAGAACTAATACAAATAATCTTCAATTTATTTCAGGAAATAGAAAAAGAGGCAGCACTTCCAAACTCATTCTATGAGGCTAATATGACCCTGATTCCAAAACCAGGCAAAGACCAAAAAAAAAGAAAACTTCAGACCAATATCTCTAATGAACATAAATACAAAAATTCTCAATAAAATTCTTGCAAATCAAATACTAAAATATATCAAAAAGATCATGAACAATGATCAAGTGGGATTCATCCCGGGGATTCAAGGTTGGTTCAACATACAGAAATCAATAAATGTAATTCATCATATCAAAAGACTTAAAGATAAGAATCATGTGATCATCTCAGTAGACAAAGAAAAAACATTTAAAAAAATACAGAACTCCTCATGTTCAAAACTCTAGAAAAACTAGGGATACCAGGAACATATCTCAACATCATAAAGGCTATCTATGCTAAGCCCCCAGGCCAACATCATTCTAAATGGAGAAAATTTGAAGGCATTCCCTCCAAAAACTGGAACAAGACAGGGATGCCCTCTTTCACCACTTCTATTTAACATAGTTCTTGAAACACTGGCCAGAGCAATTAGACAAAATAAATTAAAGGGATATGTATAGGAAAAGACGAACTCAAATTGGCACTATTTGCTGATGATATGATTCTATACCTAGAAGACCCTAAAAGTTCTACCAGAAAACTTCTAGAACAAGTAAATGAATTCAGAAAACTAGCAGGATATAAAATAAGCACCCATAAATCAAAGGCATATCAATGACAAATCCTCAGAAAGGGAAACAAGGAAAATGACCCCATTTTCAATAGCCTCAAAAAAATAAAATACTTGGGAACCAACTTAATGAAAGAGGTGGAAGATCTATTTAATGAAAATTACAGAACACTAAAGAAAGAAATCAAAGAAGATCTTAGAAGATGGGAAGATCTACCTTGCTCTTGGATAGGCAGAATTAATATTATCAAAATGACCATACTACCAAAAGCACTATACAGATTTAATGCAATTCTGATCAAAATCCCAATGACATTCCTAATAGAAATAGAAAAAGCAATCATGAAATTCATCTGGAAAACAAGATAAGCACCTAAAAAACAAGTAATCCAATCAATAAATGGGCCAAGGACCTGAACAGACATTTCTCAGAAGAAGATATACAATTAATCAACAAACATATGGAAAAAATGCTTATTATCTCTAGCAATTAGAGAAATGCAAAGCTGCTCTAAGATACCATCTCACTTCAGTAAGAATGGCAACTATTATCAAGACAAACAACAATAAGTGTTGGCGAGGATGTGGAGAAAAAGGTACACTCATACATTGCTGGTGGGACTGCAAATTAGTGCAGCCAATTTGGAAAGCAGTATGGAGATTCCTTGGAAAGCTGGAATGGAACCACCATTTGACCCAGCTATTCCTCTTCTCAGACTATACCCAAAGGACCTAAAAACAGCATACTACAGGGACACAGCCACATCAATGTTTATGGCAGCACAATTCATAATAGCTAAACTGTGGAGCCAACCTAGATGTCCTTCAGTGGATGAATGGATAAAAAAATGTGTCATTTAAACACAATAGAACTTTACTCAGCACTAAAAAAGAATAAGATCATGGCATTTGCAGGTAAATGGATGGCATTAGAGAAGATTATGCTAAGTGAAGTTAGCCAATCCCAAAAAAATAAATGCCAAATGTCTTCTCTGATATAAGGGAGGTGACTCAAAGTGGGGTAGGGAGAGCATGGGAGGAAGATTACCTCTAGATGGTAGGGAAAAAGAGGGGGAAGGGGAGTAGCAAGGATGGTTGAAGGTGATGGTCATCATTACACAAAATAATGTATGAAGATGTGAATCTGGTGTTAACATACCTTATATACAAACAGAGATATGATAAATTGTGGTATAAAGGTATATTAAGAATTGTAATGGAAGTATTTTCTGCTGTCCTTTAAAAAACCTTCTACTTTCCACTCTAAACTTACCTCGACATCCTTCTCTGGTGTTATAATTCAGCATTGGTGAAGCAAGGACTCCTCACCAGTAAAACAGCGACAATTATCTTGGGAGAGGAAGATGGTGGCAAATAGAGTGCATCACCCCTGTGTACCCAGTCACTGCGCAGGTGAATAACGAGTTAGAACGGCCAAAAGCTATCTTGTTAGGAATTTCCAGCAAAACTGGGGTGCACCGAAACCTAGAGGAAGGATTTCCATCGCCCGAGGATCGGTTACTGGGGCTCAACCGCGAGTGAACCGTGCGCCCAGAGATTCAAGCTGTCTGTGCGGCCTCCACCCCCACTGCTAGAGACTGCGGCATGCCGGGAAATGTCATGCTAGCAACGCAGAGGAACGGCACTGCAGATTCTGTGGTCTCCTGCCAGCTGTGCCCTCACTGTGCTCCGGGCTGAGTTCTGGGTTTGAGACAGGGGAAGGAAGCGGTCCAGTTCTGTCCTCCACACTGGACAGCCCACCAAGGAAGCCAGTGGCCACCGTATTGGAGAGCTGACGTCACCATCGCCAGTTTTCAACAGATTGCAGCTCATTCAGCAATAGAACAGGTGTGTGTCATTTAGACCATCTCCCATACAGCGGGGAAATTGCATAAAATCTCTCCCCGGCTTTCCGGGGGCGTGATTAACAGAGTGAGCGTGAATAGAGGCGTGGGGAAAGGTAAAGGCACCTGACCTCCAACTCCCCCCTCCCACCAGCGGCAAAAACGAAACCTGTCTTGCCAGCTCTCGGAGGAGGGGCTAGTGGAGGGAATCAAAACAATAAGGTGCCGGTTCCCAATAGCCGTGCTCCATGTCCAGGAAACTGCAGGCCCAGAGTGTAGCTTGAACTGCCGAGAGGTATCACACTGGGAAAGGCCTGGCTGGCAGGAGATCGAGGGGACTAGAGACCAGGAATAAACCTAAGCTAACAGGTTTTGAGAGACAGGGGGGGGGGGGAGGGAGCGGCCTCACACGGATTGTTTCCTACAGACGGAGGGCAAAATCTTGGCCCGGAAGGCACAGCGCCACCTACTGGAAGCGAAGAAAATAGAAGCCTAACAGTGCCCTCCTTTTTTTTCTCTCTCTTTCCCTTTTTTTTAAATTTTTTAATTTTTTCAATTTTTTAATTTTAATTTTTTCTTTTTTTAATTATATTATTATTTTTTAATTGTAATTTTTATTTTACTGCATTTTATTATTTTTTATCATTTCCTTTTCTTTTCTATTCTTTTCTCTTCCTCTCTCTTTCTTGGTTTGCTTCCTTACCTTTTCCCCATCTTTCCTCTTAAGCATGACCACCCAGATTACATACAACTTACTAAATGCAAATAGATGAATACTACGAATCGGTCTATAGTCCACCTAAGCCCTTAACTACCCCCAAGTACTCCTGTCTATTCTCTTGTTAGTATCCGCCTGCATTTGAGCAACCCCCCAAAGAAGCTAACATATACTAACCTCCATACCCTCAAATTGCCTGACCTCAATATAAAATCCTAAGTTCAAACCTCAAATCTATATATGCCATCAAAATCTGTAGGCCTTTAATGAAACTAATGAATTTACCTTAAATCACAATTAAATCCAACATCTCTAAACATTGTCTCCCAACACAAAGGAGAGATATTGAAACCATAAAAACCAAAACAAATTTAAAGAAGAAAACAGAAACACAGCAGTTAAACAGAGTTGGAAAGTAACGTGAGCACCATGAAAAAACAAGGGAAAAAATGATTAAAAACAATTCAGGACAACTTAAATCCACAGGAAAACCTAGAGGCATCAGAAAAATGGACAGAGAAAGAACTCAAGGCATACCTAATTCAGATGGAACGGAATCTTAGAGAACACTTTAGACAGCAAGTCCAAACAATGAAAGTATACTTTGAAAACGAATTACATAAGCAAATTCAGATGGCAAAGAATGAGCTCTACCAGGAGATAGAGATTTTTTAAAAAAAATCAAACGGTAATCCTAGAAATGCAGGAAACCAAAAACCAAATTAAAAACTCAAACGAGAATATTACAAATAGACTAGATCAAATAGAAGTCAGAACATCAGATAATGAAGACAAAGTTTATCAACTTGAAAAGAATATAGTCAACACAGAATGGATCCTAAGAAATCACGAGCAATCCATCCAAGAGATATGGGATGTCATAAAAAAACCAAACTTGAGAGTCATTGGGATAGAAGAAGGTGTAGAGGTTCAAACCAAAGGAATGAACAATCTGTTGAATGAAATAATCTTAGAAAACTTCCCAGATATGAAAGATGGAATGGATTGCCAAATCCTGGAAGCCTACAGGACCCCAAACATACAAAACCGTAATAGACCAACTCCAAGACACATAATTATGAAGATATCCAACATACAGAACAAGGAGAGAATATTAAAAGCTACGAGAGAAAGGAGGCAGATTATATTCAGGGGTAAACCAATTAGGTTAACAGCTTATTTTTCATCACAGACATTGAAAGCGAGAAGGACCTGGAACAACGTATTTCAAACGCTGAAAAATAATGGATTCCAACCAAGAATACTGTATCCAGCAAAATTAAGCTTCAGATTTGACAATGAAATTAAAATATTTCATAATAAACAAAAGTTAAAAGAATTTGCAGCCAGAAAACCAGCACTGCAAGGCATTTTGAGCAAAACACTACAAGAAGAGGAATGAAAAACAGCACCCAAAACTATCAGTGGGAGGTAACTCAGTAAAGGGAAGAAAAAAATAACCAAAAAGGAAAAACTAGCCAAATTAAAATAAATAAATAAATAAATAAGCATGAATGGAAGTATAAACCATATATCAATAGTAACCTTAAACGTTAATGGCTTAAATTCACCAATTAAGAGACATGGGCTAGTAACCTGGATTAAAAAAAACAAATCCAACAATATGCTGCCTTCAGGAGACTCATATGATAGGAAAAGACATACACAGGCTGAAGGTGAAAGGTTGGGAAAAATCATACAACTCACATGGTCCTCGGAAGCAAGCAGGAGTGGCCATACTCATATCGAATAAAATCAACTTCAAACCTAAGTTAATCAAAAGGGATAAAGAAGGACATTATATACTGTTAAAAGGAACCATCCACCAACAAGACATAACAGTTATCAATATGTATGCACCAAACAATGATGCTGCAACATTCATAAAACAAACTCTCCTCAAGTTCAAGAGTCCAATAGACCACAACACAATAATTATGGGTGACTTCAACACACCGCTCTCTCCATTGGACAGATCCACCAGACAAAAGCTGAATAAAGAAACTATAGAACTCAATAACACAATCAATAACCTAGACTTAACCGAAATATATAGAATATATCAACCATCATCAAGTGGATACACGTTCTTCTCAGCAACACATGGATCCTTCTCAAAGATAGACCATATATTATGCCATAGGGCAACTCTTAGTAAATATAAAGGTGTGGAGATAATACCATGCATCTTATCTGATCATAATGGAATGAAACTGGAAATCAATGATAAAAGAAGGAAGGAAAAATCCTGCATCACCTGGAAAATGAACAATATGTTACTAAATGATCGATGGGTTACAGAAGACATAAAGGAGGAAATCAAAAAATTCTTAGAGATAAATGAAAATACAGACAAAACATATCAGAATGTATGGGACACAATCAAAGCAGTTTTAAGAGGGAAATTCATTGCCTGGAGTTCATTCCTCAAAAAAAGAAAAAAACAATAAATAAATGAACTCACACCTCATCTCAAAACCCTAGAAAAGGAAGAGCAAAACAACAGCAAAGGTAGTAGAAGGCAAGAAATAATTAAAATCAGAGCAGAAATCAATGAAATCGAAACAAAAAAACCATTGAAAAAAAATTCATAAAACTAAAAGTTGGTTCTTTGAAAAAATAAATAAGATTGACAGACCCTTAGCCATGCTAACTAAGAGAAGAAGAGAGAGAACTCAAATTACTAACATACAGGATGAAAAAGGCAATATCACAACGGACACTACAGAAATACAGAAGATAATTAGGAATTAGTTTGAAACCCTATATTCCAATAAAATAGAGGATAGTGAAGATATCGATAAATTTCTTAAGTCACATAAATTGCCCAGATTGAGTCAGAAAGATACACACAATTTAAACAGACCAATAACAAAGGAGGAAATAGAAGAAGCCATCAAAAGACTACCAACCAAGAAAAGCCCTGGACCGGATGGATATAGAGCGGAGTTTTACAAAACCTTCAAAGAAGAATTAATACCAATACTTTTCAAGTAATTTCAAGAAATAGAAAAAGAGGGAGCTCTTCCAAATTCATTCTATGAGGCCAACATCACCCTGATCCCGAAACCTGACAAAGAAACTTCAAAGAAGAAAACTACAGACCAATATCTCTAATGAACCTAGATGCAAAAATCCTCAATAAAATCCTGGCGAATCGAATACAAAAGCATATCAAAAAAATTGTGCACTATGATCATGTAGGATTCATCCCTGGGATGCAAGGCTGGTTCAATATACGGAAATCAATAACTGTTATTCACCACAGCAATAGACTTAAAGATAAGAACCACATGATTATCTCGATAGATGCAGAAAAAGCATTCGACAAAGTACAGCATCCCTTTATGTTCAAAACGCTAGAAAAAGTAGGGATAACAGGAACTTACCTCAACATTGTAAGAGCTATATATGCTAAGCCTCAGGCTAGCATCATCCTGAATGGAGAAAAACTGAAGGCATTCCCTCTAAAAACTGGAACAAGACAGGGATGCCCTCTCTCACCACTTCTATTCAATTTAGTTCTCGAAATACTAGCCAGAGCAATTAGACAGATGAAAGAAATTAAAGGCATAAAAATAGGAAAAGAAGAACTTAAATTATCACTATTTGCGGATGATATGATACTATATCTAACAGACCCAAAAGGGTCTACAAAGAAACTATTAGAGCTAATAAATGAATTCAGCAAAGTGGCAGGATATAAAATCAACATGCATAAATCAAATGCATTCCTGTATATCAGTGACAAATCTTCTGAAATGGAAATGAGGATAACCACCCCATTCACAATATCCTCAAAAAAATAAAATAAAATACTTGGGAATCAACCTAACAAAAGAGGTGAAAGATTTATACAATGAAAACTACAGAACCCTAAAGAGAGAAATAGAAGAAGACCGTAGAAGATGGAAAAATATACCCTGTTCATGGATAGGAATAACTAACATCATCAAAATGGCGATATTACAAAAAGTTCTCTATAGGTTTAATGCAATGCCAATCAAAATCCCAACAGCATTTCTTGTAGAAATAGATAAAGCAATCATGAAATTCATATGGAAAAACATAAGACCCAGAATAGCAAAAACAATTCTAAGCAGGAAGTGTGAATCAGGCGGTATAGCGATACCAGATTTCAAACTATACTACAGAGCAATAGTAACAAAAACAGCATGGTACTGGTACCAAAACAGGCGGGTGGACCAATGGTACAGAATAGAGGACACAGAGACCAATCCACAAAACTACAACTTTCTTATATTTGATAAAGGGGCTAAAAGCATGCAATGGAGGAAGGATAGCATCTTCAACAAATGGTGCTGGGAAAACTGGAAATCCATATGCAACAAAATGAAACTGAATCCCTTTCTCTCGCCATGCACAAAAGTTAACTCAAAATGGATCAAAGAGCTTGATATCAAATCAGAGACTCTGCATCTGATAGAAGAAAAAGTTGGCTCCAATCTACATATTGTGGGGTCGGGCTCCAAATTCCTTAATAGGATGCCCATAGCACAAGAGTTAATAACTAGAATCAACAAATGGGACTTACTCAAACTAAAAAGTATTTTCTCAGCAATAGAAACAATAAGAGAGGTAAATAGGGAGCCTACATCCTGGGAACAAATTTTTACTCCTCACACTTCAGATAGAGCCCTAATATCCAGAGTATACAAAGAACTCAAAAAGTAAACAATAAGATAACAAATAACCCAATCAACAAATGGGCCAAAGACCTGAACAGACACTTCTCAGAGGAGGACATACAATCAATCAACAAGTACATGAAAAAATGCTCACCATCTCTAGCAGTCAGAGAAATGCAAATCAAAACTACCCTAAGATACCATCTCACTCCAGTAAGATTAGCAGCCATTATAAAGTCAAACAACAACTAGTGCTGGCAAGGATGTGGGGAAAAGGGTACACTTGTACATTGCTGGTGGGACTGCAAATTGATGCAGCCAATTTGGAAAGCAGTATGGAGATTTCTTGGAAAGCTGGGAATGGAGCCACCATTTGCCCCAGCTATTGCCCTTCTCGGACTATTCCCTGAAGACCTTAAAAGAGCGTACTACAGGGATACTGCCACATCGATGTTCATAGCAGCACAATTCACAATAGCTAGACTGTGGAACCAACCCAAATGCCCTTCAATAGATGAATGGATAAAAAAATGTGGCATTTATACACAATGGAGTATTACACAGCGCTAAAAAATGACAAAATCATGGAATTTGCAGGGAAATGGATGGCAATAGAGCAGATTATGCTAAGTGAAGCTAGCCAATCCCTAAAGAACAAATTCCAAATATCTTCTTTGATATAATGAGAGCAACTAAGAACAGAGCATGGAGGAAGAGCAGGAGGAAAAGATTAACATTGAACAGAGACATGATGTGGGAGGGAAAGGAGAGAAAAGGGAAATTGCATGGAAATGGAAGGAGACCCTCATTGTTATACAAAATTACATATAAGAGGTTGGGAGGGGAAAGGGAAAAAAAATGAGAGAATTAAATTACAGCAGATGGGATAGAGAGAGAAGATGGGAGGGGAAGGGAGGGGGGATAGTAGAGGATAGGAAAGGTAGCAGAATACAACAGTTACTAATATGGCATTATGTAAAAATGTGGATGTGTAACTGATGTGATTCTGCAATCTGTATACGGGGTAAAAATGGGAGTTCATAACCCACTTGAATCTAAAGTATGAAATATGATATGTCAAGAGCTATGTAATGTTTTGAACAACCAATAAAAAATGCTAAAACTAAAAAAAAGGAAAGAGGAGATTGATGAAAAGAGAAGCATACAAAAGTACAATTTGTTACTATATATTTCAACCACAGAAACCTCAAGTTGCAAGGGTTCAAGCATTGCCTCTTTTATGGATTATTCACAATTAAATGGAGTGTAGATTAAAAAAAAAGAATTGTAATGGAAAAAAAAGAGTTCATGCACAATGGCATAATTTAGCGTGAACATACTTTATATGAAAATCGTGCTGTGAATGGGTAATATGAATGTAATGCATTCCAGTATTGTCATGTATGTAAGAAATAAATTTTAAAATTTTTCAAAAAAGAAATAAAAGGAATAGTAGAAAAAAAAGAATATTGTTAAATTGTGTGCATGTACAAATATGTAATAACAAATTCCATCATTATGTACAACTATAATGCACTAACAAAAAATGTGGGGAAATTATGTAATATTTTCAATTCACTAGTCATTTGGTTGATTGATTTTAGTGGCAGCTTTTATAAAGTGGACATTAAAGTTGTAATCAAAAGGAAAAGAAGAAAAGCAGAAAAAATATCTTTAATTCTTTAGAGTGCCTTAACATTTTATCACAAATCTTAGCTAGATACAGACTTTCAAATACATAAAATTATGGAATTTACATGGAAATTTAAAATTATAACTTCCATAAAACATCTTTCTGTAGCATTCTGCCATAGAATCTCTTAAAGATATTATCCGAATGCTTTTCCTTGAATACTCCAGACATCTCCATTGTCTGACTCCTGCCCACACAATGGAATTAGGTTTCACTTCTGTCTTCACATAATACTTCATATATACTCCATCAAGTGTTTACTTTGATGTTTTCATTGCCAGCTTCTTTGACTGTTTTCATCATGAAATTGTGAGCATCTAAGAATATTATTTATAATCTATAATTAGTACAGTGCCAACTCCATGGTAGGTGTGCAATACATTTTTTTTTCAGATTCAGGATCTCTGAATCTCTCTTTGGAAAAAGATTAGGAAACTTTTCATCTGTAACCCAAGCATATTTTTTTGGAAGATTCTATAAGTTTAGTAGAATTTCTGAGCTTTAGATGGTAGAGTAGTAGGTTTTAAGAAACTCACATCAAGAAAGTAGGATTAGGCTCACCTTGAAGTATAAGTAGGCTTTATGGAGTCAAATGATATTGGGAAGAATACTCTAGATACTTTAAACACATGTACAAAAGTATAGTGTCTGTGATGGTCAAATAAATAACAATTAATATAGAAACTTTAAAAGAATATAGATATATCTTATCAGGGTTCTATTAATAATTGATATGAAAACTGCCATTATGATTATTTTGATCCTAATACAAATATGATTTCTCAGATTACCCTTTCCCTATACATGTTTTGGGAAGAAGGGAGATAGCATAGGTAGTATAATGATTCTACTTGGTCATATAATGAGGCTGAGCCTCTTTAACAAACATGAGGAAGGCTTCTCTCCCAGCATAATTACTAGATTCTCCCTTACTGTGTTTCCTGACCTTTGGCAAATTCTTTTTCTTCCAGGTTGCTGCACATTAAGGTGTCTATATATTCTCCATATCAGTATCAAAATTGGCTACTAAAAAAACAGAATGGTGTCCAAACCTTTAGAAAATTACTGCTAAAATCTATATATTATTAAATTAAAAATCAACACCCTATAGATTTCAGGATAGAAAACATTCTTTAACAAGCCTTAGTATTAAAAGGGCAGTAAAACTTTCAGGATAGAATTCATGAAAGGATGACACATGGTTAAAGGAGGCAAGAGAGTTATGAGTTGGAAAGAATCCAGATTCTGATGAAGGGCTGGAGCTTGGAGAGTCATTAGTTTTTCAATGAAGAGCAAAAACAAGATTGCTATGATTTTCAAAAATAGATTCTAAGGAGTAAAAACAGCGCCCACTCATTTCCCAGTAGACAAAAAGAGAAAAATAGTTCTTCTCAAACCAGATGACTCTACTATTTTCTCAGTCACCACAACTGAGTTTTAAGTTTGCCCCACTAGGGCCATATAATTATTTATTATTTATGGAGTGGCATATATACAGCTCATGTTTTACTAAAGTTTTAAAATTAATTAGCAAATGTCTGGAAAGCGCTTTGAAGATGAAAATTGTGTAAGTGCTAAGTATTATCATTATGCCATTATCATAAAACACATAAAAGTCACAGAATCTTGTAAGCTACATAGGTGGCGAATGACTGTGCTGCATAGCATTCAAGGGGAAGATGGCAAAGGGACAACCTCGGCAAAGAGAGGAGCCATGTACACCTCTGCAAAACAGGTATGTTTCAAAGGGGTGGACAGCAGGAGGGCTTGCCATTGTTCCTCAAGTAAATTTTATGAAGGAACCAAATTTGTTAAAGCAACTTAATTTGTGTTTTAAAGTTCTTAAAAATGAGGTTCTCCCTCAACATTTTGTAGAAATAGAGCAATGTAAATCCTAAGCAAAAGAAAAAAATGTTTGAGGTATGTAAATATTAATCATTAAGTTCTGTTATGATCAATTTTTCTGAGGAGTCTTTCAATTACAATTGGAATATTCATTTAAAGTATGTGTGCAATTTCTAAAACTTGAAGATGTTTGGGAGATTTTATCTTTGAAAAGATAACTTCACTATGAACACTGAAAAGATTAAGTTATTTATATCTATTTCCAAAGATGCATACTGATATAGAAATATTAATATTTATATTTGCAATATGCTATTTCACCTACAGAAAGTGTTAGACCAAAGTTTAGGTCTCAATTTTTAATTATTAGAATATTGCACTGCTTATTCTGCTATATGTTTAGAGGTATGATTAAATCTTTTGGTTGGAAACAAGGATGAAAACAAAAAGAGAAGATTTTGTTAGTTTCCATTCTCAATCTCATACTTTTAGAAAGCAACAGAACTGAAGGTCAAAGAAAAGTGCTGACTGGTTCCACAGTACACATAGGTGGACAAACAATTTTTACATTTTTATTCTTAAGCTAATGAAATTAAGACAAAGATAAATGTTCATATATATTTCTGTCTTACCTAGCACTCCAACAAAATATGAGCAAAATATGAACAAAATAAACCCATTGAAATGCACTCACATTTTTTTTTTAAAAAAAGTTTTAGCCAAATTTTTGGTTTCCATATCTGGATGAACAGAATACTATTGGGCAAGATGAATCTCCCAGTAGGATGCTTTAATAATGTTACTTTTTACATTAACATTAATAATTTAGCTTAATTAACTACAAAGGAAGAACTGAAATATTTTCCATCAAATTAAGTTCCTGTTAATCATTTTGATTATCGAATATATATTAAAAATCTTTCATCTCAGCTTCTAAATAATGTATTCTACTTCCTTCGTATCAGCTTGTTTAGTCTCTTATTTTCCATAAATAATATCTGAGAGAGAATGTATAAACAACCTTAATTTCATCTTTTTAAGGAATTAGTACTTTTAAGTATAACTCACCTGCAAGTCACTGTTTCTAAAATCCCCAAATAATCTATGATATCATTGTCATCTTATCATTATTATACTCAATGACTTCAGCATACCCTTTGTGAATTAACAAAACAGACATGGAAAAGTAAGTTATATTGCTAAAATCAAAACAGGTTTTTCTATTCTTCACCTCAACTCCCACCCAAGACTCAATTTCTATTGAATATTAAGTAGTCTACAACCAACATTATAACCAATAATAAAAAGTTTGGAAAATGGAACTTATATACCTGGTATTGATTTTAGAGAATGTTTTAAAGGAAAGAATCTGAATAACAAAAAAGTTAAATTTTCCTTTTAAATTTAGGAATGCACACACACTGCCCCTCACAACACACATACATGGATATTTTTTAAATTAATTAAAGTTTTGGCAGGTAGGAAAAACACCTAAATCTCAGAAAACTAAGGTGAGAATGACAGAAAAAAACTTTCTGCCTTTAAAATCAATTTTTAATCCATTAACCATAATTTTGCATTTGTGAATTAAATAGAGAGGTCACTGTAGTGACCTTAGACTTTGATTGTAAGGTGGGTGAGAGTTGAAAGTTAAAGTGGCCTATACGATTTGATTTAATTTTTCTTCTGGGGATGAGGAGAAAAGAACCTTAATCCAAATTCTAACACTAACCCTAAATATACTAATGACAACCAGCAGACAAATCTCTACCTATACTGCTAATCTTCTCTAGATTTAAAATGTCCCAAAGGGAAAATATTGTTCTACAGTCTCCTCATGTGTAAAATAGGGAAATCCGGATGGATGATTTGCAAAGACCCTTCTAGCTCTACACCAGGGAAATATCTCACTCAAGGAAACTTAAAAGGGAATTTTAAAGTCAAATGATGCTCCATATGAGACAAATTCTCACATACAAGAATTTCTTTTTATATCACCTTTGTAGAAAAATCAGGAGAAACAATGAAAGGTTTCTGAATATCTGTAGCCTGAATTATTCCAAAATTGTCAATATTCAATTTTCTTATCTACAAAAGTAGGAATTTTACATGGTTCATCTATTAGAAGGACACAATTAAAATAGGAAATATACTATAAATATTTGCTATATAAAATTTACCACTCATTTATCCCATTTTCCTTGCGACTTATCCCATGGCAAGATGTCTTAAATAAAATAGGCAAATATATTCCTATGGGTTTGGAAGCAAATATTTTAGAACACATATGCAACTGTAGGAAATTAATTTACCAAGGTTTACTGTACTATTTAGTCAATTGTCTTATGAAAAAATTTGAATACTATTCTAGATTCAGTAAGTTAGTTGATCCAATTGAAAAATTGATCAGGCTGAGGCAAGAGGATTGCTTGAGCCCAGGAGCTCAAGACCAGAGTAATATAGCAAGACACCAGTTTAAAATGAATAACAACAAAAAAAAGTGTTTCTTCTAAAAACAAATGCCAAATGTCTTCTTTGATATAAGGAGAGTAACTAAGATCAGAGTAGGGACAAAGAGCAGGAGAAGAAGATTAACATTTAACAGGGATGAGAGGTGGGAGGGAAAGGGAGAGAGAAGGGAAATTGCATGGAAATGGAAGGAGACCCTCAGGGTTATACAGTGGAGGGGGTAGAGAGAGAGGAGGGGAGGGGAGGGGAGAGGTGGGGAGGGTGGAGGGTGGAGGATGGGAAAGGCAGTGGAGCACAACAGACACTAGTATGGCAATATGTAAATCAATGGATGTGTAACTGATGTGATTCTGCAATCTGTGTATGGGGTGAAGGTGGGAGTTCATAACCCACTTGAATCAAAGTGTGGAATATGATATGTCAAGAAATTTGTAATGTTTTGAACAACCAACAATAAAAAATTTTTAAAAAAAAGAAAAAAAAGTGTTTCTTCTAAGTTTTTGTATTGTGAGGTTTCTTTTTAATTTTTTCCTAATGAACCAAAAAGTTCATGGACATCTTATATATATACAAATAGTGAGATACTGATAGTTACATGCAATTTGAACAAAATACTTTTCAATGATCAGAATGTTTTTCTGAGTATAATGAAATTTCTAAAAAGACTGAGACTTGGAAATGTCACCAGCATTAAAGATCTAGCTAATATTTAGGAAATATCTGTCTGTTTAGGAAATATCATCTGGAATGACTGCTAACTAACTAAAACAATGTTTCCTGATAGATATTTGATTTTATTAGCAAATAGAAATCAAAATAATATAGATAATAATATTAATATAGGTATTAATTAGGTATTACAGTACACCTAGTACATAGTAAACATCTACAAATATTTTTTGAGTGAATAAATGAATATTGATTTAGAATTATTATTATTTTTCATATGTACTGAAAAATAAGCAGTCCAAATATTATATCCAATAATTCTTCATTTTGTTTTCCAAGCTTAGCCGTCCACTAAATCCATAATTAATATTAAAAAAATACTTTTACACTTAACATCAAACCCATATTTATTTCTAAGACTCCTATATCAAGCTCATATTGAAACATTCTCCTGTCCTTTTTGCTAAGAAGAACAGAGTCAAAAACGAAAATCAAACTCACAAGATATGGGAAGATTACACTCTGTATCTTAATGTTGGTGATTGCTGCAGTCATCACTGGACTCATTGTCTATTTTGTTGCCTATGGTAAGTATTTATATGTCTGGCTTACAATTGCCTGTATTTGTGGATTCTATGTTGGGAAAATTTGGAATTTTGAAATTAAGGAAATAGGAAATCAGATGAGAGTATTTCCTCACTAACATTTTTGTAGTCTTTGCTCTTGTTTTTAAGGTTTTGTTGAGGTATAATTGATATAAAAAATTGCACGTTTTATATACAAATTCCAGAAGCAATGAGCATCTCTTCACAATAACTATTATTTCCTTTGACCCAGTAATTAAACAAGAACAAACAGCTGGACAAACCAAGACACAGCACAAATATTCACTTCTAGACACCTACTTTTCTCTGCTTCAGATTACCCTAAAAGAAAATGATGTGTTTTCTATTTGCTTAATTTTTTGTGCTTAATTTTTATGGATTTTAATAAGTATTCTTTCTTTTTTTAATTTGTTCTAATTAGTTATACATGGGAGGAAGAATAAGGTGTCTGAAACTGTATACAGATTGGAATCAACAAGCTTTCATTTAGTGATGACTTCTATACTTAAGGCAGATACTTAACTAGGTGCTTTATTCAGAGTACAAATAAGTATAGCTCTTTTCCAATAAATATTTATACGCAATAAAATTTAAATTTCATGTAATTGTCACATACCACCAATTATTGTTCTTCTTTTGACTTTTTCAACCTTTCAAAGTGTAAAAGACATTCTATGTTCATAGGCCATTCAAAAACAGGTTATATTCGGCTGAAAAGCCATAATTGCAGATTCCTGTTCTAGACCGGTGAATTTTAACCCCAAGTGCACCTAGAATCACCTGTAATGGTGTTTTTAAAAATACTAGTACATAACTGGGAAAGGTGGTAGAAACCTATAATCCCAGTGTCCCTCAAGACTGACATAGGAGAATTGCAAGTTTGAGGCCAGCCTCCGCAACTTAGGGAGGTCCTAAGCAACTTAGCAAGACCTTATTTCAAAACAAAAAGGGATTGGAATGTAGCTCAGTGAAAGAGCACCTCTGGGTTCAATCCCCAGTACCAAATGGATGGATGGATGGATAGATAGATAGATAGATAGATAGATATATAGATAGAAAGAAGATAGTGATACTGCACTATCTCAAAAAAATTACAAAAAGTTTTTGAATGTATCATCACAAATAAATGATAAGTACTTGAGAAAATAGATATGCTTACACTGATTTGAACATTACAAAGTACATCCATGTACCCCCCAAATATATACAACTATTGTGTCAATTAAAAAGTAAAAATATCGATGGTAGAAGGAGAGGGTCATCATTATACAAAATACATGTATGAAGATGTGAATTTGTGTCATCATACCTTATATACAAACAGAAATATGATAAATTGTGGTATAAAGGTGTATTAAGAATTGTATGCAAAAAAAAAATAAGAGAGCCCATGTATAATGGCATAATCCCAGTGTCCATATATACTTTATATACAGAGTTACAAAAAATTATGCTGTGAATGGATAATTATGAATGTAATGCACTTCACTATTGTCATGTATGCAAGAAATAAATTTTTTAAAAAGTAAAAATATAAAAAGTAAATTAAATTATATTTCCTGACACTAACAAATATGAAAAAAATACCAGTACATAAGCTCTACTCTAAAAGATACTATCTTCAGTAGAAAGCAGACTCTTCAGAGTTTCCCAGATAGTTATACTGCACAGCCAAAGTTGAAAACCACTGACCTTTAGGAAGACAGACACAGATCCAGACACACATAAATTCAAAGGTCAGTGACCCAGATTCACTACACTATTTCAAGGTGTTAGGGACCCAGGCTCCTCATATTTTGTTGCTCTATCAAACGTTACCTAAATTGCCAATGTCATTTCAATGTCCAGTTATAGCTATCAGGTCCAAATTCCAGATAGCCAGAAAATAGAAGAGGAGAGAGAAGAGCAGGTAATCTCTCAATAGGAAAGTATCACAGAAATTGCTAACACATCATTGTTCTTTTGTCAGAACATTCCATTTGTCAGAACATAGATGCATAAGGTTACTCCTAGATGTTACAGAAGATGGAAAATATACTTTTTATATTAGGATAGCATCTGCTTGATTAAAAATAACAGATTATATTACCATAGAAGAAAGTATATAAAAATACATAGTTTCTGCCTTAAGAAGTTAATATTATATTGCAGTAGTAAGTTTTTGAGTGCTTAGTAAGGAAATTGACAGATGATCTTTCCTATAAAGTTTATTGATATGCATGGAGAATGTTAAACTTTCTAATTTTCTCATTAACGTTATTTTAAGACATTATTTGCAAACATTGTGCTGATTATAAATGGAAACTCAGCCTGCAAAATAGCAGCTTTATTTTCAAAGAATAGAAAATGAAAACAAAGCATCAGAGTCCAGGCAAAATAAATACCTCTTCAAATGCAAATTTATTTGTTCTGCCTTCTTTCTTCATTATCCATGGACCAAAATGATAAGTATGTGTTACTCTTCCTATATTGTCTCTTCAGTGCCAAGTTTAGTATTAATTCGGATTTTATAAAAAGCATCTCTGACCCTCCAGAGATCCAATAATGAGAACATGGCCTGCAGACCTTCTCTCAGCAAGTTTTAAATGTAGATAACAGAAGCTGAGGCCCAGGCTGAAGACATTAAAGGTGATCCATCTTCTAAGATTATTCCTGTCAATAGTGGGAATAATTGGCTTCCACCAGAACCCAGTTCTGAGAAAATAAGTCACTGTGTGTGAGAAACATCTAGGTGTGGAAACCATGGAGAGACAAGTGCCCTGGTACTTATCAGTTAATTGTAAGCCTACACATTTATGTATGTATCCAACAACAAAAAGGAAAGAATTCCTGGAAAAGTCAAAATTAAAATTATATATCTAAAAGGACAACTGACGTGTTTTTTAAAAGTCAACATAAATACATTTTCTTGAACAACCGTAGATTATTTTAAAGTAATTGTTTAAGGAAGATAATTACTGAGGCTCGAAATCTTCCTTGAGCTTTTAACCTTTATCCATAATGTGGCCTGGATTATTTGAAAAATATTACTCTTCTGGGAATCAAAAAAATCAATAAAAGTAACACTTTAAGGGATCCTTTGTCCTATTTTTTTCTGCCCATGTATATATTAGATTTGAAGAAGAGGAACTAATCCTTTATTATAGCACTCTGTTAACTCCTCATAATGCCAATGGCAGCACTCTATTTACCTCTATCTTTTTTAATTTCATTCTTGGTGCTCTAATAGGATAACAGAGCTGGAGAATGGTTTCAGTCCTTAATGTCTGAAATTCATTTAGTAGTCCAATGAGTTAACATAACCTAATACTGCCCCCATGTTTCTTGATGCACAATCTGATGTAGACAACACTGATATTTCTAATAAGTCATAAAGTTTCTGTGCAAAGAAATATATAGCAACAAAATAGTATATTTCCTTCATATTATTCTAAATAAAACCATTGACAAGGGAATAATAAATATAAAAAATATAAAACTTAAACATTGAAGAAAGAATAAAAAAATTAAATTAAAAGAGAAAAGAATAGAAAAACAGTAGTGAAAAGTAGTAATTACAGAGAAAGATTCTTTGAAATTAATTTTCTAATAAATAATAATATTCAATAAGATGTATGAAAAATATAGAAAAACATAAATAAGAAAACAAACTCTTGATAATCCTACTCTCTAGTCAGAATCACTCACTATTTTGGCACATTCCCTTCTTTGTTATTTTCCTTTCTGTGCATTTTCAAGACATTAAATATTATTCTTAATATTGATTTTAATGATTACACAATATTCTATATCATAAGCAGATCATACATTATTTTGTTAATTTTTTACTTTAAGCATTTAGGTTATTTCTAATTTTTTATGTTACTTTAAATAATTCATTTTATACATAGATTTGTATAAAACTCATTACATTGAAAATGAATTATAAAAAGAGGAATCATGGAATGAGAAAAGATGTTTTTCAAGCTTTTAATAATATTACCAAATATATGTTTAATTTTCATTCCTATGGGTAGTCCATAAGAGTGCCTGATTTTTTTATTGTAATCTTTGCCAACGTAAGCCCATCAAAAATGCTATCATATTTTACTTTGCACATCTTTAATTATTGTGAAGGGACATGGGAGTCTATCCCAAATAATTAACTGCAGTCACTGACAAGAAAAATTTTCTCCAAAAAAAATTGCAAAATCCTTTCCTTCTTCTTTTTAAATTTTTCTCCCTTCCCTTCTTTCCTCTTTTTCTCTCATATTATCTCCCTTCTCCCCACACTCCTCATCTCCCTTTTATTTGACCCTCTTAGTCTACAGAATGGAGAGAAACAATGGAACCTGAAAAATTAACAAGCATTTATTTCCTACTAATTTTATATGTATTCAAATAGAACAGTGTAATGTATCCCTCATTCTATTTCCTTTGCTTTTCTTTCTAAAATTATAAGTTTCATTTCTTTGTTCTGCTTACTTAATGCTGAGTACTTACAAATGATGCCTCATTCACTTTCAACCTTATTCATTTTAATTTCTTAGGTATCTCACAAACAATAAACCTTGTAACTTTACTGGTTTTCCTAAATGTAATCTGTGGCAATCACAAAAACTAAGATAATTACTATACTTTGATGTAATTTCTTTTCATAATAACATATCTGTCTCCAGATTGCCCAAACTTGAAAACTGGCACATTAAAATTTTTGAATATACTTTTGGGTACAGTTATATAGTAATTAACATTTTTCTGTCAAAGCAATTTTAACAATCATTGGTATTGGGCATCAAAAATATTGGGGGATGGGGCATCAAGACTATTTAAATGTCAAGTAACCTGAAATTTTATCAGGGCATTCTATTTCCCATGATTTTCTTGAAATGAGAGCAGTTGCAAAATGTTCAATGTGGAATCTATTTTTTCTTTTCTCTCCTTCTAAGGAATGACACCTTTCTACTATCACATCAGCTTTAAAATCAACAATATTGACTATGACAGCAAATTTGCAAAACCCTATTCACAAGAATATATGGACCTAAATAAAAAGATAGTATCTTTGGTAAGTGTGAATCATTTTTTTTCTGCGCATTGTTCTTTAACAGGTATGCTCCTAGAAGGATCCTAGCAATCAACTTCAAAATGGGAAGCAATTTCTAACCATTACTTTAGTTCTACATTACAACAGTCAGACCTTTCAGAAAGTCAATTTGAAAATGTATATGACATGACTTCAAAGTAGATTCTCACCGTGCTGACCCCTGCCCAAGTTCAGGATGTGACTATCTAGCACCTGCTTGAACCTAGGACTGTGGTCAACTGAACTGCGAAACTAATGCTATTTTAGCTTCTATTTATCCCTTGCTTGCTGACTAGAAAATTCCAGTCCTGCCAACAGCCCACAGGTCCCACTTATTAATATTTTAATTTGTATGGTTGGCTAATTTACACGACAATAAGCAAGTCACTGAGTTGTGGTTTTTGTGCTTTTATTCTCCTTGGATGGACCAGGAAACTGCTGTCCTCCCTCAGAGCTTAATCTATGGTGGGTGACAGTCCCTGGCCAGGTAAATAAAACTCTCTTTTTATTTGAAAAAAATAATAATAATAAAAATAAAAATGTATATGATAGAAAAAATATAAAAGGAACAAACTTCAAGAACACCTAAGAAATGCCTGACACCTAAGTAGTCAATTAATATTTCAAAATAATTAATAAATTAAATGAATAAACATAAATCCCACCTCCAAGATACATGACTAAGGCTGCTGTTTCTGCTCCTGAAACTAAATAGTCCTTTGAGAAAGAGGAATAGCAATCTGAGAGAGCACATGGCCCCAAATAAAAGATCATCTTGCAGCCCCATGGTGTTGAGTGACAATTATAAAATGATTGAGAATATGCTTTGTCATAATTAAAGTTTACCTGACTGAAAACTTAGTGGAGAGTCTTAACTGCACAGTTGGTCGTAGCATCTGTTAACACAGATACCACTCTAATTAACTCAAGTGATTCTATCAAACAAAATCCTATCAAGAACACTGTTGGCCTCTTTTATCTCCCATTTCCCAAGGCAGATTCCTATAGGCCATCTTCAGACCTTGCTCTAACAGTGTAGTCTTTCCATAACACTCCAATATCTCCTGGTTTCTAATAAGTTCAGAGTTTCTGAAAGTCCTGTGTGCTTTTACCATTATACTAAGGGTTAGTTGATAGTAAATGGAAACAGAAAACCCCATCTTTAGCTTAGCTTTATGATAAAAATAAAATAATAAAAAATAAATATAATACAACGCTTAAGATATATCTTTGGACTCGCGGTCCTTGTTCAATTCTAAACTTGAACTTTTACTAGCTGTATAAACTCAAACAAATTTCCATATACCTCAGTTCCTTCTACCAAAAATGAGATCACAAATACTTATATAGTAGGGTTGTTTTAAGCATTACATAAGATGAAATATGCCACAATACAAGCAGAAGTTCTATCATTCTCTAAGCCTGAAGAAGAAGAAGAAGAAGAAAGTCTAAAAATAATTTGTTAAAATGAGAGTATCATTAATGTTGTTAATAAACTCTAAGAATATAACAAATACATAACTTTAAAACAGTTCCAAAGATACCCACAAAGAAAATCATTCAGTGATAAATTCACACAAATTTATTCAAGTCAATTAGTCTATGTTCGTTCTGCAAGTGAATATCTGAATTAAAATAATATTTAAATAATAAATTAAAAATATCAGTCTGACTAATTATTACATTGTTCTAGTCAGTCAACCACATCTTGACATCTTGCTTCAGGCTCCTTTAAAAACTCTCATTCCTAGTTTCTAACTCACCTGTTTGAACGCTTACCAGGTATTTCTCATACTTTTTTCATTTACATATGTCAGAATGCTTGCTTTTACATGTCTTCCTGTTTTCATTGAATACAATGATGCTTTATGTATTATAGTTATTACCATATGCAGCATATTTGTAAGTACAATACTGGTGATAACAACATACAAAATGGAGCTATGAATCATTAGACAAACCAGTTAGTCATTATTATAACACCACTAGGCTATTTTTTTCTGATTTTCATTATATAACACTTGTGATGATTTTTACTGAAATAAAATAAATTGGGGAAATAAATTGGATCAGGAGAGATGTTACTTTACTATGAGTGATAGTTTTTTTAACAGCAGAGGATGGCCTTGATAGGAAATATTTTAAAATTTAAAATATGTGATTTTTTTTTAATGAACAAGTCAAGAAATCTCAATTGTCCTCTTATCTTTGTAGCTCTCTAGCAATATAATGTCCAATTGAGGTAAAAATAAGTTCTAAAAATTAGGAATTGAACAATTATTATTAACAATAATAATTACATTAACTAATTTTAGTATAGTCTAATCATATTATGTACTCATATTCCTCATAACATTTTAATTTTTGTATGAACAAATGGAGACATTAAGAGACTAATTTATCCAAAGTCATACTGCTAGTGGGCTTCCAATCTATGACTTTTTGTCCTATAATTAAAGAGCATATAATTCTTATAAAATCTTAATAGACTTCAGATTAAATAAAGTACCCATTGCCAAATATTCTGAAATGTTAATAAGATTCAGTACTGTTTACACATATAAAGGCATTGTATTATAGATTCTTAAAAGAACCTGATACGTTTAAGTAACCTAAGATAACCTATATGAGTTGTCCAAACCAACATGCTTACATGTCAACATTTTCCACTAAGCTAACATGAACCTGCTGGGGCATATGTACTTTTATACATATTTTATACATATAACTTTCTTTAGAATACCCTATCAAATGACAGATCATTAATGAGATGCAATAAAAACATTGGTAATTGTCAGATCTCCTTTTCCATTTAATATAGGTTAGTAGTATCTCAGTTTGAGTGAAGATTATCTTTGTGTTCATTCAGTTTCATACCACTCAAAATATATCAGAAAACTACTATGAATTCCAAGATGGTCTTAATTTAAAAAACTACTATACTGACAATTTTAAAATAAAATATTTAACTAAAAAATTAAGAGAAAATTATTATCAGCTAAGTTTTTAGCACTAAAGGAATTAAGAAGTTCCAAACTTTAATAAAAAGTACAACCAATGTTAGAGAGCTATTATTCTTATTTGAAGTGATACAAGACAATTTATAAAAAATTAATGATATAATTGTGTTCTTTTCTACAACTGGAAAAAAGGATAGACGTAATAAATCTTAAATGCTCAGGATATCTGAACACACAGGGAATCACTATAAAGTAATGGAAGAAACCATACACCATTTTCACTTCATAACTGGGAATACAAAACTACAAATGTAATATTTCCTTTATATCCATTTTTTAATCATTTGTCATGCAGAGGTAGTATTACTCTGCCTTGATTACAATACATCATCTTGTTTATTATACACTTCACAGTATAATTTAACAATATAACATCACCACCATAAAAGTTTTTCTATACATTTATGAGCTCAATTAAAAGAGGAAATTTTAAAGATCTGAATTTTTATATAAAACAATTATAAGAATAGCTTTTAAAATATTTATATTAGCAAATTATAGTTTTATATAATAATGGGGCTCATTTTGATATAATCATACATGAATAGAATACAATTTGCTCTGTTTCAGTCTAAAATACTTTTTCTTTTCCATTCCTTCCTTCTTCCCCCATTCTCCTTCATCTACTCTACTGGTTTTATTTCTTTTTACTTATTATTTTATTTTAATTGATGCTTTATAGATATACATAAAGGTGAAATTCACTGTGGTATATTCATATATGTACATAGCATAATTGATCAATTTCATTCCACATTCCATAATTCCCATTCCATAATTGATCCAATTTCATTCCTTTTTTTCTTTGGCCCTCTTTCTTCCCCCTCAATCCCTTTCCTCTACTCCACTGATCTTCCCTCTATTTTCCTAGATTTCCTTCTCATAAAATAATATCTTACACAGTAGTATACTGTTACTGCACTAAAATTGGGAGTTTAGGAGGTTAGAAATTCTTTAAAAGGAGGGATACAATTACTTTCTAAAGTCATTTTCCTCCTCTCTTAAGTGGTATTTTTTTTATCTTTAGACCTTGTACTTTATTATGAAATTTTCAAAGTACAGTCTCTTGTATTTTTTATTTATTTTTTAGTTGTAGTTGGACACAATACCTTTATTTTATGTGTTTATTTTTTTAAGTATTTATTTTTTAGTTCAACACAATATCATCTTTATTTTATTTATTTTTATGTAGTGCTAAGGATTGAACCCAGGGCCTCACACATGCTAGGCAACTGCTCTACCACTGAGCCACAACCTCAGCCCCAATCTCTTGTATTTTTAATGTACTTTCTTAATATAACTACATATTTGGGCTTTTATCAAGTTCTTCTGTTTATTAAAAACATGTAATGACTGGTACTTTAGGCCTGATATCTTTGAAAAGTATTATAATGATCCATTTCTCACCCATAAGTAATTTTAATATCATAAATGATAATGATTTTTTCAGTTTGTTGGCCCATTCTTGAGATCATTATCTTCAGAATCTTTCCATCATCATAATCTAGAGCTTCCTTCTACACATTTGTGTAGCAGTGGCGCAGATGGCATTTTATCATTTTACTTTATGGGGAAGGACAAGAAGAGGGCAGAGTGACATGAAGAAAATATTAGATCTATATGGTATTAAAGAGCAAGATTTGGAGTTGTGATATGGGTGTCATTTGAATTTCACATCTTGTTATTCCTCATTTCTGGGGAAAAAAAATAGTTCTGAACTTCCTGCTCAAGACTTTGTCCAATAATCCTAATGGGATCCTGATACTTGTCATTAAAGGGTCTGAAAAGAGATTAAGCTTCTTAAAAACAGGAATTACATGAGTAATCTGGGAAAATTTCCATAACTCCACCTTACAATGTCTTTGAACAACCTCAGCATAAAGTTAAAGTCTTGGCATTATTTAAGGTATATGTGATCATTTGAGCTACTGTAAGATTTGAGAAGATTAATACAATGTAGAAATGGATGAATAAAGACATTAAAACAGAACATAATATTTGAAGAAGATAATAACTAATTAAAGCATTACAAGTTCAGCTGTATTTTGGTTTAGAGGCAGTGCCATATTAAAAAAAATGGTTTTATATTACCCATCTATTCACACCTTTATTGAAAATTTATTATATAATATGGTCTGAATTCATACTGAAGTCTGTTTTTAAAAGTAAGAGTAACATTTAACAGTCATCTATTTGGTCAGCAGTCTAGTCTCTTTCCCTAATTTCAGTTCATGGCATTCCAGTTTTTCCTTTCACACTGTCATTATATTTTAAAATCAAGTTTGTCTTATCCTTCTCCCTGGGTATCTAATCTGTTACCAAATTTTATTAATTATTCTTCTAAAATGGTTGTAGCCCAACTTTGAGGTAAGATTGTTATTTGCCAACAAGCATTTTGCCCTTTCTCTCTCTTCTAATCTCACTGACAGAAGAAAATCAAAAATAAAACCAAACTATACTGTAATGTGCCTTACAATGATAGAAATGTTGTTGTCAGTAGACTAAATAAGTGAGCAGTTCTGGGATAATAAGATCTCAATAGGAGCTGGGGTTGTGGCTCAACAGTAGAGCACTTGCCTGGCATGTGTGAGGCACTGGGTTCGATTCCTAGCACCACATATAAATAAATAAAAATAAAGTTCTATCAACAACTAAAAAATATTTTTTAAAAATCTCAGTAGCACATTTGCTAACAAATTCACAGCCTCATGAAGGAACATATGGCGGGCATGGTGGCACACACCTGTAATCACAGGGGCTCAGGAGGTTGAGGCAAAAAGATCTCAAGTTCAAAGCCAGCCTCAGCAACTTAGTGAGGCCCTAAACAACTCAGTGAGATCCTGTTTATAAATAAAATATAAAAGAAAGGGCTGGTGATGTGGCTTAGTGGTTAAGTGCCTCTGGGTTCTATCCTCAGTACCATAAAAAAATGTAAAATATGGGCCCACAAAAAAAGTGAATTTTCCCAACAGAAGCTTGGGATGAACCCAAAATCAGAGACAGTAAAGATTATAAAGGAAAGCCAGATTTGGGTAACTAATTAATTAATGGGCTTTATTATTTCAATAGAAAATGACATACTATAAATTAAAGAATGAATAAAACATTCTACTAGAAGTCATACCAATGCAATAAGAAAAAGAAAACTATAAAATATGTTAATGTGAAAAAGAATTATGGGGAAAATGTCATTATTTACAATGTTACTCAATAATACTCAATACTCAATAAACTCAATGGACACATAGCAGAGTTTTGTATGATGGCCAACCATAAGTCCAATACATGAAAAGTGGTAGCTTTCTTAAGATTAATCACCAAAAATAACAAAACACAAATGTTTTTATTTTAAGCATTATTTAGTAGCCACAAAGTTATAAAACACACAAAAAAATCACAAAATGCTCAAAACTTACAAGAATAAACCTATAAAACCATTACAAACAACATAAAAAATAAATGAGGAGAAAAATATGTTCCTGAAAGGGAAGATTCATTATTTTAACTACATCAATCTTGTCCAAATTAATCTATAAATTAATTATAGTTCTTTAGTTGGTTTATTTGATAATAAAGATGTTCTCTCTTCCTTTTATTCTTTATTTTATTTTCTGGGGAGTACACGGGATTAAACTCTTGATCACTGAGCCACATCCCAACCCTATTTTGTATTTTATTTAGAGACAGGATCTCACTGAGTTACTTAGCACCTCACTTTTGATAAGGCTGGCTTTGAACTCTAAAATTCTCCTGCCTCAGTCACCTGAGCCAATGGGATTATATGCATATGCCATTGCGTCTGGCTCTTTCTTTCTTTTTATTTATTTATTTATTGGAAATTTTATCAATAATCTGCACTCCCAACTCTTTTTATTTTTTATTTTGAGAGAGGGTCTCACTGAGTTGCTTAGAACCTTGCTAAATGGCTGAGGCTGGCCTTGAACTTGTGATCCTCCTGCCTCATCCTCCTCAGCCTCTGAGATTATGGGTGTGTCACCAAACAAAAATTCAGTAAAAGTATTAAGGCAATTTGGCTGGTAATCAAAAAATATAGAGAGTAATATCACTTATATATTTGGCACAATCACTATATAACATAAGTAGTTAGCATGGACACAGCTCTATAAATTTGAAGAATATAACTGGATAAAGTATTTTAAAATTCTTTATAGATTTAAAATTCTATGAATCCATTATTTTCAATTCTAGGATGTTAATTCAATCAATTCAAATTCAAAATGTTGATTTCTATCTCTGAACACCTAAAGAAATAATCTAATTCTGTCTTGTCTTTATAGCTATAAGTATGCTCTCTGTACCTTATTTTCCTAATTCCTAATCGTCCTCAAAAACAGACCCCAGTCAATGTTGAACATATCCAAATGGTATTTGAAAAAGAGAAGGGCTTGGGATATAGCTCAGAGGTCCAGGGTCTGCCTAGAAATGTGTGAGTCCCTGGGTTCACTGGTTTCAATCCCTAGTACCACAAACAAAAGAAAAGAAAAGAGAAGGCAGATGGGCAATGGTGGGGGGGACAAGAAGGGGGCATTAAGTATGTGAAACAAAAGAAAAATGATGAATTTCTTGGAGAGGAAAAAGCAGATTTAAGGGAATTATCAGAATGATTTCTGGGACCTAGATAAGCTAACACTGGAATTACTATGAGCTTATAATTAACTGTATTATTTCATTTTTTTTATCAGATTCTCCCTTTCCCACAGAAATAAAAGATGAGAATAATTGCTTTCTAAGAATGCAGTATGTTATTTCATGATCTTTTCTTCAGAGATAATATCATCTCACAAACCATCATCTTTAAAAACATTTCTCTTGAAGCTGTGTTCCCTTTCAGTAACATTTGCTTCCTATTTCCTTTGTTTTTACCCTAATTTTCCCAAATCTCTTTTCCACACAGTAGCAAAGGTGATCTTTTCAAAATTAAAATCAAATAACATCATTGACCAGCTTAAAAGTTTTCCAAAGCCTTTCAGTTTTGTTTGAATTTATATAAAGATATAAACATGAGAAGAAATGAGAAATATAAGATTTATATAAGAGGATAAAATGGTCAAAGCATATAAAATGGGTTTTTTTACAGTGCAGAATTTTTTTTCTGGCCTTTTCCCATTCCTCTCTCTTCCTCTACACGTATCCTAAAACTCCACCTCCAAATAACCCATATTAACAATATAGTATATATCTTCCTATATTTTCATCTTTGGTTATATTAGCTTATGTAGAAAAACAAAAGATAAGGATGGATGTTTGTCAGTATTTTACCATAATGGGTTAATTATACAAAGTCTTATAAAAAAATTACTTTCCTCAGTAAAACCTCATAGAAATTCCTCCAACTCAATGTAAAGGTCTAATGTATTCTTTAAAAAAATTTTTTGTTCTTCTTAAGATATACATGATAGTAGATAGGGTGTGTTTTGACATATCATACATACATGGAACATAACTTATTCTAATTAGGATCCTATTCTTCTGGTTGTACATGATGTGGAGTTACACTGGCTGTGTATTCATATATGAACACAGGAAAGTTATGTCTGATTCATTCTACTATTTTTCCCTATTCCCATCCCTAATCCCCTTCATTCCCCTTTGTCTAATCCTCTGAACTTCTATTCTTCCCTTCCCCCCCACCCTTGTTGGGTATTAGCATCTGCATATCAGAGAAAACATTTGACCTTTTTTTTTTTTTTTTGGTGGGGGGAATTGACTTATTTCACAGTCTATATTCTCCAGATCCATCCATTTACTGTCAAAAGTCATAAAGTCATTTCTTACAGCTGAGTAATACTTCATTGTGTATATATACATACCACATTTTTTTATCCATTAATCTGTTGAAGGGACACCTAGGTTGGTTCCATAGCTTAGCTACTGTGAATTGAGCTTCTATAAACATTGATGTGGCTGCATCACTGTAGTATGCTGACTTTAACTCCTTGGATATATAATGAAGAGTGGGACAGCTGGGTCAAATGGTGGTTCCATTCCAAGCTTTCTGAGGAATCTCCATACTGCTTTCCAGAGTGATTGCACCAATTTGCAGTCCCACCAGCACTGTATGAGTGTGCCTTTTTCCCCACATCCTCATCAGTATTTATTGTTACTTTATTCTTGACAATTGCCATTCTGAATGAAGTGAAATTCTCAGTGTAGTTTTAATTTGATTTCTTTAATTGTTAGAGATGTTGAACATTTCAACTGCTCAGCCATGGAGGTATGCTGATTTAATGTATTCTTTTCAATGATCCCAAAATATTTGCTAATATGAATATAGAATAGTGTTTTTATATGTTCTCACTTTTATTTCAAGGTTTTGACTAATACAATCAACATTGCAAAAAAAAATCTATTTACTTTCTCATTTTTTTTTACATTTGACAATTTTCTACTAAGATTTCTAAATCAAATGAAGATTTTAATTTTATGAAATGCTTCCAGGTTATTTTCCAAGGATGAAATAACTCACATTTTTAACATTAGTAAATTTGAGTATTCTTCCTCCATCTTCACCCACAACAGTTTGTATTATACTTTTTGATAGGTGTGTAATATTAGTTATTAATATCATTTATTATTATTTGAGATATTTTTAGATACTTATTCCATTTAATCTTCCAAACCACAAATTCAAATCTCAGGAAAAATAGTCATTATTTTAAATAGACTGACTGAATTTTTAATCTTGAAAATTTGGGGGTTTTGTATCATATAGTTTTTTGGTTTTTTTGCTTTTTTCTTTTCATTCTGTGCCTGAGGATTCTTATGTGGGCTTTTTGCCATTATTTTTCAGGTTGCTACCTGTTTCCTGAAGCAGTTGTGATTTGATTAGCACCTAATCCATTTTATGTCCTCTCTATCTGCTGGGCTCCTTTATTTGCATTATCATATTTTCTTGCTGGCTTATTGGGGCCAGATTCTTGTTATTGAGGTAGCCCCATAAGATGGAAAGTGAGAAGTGTTTAAACCCTAACTGGCTGAGGTTTGCACAACATGTACTCTATCTGTCCATACCAAAGGAAGTTTCCTGGCTCCTCATTTTCTGCCTACTATATAACTAACCTCAGGTGCAAGGAAGGTTTACCCTCCCCTTTCAATCACATATTGACTACTATGGGCCTTTCCATAGCCTCAAAGAAGCCCAGTGTCAGCTTTATTCCTAGGTATTCACAAACATCCCCTAGCCTGGTTACTCCAAGAGACTGTGGTGGTTTGTTCTTTACATAAGGCTCTCGGACTGTTCTCTGGATTCTTACCTGGCATATGGGAGAAAAAATTCTTTACCAACTCCTTACTTCCTTGACTCACATAAATCTAAATTCTACTTGGCCCCAGGAAAAACATATATCATAATTTGGAATGGAAAAAATATAATTTAATTTACTTGCTCACTTTTCAGGATCGCTGCATTCAGTGTATCTTGAAATAACATCCAAACTCTTAAACACTTTATCGCTTACTCACTTGACTTGAGTCACAACAACTTTCCTTCTATCCCTCAAATATACCAATATCATTGTTACCTAGGATCTTCACACTGCTGTTCACTCCATCTGGAAAACTAAACTCTTTTCCCCTTGATTATCAGCTTTTCATCTTTCAGTTTTCACTGAGATGTCACTTCTTCCAAAAGGCCTTATTTGATCATTCAAATACTGTTCCTGAGTCACTTCATCTCATTATTTTACATTTTTCATACCACTTAATACCATCTCAAACTGCCATAATTATATATTTATTTATTGGCATGCTTACTATCTGTCTTCCATTGAGTCACCAAGAAAACATGACTCTATCTACCCCATTCATAGATTTACCTTCACGAGTTTTTTTTTCTTTTAATAAATGAACACATTTTAATTGCTTTGGAGAAGGAAAAATATAAATTAAATCTTTTGTGAAATCCAACAAGTTGCTTTGTATGAGGCATGTATTTGCCAAGTATGAGTGCAATTGTATAGTGATGTGTGAAGTTCCTGCTACAGGAAGTCATTCATGAGATTGGAGAGAGGGGAGGAGAAAAGTTAAGAAAATGATTCTTATTTTATAAATCTTCTCTAAGAGATTTCTACTACATCACATTTTTTAAACCTGTCAGTAAAATGCAATTGAAAAAGAAGGAAAAATATATTGCAGTCCAGGTATGATAGGGCTCTTCCCTTGCAGAAACAAAAAATTAGAAACATCCCCCCTGGGAATATTTCTACTAAGTCTCATTGCATTAATATTAAATCAAAGTCTGCATGTAAAAAGCAAACAATGTCAATTGGGTGCTTTAAATTTACCTCTTCAAAATGAATATTCTGTCCTATCATGCCCGATAATCTGGGAAAATTTGGACATTGAATAGGTGATAATACTAAGAAATTTTTAATTCCTGTGAGATTGAGAAGTAAAATGAAACAGATTCGGCCATAAGTTAATAAATGGTCAAGCTGAATTATGGATACATATTTTATTACACTACTCTGTTTGCTTTTGTTATAGTTGAAGTTTACTAAAATGATAACTTAAAAAGAAAACATAATAATCATCCATTTTACTTTTTAACAGATAAATGAAACATTTAATGAATCCAAACTGAGAAGACAGTACATCAAGTCTCATGTTGTCCAAGTAAGGTATGTTCAATAGCCTGAGAGGTACAGACTTTTGTCCATCTCATACACAACAGAATGCTTTTGTTTGATGCATAGTTAAAAGATCAAAATAAATTTGATTTGGTGTATTAAAACCACCAGCACTTCAAATGCAAAAAAATAAAATAAAAAGGATTTAAGATCTGCTAGATTTATTAAACCACAAGCAAAAATCTCATCTGATTATGACATCAGATGAATGTTAAATAGTTTGGCTCATTTATTTGAGGGCACAGAGTCCAATAGCAAATCTAAAATTGGGATTTTGTTTAAAAATAAAAATTAAAAAGAATAGGCAAGATAAACCAGCCATGTATAGAATATCTGTCCTGTATTAGCAAACTAGTAACCAATAAGCCAAATTTAGCTTACAGTTATAATTTTGGTTTGCACATAGATTACTAAAATGAACTAAATGTTAAAGTTAGAAAATTTTACCTAAAAACAAATTTCAAATTATGTGAAAAAAAAATCACAATCTGGGAAAACACTGAACCCCCATTCCCACATGGTAATAATAGATAGACACTAAGGTTCTGAAGTTTGCAACATTCCTTAACACACACAAAGTATACATGTATATTTCACATGTATATGCATGTGAAAAAAATTTTTCACTCAACCATTCTCACTTCTTTTCTTTACTATCCTGGAACGTATAGAAATCAAATTTCATAGCTTAAGAACAGAAAATTGAAATAGAAAGTTCAAATGGTCAGGAGTCTACATACAAAAAAGTTCTATATTTGAATGAGAAAAAAGTCATACCTCTAGGAATTTACCCTCTGGGAGAAAGAGGTTCCTGGAAAAAAAGGAAAGCAAAGAGCAAGGTATCCCTTATCTTTTATCACCAATAAACACACCAAACCCCAGTTAGCACGAAATTTTCTGTAATTATTTTCCACCTGTTATGTGTCCCCATTTAGCTATGTCATGAAAACCCAACAGGAAATAATACCCAGAATATTGCCTTAATAATCTTATAGTAAAGTTAATGGAATTCAATTTTTAAAAAATATATTAATCACTCATGCAATAAACTGTCCTGTGCTCTCTTGGGCTTTATAGATTCATGAATAAAATACTATTTCTAGTCTCATGAATAATTGAGAAACCAACTAGATAATTAAATTGGCACTAGTGCCCATTGCTAATATACCCTGGAATAAAAGGAAATAAGCTAGGTACTGGAAACTTACCTCAACCTCATAAAGTTTATATACAACAAACCCAAAGTCAACATCATACTCGATGGGAAAAAAATGAGAGCAGTTTCTCTAAAATCAGGAACAAGACAATGATGTCCACTCTCACCACTCCCATTCAATATAGTACTTGAAATTTTATCCTAAGCAGTTATGCAAGAGAAGGAAATAAAAGGGATAAAAAGGAAGAGGTCAAATTATCACTGTTTGCAGGTGATATGATCCTCTACTTAGAAGATCCATAAAATTCCATGAGAAGACTTATAGAGCTAATAAGTAAACTAAGCAAAGTAGCAGGATACAAAATCAGCATATAAAATCAAAGCTTTTCTTTATACTAATGAATTCACTGAAAAGAGAAATCAGAAAAATAAATTCATCCACAGTAGCTTCAAAAAAGTAGAATACCTAGTAATATTCCAACCAAGGAGGTGAAACACCTCTGCAACGAAAATAATAGAACACTGTATTGATAATACTATGGTGAGAACCACTCTTGTATGCTTATTGGAGTAACAACACATTAAAAAGATTGTACATCATGGTCAAATTGTTTTTTTCCCAGAAGTTCAAGGATGCTTCAACATATACAACATATCTAAATCAAATCAGTAAGTATAATTTACCACATAAATGTAATTATGGTCAAAAATCATAATCATCTCACAGAAAGCCTTTGAAAAAAAGCCTATATGCATTTCAACTATATAGGATTTGTTGCAATCCTATATGGTTGGTATATATATTTTAGTCTACCATTCTTATTAAAAATATAAAGAAAGTAGGGATAAAAGGAAAAAAGAAACTGAAGCCACTAGAAGTTGGAAAGACCTCCCATGTTCATGAATAGACAAAATTAATATTGTTAAAATGGCCATATTACAAAAAACAATCTACAGAGTCAATACAATCCCTATCAAAATACCAATTATACCACAGACTTAGAAAAAACAATCCTAAGATTAATATGGAAGAATAAAAGACCCAAAATATCAAAAAATTCTAAGCCAAAAAAAAACACAATGCTAGAGACATTATAATACCTGATCATAAATTGTACTACAGTGATATAGTAACAAAAATTGCAGGGTACTGGCATAAAAACAGACAAGCAGACTAATAGAATAGAATAGAAGACACAGAGACAAACCCACACAGGTACAGTAATCAGATCCTTGACTAAGGTACCAAAATCATACGTTGGAGAAAAGACAACCTGTTTAACAAATGGTGCTGGGACACCTGGATATTCATATATAGAAAAATGAGACTAAATTCCTTCCTCTCACCTTGCAGAAAGTCAACTCAAAATGTATCAAAGTACAGGGAATTAGACTAGAAATTTCAACTGATACAAGAAACAAAGGGTCAACACTCCAACATAAAGTAACAGGCAATGATTTCCCCTAATAGGATTCCTAAAGTTCAGAAAAGAATATTAAGAATTAATAAATGGGATTGCATCAAATTAAAAAGTTTTGCACAGCACAGAAAATAAGAGCATGAAGACTGAGCTATAAAATGGGAAAAAATCTTTGCCAGCTACTCTCTGACAGAGGATTAATATTCAGAATATATATAGAACTCTAAAATCTTAACAACAAAAAAAGAAATAACTCAATTAAAAACATTAAAATGAACTAAACAGACTGTTCTCAAAATAATAAATAGGCCAACGAATATATTTTTATTGCTCAACATCTTTAGCATGTAGAGAAATGCAAATCAAAACTACTCTAAGATTTTATCTCATTTCAATTACAATGGTAATCATCAAAAAATATTACTAAAAATTATGCTGGAAAGGATATGGGGGAAATGAACACAATTACCATGAAAATCAGTATGGAGGTTCCTCAAAAGATGGTTCCTCATATGACTTAGCTATACCACTCTTGAGTATTTATGTAAAAGAACTGAAATTAGCATACTATTTAGCAAGACATGAATACCCATGTTTATAGAATTATTCTAATAAAAATAAGAGCAACTCAGAGTTTCGAAGCTTGTATGTTTCTCTCATATGTGGACACTAGAGAGAAAAATAGTGAAAAAAGGTTGTTCATAAAAAGAGAAGGGAGACCAGTGGCATAGAGGAAGTGAGAGGGAGGAGGGGAGGGAAAGATAAGTTACTAGTGAATGAAATTGCCCCCAAAATGTTACATGTATATATGACTAAGTTACAATGGATTCCATTATTATGCATAATTATTATGCACCAATAAAATTTTAAAAGATAAAAAGAAGCATAAAGCTAAATATCACATTTCAAATTATTCTTTAGTGTTATTAATTCTAATGCAGTCTCCCTTAAGAGGATATAGGAGGGAACATTTCTCTGAAAAGAAGAGAAAATATTCACTATAAATTAGTAAACCATGCAGCAGGAGAAGTCACTCTTGAAATGCAATAATTTCATATCCCTGCATGAAAATTTACATGAAATGCTAGAAAAATGTGTCCGAAACTGCATGTTTCACAACAATAACAACTACCAAAAACATAATCTATATACTTTAGTATATGGGACATTAAATCAATGATTGTAACCTTATAATTGCCCCTCTTACTATGTATACTTTTAAAACATAATTAGAAAATATGCCTAGATAGTTTTAAGACTAAGATTTAATATTTAGATTAAAATAAATCAAATCCATAACAAATTGAGATAAATTATTCAGAATTGTAATAAAAACTTTAGTGGCTGCAGTAAATGTGTTATATAATTGCTTTTAGTGCCTATCTAAAAAAAGTTAATCTGGAGTAACACTATTTATAGAATGAAAATGAGATATAATTCAGAACTGTCTTCTGTATTCAGGAGGAAAAGAATAACTATAAATAGAATTAAAAAGTTAATACACTTTGAAATCTACCTCATCATAAAACTAGAACTCATGATATTCTGTTTCTTAGTTTATTTTTTAAGTTATCCATGCTTTTAATCTGTACCCTCAGAGAATTCATTTAACCTGGTTTCATATATAGTTGGTATATTTTAGTTTTCCATTTTACAGACGAGGCAACTAAAGAAAAGATAGGTTAAGCCAAAGTGACATAAACTAACATAACCATTATTCCTACAAACTCCTTTCGTGGTAACATTTTAAAGATATGGCTTTCCATCCCTTGAGAAAAGAAATAATTATTATTATAAAAATGATTTATTATAATAAATAAATAATAATACTATAATTTGAACCCAGGCAATCTTATATAGATTATTGCACCAGTTTATCTAAATCTCTAGCTTTTGCTCCTGCTCTATTCACAATTCATTCACCACATAGCAAGCAAAATGAATCAGAAAAACATATTATTCCCCTGTTAATGCCTTCTGATGATTTCCCACAAATTCCAAATTAATTTGTACAATTCACAGGACTTTATGTAAATCCCTGCCCCTTTCTCTGATGTCAACTCACCCTCACCCTCACTCACAACTTTATATACACTCTGACTTACTACTGTCTGTCCTGTAAGCATACTAGAGTGGTTCTTTCCACAGTACTATCAAAGCAAAAAAACTTCACTTAGCAAAATGAAACAAACAATGAACACTTCATTGAAGGTTACTGCAATAGTAGAAAGATAGAACTAAGTCTTCACTCTGCTGAGACAAAAACTGGTAGAGTTTTTCAAAGGTAGAGGTCAGAAGGACAGCTTAGGTATCTGTGCATACCAAAAGGAAAAGTAAACTTGTACTTTTACACCTTGGAGCAAGGTGTCCACTGAAGTTAGGCTCCCACCCTCTCACAGAAACTGGGAGATAGGGTTGCCATCTCCTTTGATAGTTACTTTTCAAAGAGATGCTTTCCAGGTCCTTGGGAAAGTCATTTCCTGGGTTGTAAAACTGGCAAGAGGTTTTGAAAGACTAACTAACACATACTTCAAAGGAACAGAGAGAGAATTTATAATTACAAGTTTTGAAAGGAAATGCTCTAAGTGAAGAAATATTAGGGTCTATAATCAGGTAAAAGCCTGTGTTTAATAAAGTTTAATAAAGTTAAAGGAACTATTAAGTCTATCTTGGCCAGAGCCTTTGCCCTTGTCTCCTTTCTGGAATGTTCCTCAACCAGCTCACAGCATGACCCACTCCTTTTTGTCATTAGGGTATCAATTCTAAAACATCCTCCTTAAAGCTCTCTCTCCTACTAGAATATAAATAACCTGAGAGCAGGGACTTTGTGGTTTTATAAGCTGACATAGCTCTGACACCTAGAACTCTGTGTGGCATGTTGTTTATACTAATGTACTTTTGTTAAATAGAAGAAAAATAGAAAGTTCAGCATTGGAAAGGAAAATTGTATATGGCAAAGAAATACAAATATTTGTCATATAAAACTAAAGATAATTTTGTTAGTAAATAGAACAAAAGTAAAATATCTTTTAGTTAATGTGTCCAGTAATAAAGAGGATCCTATGACCCTAATGATATCAGAATAAGAATACATGTCTATATTTAGCTTGGTTTTAGTGTTATTTGACCCAGGAGAAAAGTTCAGGGTGACATCCACAATTTGACAAATTACTTAAAATAAACAGAGTAATATGATATGTCCTGCCTATTCCATAAAGAACAAAGGGGTTTTCCCTGCAGATCAGGCACTTGTGAGCAACATGAAAGCAGAAAAAGAGATGAAAATACTTAATGAATATAATAATTGACATATAATTACTAATGGTTTAATACTATTCAAAAGAAATAAGAATAATAGATTGATATCCCCAAAAGGAAGGACATCTGATACAGATATACCTTAAAACATAAAGTAATAATGGGTGATATAGAAATTAACTAACTTATTTTAAATTATTCTGAATAATTTAAATAATAAGTAACCGAGAAAATCCTGGACTTTGATTATTGTTTTTAGTTTTGTTCCTAAATGTTATAAAGGTTTAGAAGTGGATGCTTTTAGAATCTTAAGTTACATAAAGCCCTGGGTTTTTGATTTTCAGATATACAAATGTATAAATGCAGAAAAATTTTTAGGAAGAGGTAAAGAGGCAGAGAAATAAAGAGCAGAGCAGAATAGGCACTCCCTCAAGCCAATAGTAGTAACCCACTGGTAAAATATTGGGTTTATACATTTCCATCTTCAAATCAAAAAGACAAATAAAATAAGTTCAGTTAAATAACTTTGTTCTCAGCCTTGATTTCCAATAAGTAAAAGATAAATGGTTCACTATAACAAAGTATGCCTCAATTAAAAGAAAACCAAAGTAATAAATTGTTTTCTCATTTAATCCATTTCTTTTCTTTTATTATTTTCTACTAGCCTTTCCTATAGAGTCCATAATGGATTCATAACACAAAGTTACATTTACATTAATAAATAATTTTTGTTCATTATTCTGAGATTTTTTTAAATATCTCTATATCCATTATAAAATGTGTAAAATCTGTAATGATGCCTATAATAACCCAGTAAATAGAATTATCATCTAAATTTTAGAGATGAGAAATTTAAGTACAAAAAATGTAAACAGGTTACTGTAGTGTAGGAGTTGGCAAATAGTAGTTCTAAAAGACAAATTCAGTTCCCATGAATCTCAATCATACTCTTTACACTATTCCATGAGGTCCACAGTGCCACTTCTACCCACTTATGGAAGACTGGGATAGTTAGTACAGGATAGAATGATTCCACTTTGGCACTGTCTTAATCTCTACTTGTTATTTACAAACTCCCTATGTCTTCCCTGAAGAGTTATAGAGGCTCACTAATGAAAATATAATTTGTCTGTTTATGTTTTGCAGCAAAGCCAAAGGGAAAGTGGTAATACATGCTATACTGAAGTTTAAATCTTGTTACAAAAATAATGCAGCAAAATTTTGGGACAGAACTGAAACAATTTTACGTGAAAAACTAAAGGGCCAAACTGGGTCATTATTTATAGATTCTTCCTCATTTAAGTTTTCAGGTAAGAATATGTATGACATAGAATGTTTTTATCTTTTAGTTTGAACATAGTGTTTCATTATGCAAATGAAAATAGTATTCCTTTCTTTAAATATTATTTCATAGAAAATGATAACTATATTTATCCTTTTCTAAAGTAATCGGGATCACAAATAACATTTCTCTGCAAAGCAAGACAGCTTTAAACTCATGATTTATTCTGTGAGGAATGATATCACCTGATGTCTCAAGAATCTAGATTCCTAAATTCCAGAACTGTTGAATCCCCTTTAACATCAAACTTACTTCTCAATATACCTTTAGTAGAATTTGTCTCTCTCACTGTCACATAAAATCTAATTCTTATTCTTGGGCACATAACAACATGTGAAAGACAGCCTCTGAAAGCTGGGGACAACAATTCTTCTGTTCTCAGAATAATTAGTATCTCTCAAAATCTTGATAGAAGTAGAGCCAACAATGTGCTGGGCTATTGGTTCTCTGCTAAAGAGGGCTAAACTAAGATGGGCTATCAATTCTTGTCACAAAAAAATTTTGACCAAGTACAGAAATGTATTCCTACCCAAGGAAGGGTTAATAGATTTGGGGGAAAAAATTATCCAGGTGTTCAGTTCATTTGCATGGAATATCCAAAGAATCAAAAAGCAAAACCTGAACATGCTGCTGTTAGATAAAGCCATCGCAAAAACTCATCTGCTAAAAACATGAACTCAAATGTAAATAAGCAATATTATATTCCTAGTATTCTTGCAAACTTTGGGAACATTATGTAAAATCCCAGGAGGGATTTTGGAGGCTTTTTCCAAATATATAATTTTTTCTCAGTAGTTTTACTAAAATGCCTTCCTACAATTCACTCTGACTTACTACTGTTACTCCTATAAGCATCCTATAGTGGTTCTCACCACAGTATGAAGAAACCACACGTAGCAAAATTCAACAAGCAATGAAAACTTCATTGAAGTTTATTGCAGTACTAGAAAGGACAGAACTAAGTCTTTACTCAGCTGAAATAGCAGTCTACCACTGAGTTACATCCCCTGTTAAATATAACCTGTACTTTGATATTTCTTAACTTCTATCTGTTTCCATAACTTCTCATCCCTCCCTCTTCACTCTTCATCAGCAGTTAGGCACCTATAAAATTGAGTGTGGTTTTAAGGGTACAGGAGCAAACCCAGAAGCTGACAAAGACAATACTTCAAAACAACACTTGATATAAGTGATATGAGGCTCACATTCATGACAGTTCTCACCAAGATCAACTGTTAGTCTTCACTCATCACCAGGTAAATGATATATGCCATAGGGAACTCTAAAATTTATTTATGCAATCAAAGTTGCTGTTATAGCACCTTATTGAATATCCTGACCTTCTTATGCTGACTTATTAGCTTAGTAACTTAGCACCTGCATCTAAATATTTCAAAGTTGTGAATGTCATTTTCATATAAGCTGCTTAACATAGTAGAAAGTCACAACTTCCTACAACTGTGACTTAGACATTAGTGGCCAGTAGTATTAACTACAATGAATCACTGAATACAGCATCAGTTTCCTATACTATTATACCTAGCATAATGGTTAAAGCCATGGATTCTGCTATGAAATTGTCTTGAGATTTGAATCCTAGCTCCTGTATATATTAAATATTTGACTTTGGGAAATTTAAACATCTCTGTGCCTCAGTTTAACCATCTTATCATGAGAATGATAATAATTAAAATACTTCATATGATTGTTGTTAAGATATCAAATACCTAATTCACTACAAAGCACTTTCTAAAACATGACTAATATAAAGTATCCTTAATTGTTAAGTTTTTATCAAGAGGAAAAAAACAATTTGAAATGTACATCCTATGGATTGTGTGTTTGTAAATCAATTTTATAGATAGATAGGCTATCTTTTTATTAATAGTCCTACTCAAACTTCCCCTTAAACTTTGGCAGCTCTGGGTGAAGGGGAAGGAAATGGAGACATTCCTAAGGAAGAATGATCTCTTAAAGCACTAGGAAAGTAAAAGCAACCTCCCGTTAAGCTCTCACCAAATAAAATCACTTTATCTTACAGGGTCTTTCATTTCTTCATCTTTAAAAAGGAGATAGTTTATTTTTATTAGAATAAATGAGCATATACACTTATGATAATACTTGGCATAGAGCAAGTACTCATTAAATACTGACATAGATAGATAGATAGATAGATAAGATAGATTATATGTGGAGATATAGAGATATAGATATAATTCATGTGTGCACATGTGTATACCAAGTAATATTTTTTTCAGACATCACAGTTATTCTTCTGATAGCTGAATTTTTAGATGTTCACTGTAAAACCAATTGAACCTTAAAGAATATATGTACATGCTTTTTATATATGGATTCAAAGCAGGGCAATAAGCCCATTTAAAGAGATTTTACAAGCCTTGGGGAATTATTTCTCTCATAGAATTAAAAGTTAATCAAGTAAAGTGTCCATTAACATTTCACTGCTTAATAATTATACCCACCTCAGGAAATTTGTTTTATATAACTTTTGGTGGTTATAATGCTAAATCATAACTAGGAAAATGCTTGATCATCTACTATTGACTGTTTATTTATCCATTTTATGAATAATTACTGGTTGAACACTGACTATGGCCCAGGATGTTTGGGGAAAATTCTACCTTACTAACTATTTTTTAATTTATGCCAAATGTTGAATTCATTTTCTTTCCCTATGTACATACCAAAGGATAAAAAGATATATAAAAATGGTTCTGTTTGATTTCTAATTTTTTCTATGAATGATTAAGATTAAAAACCAAAATCTCACAGAATTTCCATTTAGTAGTTTTATTCTCTATAAATGCTATTCATATTAAGTCATTTATTTCAGATCAGTATTAAAATTAGGAATAGTAAATATAGGTTACTGGTTTCTAGTTCAGAGTAAATGCATAAAAACACATAATTCATTGCACAGTGGGCATTTAGGAAGCTTTAGAGTGGGCAAAGACCTTACAGATCTCTAGTCTGTTTGCCAAAATCAAGACTTAGTGAAGTAAAATGATTCATAGTAAGTTAAAAAATGGACAGATCCAAGACTTAAACCCATTTTCTCAGCATATTTGTGTTCCTACACTTATTTTTGGTTTTCTGTTGCTGAGGATTGAAGTCAGGGCCATACATGTGCAAGGCAAGCACTCTACCACTGAGCTACATCCCAAGCTCCCAGCCCCTTTCTAGAAATTTTGATATAGGGTCTCACTAAATTCCCAAGCCTCAAGCTTGAGATCATCTTCCTGAGCCTCCTGAATAGCTGTCTCTACATTTTTTAAGAATCAGTTCGGAACTTAATGATCGCACTAAAAATATGCTTAATCTATAAAGTCCTAGCTTAAAAAAAATCTGTCTTATTTTTCCTAATCTGTAGTTGACCATTCAAAATTCAAATCTTTTAAATTCTGTCCTCAGTTCTGGCAACAATAAAGTAAATCCATATCTAACTTAAAGAATTACTCAGGTAGGATAAAACAAAATATTATGCAATACTAAATTTAATTAATAATTGTGAACTAATTATACAAATGCCTTGGTAGGCCCTTTGGGGAATTTAAAGAGAATATTGTCTCTCAGAAAAAACTTACCTAAACTTACACTTACACTAAGAGTTAGTGTTGATGAAATGAGAGGCAAAATTAGAATCATTATTTCACAAATGTATTTTTTTTTTAAAGAGAGAGAGAGAGAGAGAGAGAGATTTATTTTTTAGTTTTTCGGCGGACACAACATCTTTGTTCGTATGTGGTGCTGAGGATCGAACCCGGGCCACACGCATGCCAGGCAAGCGTGCTACCGCTTGAGCCACATCCCCAGCCCTCACAAATGTATTTTAAAGTTTTCCAGTATAAACTTGGTTATGTGGTTTGGACCTAATGGTGTCTTCATTTGATAAAAGCAAACAGTGACAGCAATTGCTCAATAAAAACAGCTGTATTTAAAACATTATATATATATAATTATATATATATAATCAATTAAATAAAAATTTTTAAAAAATATTTTCAAAGAAAAAAAAAAAACAGCTGAAAACTCTTTCTGAAGACAACATGCCCAAAGTCCCATGTTTTTCAGTCCAAGGAGCTCTACATCCTTGTCACCAGGTTTGGCCAATAATCCCAGGTGAACTCAAAAATATGGTTCCCATGTAAACTCTTTCTTTTCCTTCAGAGCACTTCTCTCGGTTTTTAATTATATATTTACTAAGATATAGCCTACTATTTGACTACCAAATGTCTTTCCTACCAGACTATATTCTCCATGAAAGCAAAGGCATGTCCATTTTTGTTCACTATCGTATCTTCAGAGTCTGCCAAAAGCCCTGGTATATAGGAGTAAATAGTTGCTGGGTGAATTAATGAATTCAATAATATCAAATCTGTAACTGACAACCAAAAGAGGAGAGAATATAAGCTCAACTAAGGTGAGAAGCCCTGAATAAAATTATATGATAGCTATGTTTACAGTTCTTCCAAACTCAATATATACTACTATTCGAGATGCATAGTAAAATTCATTCATTTTATGAAATTGTTGCCGTAGGACTTTAAAGCTTATTTCTCCTGAAGAACCCCAATTGAGGAGCTGTTTTGACAAGTGTGGCTCATGTATGCTACAAGAAGATATTGCTGCCTCCAGATTTAGGAGTTAAAGAAGGCCCAAATATTAAGATCCATGAATATAATATGTAATCCCTTTTATTCATATTCCTGAATTCCATGAAAGCTGACAGTGCTACTACCTTCCAAGTACTAACAAAATCAGTATTTCTGCAGTTCTTGTAAAAATAAAGAAATGCCTCATATGCTAAAGTGAGGATTCTAAATAAAATGCCTTATAAAGTTGAAAGCTCATAACTTTAATAGGCATATTTAAGAATATGACTATCATTTGTTTTAAAAAATAATGATCACTTCCTGCACAAAAATGCCTTGTACATAATGTACAATCAACCTGGCAAATTGTATTAGTATGAAAAATATTTTTAACTACTTAACTCTAAATCATAATTGGCTACAGTAAAACTTCAAATTATATATAATAGAAAGAATATAACAAAGACTTTCATACACAAGTATGATGGTTCTGACTCACTATAATGAGTCTGACAAAAAATAACAACGAAGCTTAGCCTAGCTCTCCTTTGTGAGCATCTTAATAACACTGGGGTATGAATTATGTTACTAGAACACATTTTATCACATGGCTTGATCTTGAGACAAGGAGTGGCTTCATTGTATCATGCCTTAAGCAATTGAACTAACCATTGTTTGATAAATCAGAGGATATTTTGATAAGGTTACTATTATTATTATATGCTTTCTTAATGAAGAAAAAATTTTTCAGCTCTATCAGCCTGTTTATAAGCAAAATGTTTAACACTTGATGACCCCAAATTCCTTAGAAATAAGTCTTTTTTAAAAGGTAAGTTTTCTGAATAGTTTGCATCTTACCTTTTCAATAAAACATAAAAGTTATTCTTAAAATACTGTTTTCCAAAAATATTTCTCATAGTCATCACGAACTTCCTGAGCACCTCTATGGATATCCACTAATAAACAGTGGATATTGTGCTGCCCTTGAGAAATGTAGAGTTATTGGCAACTTCTCCAAAATTACCTTAATATTTGAGGTTTTAAACTCTCATTTTTGTTCTTGAATTTTGTTTATTTTTCAACCCTCAATGTAAACCAGAATTCCTGTTGTCATTTCTAGTTTCTCCATGTTTTTCCTATGGATCTTTTTTCTACCTAACCATTTTTCGATTTATTTTAAACATTTTACAGTAGTTTATATATAAAAATTAGAAAAGCAAACAACTTTTGAATAAAGGATGTTGGACCTTCTTATTTAATTATATAAACTTTAGTACATTGAAATTTGGCTCCTCAGACACTTTTATTTCCTGATACTTGACAACTTTATTACAGAGAAAATAGTTTCAATTCTCTCAAAATACAAAAGACATTGTACCTGTTGGTATTTCAGAATGTCTTTCGATAAAATCAGGAATTCACTTTAAAATGATATTGTAGCTTACAGTTTGAAATATGTACTATTATATTATAACTAGGTATCAGATATCTAAAATATAAATATTAATAAGATAGCCACTATATTAAAGATGGCTAATACCAATAAGGCACATGAGATACACTTTCAAAAATTTTTTCATAAAATAAAAGTGGCCTACCACACTAATTGTTCTTGTTTTCTAATCTCTGTCAAAGAAAAAAACACCATAATTTTCTAATAATTATTTTTGGTAGTTGGGTCCTGATTTTTAAATGAAGAACCACCTAGTAAGACAATTCATTTAAAGAAGTAAATTCCAGAGGAAAAAAATACATTCAGTATGAACAAGGGAATATTACCAGTCGACAGTTATTTTGCATTAGAAATTCTTACATGGAAGTTGGCAAAAAAAATATAAAGAAGTGATCTGAGAAGAGGGGATAAGAAGTAAACCTTGGAGAAGCTACATTTTAAGATGGGTCTTAAAGAAAGCAATGGCATGAACTGAAAGATCCACAAAGCCCTTGCTGGATGAGACACCAGTTCTGTGCCATCAAATGCAGATCCTTAAAAGATGTCTAGGTACCTGGACAAAGCTAGAAATTTCCAAACTGAAAATGATAACCTAAATATTAACTTTCTGTTCAATATGTACCCTCAAAGGGGCCCTTCCTTAGAAAAACAAGTATGGCATGTAAAATGCATAAGACATATAATCACATACATTACTACTACGTAATACCGCAACATGACTAAGTGTACTCCTGGGTATATGTCTTGTACTCCCTGCATCATGTCAGCTTTTTGTATTGATTCCAAAGCTTAAAGTCAACAATGGCTTGGATTATAAAAAAAAAGCACATATAATATACAAATAAAAATAGGTAATTCTGATTTTTCATATTTCTTAACATATGCAAAAGAAAATGGGGCACAGGTCTATTTAAAAGTTATATGCACCTGTGCATATAACTCGTATTAATTTAATTAATTGAATTGAATTTCATCATTAACATTTTCTCTTCATTGTCAAAATGATAAACATGGAAGGCATGTACTATAAAAATACCTAACCTACATCACTCTAGAGGAATGAAAAATGATATCTAATGTGTAAACCCAGAAATAATAAGTCTAATAAAAAACATAAAGAAAAGCATCTATTAAGATTAGATATGCAGCTAGGTGACTAATAAAAATGTGCAGTGAGTGAAGGATTCAGATGCAGGCTCTGTGTCTTTGCTTTTTTATACAGACTATTCATCCTACAGCTCCAGAGTAGTTAATTTTTTTCCTTTGATGAAAATATCATTAATTAGTTTCCATAATGAAAAATGGTGATTTCTATATCATAAAAAATTTTAACTTTTAATTATTTTTCTCAATAAGTTTCTGTACAATTTTAGATTTAGAGTTTTAATAAATCTATCAAATGAACATTTTAAAATATCCCATATAAAGCACATTCCATAATAAAATGCAGCTGAATTATTCTATATTTTTAATGTTAGAATTCTAGGAAAATATCTGAAAAATAGGATTTACTAATTTATTTACCATTTGGAATCATGTAAAGTAAGGGTCACTTAAATAGAGTTAAAGCCTGTGGCCTACATAAAATTTTTATTATAAATGAATTTACCATTACTGTAAAATTATTATTTATATTTAGAATCATAAAGTTTAGGTTTCGTTATTATTATCTATTTTAGATTTATTCTTTCCAGGAAAAAATATTCACTAGAAATTAGACTTTTGCAGGAGCCCTCTTTACCAATGCATCTAAACTGGTATGCATTGACATGGCTCAGTGGTTAAGCACTCCTGAGTTAAATCCTCAGTACCAAACTAACTCCAAGAGTAGTCATGGGTATGATTTACTACAGAGCCAAGAGCATATAAACATTTTGTTCTAATCTAATATTTAACAGTCAATAATTGTGCTTATTTTTCCCTGGGTGAAATAAATTTCCAGACTCCCTCCCAAGAGAATATATATTATCAGCAATTCCAAATCCCCTTTATGCTAAGTGACTTTTCTTGATATATCCAATTTGCTATGCCTAATTCCACCATAGTATGTGACAGTCCTGAGGATTAAATGCAGGGTCTCACACAGGCTAGACAAATGTTCCACAACTAAGCAGTATTTGTAATTGCTTTCGTTATGTAAAATAAAGAGGAAAAGGACAGGACAAGGTTATAGGTTATAGACAAAAACGATTTTAAAAATGAGTAATGATATTACCTAATGACTTACTAATATTAAATCGGTGACTTTACAATATAAATATTTAGTTGGGAGAAATTCTATACTTCAATTTCTATACCTCTTATAAATTCCTGGCTCCTATTAAGTTTATTATTTGACCAAGACGAGTTTATTCTTTGAGTTTGATATTTAAAATATAAAAAAATTAAAACTTGGGTCACTCTAAATAAAGTTTGACTCTTCCTTTGATTTGGTTGCCCCTGTTCAATCCAATCCCTCCTACTCCAAATAGTGACAACAAATCACACACCAATTGGGATATCTGGTAAGAAGGTGCTTTGTCCCTGAGCTTGGGAAGAGGCAAATTCCAGAATAAGGGCCACCAGCTGGGTGGAATCCCCAGAGCTACAGTGTCTGAGAGGCTGGTAGGGTTCAATATAGTCAGATAGATCCAGGTAGACCAAAAATAATTGATGACCTCTGTCACATCAAAGTTGGATTTTAAAATGTTTCATGTTTTGATGCAATTGGTTTGGAAAATGTCAGAATGTAGAAAGATTGGTGGAAGTAGAACATCATCATTAGGCAGGAATTGTTTCAGTTAAGAATTATCAATGGTAGTCCCGGTGTAGTGGTACATGCCTGTAATCCCAGTGGCTTGGAAGAGAGGCTGAGGCAGGAGGATCGAAAGTTCAAAGCCTCAGGAATTTATTTAGGCCCTAAGCAATTTAGGGAGACCCTGTCTCAAATGAAAAAAAAAAAAAATGGACTGGGGCCATGGCTCAGTGGCTATGCACTCCTGAGTTAAATTCCCAGCACCAGGAAAAAAAAAAAGAATCATCAGTGAAAGGTGGTTGGCAGCTCATGCTACAGCCCCTAGCTTCTCAGTTTTCTTGAGCTTAAGGATTCAGGGTCAGGCTGAGCAACATAGTGAGACCCTAACTTTAAAAAATCATCAATGAATTACAACAGTTTATTTTATGTACTTATTTAGTTTCTTTTTTGTGATTCTGGAGATTGAACGCCAAGGCACTTCACCACTGAGCTACATTCCCAGACCTTTTTTGTTTTAAGACAGGATCTCATTAAGTTGCCCAGGCTTCCCTCAGACTTGCTGAGGCAGGCCTCAAACTTATGTTCCTCCTGCCTCCAGGTCCCAAGTTCTATTGCATTGATTTTTAAAATTATCTAGTTGTCTATATTTTCCACTAGATTCAAAAATTATTGAGAGCAGGAACCATGTCTTTTCTTGGACTACTGACCCATGGGAGTAAACCAAGGTACATTTGCTGAGCTGTTTTATTTTTTTTTAACTGCTTTGTGTATTATCCTCTGATTCATCTTCTCCTTGGCAGAGTCAATGCCACTGCTTTTTAGTTGCCTCCTTTATATGACACAGTGTAAATAGAGTGTCTTAGGTTACATTGTTGAATTCTTTATTCAGAGACAAATCTATAGGAGTTCTAGCCTCTGAGTCCTTAGGGATTTAGGAATAAAACACAGTCACAGTAGTGACTGAGTCCAAAAGATGATGGCTTAAGTAACTTCCCTATTCACTGTAGCCTGTCTTTCACCTAACCAAGTGATAATTATTCTATTGATTCAAAACATTTCTTCCCCTTAGCAAGCCATGCATGAATAAAGAAAATTTCAAAGAACCAAGAAACTTCTGTGAATATAATAAGGTTTTTAAACAATTACCTTTAAGTATAGGAGTTTGCATTTTTCCTGTCCCAGTACAAGTTTAATTATTTCTACAAATCTAAATATGATTTGATATATTTTACCAAGCATACAAAATTCAAAACTGTACACTGGAAATATCTTCTCAAATAAAAAGTTAGATTCTGAAAGGCAAGCTGTGAAGGATATGATGAAATGATGCCAGTTTTCTCTTCAAACAGGCGTGGCTCACATCTTCTTATATCCCAACTGCCTGTTGAATGACTCTGGTCTTTTTGTTCAGGCAGGTTGACTTTCTGGTAAAGGATTCTTTGTCTACCCAATGTATTGTGCAACCTAATGTAAGAGTGTGTAACTGTAATTGACCTGTAGAACTGGTGATACACCTTCTTAGCTTTACAGAAATCCAAGAGCATTATAAAAATGAATCTCCAATGACATTTATAGTACTTACTTCATATAGCAGCTGATGATTCCTCCTTGAAGAGGAACTCTTTAAGTAGAAATTGCTAGTAGGTTTATGATTCCCTGTATCTGAAATTTGGAGCATGACTCGTTGGTTTCTCCTTTCTGTATACATTTCTCACCCAAATTAAACAGGTTTGCAATTCTTCAGGTATATGAGGTACATAGAAAAATTATCTGGTGTAAATAATTTCATTCTGCAACGTTCCTTAAAATGATTTTTCTAATAGACAATGTCAAAGTCTGCCTCATTGCTAAATGACATTATTTTTTACATAAAATTAATGGAAATGGAATGGCATGATTAACTGAATGGTTCAAATAAGTGAAAATTACCATTTAAAAGAATATTAATTTTAAAAGGATTAAAATATAGTAAAATGCACTCAACACAAAATATACTAAATGTAACAATGTATGTGTGTGTGTGTGTTTTTTTGCTTTCCTAATTAATAGTATTCTTTCTTAAAGTATAGTGCCTTAAATGTCTTATTCTAGTTCCCCAAAAATACAGAATCTAAGACAAAAGCTTGCTTGCAGTAGTAGATCTGACAAAAAGAGAGTTGGCAGTTCTACCCCCATCCCATGGGACCTAAAGAACTATACTGCCATATGATTACACGTGGAAGCATTTTTCTATTGTCTCCAATCTTACTTTGGTCAGTGGCTCAACCAGTATAAATGCCTACATGTCCTAATTATAGATCACTGAATATTCTGTGGGTTTCTTCTGGAAGAAAATAATTAATATTAATAATTAATAATATTTAAATAAATATAATATAAAAATAAATAATAATATTTAAATAAAATGTGCTGACTTGAGAAGGGCACCTATTACATTGACCTGAGCAAAGCTTATCCAAATTTACATGATCACCACAACTATCACATAAAGAAATGAGCCAAGATTTAAAGTGGTCATAAAAAGGTGTTAAATACATTTAGTTTTCTAGTGATATTGGTTCAGGATAATGGTAAAGGTCATCTTTTCTCATATATTTTAGTACTTTTCAGGACCAAGACTGCTTTTTCAAATAACTTAGGGTGCCAGGCATAGTGATGCACATCTGTAGTCCCAGCAGCACATGAGGCTGAGGCAGGAGGATCTAAGTCCAAAGCCAACCTTAGCAACTTAGTGAAGCCCTAAGCAACTTAACAAGTCTCTGTCTCTACATAAAAAAATAAAAGGGTTGGGCATGTGGCTCAGTGTTTGAATGTCCCTGGGTTCAATTCCTGGAAACTTAGGATAAAGAACTTGAGAGTCTTTTTAGAAACAGAATAATAAATACAAGGACTTTATTACTCTCTATGGCAATGTATGAACATAGAAATTATACATTCAAGATTGAATAAAATGATTATGCCTACAAAATGTTTCCAAAACGAAAATTACTATTATTTAAATAAAATGTGTTTATAACTGTACATGTTTTCATTTTCTTTTCTCTTGACTTTTAGATATTGCAATGCCGATAGCAGAAAATCTTCTTCATACCTGTAAGTTAATCAACAAAGAGTTGTTTTCTATTGAAATTTAATTTCCTTGAATGCCAAAAAGACCTCCATTTGAGAGTCAATGTTATTATACCAACAAAGGTGTAAAAAGGATGCCTGCTTTTAGAAACTTGTATAAAGGTTACTGCAGTTGCCTTACATTCATTGATACCATGGATTTAAAATTAGAAACACATTATCACATGCCATAATGGCAAGGAGACCTACTGACAAGCAATATAATTAAGAACCTATAATCTAAAATCAGCTACATATGAGTTTTGAGTCCCATCTGCTACTTATTAACTGCATAAATTTACATAGCTTACTTCTCAAAGCCTTAGTTCCAAATTGTTGTGAAGATAAAAATAAGGTGACACAAGCAATGTACTTATAAGAGCACAGTGCTCACAGTAAGCTCTCAGTACATGTCAGCTATCTGCATTTTCTGTTTTGCCTCTGAAAACTAAGCAGATATGTTTGTGCACAGGTGCCTTATGTGCAAGTAGCTTATCTTCCTCATACACCAAGACATTCTGCTTTCACTCTCCCACTGCCGGTACTGGGAAATATGATCCCCAGGGTTGCTGGAACCTGGTGCAAACTGTCGGGAAAAGCAATGCTTTTATCTGGGGTCTGAGACTAACTGGGGCAGCTGGATTAAAGGAATCACCCTCTAGAACCAGGTGACACTGACCCCATCACTTTTACTATATAGTTACTTCTGAGAAATTTGGGCAAAATTTAAACATAGAGCTGTATTACACTTTTTTCTCTTTCATAGATATTGACTGAATAATCCTCAAGCAACTTAATAAGACATCTTAAAGTAAACTTTAGTTTACTTTAAGTGGAAAACTTTAGTACCCATAAGATCAAAATTCACATTTGGGAATTTGTCAGGTTCATAGGAAAGAAATAGTCAAGAAAGAAATAAGAACAGTGATAAGAATGAGATCATCCAATTTGTCTATCCTACAGCTAAAACACTATAGAACTCACATTCAGTATTTTGAATTTGACTTGGCCTACCTAGGATTTTAAAAAAGAGGAATAGTCAAGAAAAATCAAGCAAGATTTAAAGAAGAATAGAGTTTTGATATATAATATGATAAAGTGTATTAAAATACTGTAATAGAAAAAGGGAGTAGATATTAAAAGGGTAAAGAGACAATAAGAGCTCGGTAGATTTGCCAGTGTTTCTGAAAGTATCAACCAGCAATCTCTATTATATTCTTTAAATCCTTGAATTTACCATAAGATCTCTTTTGACATAACAAAGTTACAAGGCGCCACGTAGAACTTCAGCAAAGGTAATAACAAGGTATTACTGCAGAGGTGGTGGCTCAAAGCTTAGCAGACACAACAATCATGAGTAAATGAGAACTTAGAATGGAAGTTGACACATGGATAGAAATTAAGTGAGAATTATGAGTAAGAGCAAAAACAAGGAAGTCATCACCTAGGTGAAGTTCCTATTCCACAGAGAAGCATCTTTGTTTTTATATTCCTGTGAAGGAAGTAGAATAAAAGCCAACTTCCTTTAGGAGTTGTCCAAAAAGAAGGGAGGATAGGGAGGAACCATTATACCTCTGGGTTCTGGATTATGTGTTTTATCCTTTGTAGCATCCATGATGAGGCAGTGGAAAGAAAAAGACAAAGAAAAGGGAGTTACAGTCAGTGAGTCAGTGTGAGGGCTCTCACTTAGGAATAGCAGCCACAGAGACTCCATCCAGTTCAGCTAAGTGATTCTTAATGAAGTGGAAGCCTTAACAACCTGAGAATAACCTAAAATTAAAAACATATAAATATATAAATATAAAAATATATAAATTTAAAAGACATTAGAGGGTCTCTAACGCCTTTTAAAATAGTCTAGATGACTCTTTCCTGTGCTTCTAATATCTTTCTAACTTCAGGAAAGAATATCTCAAAGTACATTTAGCATTCTGTATAATTAATATGCATCAACAAAAATATTTTATAAGCCCATTTCTAATAATAATTATTTGAATTTTTATTGCTTGTCATCTGTTATTCTCAAAGTACTTTACTAAAAATAGATAATCTGTGAAATTTGAGGAAAAAATCTTTATAAAGAAATTAAGCAGCTAATCTTTCCAATTTATTTATATATTCTAATTTTTTGTGTAAGTTGCTCTCTCTAATATGGGGTTGTCTCATCCTTAATACTATTGACAGAATCAAACATTCTTTTTTTCAGCAGCACTCCTGTTTAATACAGGATATTTAGTGGCTTCCCTGGCTTTTATCCATTTGATACCTGTAGCCTCTCTGAAAAATACAAGTTGTGATAACAAAAATGTCTCTTACATTTCCAAATATTCCTAGGGAGATAATGTTCAAAAGTGACTCTGGTTAAGAGTCACTGTTTTAATCTATACACCTGCAATGATTATAGTAAGTTTTTGTGGGTTTTTTCCCCTACTCTCTAAATGCTTTAGAACATATCTATTAAAGAAAAGAACTTTGTAATCAAGTATCATTTTTATTATACTTGGTTAATATTTGTTGAGCTCCTTCTATGTGCTAATGTTCTGTATGGTAAATTCTGCAGATACATTTTTTTTAAAAGTTGTGATCCCTGCTTTCCATTAATGAGATAGTAAAAGGTACCATAAACTGTTAAAGAACAAACTTGGTATTTAGTTGGAGTAAAGTTAAGTTAATCAAGGGAATCAGAGACAAAACTAGATGGAAAGAATACAGCAAACTTGCTTTAAAAACTTCAGAGTCTAGAAGTTTCTCTGGATCTAAATAGACAATAAAGCATAGTCCCGATTCATAGAATCATGAAACTTTGGAAACTGGTTGGCTATCTCGATATGTCATTTATTTATATAGGTATTATGTATTGTGATGTTAGTGGGAATACATTTCAATCTATTTTGTGTCTCTTCAATATCTCTTTTACATTCTTGTTCACTCATACTTTCATAGGAATGTTTTCATAGCACTAATTCATTGCTAACTCACACCATTCACTAAAATTAAAATGCACACATGTCCCTGTGCAATTCAGTAATGTAACAGTTATTTTCTTCAAAATTCAAACCTATAATTTGAATTTACCTCTTACATCAGGTCATAGTGAGGCCAAACAGATATATAAAGCATTTGTAGCTATAGCTATAGGGGAAGACAATGTCAATCTATTTTTAATAAATTCTCAGTAAATCTCATGTCAGCAGTTAAGTCTATCCTAACTTCTCCAACATGGTGAGATTTTCCTCAATCATTAATAGGGAGACATATTATGAGAAGTTTGTTTACTACAGCAAAATTAAGCAATATCAATACTGTTGAACTCTATTTTAAACAGGTTGTGGGCAACGCACAATAACTCGCTCTGGCAACAAAATTGCAGGGGGTCAGGATGCGGAGGAAGGTGAATGGCCCTGGCAAGCCAGCCTTCAACAGAACAGTGTCCACCGATGTGGAGCTACTCTGATTAGTAACAACTGGCTTATCACTGCTGCTCACTGTTTTATAAAGTAAGCTCTGGCCCAGATGAAGGTCTAAAAGTCACTCAAGTATCTAAAGTTCTAATAAATATATTTCAACAATGTGGTCATAAACTATACTTCCAACTCTTCAATATTGTGAAATATACCCTCAAAATTACTCAATGATTTATCAGTAAAATAATAGATATGGTCAGTTTAGAGGAAGATTTGTGGAGTGTCACTATTGGCAGTTTAGATAAGATAATTCTTTGTTATGGAAAGCTGTCCTGTACTGTGGAATATTAGCAGCATTCCTGCTCTGACATCAGCAGAATCCCTCAATATTGACAACCCAAAATGTCTCCAAACATTGCCAAATGTGGGGAGAAAGTGGACCCCTGCTGAGAACCACTAAGTTAGAGTTATTTACTTCAATTTTATAAAAGAAAACTTTAAATTCCAAATTGAACATGTATCTTATATTTCTTTTTCATCATTATAAAAGTTGGTTTCATTTATTTAATCATAAGTATTTTAATACATGTTCCCATAAATCTACAGCCTCATTTGAAATGATGATTTTTTAAAGATATATTATTACTCAAAAAGTATGGACTTTTTTTGCCTAAAAGATACTTACACTTTTGTTCAATGATTCTTTTCATTTTGTTTATTAAAAAGAAATCCTTGTCAACCCTGAGTGACTCTCCTCAAAATCATGCTTGTTTATTATGTTTTTTAAGTAGCGTTTGAAAATGTTCTAGCAGCACTATTTGTAGTACTTAGTATAAAAATCCTTGAATAAATAATAATAAGTCAAAAGTATTTTCTTTATAGTCTTTAATACTTGAAAGGGTATTTAGACTATTTCTTTAATTTCCACAAATGCATTCTTTTCATATATCTGTGCTCACTTTTTACTTAATATTGTCTTATGTTGTCATATTTATCTTTCTAGATCTCTCTTTAGTATTTTTGGTATGTTCTATTTCAACTAAGAAATAAAATATAGTTTCTCCGGGTTATCTTTTATAAGACAGTAAACAGATATTCCAAATCTCATCTTTTATCATTATTTTTATATTTTCTTTTACATGTAGCTTAATTTTGGCATGTTTAAAAGTACTATTGGGACTCCCACATACCTAATTATTTTTAAAAGATTAAGTCCTACAACTCTGAAATATAGTATCTTTAATTAATTTTTTTTTCTTTAGGGAAAATAATCCCAAAGACTGGAATGTCAGTTTTGGGCTTCTCTTAAGTGATCCAAAAACACAACGAACTATCAAGGATATTATAATTCATGAGAACTACCATTACCCTGCACACGATAATGACATTGCTGTTGTGCATCTGTCTTCACCAGTATTATATACAAGCAATATCCGAAGAGCATGTCTTCCAGAAGCTACTTATAAATTCCCACCCAATTCAGAAATGGTAGTCACTGGATGGGGAACATTAAAGTCTGACGGTGAGTTTTGAACCTCTCTCCATTACATGGCTTGAGTTTTAAGAGCTAAAAATAATCTACTCAGAATTAAAACAATCTGAAAAACACTTTCTCTGGATCATTTCACAGATAATGTGCAATGGATTGAAAATGATCCTCAACATAATTCATGCAAAACTCTTAATTTCATAGAGCTGTTTATCATAATTCCTCTAAAAATGGCAGTTTTTATAGAAATTTATTATTTAGATACACAATTTATTTTCCACCATTTCATTCATTCATTGAATAAACATTTATTTTGATTATGGTCTGGATACTTTAAAAGATAAAATAGACAAATACCTCAACCTATTTTCTTAGTAAGGAACAAGTTTTTGTTCTCAATAAAGAAAAACAAAAATTTCAAAATATAAGAAAGAAGTATAAACATATATATTATGTGTCATGCATGTAAGCGCCAAAGGAAAAAATAAGGACTCCAAAAGATTGAGCACTTTCAATGCAATGAGAAGAGTAGCCCTCATAAGTAGGTGATACTTGAGTAAGGTCCATTTATATAAGTGCATCCTTATGACCCTAGTGATAGAAATATTTAGTGGCTATTTGTGTTTATATATGTATTTTAAAAAGAGAAAAATAAAGTTAAAATTAATTCTAAGATTCATAATTATAGTAATAAACAATTGAAAACCTAAAAATGATCATGAAATTTATCTTCTGGGATACGAATTTTGAATTTTGCTTTCTAAGGCATATATGTAGTAAGTATAAAATTCTAAAAACAATTTTTAAACACTCTCATCACACTCTAAGTGTGATAATTAAATTACTAATTTTATTTAGTGTGTTCATAAATATCACTTGCTTCTTTGTTACTAAAAAAGAAGAAAAATAAAGGTTTAATAAACATGTTTTATGTTGATTTAGAAATTGTACATAGTGTTAAAAGTTAGATACTAGTAACTTAGCCAGAGAAATTAATATTGGTTTTAGGAAAAATAAACAATTTCCTTCCTCTAGGAAAAAGTCCTAATATACTCCAAAAAGGATCAGTGAAGATTATAGATAATGAGACCTGTAACAGTGGAAAGGCATATGGTGGAGTTGTCACACCTGGAATGTTGTGTGCTGGGTTCCTGGAGGGACGTGTGGATGCCTGTCAGGTAAATCTGCCTAGTCCACTTTCCAAAATTTTTTCTTATAGTTTTAAATTTGCAATTAACCAATTCAATTTTCTCAGTTTTTAACAGCTTACATATATTGCATAGCCAAAGAGTCTAATTAAAATTATAGTGATATCATTTAGGACTCATTAGAATACTGAAATTCTAAATCACTCAATCTAAGAAGTAGTGAATGGAAATAGGAAAAGGACTCAATTAGGCTTAACAATGAAGAGAAAAACAGGTTACTAGTAACTTTATTTTGCTCTTTGAGACACACTGAACTGGTCTGGTAAAAACCTATATATTGGAGCTCTCATAATTTGGCTCCAACATTCTAAATATTTATTTATTTAACAATACTTACATGGCAACCCCATGTGCCAGAAGTTCTTTACAAATATTATTCTAGTTATGGAAATTCTCTGTTACATGTTCGTATTATTTTAAACCAAATTTCTCAGATGAGGAGACTGAGACAAAGAGATCAAGTAACTTGTGTAAACTCACACAACCAGTAAGTAACAGAACTAGAATTTCAATGCAGTATATTTGACTCTTGTGCCCATACTCTGAACTCATACTAAGTTTCCATTGATTTTACTTAATGTGCCTCTTATGCTCCTATTGCTGTTTATAAGAAATAGTCCTAAAGCTATCAAAAGTACTACTGTAGTTATTTAGGCAGGCAGAATCAGTGATAAGATCAGGAAGAATCTCATTTTATTCTTCCATTCTTACACATAGTGATTATTTATTTACTACTATGTGCCAGATCCTGTGCTATGTAAAGGAAAGTTAAAATGAATGGAGCACATTTTTACATTCTAGGAGCCAGTGAACTTGCAAGCAAGTGTATACAATATATAATTATTATCTCTAATAACAGATTTCCATCTTTACAGTTGTTCCACTAGCTAAACCTATTCTTTAATAAGAGGCACTTAAACCCCCTTCCTTCAATTTTCTCTCAGTCCATTACCCCCCAGCCTCACGACTCCTAACTTTATGAAACCTAGAACCCACATTTTATTATTTCAACCACTCTGTTTACAATAACCTCAAAAACTTAATCTTCTACTCCTCCCATACCTGACTTACTATCTTCAATCACAAAGTAGTCTACCATCTTTCTTTGCTCTTACATGAGCACACATAGAAGAAATTTTACCTTCTTGTAAACAGTCATTTACTCATAGATAGGTCTAATATTATAATTCTTTAATGAATCTCTCATTGTGCTAAGTCAAACCTTTATTATATTCTTTACCTATCTATCCCACTATGCCCATATTTTTCTTAACATATGATATCTCACTGAAATATTTTCCAGTGAAACAGAGTACAACAATGGTTGGCAGAGAGGTGAGGGAAATGGAGGGATGTTGTTCAAAGGGTATAAAACTTTTAGTTATAAAATTAATAAGTTATGGGGACCTTATATATAGGGTAGTGACTTAATAATTATGTATTGTATACTTGAAATTTTCTATGAAAGTAGATTTCATACAAAACATAAATATATGACATGATGAACAAGTTAATTCATGTAATTGAGCAAATTGTTGCACAATGTATTTATATATCAAAACATCACATTATATACTTTAAATACAGGCAATGTTTATTTGTCAATCATACTTCAATTCAAAAACATATAAAATACATCCGTCTGTCTGAAAAGAAGGATACAGAGATGTGGACTTACATAAGTGAGCTGAGAAGTCGAAAGGGACAAGACAAGGAACAGAGGGTTTGCCACGTGTTATTTTCCACTGACTCTAAGAATTATGCTAGGTTCCAGGCAATAGAACAAGATTTTTTAAACTATGAAATGACAAGAGTTTGTAATGGTGGCCTGAGAAATGAGAAATTGACTAGAGACACAAAAAAAATTTCTGAGAGGAAATTTTGTAACATGATTTTATTTCCCAGTGTATGGGTGAGCACAGGCTATGATGGGGAGGGTGGTAAGAAGCTGAAGATACTGTTGATAAGAGTAGGGATATGGATGAATCAAAGAATGTAACCTGCATAACGAAAGATAGAAGGAGAAGAAGACCTGATATACTAATAGGAAGGTGAAGAGAGAATTGGTATTCATAGTGAGGTTGAAAAGCAGATGCAGGGCATCATTGGAATAAGTCAAAAAAGGGTTGGTACATAGAATCGTAATGCCGAATAATGGTGTTTCAGAAGTGGAGCAGTTCCAGGTAATGACAAGGAGTGATGTAAATAAATGTGTAAATGATCAAAGCCAGGGAAGCCAAGACACTGTGGGCCAAGATGCATCCTATAATGCATGTTAAAATCATCTAGGATGATAGAAAAAAATAGAGCAAAGGGAAATCTAAATGCTAAGAAATGTTCCATCACTCAGGGAATGGGCTAACGATTAATGGATGAAAATTATAACAAGTTATAGAGAGGAGTTAGACAAATTATACAATTCTGGAAATGGAAGCAAAATTTAAAAACAGATGAAGAGCAATAGTCCAGTGTTGGCACTCAATAAATACAAATCTTCCCTTTTTTCCAGTATCTGTCTGGAAATAAGGGACATGCAGAGATCTATCAGAGTTCCTCAATATACTGATAACTGCATAAGCAATAATACATTCAATAGCTCCTCTGTATAATGCCCGAATTGAAACTTTCATATGTGTTTTCCATTTTTATATTGTTATATCCAAATATATATTTGAATTTAAGTAAATGAGCATATGGCAAAGAATATTCTAGACTAAATCATTTTAGTTTTGAAATATCTAGGGTTCTTTTTTCCTCTTCTGCTGTTTTTCCCTATTCTTACTAAAAAAAGAAAAATAAGCAATATTCACCTTTAAAACATAGTAATTGTATACATCCTTTTTCTCTCTAGGGTGATTCTGGTGGACCATTGGTTAGCGCAGATTCAAAAGGTACCTGGTTCCTTGCTGGTATTGTAAGCTGGGGAGATGAATGTGCTCTTCCAAACAAGCCTGGTGTCTACACTCGAGTGACATACTATCGAGACTGGATCATGTCCAAAACTGGTCTGTAGGGTAGAAGTCCTCTGTAGATTAAAGCTTAACAATGCTTGCTAAAAATGTTTCTAATTCCAGACCACATTTAACGTAGATATTACCTGTTCTTCATATTTAATGAATGAAATTTAAACACATATAATTTTAGAAATATGAAAACTTCTTTATGAAACTATGAACCAAGACATACAATTTTCCTCTTTACCCCTTTCTAGCTTGAAAGTAATTATGTGAATAAATATGTTTTCAGTTTATTAAGGAACTATTCTTTAATGATTTGCAGATCCAAATCTTTTGGAAAATCACTGAATAGATTTTATCAATAAACTCCCTTCTGAAAGTAGAAACAATCCTCTGCTGACAAGCACATGGATTCCACAGGATCAATGTATTTGTAATGTTGCCATCCAGTGAGTTGCAATAATACTATCTATAAGAATTACTCAGGAAAACCTGTCTAAGTCTTTTCTTTCTGGTCCTTTTGCCAATGCTGATCCCTTCTCAGTTTCTTCACGTTCTGGGACAGAAAATAACAAGATAATGCCATATGGTACTCTTTTGAGTTTGAAAGTGATGTCTGTACATGATTCTCACTTACACACAATAGGAATGATATCCTCAGACATGTGGGCTTCATTTTCAACATGCAAATAATGACATATTGCATATCTCTAAACTCTTAAAATTTCTCAATAATACAAAGTATCCACCAGGATAAGTAATAGTAAAATTTTGCCTCCACTTCAATCTCTTTTGACCCATACAGAGACATCCTAGCTGTGGGTACATGTGTCCATAAATGTACTATTCTGCCAAATCATCAGGTTAGTTGCCATTTATCCAAAATATTGTCTCCTCCAGGTGCTTTCTTAGACAGTAGTCCATCACTGTCTCTATAGGAGGTTTTCTTTCTTCTTTACATCACTAACAATTTACAGCTACTACTAACTTCCATCATGATGTAAATTTTTTCATAACATCCCCAAATTACATTAATAATAATAGTTAATATTTATTAAGTCTTTACTAGTCTTTACCAGGCACACTTTATGTGTATTATTACATTGAACCCACCCAAAAAAACCCAGGTTGATTGTTCCCTTGATATATCAATTTTATCAGTAAGGAAATTGAGGTATAGAAAGTCAAGTAACTTTCTGAAAATCAGAGTTTATAATTGACTAAGCTGAGATTCAAAATCAGACCACTATATCCCAGAGCTCAGACTTGTAACAACAAAGTTATGTTATGTGATATTATTATAACTAGGACTATAACAAGTATAGTATTATAAAATGTAACATTTTTTCAGAAACCTAATTGATAAATTAGTACTATTGCTTTATTAAATACTTTGACATATCTTGTTATATATTCATAAGAATATGCATTTCTATCATTTGATGTTTTAGAAATTGAGGGTAAACAAAATAAAACTATATGCACATCAGTGAAGATTGACCTAGCATTGATCCAGGTACCACTCTTGTGATTAAGGAGGTAGAGAACTCTTGATTGACAAAACTTGAATTCTCATAGGGGCATTTCCAGAAAAAAAAAATGCTAGATAGACTTTTGAAAAATAATAGCTATCCATTACCCAATGCTGCCTTCTGAGTAAATAAAATGTTACTCAAAATCATATAATCTCGCAATAAACAGATTCTGTACTCTCATGTGTTATTGAGTTATAAGTCACAGATTTTTCATGTTATTCATATTCTGCTATCTTGGAAAGAGCAATATGGACTAGTGACTTGAGCAGCAAGTATTCCTCTTTACATAATTTATGTATGTATGAAAGGAGTACAAAATTCCTATGAGGAAAAAAAGTACAAAATGTTTCATTTTTTATTTAGAAAATAATTTCACATGTGGACAGATACATTAAGTTAGCAAAATTTTAGAATGTGTCTCCAGATAAGACTGGCTTGCATGAACCCACCAGCATGATGATATGCTGTATAATAATAGATTCCCTTTTCCTCTGTACAAGTCAAAAATAGGAAGTAATGACAGTGATAAAGGTGTCCCTCCCCACCTGGGAACCAGTGTCATAATCATTGGGTCTCTTCAAATTTGAGCATTTCTGCTAGAAATGGTATATAAAAAGAGTTCATGGTAAGAACACATGCAAAAGAATTAAATTGAACCATTATTTCATAAAGAAAAATTAACTAAAAATTAATTAAAAATTTAAACCAAAAGGCTTCTGTATTGTAAAGAAAATAATCAAAATTTGAAAAGACAAAGTACAAAAGAGAAAAAAATACCTACAAACCATAGTATCTTATTCTGGTATAATAACCATATATCCAAATATATAAAAAACTCACACAATGCAGTACTGAAAAGAAAAATCAATAACTTGATTTTTAAAAGAGTTAAATAGTCTGATAATACTTTTTTCAAAGAAGACAAACATACAGATGCCTACCATGTACTTGCAAAAGTGGTCAACACGACTAATACAAAAGTGAAAATTAAGACCATAGTGAGGTATCTTTCAATACTGTTAGAATTGCTATTATCAAAAAGAGAGCAGATAAAAAGTGTTAGCAAAGGTATGGGGAAAGAATGACACTTGTACATTGTTGGTGGGAATATAAATTGTCTAAAGAAATTAAAAACAGGCTTACCATATGATCCAGCAATCCCACTATGGGGCATATATGCAAAGGAATTGAAATCAGTATTTCAGAGATATTTACACCCCATTTTCACTACAACATTAAGCTAGATATGGAAATAATTTATCTATAAGGGAAAATGGATTTTAAAAATGTGGTATACACTTACACATAATAGAATGGTATTGAGCCATAGAAGAAAAGGAAATAATGCTATTATGACAAAATGGACAAACCTGGAGAACATTATACCAAACAAAGAAAAACAAATATTGAGTGATATCTATTGTATATGGAAAATGACAAACCCCAAAATAGTGTGGCCTGGGGAGAGGGAATGAGAGAAATGGCAATACATTGATCCTTTCCCAATACACTCTTTCCCATTGATGAGACAGGCTCCAGGGAAGAGGTATTAGCCTCTGGGAAGAGGGCAAAGCATTGATCCTTCACAAAACAAATCCTTCCTCAGGTCCTCCATCTGGCCCAACAAAGACAAATTCCAGATACTAACCACTGACCCCAGACAAGCCCCCACACACACACACATCTCACCTAGTAAAACAGAGCCCAAATTCCTGAGTATCCAAACTGACACACTCATTAATCAAGTTACCTCTCAGCATAACCTATTAAGCACAGACTCCTTCTTTGGCCAGTGGCTCATTTTCCACTAGGAAAGTGGGTCCATCAGAGGCATGACTCCGTTCCTGAATAAAGGCTTTTGCTTTTGCTTTGTGCCTGGCCTGGTCCTTTTGTGCTAACAATATCCTTTATATGTACAATATAAAAATGTTGAACTCATACAAACAGGGTAGAATGGTTGTTGCCAAGGGCTGGAGGTTGGGATAAACAGAGTGTTAGTGAAAGAATACAAACTTTCAGTTATAATATGGACAAGTTCTGTGGATCTAAAAATACAAAGGTGGTAGCAGGTGTGTTAATTTGATTGTAATAATCATTTTATACACACACACACACACATATTAATTCATTACATTTTACACCTTGGATATATACAACATTATCAATAAATATTCTAAAATAAGAATTTTGAAATATTGGAAAATCAATACACTGAATATAAATATCAGGTTTATTAGGTGAATTAAACATCATACAGATATCACTACAATTTCTGTGTGTTTAAATATACTTCTCTTTACTAGAAAATGAGTAAAATTTTAATGAACTTAAGCTTAACATCTCAGTTGGTTTCTTCTTTTACCTTCTTAAGCCCCATGCCTGTACCCTGCATCTCTTTGTTTTTTTAGAATTTTTTTAAAATTTTAATTTGTTATATATGAGAACAGAATGCATTACAATTCATATTACACATATATAGCACAATTTTTCATATCTCTGGTTGCCCACAAAGTAGAATCACATCCTTCATGTCTTCATACAAGTACTTAGGGTAATGATGACCATCACATTCACTGCCTTTCCTACCCCTGTGCCCCCTCCATTCCTCTCCTTTCCCTTTCCCCTTTGCCCTATCTAGAGTTCATTTAATCCTCCCATTTCCCCCTCCCCAGAGCATATTATGAATCAGCATCCTTAAATCAGAGACATAGGCAGAGGCAATTAAATAAATCATAAAAACATTATTTTTCCAAAAAATACTATATTTTAAATATTTGTTAACTTATACTAATATTTCTAAGCTAATTTCAGTGGCACTATAACATACTCCTGCCATGTTGCTATTCTTACTATGATGCCATATAAATTAAATCTTTTTATTTTTTAATTTATTTTTTATTTCTATTTGACAGCGGAATGCATTACAATTCTTATTACACATATATAGCACAATTTTTCATATCTCTGGTTGTATACAAAGTATATTCACACCAATTCATGTCTTCCTACCTGTACTTTGACTAATAATGATCATCACATTCTACCATCATTAATAACCCCATGTCCCCTCCCTTCTCCTCCAACCCATCTGCCCTTTCTAGAGTTCATCTATTCCTCCCATGCTCTCGCTCCCTATCCCACTATGAGTCAGCCTCCTTTTTAATTCTGCTAAGAAAAATTTTTTAAACCTCAACATTCTATACTGTGGAAATTATTAAAATTTTTTAAAGCAGGAAATATTGAGTATTTTTTAATAAATGCTTATTGAAAGGAACATCAAGGAATTGTATGAGTAAATGAACCTCTCTTAGAAACAGCAGAGACTTTATAGAAATACTTTGAAGAGTAGAATAAGAAAAAAGAAAAAAATTGATAATATATTATACAAAAATCAATAGGATATCAATTTCATGTGAGCTCAACCTTACAGAAACTTAGTTTGAATAAAAATTGATAATTTTATAATCATGCATATTTTTCTAAATTCCATTTTTAAACCATACTTATATTATTATATACTTCCATCATAAATTCTTAAATAATAGAGTTATTGGAAATCTAGCTTTCAAACTTCCAGTCCTGAAAATAGTAGAATTAAGATATATTTTAGAGTTTAATTAATTTATGAAATAGAAAAGCTAAGTGTGTCAATAGCTTATCAACAAAAGAATAAGATTAAAATCAAACTAAATTTAATAAAAGTAACCCACATGAAGTTTATGCAAATAAAATTTCACCAAAAATAATCATGAAATGTGTTTGGAAAGATAAGATAAAGAAATAAACTTTTAGCATTTCTTTGCTATCCACAAGTACAATGTCTAATATGAATGGTCAATAAATGTTTCATTACATACGTTTTTTAATAAATATGATAATCTTGGTAGTTTCAGTTTGTTATATGTTCTTTTTTAAAATAGTAAAATGTTATTATTTTCAGTATTTAGTGAATATGTAATTTTTAAAAAATAAACTTGACAATTATGCTTGTTCTTTTGTCATATCATATATTGATAATTTGTATTATATATGCTTTTTATAAATCTGATATCCATATATCTTACATTAATTTTAAATCAAATTTCTTATCATTTACCTCTGACACATCTATATTGAAAAAGTAGTGACCTGTCTCATGGTGTAATTCTTCAAATTAGATACATTCTAAGAAAATGAAGGTGAATTTGTCTTTTTACATGCTCTACATAATTTAACACAGCTCTAAAAAGTTTATGACTTTGAGAATTCAGACTCCAAGTATTTTTTGTGTAGATACTTCTTCATAAATAATAGTTGACATTCTTTCTTCAAATTCTATCAATTAAACTTCAATAAAAATACTTCTTGGGGCTGGGGATGTGGCACAAGCGGTAGCGCGCTCGCCTGGCATGCGACCGGCCCGGTTCGATCCTCAGTACCACATACAAAGATGTTGTGTCCGCCGAAAACTGAAAAATAAATATTAAAAAATTCTCTCTCTCTCTCTCTCTCCCTCTCTCTCTCTCTCTCTCTCTGTTTAAAAAAAATTAAAAAAATACTTCTCTAAACCAAAAAAACTCTTAGCAAATATGAAAAAAATTTGATGTAATTCCTTGCATTTTATCATGATAATGGAATGAAATTACAAATCAAAACCAAAAAAAAAAAAAAAAACCTACTGAAACTATAAACATATGGAAACTGAACAATACTCTTTTGAAAGATAAATGAGTGATAGGAGAAAGCAGGGGAGAATTTTAAAAATTCTTAGACACAAATGAAACTAGTAATACAACATACAAGAACTTTTGGGATACTATGAAGGTGCTTTTAAGAGGAGAGTTTATAGCTGTGAGTTTCTATATAAGAAAATCAGAAAGATCCCAAATAAACAAACTTATGAGGCATCCCAAGGCCCTTGAAAAAAAGAAAAAACCTATTCCAAAACCAGAAGGAAGGAAATAATGAAGATCAGAGCTAAAATCAAGGAAACTGAGAAAAAGAAACAATACAAAGGATCAAAGAAACAAAAAGTTGATTCTTCAAAAAGATAAACAAGATTGATAAACCAAAATAACCAAAAGAAAAAGAGAGATTAATAAAATTAGAGATGAGAAAATGAGAAATCACCACAGATATCCCAGAGGTCTAACAGATCATTAGGGACTGTTTTGAAAACTTATACTCTAATCAATTAGAAAACCTAGAAGAAATGATACATTTCTAGATACATACAACCCACCAAAATGGAATCAAGAGGATATAGAAAATCTAAACAGACAAATAACTAGCAATGAGAAAAGCAGTAATAAAAAGCCTTCCAACAACAACAACAAAAAAAGCCTAGGACTAGATGGATTCTCAGCTGAATTCTACTAGACTTTTAAAGAAGAACTAATGTCAATGTTTCTCAAATTATTCCATGAAACAGAAAGAGATGGAACACTTCCAAATTCATTCTACAAAGCCAGTATTATACATATACCAAAACCAGATAGGGACACATCAAGGAAAGAAAACTATAGATCAATATCCCTGATGAACTTATAGGCAAAAATACTTAATAAAATATTAGCAAATTGAGTTCAACAACATATTAAGAAGATTGTACACCATGACCAAGTGGGTTTTATTCCAGAGATGCAAGGATACTTTAACATATGCAGATCAACAAATGCAATTCATCACATACATAGAATTATGGACAAAAATTACTTGGTCATCTCAATAGATGCAGAGAAAGCCTTTGACAAAACTTAGCACCCTTTCTTGATACAAACACTGAAGAAACTAGGATAGAAAGAACCTATCTCAACATCAAAAAGGCCATACATGAAAAACTCAAAGTCAACCTCATAGGAAATGGGGAGAAATCAAAAACATTTCCTTTCAAATCTGGAACAAAACAAGGATGTCTACTTTCATCAGTCCTATTTAATATAATACTAGAGAAGAAGATTAACATTAAACTGGGATGAGAGGTGGGAGGGAAAGGGAGAGAGAAGGGAAACTGCATGGAAATGGAAGGAGACCCTCAGGGTTATACAAAATTTCATACAAGAGGAAGTGAGGGGAAAGGGGAAAATAATACAAGGGGGAGAAATGAATGACAGTAGAGGGGGTAGAGAGAGAAGAGGGGAGGGGAGGGGAGGGGAGGGGGGGGGGGATAGTAGAGGATAGGAAAGGCAGCAGAATACAACAGACACTAGTATGGCAATATGTAAATCAATGGATGTGTAACTGATGTGATTCTGCAATTTGTATACGGGGTAAAAATGGGAGTTCATAACCCACTTGAATCAAAGTGTGGAATATGATATATCAAGAACTATGTAATGTTTTGAACAACCAACAATAAAAATTAAAAATAATAATAATAATAATAACAATAATAATATAATACTAGAAATTCCAGCCAGAGCAATTAGGCAAGAGAAGAAAAATGAAAGGAAGAAGTCAATTTATCAGCATTTGTAGATGATATGATCTAAAAAGTTCCAAATAAGACTTCTAGAGCTAATAAGCAATTTTGGAAAAATAGAAGATTACAAAATCAACATATGAAAATCAACAGCTTTCCTATATACCAGTAATGAATCTGCTGATAAAGAAATCAGGAAAATAATCCCATTCACAATAGCTTCAAAAAATGAAATAAAACACATAGGGATAAATCTAACCAAAGAGGTGAAAAAAACTCTACAATGAAAAGTATAGAACATGAAGAAGAAAAAGGAGGAGGAGGAGGAGGAGGAGGAGAAATAATGAGAAGATGAAAAAATCTCCCATACTCATGAATAGGCAGAATTAATATTGTTAATATGGACATACTACCAAAAGGGATATACAGGTTTGATGCAATACCCACCAAAATACCAGTAGCTCGGGAAGTTGAAGCAAGAGGATCATTAGTTCAAAGCCAGCCTCAGCAACTTAGTGAAGCCCTAAGCAATTTATCACAATCCTGTCTCAAAATAAAATATAAAAGGGGGCTGGGGATGTGGGTCAGTGGTTAAATGCTCCTGGGTTCAATCCCTGATACAAAAAAAAAAAAATCAGGAGGTATAATACATGACTTAAAATTATACTACAGAGCTATTGTAACAAAAAGTGCATGGTACTGGTATAAAAACAAACACATAGACTAGTAATACAGAACAGAAGGCACAGAGAAAAACCCACACAATGATCTGATCCTTGACAAAAATCCAAAAACGTACATTAGAGAAAAGAGTATCTTTAACATATGGTGCTGGGAAAACTTATTATCCATATGTAGAAGAATAAGACTTGACCCTTATATCTCATTCTGCACAAAAATCAACTCAAAATGGATCAAAGACCAAAGACTTAGACCAGAAACCATAAAACTCCTAGAAGAAAACAGAGTTAACACTCTAGCAAATAGGCACAGGCAAGGACTATCTCAATAGAACCCCTAAAGCTTAGGAAATAATGCTAAGAGTTAATAAATGGAATGGCATAAAATTAAAAAGCTTCTTCACAGCAAGGGAAACAATTAATACTATGAAGACAGAACCTATAGAGTAGGAAATAATCTTTTCTAGCTACTCTTCTGATAGAGAATTAATAAATAGAATACATAAACAACACAAAAAAACTACCAAAAAATCAATAAATGGGCAAATGAATTAAACAGACACTTCTCAAAATGGTCAACAAATATATGAAAATTTATTCAATATCATTACAATTAGAGAAATGCAAATCAAAACTATCCTGAGATGTCATCTCATACCATTCAGAATGGCAGTCATCAAGAATACAAACAGTAATACATACTAGAGAGGATATGAATAAAAAGGAACACTTTTACACTGTTGGTAGGATTATAAATTGTATAACCGCTATGGAAATCAGTATGGAGCTTCCTCAAAAACTAAGAACAACCATATGACCCAGTTATACCACTCCTCGGTATTTATCCTAAAGAATTAATGTCAACATACTATATTGATACAAGCATGCCTATGTTTATATCAGCACAATTCATAATAGCCAAACTGTGGAACCAGCCTAAGTATTCATCAACAGATAAATGAATAAATAAAATGTGATATATATGTAGTACATATGTGTATTTTATATACATATATATATATATATATATATATAGAGAGAGAGAGAGAGAGAGAGAGAGAGAGAGAGTTTTATTCAGCCATAAAGAAAAATGAAATTATGCCATTTGCAGGAAAATGGATAGACTTGGAGACCATTATGTTAAGCAAAATAAGCCAATCTCAGAAGGTCAATGGTAATGTTTTATCTCATATCTCAACTGCCACCACCGGCTTTCCACAAGCCTCTCTCTCCCCCACACGCTTCTCTCTCCCCCACAAGCTTCTCTCCACCTCCCACAATCCTCCTGCTCTTGAGGCCGATTGGCTGGGTCACGTGGGTGGAGCCAAAAAAGTCCCCCAGTGAGCAGCTCTGTGGTCTGAAAGGGCAGGGAAACAGCCCAATGAGCATCACCGCAGAGGAGCCAATCAGCTAGATGTTGCTGGGGCCGCTGTGAGCCAATCATCAGCTGGCAGCTGGAAGTTTGCTGGCAGCTGGAAGTTTGCTGGGGCCCCTTCGGCTGTGGCTCTCAACATCTCCCCCTCTCTGTTTAAACAACAAGTATGTGGCTTAGGGACTGTGCCTGCCTTAGGTTGTCCAATAGTACATATGGTCCTTTGGTACCATTGCAATTGGATCTTACCCGTCACTGACTACCGGTCCAGTATATAGCCACACCTGTGGAGAGGTCTTTGTACCAGCGGGGGGGTGAGGTTCTTTGCCTCACCTCTGTTGGCCCCCAAATTTTAGCTGGACGATCATGACAAGCAGAAGGGAGGAAGATACACCAGGCCAATTGACGGCTCCTTTTGGAAAAATTGTACCACCAATGACATCATCAGCAAAAATACCCCAACACTACCACAAGTCGCTGCACCAACAGATAGTTCACAATGCATACAGGTGAGTTCACAATGTGTCCAGGCAAGTTCTGTAAGCAGTTCAGTGATGGCTATTGTAGAAGCTGTAGATTGGTTTTATCTTTGACTTCACCAGCACTGGGATGAAGATAGGAATTCTGGCAATAATGGCTAAAGAAAAAATTATGTAACATTACAGAAGGCACTAAAAGAAAACAATTTTCTTAACAATTTACATTATCTTTAAGAGAATTATTAAATATAATGAAAAGGAAAGGTGAAAGTAAACAAACAGATCTGTTAACCTTCTTTTTTGTTTACATATTAAAACAATCCTCAACAGTTGTTTACCCAATTTAAATTAAACCATATAAATCACGTGAAAAAAAAAATATTTGGATCCATGTTATCATGAGCGCTCATCATATATGATATATGGACATACATACATTCAAACATATAACACAAAACACAAGTGTGCACACATAATATAATACATACAACACATAACATTATAGTAAAGGCCTTATAACTTTTTACAGGTGAAATCTCCATTGCAATGTTTAAAAACTCTATAGTCAAAAAATAGAACTGATCAGCAAAACATTAACCTAGGTCTGTATGAGCTCAAAAAACAAAATAGAACTTCATGATATGGCAAAGGGCAATAATAAAATAGATATTGAAAAAAGCATCCTGGTTCTGTTGCAGATGTAAGAATAGCCAAACTGGAGTTTTGGATATCAGTTGTTATGGATTTGAGCCAAATCATCTTCTTTTTGGTCTGTAGAAATCGCTTTAGTTAATCTTTCTGGAATCCAAATCGGCTGCTGTTCTCCCTGTGGAAACACATAAACAGACCCCCGACTCCAGACAATCACTGGGTCAGGACCTTGGTTAATCTCTCTGGAATCCAAATCAGCTGCTGTTCTCCCTGTGGAAACACACAAACAGACCCCCGACTCCAGACAATTACTGGGTCAGGACCTTTCCATTGTCCTGTTAGAATATCCTTCCAAAGTACCTTGGGCTTATGCACATTTTTTGGACACATATGCCTTTCCGCAGCACTAAGTCCTGATGAATCCAAATTTAAAAAGTTTAGAGTAAAAAGGGTTATTTAAGTTTATCTTTGGGGAATATATACCCCTTCCCAATTCCTTCTTTTTGCTTTAATAAGTACATTTTAATAGTTTGATGAGCTCTTTCAACTATGCCTTGTCCCTGTGGATTGTATGGGATTCCTGTTATATGAGTAATGCCAAATGTTGAGCAAAATTGTTTAAAAGAGGTAGAAGTATAACCAGGGGCATTATCTGTTTTTAACTGTTTTGGAACACCCACAGTGGCAAAATTTTGTAAGCAATGAGCTATAACATCTTTAGTTTTTTCTCCGGCATGAAGGGAGCCCATCAAAAATCCAGAAGAAGTATCAACTGTAACATGCAAATATTTTAATTTTCCAAATTCTGGCAAGTGTGTGACGTCCATCTGCCAAATATGGTTAGGTATCAATCCTCTAGGATTGACTCCAAGATTAACTTGTGGTAAAAAGGTCACACAATTTTGACATTGTTTTATTATTTGTCTAGCTTGTTCCTTAGTTATTTTAAAACGCTTTTGTAAAGTATTAGCATTGACATGGAACTTTTTATGAAAATTTATAGCTTCTTCTAGTGTAGAGAAAATATGTATGTCATGTGTAGTTTTATCTGCTAAATCATTGCCCAAACTAAGGGCTCCAGGCAATCCTGCATGTGCCCTGATATGTCCTATAAAGAATGGATCTTTTCTGTCCCAGATTAGACTTTGTATAGTGGAAAGCAAAGAGAAAACAGTAGAGGAAGGGGAAATCCTACCAGCATCTTCAAGGGATACTATAGCATTAACTATATACTGACTATCGGAAAATAAATTAAATACAGAATCTTTAAACATCACAAAAGCTTGTAAAACTGCATTAAGCTCTACCTTTTGAGCTGATTGTTTGGGTAGTAAAAATGTAAAAGTTTGATCAGGTGTAACTATTGCTGCTGTACCATTATTTGACCCATCAGTGAATATATTTGGAGCATTCATGATAGGTGTTTTTCTTGTCATTTTTGGAAAAATTACAGGATGCAATGACCAAAAAGACAATAAAGGATTAGATGGTAAGTGGTTATCAAATGAAACATTAGATTTGCACATGATTATTGCCCAAGTATTTAACTCATTAGCTAACTCATCAATTTGATTCATAGTATATGGAGTAATAATTTTATGGGGAGAAATTCCAAACACTCGCTTTGCTGCTTTTATTCCTTTGAGTATTAATTGTCCTACAGCCTCAGGATACCTAGTAAGAATAGTGTTAGGAGAATAAGATAAATGTATCCATAATAATGGACCTTCTTGCCAAAATACTCCTGTAGGAATATTTTTTGTTGGTAGTACAATAAATAATAAAGGCAAACTTATATCAATTCTATCCAAATGCATATTTTCCATATATGTTTCAATGATTTTTAATGCCTTTCTTGCTTCAGGCGTTAACATTCGGGGTGAATTTGGATCTGATGGACCTTTTAGGATATCAAATAAAGGTCCCAACTCTCCTGTTGGTATACCTAAATAAGGCCTTATCCAATTTATGTCTCCTAATAACTTTTGAAAGTCATTAAGTGATTTGAGTTGATCTACTCGTATTTGAATTTTTGGTGGACGGACCATGGTTGAGGATAATAGAACTCCTAAATAATTAATTGGAAAATTTAATTGTACTTTATCTATTGCTATCTCTAGATTATATTTTTTTAATAAGTTTGTAAGTGTGGCATAACATTCTAGCAATGTGTTTTTATCTTTGTGTGCTAATAATACATCATCCATATAGTGAAATATTTGTAGTTCAGGATTTTGATTTCTAAGTGGCTGGATTACTTTGTTAACATAAATTTGACACATAGTTGGGCTGTTAGCCATCCCTTGAGGAAGTACTTTCCATTCATATCTCTGATCAGGACCTTCATGATTCAGTGCAGGGATAGTAAATGCAAAACGTGGACTATCCTCAGGATGAATTGGAATTGAAAAAAAAAAAACAATCTTTAATATCTACAACTAAAACATACCAGGTTTTTGGCAAAGCAGACAACTGAGGAATCCCTGATTGAGCAGGTCCCATAATAACCATCTCATTATTAATGGCTCTTAAATCTTGCAATAATCTCCATTTACCAGATTTCTTTTTGATGACAAAAATGGGAGTATTATGGGGAGATACAGAAGGTTGTATATGTCCTTCTGCTAATTGTTGTTTGACCAGGTCATGGGCTGCTTGTATCTTTTCTTTAGTCAGGGGCCACTGAGGAACCCATACTGGTCTTTCTGATTTCCAAGTAATTTTTATTGTCTCAGTGGCCCTTTCTGAAAATCCAACCCATGTCTGTCTGTTCCTTGATCTATTTGTATTGGTGCTGCTATACCTTGTTCTTGTTTTTCTAATCTTTTTCCTTTCCTAAAACCTTGTCTAGTCATAATAGTGGGTGCATTTTGGTTGATGTTATTTGTTAATGTCAAACCTAATTGATCTAGGACATCTCGTCCCCATAAATTTACGGGAAGATGATCCAATACATATGGCTCTATAGTTCCTTCACATCCTTCAGGATCCTTCCAATCTAATACCATTGCACTTCTATGGGGATTAGTTGCCACTCCTAGGCCTCGAAGCGTTTGAGTGGCTTGTTGTAATGGCCAATGTTTTGGCCATTCTTGACGAGAGATGATGCTAAGGTCTGCACCTGTATCCATTAGCCCATTAAATTCATGTCCTTGAATATTTAGTTTTAGCATGGGGCGAGAATCTAAATTTAAAGAAAGCATAGCCCAATCTACACCTGTGGAGCCTAATCCCTTGGAAACTCTTTCTACAGTACGACTGGAAAATTTATCATGTAGGCTGGGTATTACTATTAACTGTGCTATTCTATCTCCTGGTGAAATTACTGATATTCCCTTTGGAGAACTGGCTATAATTTTTATTTCACCTTCATAATCGGGATCAATTACCCCAGGAATTATCATAAGTCCTTTTAGAGTAGAAGAGCTGCGTCCCAATAATAAGCCTACTGTTCCTTTGGGAAGAGGTCCTTTCACCCCTGTGGGAATGATTTGAACTCCCATCTCTGGAGTTAGTACTGCTCTGGCGGAGGCGCAGATGTCCAACCCTGCGCTCCCTCTGGTTTGTCTGATGAGGGATCTGATGGACAATGTGTCCTGGGCACTACCCTGATGGGGTTGCTGGGTTCCTCCAGTGCTCCGTATATTTGTGGTTTTGGGCCCCGGAGCATTGGGCCCCCCTGTCCATTTTTTGGCAATGGAGCCCAATGCCTTTCTCCACGATATCGTGGATAAACACCTGGTCCTTGTTCATTTTTTGATAATGGAGTACCCTCTATGGTGGTTTGAGAACGGCATTCATTAGCCCAATGTCTCCCTCTATGGCATCGTGGGCAAATACCTGGTATTCTACTCCTTTGATACCTAGTTTTGTTAAACCCTCCTCCAATAGGGCAATTCCTTTTAAAATGTCCTGTTTGTTCACAATTGTAGCATGTTCTTGGCCTGGCATCTAAAGCCTGTTTTACTGCAGCTGCCACGACTTGCTCTTGTTCATTAATGTCTCTACATAATTTAATATATGTGTTTAAATCTTCATGTTTCCATGGTCTAATGATATCTCTGCACCAACGATTCGCTTGCTCATAAGCCAGGTGTTTTAGTAATGGCATTGCTTGTTCTGTATTCCCAAAAACTCTGGTAGCTGTTTGAATAAGCCTATCTACAAATTCAGCATAAGGTTCATTAGCTCCTTGTATTACCTTAGATAATTGACCTTGTAAACCTCCATGTCCTTGTAAAGTCTTCCATGCCTTAATTGCATCTATAGCAATTTGTGCATATACACCAGGATCATATGCAATTTGTTGCTGCTGATCCTCATAAGGTCCCTTTCCTAACAACATATCTAGATTTCTCTGAGGATAACCAGCTGCTGCATTTCGCCTAGCCGTCTCCTTGCAAAATTCCTCATTGGCAACCTTCCATAACAGGTATTGTCCTCCATTTAGCACAGCTTTACACATATTAGCCCAATCTGCTGGCGTCATGTTCAAGTTGTTAATGGATTCGACCATGCTTACAGTGAAGGGTGCTTGAGGACCATAGGTTGTTACAGCCTCTTTTAGCTGCTTCACTGTTTTGAAATTTAAAACATGGTAAAATCGCTGCCCTCCTGCCTCAAATACAGGGCATGTTAATATTTGAGATCTTGTCTAAGGATCCCAACTATCAACTGCGGGGGTTGGGGACCTCCCAGCATATGGAGGTGGCCTTGTTAGTTGGACACTTACGTCCTCTGGTGATAGAAAGGTGTTAGTAGCAGTCTCCTGTAGAGGTGGTGCTGTTGGTTGGACACTTACACCCTCTGGTGATAGAAAGGTGTTAGTAGCAGTCTCCTGTTGTAACTTTCCCCCTGATGGCTTTTTCTGTTTTACACTTTCTTTCTCTGTCTGACTAGCTTGAGAGGCCTTCTCTTTTACTTGAATCTTTTCCTCTGTCTGACTAACTTGAGAGACCTTCTCTTTTACTTGAATCATTATGTCTTCTCCTTCCTCTACCATTGTCTGAACTGAAGGCTTTGGACTAAGCAAACAAGATAAGAACATCCACAATGGCAATGTGCCAACTGGCAGAGTCCCTGGGCTTTTCTTTTCTATTCTTTTTAAATCTTCACCATGATGGTTCCATTGTGATATATTTAACAACTCCTCCTTAAAAAGCCATGGGCTACATTTTTGTATTGTATCAACATATGCCCTGACTGTTCTTGATTTTACTGAGATGCCTCCTTCCTCTAACAATTTACTTAACACTCTTTCAGTTTGTTTTTTACTAATTTCTGATCCCGTATTTCTACTATAATACAACCCAACAAGATGACGCCAAACAAAACCGAGACAGAATGAAATAAAAAGGGAACAACAAAAAGTCATTATAGCCTTTCTATCCTCCTGACATGTGCATCCGTCCTTTCTCCCTATCTGTTCCTCAGACGTAAATAGTTTTTCCTCAGATGTGAGCGGTTTTTCTTCCGTCTCACTCATCTCCAGGGACAGGCAACTTAAAACAAAAGTGAAGCAAAATAAAAGAGGAATCTTAAAATGGCTACCCATCCTCTCGCCCTGCCCTCAGGGGCGAGCAGTTTCACTTACCCTCAGTCGCTCCCCGTGCGAGCCACCAAATGCCGCAGTCTGGCTGGGCACAATCAGGAGCCACTTGTCAAAAGAAACTAACTTTATTTTTAGAACCACACATGCCAAACAAAACAGCCTCTCAGGAAAAACCCTCAGAGCCTCAACTGCCACCACCGGCTTTCCACAAGCCTCTCTCTCCCCCACAAGCTTCTCTCCACCTCCCACAATCCTCCTGCTCTTGAGGCCGATTGGCTGGGTCACGTGGGCGGAGCCAAAAAAGTCCCCCAATGAGCAGCTCCGTGGTCTGAAAGGGCAGGGAAACAGCCCAATGAGCATCACCGCAGAGGAGCCAATCAGCTAGATGTTGCTGGGGCCGCTGTGAGCCAATCATCAGCTGGCAGCTGGAAGTTTGCTGGCAGCTGGAAGTTTGCTGGGGCCCCTTCGGCTGTGGCTCTCAACACTTGGAGACCATTATGTTAAGCAAAATAAGCCAATCTCAGAAGGTCAATGGTAATGTTTTATCTCATATGTGAAAGCTAGAGAAGAAAAAGAAAAAGAAAGATGGGGGCAATCATATGAAAAAGAAAGGGATATCAGTAGAATAGAGGAAAGGGACCAAGGAGTAGAAGAAGAGAGAGGGAGGAGTGCTAGGGAAGGATATTGGACAAATTATATTGTTAAATTGTATGCATTCATTAATATGTAATGACAAATTTCACCATTATGTACAACTATTATGTACCAATAAAATGTGGAAAAAAATTTCTGTTTTACCCATTTGGCAGTGGTTATAGACACAGTCATTCTTGATAAGTTGTGTTTTGAGGAAAAGGAGAGAGAAAAATAAAGGATAAAAAGGAAAACCAAAGGAAAGCAAAGGAGATAATAATGAAGCTCATTTTTTCTTTGCCTAAATGGAGATGACAAAAGGCAAAACATACTTTAGTAAAATTGGATTTTACCATGAACATTCTTCCTTTGTTCTTTTGGTTGCTCACCTGCACATGATAGTTTTTCAAGCTTGTAAATCTACCCAGTGTTTACCTTGTTTTGTTTTGCTTCAAGCATATGGCCCTGATGAGATTAACTGATATAATATATATGCAAAGCCCATGAGTTCTTAATAAAAATAAATCAGGACTGTTTTGTTATAAGGAACCCATCATAGCTAATGTAATAGGTACAAGTTTTATGGTCACAAATCTTTGGTATAAAAAATCTCTCTAAACAAAAGGAATAAAAAAGTGATCTCATGAAAATAGAAGGGAAACCAATAGAATAGAGGAAAAGGGATTGAGCAGGAGTGAGGAGGGAGAACATGCAGAAGTACTGGGGTAAAAAGACCACCAAATTATGCTATGCCCATTTACAAATATACCACAATGAATCCCACTTTTATATATAATTATAGTGTAAAACCGAAGGTTAACAGAATTAGTGTATTATCCTCCTTCCAGGTACCTTAACTCCTAAGCTTACTTTCTCAATTGTGTTGCCCTCCTGAAGCTCCTCTGGAATTCAGGTTATAGCCAGGACCTCCCACCAATGAAAGCTACCCAAAGAAATGCTAGTGTTGGCCACTTCCGCTCTCGCTTTCCACTGTGCAATATGGCAGAGGAGCCTGAGTTGGTGTTGCAACTTCCTTCAACTGCTGCTGCTGGCGGTGAAGGACTTACGGATGTCTCCCCAGAAACAGCCACTCCAGAGCCCCCTTCTTCTGCTGCAGTCTCGCCGGGGACAGAGGAGCCTTCAGGCGACACCAAGAAAAAAAATGACATCCTACTGAAGGCTGTGGGAGACACCCCTATAATGAAAACAAAGAAGTGGGCTGTAGAGTGAACCCGAACCATCCAACCATCATTGACTTCATCAAGAAGTTCCTTAAACTTGTGGCCTCGGAACAGTTGTTTATTTATGTGAATCAGTCCTTTGCTCCTTCCCCAGACCAGGAAGTCAGAACCCTCTATGACTGTTTTGGTGGTGATGGTAAACTGGTCCTACATTACTGCAAATCTCAGGCCTGGGGATGAGCCACAGAGAAAAACAGCTTGCTACTCAAGATGATGTTTTCACAGAGGAAACGGCTCCATAAAGTTCTTATGCTGTGATGAGACTTAACAGATATCAACTTCTCAGCATGTGTCTACTGTAACTCATATTTACACATAAGAAAACCTCTGTAGAGTGAATAGACTAACAAAAATATGATTTGTGTTAATACACAAGTCTTCATAAAAGATTGACATCACAGTATGCCTGTTACTCCTGCCTATTACTACCATTGTTTCAGCTCTGCCTCCAAGATTGAAAAGATTGAAACTACATGAACTTTCATTACTAGTTTTCAAAATGATTGAAATTGTTTACTTATAGAACTGGCACTCTGCTGATTTCTTTCATGGTAAAAATTAATTTACTAATAGGTTTTTCTATTTCTTTTTAACTCATTCAAGGAAACGTCAGTTAGGGGTATAAGAGGTTTATATTTTTTCTGTTGAATTACCTTGTCAAACCAAGTCGCATTGACCTCTTAGCTGAATACCTTACATAGTCCATTAGAGGGCAGTCCAGCTGATAAAAAGGGTTTGGTTAATCCAGTTCTACATCTTTGCCAGGTAAAAGGAAATAAGACTTTTCTTGTTAATTTCTGGCCAATATGTAGCCAAGAAAGCAAGTATGTTGACAAACTGGAAGACTTTGAGAAAATAATCACAATTTAATTATGCTGGGAAACAAAAATTTTACAAATTCTAGACAAATGAGTTTTACAGGATTTTTTTTTGTACTATCATTTAAGACTGAGTCCCAGTGTTGTGCTGCTTTATCACTTATTTAAACAGTGTCCAAAGAACTTGCTGAGTAAATCATTGTGTACTTCATATTATATTCAGATTGAAAGTATTCAAAGAATAATTGTAAAATAGCCTCAAATTTTATGTGTATGTCATGCCATGACTAAAAGAGTACCATTTTTACTGGTGTGGTTAGACTGCTCATTGCTTGAAGTGAGATTTAACTTTTTTTTCTTCTGTACTTTATTTATCATGCATAATATTTAAAGCCATTCCATAAATGGAATAGAATGTTCAAAAAGGTTTTGTGACATGTACTATAATTTCGAGTGTTTGTTTTCAAAGATAATATGGTAGGAAGGATGTGATTTTTATGAAAGTACTTGAGCTACACTTACATCCTTTAAATCCTATGGCTAGGGTTCAGCCACATATTAGCATGAGGATATGCTAAATAACAATTCACTTTGCAGTGAAGAAATTGCTATTCAGTTCTCATTTTCTGCCTAAGAATGTGAATTCTTGATTTCCCTTATACCAATGACCCTTTATAATAAATGAATATGGCTAAAAAAAAAAAAAGAAAAAAAAGAAATGATAGTGTTTATGGGGCAACTTCCAAAGATAGGACCTGAGTTTCATAATCATTGTTTTCTACAAATTAGCTTCAGGATCTTCACCAGTGTATATGTCATTGTTATTATTCTTGTGGTTAATAAACATAATGATATAATGAAAAAAGTCTCTCTTTGATATCTGATATAAATATTATTTCACTTTCTCCCCTAAAATCTCAATACCTGAGGGTTCACAAAGTAATATCGTTTAAGCTAGTATGAATCTCTGGGATAAAATACTATTTTTTAATATTATGAACAGTTTATGTTTCTAATATACTTTAATTTACTGAGTATGGTATAGAAAATATTAAACTGATAAGTGAGGCAGGTTCTACAACTGTGGGAGGATTTTTTAAATACCTATTAATTGTTATACAGGGAAAGAGAGAAATAGATTTATCAATGTTGATGAAACTGGCTTATAAGACTTTGGCAAATGATCATATATAATGCAAATGGTGTTCTGGGTCACAGGAATCTAACCCTTTATTTTCTATAGGAGCAATGATTCAAGATATCACTAATTCGGTGTTGTGGTGACTTGATATAACTGAAAAATAATGATAATCAACTGATACTTGTGTATATTTGTGCTTAAAAATAGATAAAATAGATGTGTTACATTTTTCTTAAAGGTATATTTCTCATAGTTTTTGACTTATTCATTCCTCCCACTAGTTATTCCAAAATAATATATTTCAAAACCAAAGTACTCTTATTAGAAAATATATCTAGACCCTTCAGAAAGTCACTTGGGAAGTCAAATTCCATCCAAGTCTGAAAGTAGTGAAAAATGCCAGTAATTCTGGGCATATAGTAACAATCAAAGCAATGGTCTAAGCTGTTGAAGATCCAAGAAGCAGTCATTGCAAAGGGAAGCTGAAGAGACACATCAGACATGGCCGATATACCCATCTAACCCATTCTAGTACCAAACAAACTCCTGAAGGGCCTGAATGATGTGTTCACTTTTTATAATCAACAAAAGCTAAGAAAGTATATATAGTAGATATTTAGTAATTCTTTGTTAAATAAGTGAATATAAGACAAAATAAATGAATAAATAAACCAAGTAAAATGGACCATCTAAGTAAAAAAAAAAAAAAAAAAAAAAGTCACCTTTATCCCTGCTTTGGCTGCCACAGAAACAAACTAGTTGATAAAGTATTCAAATCAAACCAGTCCAATGTTCCTAAGTGACATCATCAAGCATTCGTCATGAAAGTTAAAATAGTAACACAGAGAAAGATTTTAAATAATCTCAATGTGGAATGATCAGATAAGATGTAAAGGAACATAAATATATACATATATAAGTATATGTATTTATATAAGAAGGAACATAAATGTATATATATAAATATAGTATAGTATTTATGCAAATCTTCTTGCCAATATCTAGTTGTTTTATGGAACTTTGTGCCATAATAATAATTTAAGTAAAATCTTTAGACAATTATAAAATCAAGGCAATAATTTTTAAATGGTTAATCTTTTTACACTAACTTAAGCTTGGATAATCTGACCGTAAAGACTGATTGATAAATTTGAATACAGCCTCATTTGTATTTGTTCAGATTGATTCTATAAAAGTAGTAATTTCTTGTTTTGCATAGGATAGTTTAAATTAACATATATGCCTAGTGCTTGAAAGTCAAGAATGCATATTTGAAAAACAAAACAAAGAAACATCCTTGAGAAATGTATTCAAATCTTAAGACAACAAATGTAACTGGATCAAGTTTTTTTTTTTCAGTATTTTCCTTCATTTTCATTTTGCACCTGTATGTTGAACAGAACCAAAAAATAAGTTAATAGCATTTAAAAAATCTCTTCATTAAAGATATTCTAGTAATATTATGAGGAACTTTTAAAATTCAAAATTAGGCTGCAAGTATCCTTCTTCACTTAGGAAAACAATGTTGTGAAAACCAGGCCATCTGCTGAGGTGGTACAGTTACATTTGGCCCTCACAATGTGTTTTAAATCCTCTGTTTTTGTATTATGTTGGATTACAAACCCACAAAACAAGTTCACCTTGATCTTTTACACTAAGTCTAAAGTATCTCAGGGACAAAATTTGACATAAATCTAAACCTGTGATGTTCCCATCTAAAAAAATAAAAGGCAGAATTAAAAGGGGACTTTAGGTTCAACTATAATAAAATATCAGAAGTACCAGAAATACAAGTCTGGAAGCTTTATCATTGGGGAAGTATGGCAAACAATGCCTCTCCTGAACAGAATCAGAATCACTGTTCAGCCATCAACAACAGCATCTCACTGATGCAGGAAAACCTCCCCACCCTGACCTTATCTGGAAAGATTCGAGTGACAGTGACTTTCTGCCTTTTTCTACTCTCCACCACCTTTAATGCTTCTTTCTTATTGAAACTTCAGAAGTGGACTCAGAAGAAAGAAAAAGGGAAAAAACTCTCCAGAATGAAGGTGCTTTTAAAACATTTGACATTAGCCAACTTGTTGGAGACTCTGATTGTCATGCCGCTGGATGGTATGTGGAATATTACAGTCCAATGGTATGCAGGAGAGTTCCTCTGCAAAGTCCTCAGCTACCTGAAGCTTTTCTCCATGTATGCCCCAGCTTTCATGATGGTGGTGATAAGCCTGGACCGTTCCCTGGCTATCACCAGACCACTAGCTGTGCAAAATAACCGCAAGCTTGAACAGTCCATGACCAGCCTGGCCTGGATTCTCAGTAGTATTTTTGCTGGACCACAGGTAATCCATTATTCATGAACTTGTATTATTATGGTGATCACAGATTTCCCATCTAAATCTGAGTAAAGGTCTTATTAAAGGAAGCACATGTTGCATTATTTTTAAGAACTGAGGGTCTAGTAGTCAAGGTGGTGTTTAATCCTGATCAGTTTCCTCAAGAAAATTTCTTAACATCTCTAGGGTTCTGCTCCTTTATTTATAAAATGGGGTAATACCTAATTCATGAGCCTTTATAATAATTAAATTAATCATGTATTAAAATATCTATTATAATATTTGATACATAGTAAATGTTCTCTAAAAAGTAGCTATGCTGAAATTGAACTCATCCGAATCCTTTTTTTTTTTTTGAGATGGAGTCTCTCACTACGTTGCTGACTAGGATGATTCAAATTCACAATCCCATGTCTTAAATTGCTGAGTTCCTGGGATTACAAGCATGCACCACTGGACCCAGCTTCTTCCATTTTTCCTTTTCTTCTAATTGACATACTGTAATGGTTAATTGAGAGAATTTTTAGGAATTATTAAATTTGCATAAATATTTTATAACTGTTTTTATTTGAGGTTTGTTGAGTAGAAATTAAGAGTTTCATCACTACAGCTAAGGGAAAATTATTTTGACATGTATGTTGTTCTATAGTTTGCAGTTGGTAAAACTGAACAAAGAGAGAAAGTGTGAAATCTTAGACTCTGGAAAAAAATGAATACTTCCCTGATTTGGGCTCAAGTTAGGTTTTTTTTTTTTTTTTTGGTGGTGGGGTTGGGGGAGTACTGCATATTGAACTCAGGGGCACTCACCCACTGAGTCACATCCCCAGCACTATTTTGTATTTTATTTAGAGAGAGGGTCTCACTGAGTTGCTTAGTGCTTCACTTTTGCTGAGGCTCGCTTTGAACTCCCAATCCTCCTGCCTCAGACTCCCAAGTCGCTGGGATTACAGGTGTGCCCCACTAGAGAGATGTTGTTGATGAAGCTTTATTACCATGGGTGTGTAGGCAGCAGGCCCTTTTCCCACACCTCTGGAAGACATACATCTCTTCAGATTGCCTTCCATAGAAGGAACATAACAGATTGACCTGCAGAATCTGCTTTTTCAACAATTACATCTCTGAAGAAAATAACAAATGCTTGCAAATAACAAGATCTTTTCACAACAAATTAATCAGTTGTCTCTATGCTTACAAATGCATTATATGGTAAATCCAAGGTACAAAATTGTGTTAAGAAGTAAAGTCAGAGTTTTCTAAAATCCTCCAAAAAATTTCCTTTAAAATTCTAAATCTAGGGGCTGGGATGTGGCTCAGTGAGAGAGTGCTTGCCTCACATGCATGAAGCTCTGGGTTCAATCCCCAGCACCACAAAAAATAATAGTAATAATAAATCTATCTAGCCATTCTAATCTGGCCAGATAGTTTAAAAACAACAGGCCATGGGCTAGGGTTGTGAATTAGTAGTAGAGCGGTTGCTTAGCATGTATGAGGAATTGTGTTCGATCCTCAACATCTTTAGTAGTGATCAAATCAACACCACATTAAAAATAACTAACTAAAGTTAAAGTATTTAAAAAAACAGGCCAGGTGTGGGGGTGCACACCTATAATCCCGGCAACTCTGGAGGTTGAGGCATAAGGTATTTGGGCAAGAAAAAATAAATGAAGTATCAAATGTATTTTTCCAATAAAGGCTAAAAGGTATGATTAATTTTCATAAGAAACTTGTTGAAGTGAAAGACTGAGAGTTAGGAACAGTGAAAAATTAGATTTGGTGGTTTCTCCTTTCCTTTGATTTCATGATATTATAAAACACTGTGATTATATGTTTGTCTGCCTATGTTTGTCATTAAGGTATACATTTTTACATGTACAGACTTTGTAGTATGCAGCTTAATATTTATTTTTCCTACTAAGATACCTAGTAAAACTTAAATTAAATGCTTGGATACTGGGGCTGGGATTGTGGCTCAGTGGTAGAGCTCTTGCCTGGATGTGTGAGCACTGGGTTGGATTCTCAGCACCACATATAAATAAATAAAAAATAAAGTTACATCAACAACTAAAAAATATTTTTTAAAAAATGCTTAGATACACTAATATATACAACTTGTGTTTATATCTCAATTAAAAATAAATTGAACAAAATGTTTTTAAAGATTGAACATTAAAAATGTGTAAGTGAATTAATGATTATGATATATTTATATTACAAAAGACATTGATAGCAATAAAAAATCTAAAATTAATGTGAGAACCTTTATGAGGCCTATATAAGGAGTAAAATGGCATTTCAATTTTTTTTTTTAATTTTCAAAAAAGTAATTGTACATATTTATGTGATATAATGTTTCCATATATCACATTTAGTAGTAATCAAATCAAAATAACCTTCCCCTCAAACTGAAGTTACTTCTTTTAAACAAAAATATTTTTTAAAAATACATGTAGAGCCAAATAGAGTAAAGTAAGACAAAGAATCTTTTCAAATAATTTAGCAAGTAAGTGATTAAATTGAAGGTTGGGAATGGAATTGATAGTAAGAATAACATTTCAAATAACAACATCAAATAAAGCTTAGCAACAGGGCTGAGGTTGTGGCTTAGCAGTAGAGCTCTCGCCTAGCATATGCGAGGCCCTGGGTTTGATCCTCAGCACCACATAAAAATAAATAAAATAAAGGTATTGTGTCCAACTACAACTAAAAATATAAATATTTTTTAAAAGCTTAGCAACAAATTGGCTCTATTTAATAATACAGCAAAGGAAAATAAAGCTCCAATATTTTTAGCCAAAAAATTTGAATAGTAAAACCTCTGAAATAGGTAGATGGAGAAGTATTTTTCTGCCAGTCTGTTTGAAGACAGTGGGAAGGCAGAATGTGGGAATAGGTTTTAGCCAATTAAAAAAAAAAGGGGGGGGAATGACTTTAGGACATGACTAATGACAATGTAAGATCATTGTATAGATACAGCTATCAGGAAAATATTTGGGATACTCATATAGATGAAAATACAAACAGAAGTGGAAAATAAGACAGTTTGTGATAATAACTGAATGATATATCCACAGTTTCTTTCTCCTTGAAAGAAGTCTCTCAGAAGCTCTACCTAAAATATTGATTTATTAATTCAACTACTTTCCTCTAAATATATTATAGCAATAATAGAAAGACAATGCCATATACTGTACCTATCCATTTTGGCACAGCAAAAAGAAAATAAGAACTTAACTTTGAATTGTTTAGAAATTGCATGTAATGGTCTGACCTCAAATACATTGTTCTACCAGAGATTTATGTGACTATTTACTACAAAAAAAATGATAGTAATATTTTATTTTGTATAACAAATGACTCATTCTTACTTCCAATAATGCTTCTAAGTTTATAAAGCACTCTGCTAAAGTTTCCTGAAAAAAAAAAAAACTCATGAATAAGAATTTTCTTTCTTTTTCTTTTTCTTTCTTCAGAGCTGGGCACACCCAGGGCCTTACACCTGTTAGTCAAGAGCTCTACCACTGAGCTACATGCATCTACAGACCTTTTTAAATTTTTATTTTAAGACAATCTCACTAAGTTGCTGAGGCTGACCTAGAACTTGAAATCCTCCTGTCTCAGCCACAAGAGTCACTGGGATTAAAACCATGCACCATCAAATAAAAAATCTAAAATTAAGCTCAATTGAAAATGGCTTATTATTTTGTTTTAATTCCTTGCCCTCTCATCAAGACACAGAAATTCTTTTCTATATGGGAAATAAATGCCATTTAAAATTCATATTGCAGTATGTATGGGGGAGAAGATGTGAGCCTTTTCAGTTGCTATGTAAGTTGTTCTATCTTGAATTAATCTATTTTTGCAATACTGGTGATTGAATTTAGGGCTTCATACTCACATGCTACATAAAGTTTCTTCCACTGAGCTGTACCCCTTTCCTTTTTGTTTCTCTCTCTTTCTCATTTTATTTATTTATTTATAGTACAGACCGAACCCAGAGGTGCTCCACCACTTAGCTACATTCCCTTTCTTGCTTATGTTTATACTTCTGTATGCATTTTTTAAATTTGAGGCAGGTTTCCCTTATTTTCCCAGACTGGGCTTGAATTTGCCATTCTCTGCCTTAGCTCCCCTGAGTCAGATTATAGGTGGGCGGTTGCCATCTCACCCTAAGAACACACCCTAAAGCTAAGCCTAGCAACATGCAGTTCTTTATTGAGCACCTACTGTGTTACATGCATTGTTTCACATGCTGGATGCTTGAATTTAATCTAAGCAGATTAGATGTTACTTTTGCCAGCAGGGTGATACACATCTCTAATGCTAAAGACCAGGTTACCTGTAGCAGGACGACAATAGTCTGAGGCCAGTCTGGGCAACTTAGCAGATGCTGTATAAAGAAATGTTTGGGAACATAGCTCATTGCTTACCCTGTGTGACAATTTGAATTCAATACTCAGTACCACCACTACCAAAAAGAAAAAAAAAAAACAGGGAGGAAGAAAATAAAGGAAAAAAGGCAGAAAAATAAAAGAAACAGAATTGGAGAGATTTACAGATTTTTTGAAGCTTATACTCTGGTGGTGGGTTAGACAAATCATAGACATAGGTAAAAATATATTGTAAGTGTTCAGGAAAAAAAGGAAGGGGAGAGGTTTAAAAAAATAACTCAAAAGTTTTTATTTGTAGACTGTGACACATAGAATGTGTCATGTGTTACCACATTCTATGGATAAGCCCATTGACAAAGTCATATCCTGTTGTGACCAATTTACATCAAAAGTATGACTTTAATCTTCATTCTTTGATGCATATACTGGTTGTTTATTACTTATGTAATTCAAACCACAGTTAAAACAACAAACTATTTGTCACAACTCAATCCTGGAAATCTGGGGATTTATGACATTTTGCTAGAGCTCACAATGAGCTATTTTAAATTGACCACCTTGGTTTTCTACCTTCCTAATTATTAACCTCAGAAGCTAAGTTCTATGATAGTTTGGGAATGAATGTGTTCTCAGAAGTTTCAGCAGAGTGTGGTAAAAAATTTTAAACTACTTGCTAGTAATAGATTTTTTTTAAATCCTATGTGGAGTCCCAATAAACTAAATAAATGTAAGTGGACCCTTTCTGTTTCAAACAGGCATAAAGGAGAACCACTCTTCTTGGCTGTTCACTAGCCCCAATTCATACTCCCTTTAAAGATTTTGGATTGCCCAGGAACAAAGTTTGAAAGCCAGTAGGATTGTAGAAATGGCATTCAAATTTCAGTACTCTCTCTTAGAGTATGGGACTCTGAACAAATAACTAAATTTAAAAGAGTAACTGCAAAGAATAAATTATGTGACATATAAAATAATCCAGTATGAGACTTTACACTTTATTTTAAACTCTCAATTAATGTTTGTTTTCTTCTTTTCTTTTCTCCTTCCTTTTTTCTTTCTTTCATAATAGTTTTTGAGGTCAGGAAAGAAAAATACAGAAATATGAATAGTAAAATGGTTAATTTGTTAAGAAACAACAAAAATAAAAGCTTATATAAGCCAGGTGCTATGGCACAGGCCTGTAATCCCAGTGGCTCCAGAGCCAGAGGCAGGAGGGTCAGGAGTTCAAAGCCAGCCTCAGCAAAGTCAAGGCACTAAGCAAGTTAGTAAACCCTGTCTCTAAATAAAATACAAAATAAGGCTATGGATGTGGCTTAGTGGTCAAGTGCCCCTGATTTAAATCCCTGGTACCCCCCTCTCCCCAAAAAATGCTTATATAAAGATTAATCTCTTCAAAATTTTTTTTAAATTATAGCTTGCCTTCTGACTGATCAGTAAACTTGGCAACTATTCTGTGGTCACAAAACTATACTACTCATTCTGAAAGTTATATATCCAGAGCATAATTCAAGTCTTGGAGGCATCATATCCAAAAGTAGGGTGGGAAAGAGGAAAGGAAATGAGAGAGGAAAGGAGAAAGGAAGGAAGTGAGGGAGAAGAGGAGAAAAGAAGGCAAGAAAAAGCAACTAACACACACCCTGGAAGTAGCTCTGATTTTAAACTATCTGTAGTTAGGCTGGTTATAAGTTGAGTAAAAAAACATTTCCTAAATTAGGTGTGGGTATATCTAATTAAAAATCACATGCTTTTTAATGAGACTCATCTGAGACCACAAGAATTCCAGAGTAGCAGATTATTTAGAGAAAGAGTTCATATCCCTAGTTTATCTGACTTAATAGGGAGTATTACATATTGACAGTTTTAAAATTATAGTTACCTCAAGCCTGCAGGCAAGAAATGTGAGCCACTCCTTAGTCTTTGGTGTAAAGAAGTATGTTCTGGAGATGTGTGGAGGCTTGCCTTGACACATGAGAGAATTCCCTGGTGTAAAATGCACTTCTGAATTTGAAGAGCAGTTTAAATTCAATTAATATTTACTTCATATGTGCAATATGCCAAGTACTGTGCTAGAACATAGTAGAGCATGCTAGCAGTAGCAATAACAATGAGGATGATAAAGAATACTTGAAGATATAAATGTGTGCCAGGAATTGTGCTAAATACATGTAATATTTCATGAATGTTCCAACAACCCTATAAATTGGTTCAATTAGTATTCTTACTTTACACATGAAGAAACTAAGCCTATGAATATCATGTGATACCCATGATTGCTATCTAATGAGTAGAAATGTCAGTATATACTACCAACTCTGTAGAAAACAAAAATATCCCTTCTACCCCTTAGTTTTTATGTGGGTTCTTTGGATGGATCTAGGAACCCAATTAATACAAGGTGGTTAGCAAGAGAAAAGTGTAAAAATTTTGTTAAATTTATATGTATATCAGAATTTTACAAGACAGTGAAATTTGAAGAAATGACCAAAGCATGATACTTTTATACTTTTCAGGCAAAGAAAAACAACATTAGTGCAAAAACAATAGCATAAATGGATGTGTGGAATAGGGAACTAAATTCTAGGGGTGTTACTGACAACACATGAAGAATGTACAAGCTGGTGAAAGAGAAGCATTACTAAAAGAGTTTGTTATTCAGGTTACTGCAGCACCTGTTACAGTCTCTGATGGTCCAGGCTGTTTTCCAATCTTGGTATTTGAAGGATGTCCCTTCCCAAAGAATCTTTATGGCTTCCTGCATGTAGGGAAAATCAAGCTGAATGGCTCACTTCCTCAAGTTCTTTTCAGCTTGAAAAATCAATATACCAATTTGGCATATTTTTCCTTGACTATTTCAATTCCACAGCCAGAGCTTTAAACTACTGCATTCTACACCATTATGTATTCAGCTATTTCCCTTTTTCTGTAGAAGGCTAAGGAAAAGCTTAAGGTGAGACTAGAAGGATAAAAGACATCAAGAAAAAAATGTGGTATGTATTTATAGATATATATTTATAGATAGATATATAAATACATATGGATACATATAGAAGTTGTGTGCCTTGAAAATATTTATCATAATGGTTAAGATTAATATAGTGCTAACTGTGCACAGGCACTGTACCAATTGCTTTTCATTTAATAATTCATTTAATTGGCATAACATCCCCTAAAGGTAGGTACTATTGTTACCTGTACTTTAGAGGAAACTAAAGCATTCCATCTGAAGATAATTACCTTTGGAAAAATTAGGTAATTGTGTGATTACTGTGGGGTATGTGAGGGTTAAAGATAATATTCTAAGAAGAAATAAGCATTCAAAATTGCCTATGAAGAAGAAAAACAGAATGTTCTTATTTATGTCAAAATAAAGCAAGCATTGATAAGAACTAGAGTTGGGGATAACAGAGGGAAAACACAGAAACTAAAGAAATATAATCCAAGGACAAAGGAATTACAGAGAGTAAAATGAATCCCTATATCAATCACTCAAATGAGCAGGCCTTGAAGCACAAAATAAACCAAAGCAAGACTAAGGCAAATTAATTGATAGGCAAGTAAGACTGCGAATTTCCATATACTTTTATGTATTTCTCTTTTAAAACTATCAGTCTATCTTGTCTCACAGGTGGCATATACATTCTATAATATCCACAACCAAATATTAAATTCCCTTATAGAAAGATATATCTGGCTTGTCTTTTACAGTAGAGAGCACCTGATATATTTATTTTTAGCAAGGAGTTGCTTAACAAATAAGCATTTATTAAATAAAAATGATAACCAGTAACTCAAATCATAGAACTACATTTGAAAGTCAGGGTTATTGAAAGTTTCATCATTAAGGCTTAAATATGTGAATTATTAAGGCAAGAATGTGGTACAGTGCAAAAGCAGAAAGACAAACTCAGGTCATCTGATTCCAAAGGGATGGAGGAAAACAGTAAACTTAAAACAAAAAAGAAAATCTAAGATTCTTGAGTTCTATGTGAATTAAACCCTCCAAAGATTTCAACTCACACATCTGTTTGGTATAATACAATACTAAACTTTAAATATGGTCAAATTAGAAAAAAGTATGAAAAACTGAAAGCCTCATTTCATAATGTGGGAAAAAGTTGGTCTGGATCATAAGATAAAATTAGTCAAATGTACTTTTGTTTCTTGACTTAGAGATTGATAATATGACTATTTGTTGCCCCCTAGTGGATTATTTTTAAATTATTTTCCCTTTGAGGTTGGAAAAAAAATGAAACTGAAAATCAACTTTCTAATTATAGACATAAGAAACAGGATTATTTTTCTACTCAAAAAAGAAAAGAAATATTTTGTGTTACCTTTTAAAGCATCATATTCTATTTCCACTACTATATCCCCCCAATCCCAAAAAGGATAGAACCCCTGAACCTGTTAAATAAATTAAATGGTCTTAATTCAACAAAAAAAAAAAAAGAAAGAAAGAAAGAAGAGAAAGAAAAAATGTTACCACTAATTTAATTAAAAGTATTTGGTTCCTATTATTTGCTATCAGTTTAAGAACTTGGGCTCTCTTATCCTTTTATTTTAATAATGTTTCACAACAAAATGAAGTTTCTCAGTAGAAAGCTTGGAAAGGACTATATAACATGTGCTTGATAAATGAAGAAAAAATTAAATAAATTCCCATTAGAATTTATTCTTGAAAACTACTTGCAATAGTTAAAGAATTTAACTACAATGCTCTAATACAAATAAATAAAAAAATAAGTTTATTCAGGTTGAGCTTTTATAAGTTTTAGAATAAAGAAGGCTGTTTAACAATATAATTTCTCATTCAGAGAAAGATTGCAAGCATCATACAAATTTTTTTTGGATTTCTGTCATATATAGGATATCTATCTCTATATATGAAATGTAGATATTTCATATATAGAGATAGATATTCCCTAATATTAGCATTTTCCTATATTTGCTTATTTACTTTCTTTCTTCATACACATTTTTTAATTGTTTAAAAGTTTCAGATATTATATCTCTTTACTTCATTTTGTGTTTAAGACCTTGTTCACACATAGCCCCAGCATAAGTTTCTAAACAAGGAAATTAGCGTTGAAACAATACTATTATTCAACCTATGCACCATGTTTAAATCTCAACAGTTGTATTTAGTTTAATTTTATACTCTTCAAAAGCTAAATGAGGGGCTGGGATTGTGGCTCAGCGGTGGAGCGCTCACCTAGCATGAGTGGGAACCGGGTTTGATCCTCAGCACCATATAAAGATGAAGGCATTGTGTTGTATCCATCTACACATAAAAAATAAATATTAAAGAAAAAACAAATGATTATGTGGTGGAGTCAGTTGCATGTCTCCTTAGTCTCCTTTTAGCTGGACCATTCCTCAGTCTTCTTTTGTGTTTCATAACATTGACCTTTTCTGAAGGGTGCAGGCGAGTTACTCTGTAGAATGCCCTTCAGTTTGGTTTTGTCTAATGTTTCTTCATAGTTAGATTCACTTTAAACAGTAATATCAAAGAAATGACACTAAGTTCTTCTCAATGCATTATCTAAGGAGGCAGATTCTGTGAATTGGTTTCATTATTGGTAGTGTGTGTGTGTGTGTATGTGTGTGTATACACAGAGATTTTCCTTACTTTTTTACGGTTTCACAGCACTCCATAGTGTGGTCTACCATTTAATTTATTCAGCCACTATTTTTAAAACTGTCATGTAGATTATTTTCAACATTTTCAGTGACAAATGATACAACTAATAATCTTGTGCAGACGTATTTTCACATTACAGAGGTATAAGTGTATGTTCAGAGTAATTGCCTGGTGTAGGATTGCTGGATCAAAGGAAATCTTGCATTAGTTCTCCAAAGGAGCAGAACCAAAAAAAAAAAAAAATATATATATATATATATATATATATATATATATATATATATAGAGAGAGAGAGAGAGAGAGAGAGAGAGAGAGAGAGAGAGATTTATTAGATTGGTTTACATGAGAAGAGATTGGGCTCACAAAAGCCATCTGCAGGCTGCACAGCCAAGGAAACCAGTAGTTTCTCAGTCCAAGAAACTGGAAGCCTCAGAATAAGAGGGACCAATGATGCAGCCCCAGTCCTAGAGTGAAGACCTGGAAGCTCCCTGCAGAAGTGCTGGTACAAATCTGCATTCAAGAGCTAAAGAACATAAGGGGAAAAGGTTCATTTGTACCTTGTTGGTGAGACTGCTGACTAGTGTAATCACTCTGGCAAGCAGTATGGAGATTCCTCAAAAAAGTAGGGATGGAACTAACATAAGACCCAGCTGTCCCATTCTTGTGTATTTTCTAAAAAGATCTAAAATCAACATACTACAGCATGAAACCATCTCAATATTTATAGCAGTACAATTCAGAATAGCTAAATTATGGAATCAACAATAGATAAATGGATTAAGAAATTTTGGTATATAGAGACAATTGAGTTCTACTCAGCCATGAAAAAGAATGAAATTATGGCTTTTGCTAGTAAATAGATGGAAATGAAGAATATCATGCTAAGTGAAATAAGTTAAACTCAGAAAATCAAACATCAAATGTTTCCTCTCATGTAGAAGCTAGAGTTAAAAAAAAAGGAAAGGGTGAGGAAATGATAGGTTAACATAAAGAATCAATGAAATATAAATTAATAGAGAAGCAAAAGGAAATCTAGCAGAGTAGAAGGAGAATGGGAGAGGGGAGGGACAACGGGAAAGAAAAGGGGAATCACGAACTGAAATCAATTTCCATGCATGTTTGAGTTGGTCGGGATGAACACAACTACTATGTATAACTATAAAGTTCTAATTAAAAATATATACATGGAGTCCACTGTCCACAGGAGATGACAGAACCAAAACAAGCACTTGCTCAAAAAGAGTGGGCCATGGGCATGGGACATTTTTTGTTCTGTCTAGACCCCCAGCCTATTAGATAGTGTCATACACATTCAGGGTGGGTCTTTCTCCCTTATTCGGCCTACCTACATGCCAATCATCTCTGGAAACACCTCAAAGACACACCCCCAAAGTATGCTTTATCTAGGCAGCTCTCAATTCAGACAAGCTGACAAGCAATATTAACCATAACAATGCATATGTAATTATAATAGTCATTAGCACATTTCCCTCCATAATGGTTGTGCCAATCTGCATTCCAAGTAGCATTGTACAAGGGTACTGATTTGCCCACAGCCTTGCCAATAGAAGGTATTGCTGAACTTTTTTAATTTTTGCCAATCTCAATAGTAAAAATGGCATTTTGGTGTAACTATAATTGGCATTAATTCTATGACTAAGGATACACAGATTAGTTATGTCTGAGGACTTAACCTTTTTGGTAAAGCTTTTGTGTCTTTTTATTGTGGGTTGTTCAAAACATTACAAATTACTTGACATATCATATTCCACACTTTGATTCAAGTGGGTTATGAACTCCCACCTTCACCCCATACACAGATTGCAGAATCACATCAGTTACACATCCATTGATTTACATATTGCCATACTAGTGTCTGTTGTGCTCCGCTGCCTTTCCCATCCTCCACCCTCCCCCCTCCCCACCTCTCCCCTCCCCTCCCCTCCTCTCTCTCTACCCCCTCCACTGTATAACCCTGAGGGTCTCCTTCCATTACCATGCAATTTCCCTTCTCTCTCCCTTTCCCTCCCACCTCTCATCCCTGTTAAATGTTAATCTTCTTCTCCTGCTCTTCGTCCCTACTCTGATCTTAGTTACTCTCCTTATATCAAAGAAGACATTTGGCATTTGTTTTTTAGGGATTGGCTAGCTTCACTTAGCATAATCTGCTCTAATGCCATCCATTTCCCTGTATTCTATGATTTTGTCATTTTTTGATGCAGAGAAATACTCCATTGTGTATAAATGCCACATTTTTTTTATCCATTCGTCTATTGAAGGGCATCTAGGTTGGTTCCATGATCTTGCTATTGTGAACTGTGCTGCTATGAACATCGATGTAGCAGTGTCCCTGTAGCATGCTCTTTTTAGGTCTTTAGGGAATAGACCAAGAAGGGGAATAGCTGGGTCAAATGGTGGCTCCATTCCCAGCTTTCCAAGAAATCTCCATACTGCTTTCCAAATTGGCTGCACCAATCTGCAGTCCCACCAGCAATGTACAAGTGTACCCTTTTCCCCACATCCTCGCCAGCACTTGTTGTTGTTTGACTTCCTAATGGCTGCCAATCTTACTGGAGTGAGATGGTATCTTAGGGTGGTTTTGATTTGCATTTCTCTGACAGCTAGAGATGTTGAGCATTTTTTCATGTACTTGTTGATTGACTGTATGTCCTCCTCTGACAAGTGTCTGTTCAGGTCCTTGGCCCATTTGTTGATTGGGTTGTTTGTTCTCTTATTGTCTAATTTTTGGAGTTCTTTGTATACTCTGGATATTAGGGCTCTATCTGAAGTGTGAGGAGTAAAGATTTGTTCCCAGGGTGTAGGCTCCCTATTTATCTCTCTTATTGTTTCTTTTGCTGAGAAAAAACTTTTTAGTCTGAGTAAGTCCCATTTGTTGATTCTAGTTATTAACTTTTGTGCTATGGGTGTCCTATTGAGGAATTTGGAGCCCGACCCCACCGAATGTAGATCGTAGCCAACTTTTTCTTCTATCAGACGGCGTGTCTCTGATTTGATATCAAGCTCCTTGATCCATTTTGAATTCACTTTTGTGCATGGCGAGAGAAAGGGATTCAGTTTCATTTTGTTGCATATGGATTTCCAGTTTTCCCAGCACCAATTGTTGAAGATGCTATCCTTCCTCCATTGCATGCTTTTAGCCCCTTTATCAAATATAAGATAGTTGTAGTTTTGTGGATTGGTTTCTATGTCCTCTATTCTGTACCATTGGTCCACCCGCCTGTTTTGGTACCAGTACCATGCTGTTTTTGTTACTATTGCTCTGTAGTATAGTTTGAAGTCTGGTATCGCTATACCGCCTGATTCACACTTCCTGCTTAGCATTGTTTTTGCTATTCTGGGTCTTTTATTTTTCCATATGAATTTCATGATTGCTTTCTCTATTTCTACAAGAAATGCCGTTGGGATTTTGATTGGCATTGCATTAAACCTATAGAGAACTTTTGGTAATATCGCCATTTTGATGATGTTAGTTCTGCCTATCCATGAACAGGGTATATTTTTCCATCTTCTAAGATCTTCTTCTATTTCTCTCTTTAGGGTTCTGTAGTTTTCATTGTATAAGTCTTTCACCTCTTTTGTTAGGTTGATTCCCAAGTATTTTTTTTTTTTGAAGATATTTTGAATGGAGTAGTTGTCCTCATTTCCATTTCAGAGGATTTGTCGCTGATATACAGGAATGCCTTTGATTTATGCGTGTTGATTTTATATCCTGCCACTTTGCTGAATTCATTTATTAGCTCTAATAGTTTCTTTGTAGAGCCTTTTGGGTCTGCTAGGTATAGAATCATATCATCTGCAAATAGTGATAATTTAAGTTCTTCTTTTCCTATTTTGATGCCTTTAATTTCTTTCGTCTGTCTAATTGCTCTGGCCAGTGTTTCGAGAACTATGTTGAAGAGAAGTGGAGAGAGAGGGCATCCCTGTCTTGTTCCAGATTTTAGAGGGAATGCCTTCAGTTTTTCTCCATTCAGAATGATGCTAGCCTGAGGCTTAGCATAGATTGCTTTTACAATATTGAGGTATGTTCCTGTTATCCCTAGTTTTTCTAGAGTTTTGAACATAAAGGGATGCTGTACTTTGTCGAATGCTTTTTCCGCATCTATCGAGATGATCATATGGTTCTTATTTTTAAGTCTATTAATGTGGTGAATAACATTTATTGATTTCCGTATATTGAACCAGCCTTGCATCCCAGGGATGAATCCTACTTGATCATGGTGTACAATTTTTTTGATATGTTTTTGTATCCGATTTGCCAGAATTTTGTTGAGGATTTTTGCATCTAGGTTCATTAGAGATATTGGTCTGTAGTTTTCTTTCTTTGAAGTGTCTTTGTCTGGTTTAGGTATCAGGGTGATGTTGGCCTCAGAGAATGAATTTGGAAGTTCTCCCTCTTTTTCTATTTCCTGAAGTAGCTTGAAAAGTATTGGTATTAGTTCTTCTTTAAAGGTTTTGTAAAATTCTGCTGTATACCCATCCGGTCCTGGGCTTTTCTTAGTTGGTAGTCTTTTTATGGTTTCTTCTATTTCCTCAATTGATATTGGTCTGTTTAGGTTTTCTATATCCTCCTGACTCAATCTGGGCAGATCATATGACTTAAGAAATTTATCTATGCCTTCACTATCTTCTAATTTATTGGAGTATAAGGATTCAAAATAGTTTTTGATTATCTTCTGTATTTCTGAAGTGTCTGTTGTGATATTGCCTTTTTTATCCCGTATGCTAGTAATTTGAGTTCTCTCTCTTCTTCTCTTCGCTAGCATCGCTAAGGGTCTGTCGATTTTATTTTTTCAAAGAACCAACTTTTAGTTTTGTCAATTTTGTCAATTGTTTCTTTTGTTTCGATTTCATTAATTTCAGCTCTGATTTTCATTATTTCTTGCCTTCTACTTCTTTTGCTGTTGTTTTGCTCTTCTTTTTCAAGGATTTTGAGATGAAGTATGAGATCATTTATTTGTTGCTCTTTTCTTTTTTTAAGGAATGAACTCCAAGCAATGAATTTTCCTCTTAGAACTGCTTTCAATGTGTCCCATAGATTCCGATATGTTGTGTCTGTGTTTTCATTTATCTCTAAGAATTTTTTAATTTCCTCCTTGATGTCTTCTATAACCCATTGATCATTCAGTAACCTATTGTTCATTCTCCAAGTAATGTATGCTTTTTCCTTCCTTCTTTTATCGTTGATTTTCAGTTTCATTCCATTATGATCAGATAAGATGCATGATATTATCTCTACTCCTTTATATTGTCTAAGAGTTGCCCTGTGACATAATATATGATCTATTTTTGAGAAGGATCCATGTGCTGCTGAGAAAAAAGTGTAACTGCTTGATGTTGGGTGGTATACTCTATATATGTCAATTAGGTCTAGGTTATTAATTGTGTTATTGAGTTCTATAGTTTCCTTATTCAACTTTTGTTTGGAAGATCAGTCCAGTGGCGAGAGAGGTGTGTTGAAGTCTCCCATGATTATGGTATGGTGGTCTATTAGACTCTTGAACTTGAGAAGAGTTTGTTTGACGAACATAGCTGCACCATTGTTTGGGGCATAAATATTTATGATTGTTATGTCTTGTTGGTGTATGGTTCCCTTAAGCAGTATGTAGTGTCCCTCTTTATCCCTTTTGATTAACTTTGGCTTGAAATCTATTTTATTTGATATGAGTATGGACACTCCTGCTTGTTTCCGAAGTCCATATGAGTGATATGATTTTTCCCAACCTTTCACCTTCAGCCTATGTATGTCTTTTCCTATCAAATGCGTCTCCTGTAGGCAGCATATTGTTGGGTCTTGTTTTGTGATCCATTCTACTAGCCTGTGTCTCTTAATTGGTGAGTTTAAGCCATTAACATTTAGGGTTATTATTGAGATATGGGTTGCTCTTCCAGCCATATTTGTTTATTTCTGTTACTAAACATGGTTTGTTTTCGTCTTTGATTATTTTCCCCCCCTTTACTGTCCTACCTCCCACTGTTGGTTTTCATTGTTATTTTCCATTTCCTCTTCCTGTAATGTTTTGGCGAGGATGTTTTGAAGAGATGGTTTTCTAGCTGCAAATTCTTTTAACTTTTGTATATCGTGGAAGGTTTTAATTTCATCTTCCATCCTGAAGCTTAATTTCGCTGGATACACAATTCTTGGTTGGAACCCATTTTCTTTCAGTGTTTGAAATATGTTATTCCAGGATCTTCTAGCTTTCAGAGTCTGTGTTGAAAGATCAGCTGTTATCCTGATTGGCTTACCCCTAAATGTAATCTGCTTCCTTTCTCTTGTAGCTTTTAAAATTCTCTCCTTATTCTGTATGTTGGGCATCTTCATTATAATGTGTCTAGGTGTGGATCTCTTATGATTTTGCACATTCGGCGTCCTGTAGGCTTCTAGGATTTGGGATTCTGTCTCATTCTTCAAGTCTGGGAAGTTTTCGCCTATTATTTCATTGAATAGACAGCTCATTCCTTTGGTTTGGAGCTCTGTACCTTCCTGTATCCCAGTGACTCTTAAGTTTGGTCTCTTAATGTTATCCCATATTTCTTGGATGTTCTGCTCATGGTTTCTTAACAGTCTTGCTGAGCTGTCTATGTTCTTTTCCAGTTGAAATACTTTGTCTTCATTGTCTGATGTTCTATCTTCTAAGTGTTCTACTCTGCTGGTAGTATTCTCCATTGAGTTTTTAAGTTGGTTTATTGCTTCCTGCATTTCTAGGATTTCTGTTTGTTTGTTTTTTATAACCTCTATCTCCCTGTATAGTTGATCCTTTGCTTCCTGGATTTGTTTGTGTAATTCATTGTCGAAGTGATCTTTCATTGTCTGATTTTGCTGTTTAATGTCTTCCTTGATTCTCCAGATCGTCTGAAGCATGTATATCCTGAATTCTTTATCTGACATTCCATCTGCTGCAGCTGTTACCTCTTCTAAAGTTGCGTTGACCTGCATTGCTTGTGGTCCTTTCTTTCCTTGTCTTTTCATACTGCTTGCGTATCTTTCCTGCAAGCGCGGGCGGCGGCTCTGCTCTCTCCTTATTCCAATTGGGGTGTCGTGGCTACCACGCCGGCAGGTCACTGGGCCTGTTCTGGGCGCTGGCGGTGGCTCTGTTCTGCCCCTACTCCAATTGGGGTGACGAGTGTACCACGCCGGCAGGCCACCGGGCCTGATCCGCCGGTCGGTTGCAGGTTTGCCTACCCTACAGGCGCGGGCGGCGGCTCTACTCTACCCCTACTCCAAATGGGGTGACGTGTCTGTCGTACCGGCAGGCCACTGGGCCTGTTCTGCTGGTCGGTCGCAGATCTGCCCACCTTTCGGTTACGGGTGGAGGCTCTGCTCTGCCCCTACTCCAATTGGGGTGTCGTGACTACCGTGCCTGCAGGACGCTGGGCCTGTTCCTGGCATGGGCGGCGACTCTGCTCTGCCCCTACTCCAATTAGGGTGGTGTGTGTACCACGCCGTCAGGCTCCTGGGCCTGATCTGCCAGTCTGTTGCAGGTCTGCCTACCTTGGAGGCGCGGGCGGCGGATCTGCCCTGCCCCTCCTACCACGCCTGCGGACCCCTGGGCCTGATCTGCAGGTTGGTCACAGTTCTGCTCACCCTGCGGGCACGGGTGGCGGTTCCGCTCCGCCCCCACTCCAATTGGGGTCACGTGGCCACCACACCGGCAGGGCCTGATCCGGGCGTGGGAGAAGGATCTGCTCTGCCCCTACTCCAGTTGGGGTGACGTGTGTACCACACTGGCAGGCCACTGGGCCTGACCCGCCAGGCTGTCACAGGTCTGTTTACATTGCAAGCGCGAACGGCGGCTCTGCCCTGCCCCTCCTACCACGCCCATGTACCACTGGGTCGCGGGTCTGCCCACCTTGCGGGTGGGGGTGGTGGCTCCGCTCCGCCCCCTCTCCAATTGGGGTCACGCGGTCACCACGCTGGCGAGCCGCTGGGCCTGCTCTGGGCACTGGCGGCGGCCCGGCTCCTCCCCTCTGGCTCGACGACAAATTGAGGAGACTCGGGTGTCTGTGCCTCACCCCCCCTACCAGGAGACCAACTGTTTCTGTCGCCGCTGGTATTGATGAAGTTCTCTCCTCTGCCGCTTTCTGATGACATCAGATCTCTGCCATGTTGGTATCCTATGCGAATGGCAGCATTTCGTTCCCCTTGCCGGGCAACCAAAGCAACGGGTGAGTCCTGACCGGCCCTCAGCAGGACCCGGACCGAGAAGCAGTTTCCACGGGCTCCTAGCCCTGAGCCAGGGAAGTTCCGGGAGCCGGAACTCGGCCGCTTAGTGCTTGGTGTATCGCTTTTGTGTCTTTTGACTATTTATTTTTAAAATGTCAGTTCAATGGGGCTGTCCGTTTCTAAAATAAATTTTATTTTTTTTTTATGGTTGTTCAAAACATTAAAAAGCTCTTGACATATAATCTTTCATACATTTGATTCAAGTGGGTTATGAACTCCCATTTTTACCCCAAAATTCAGATTGCAGAATCACATTGGTTACACATCCACATTTTTACATAATGCCATATTAGTGACTATTGTATTCTGCTAACTTTCCTATCCCCTACTATCCCCCCTCCCCTCCCCGCCCCTCCCATCTTCTCACTCTACCCCATCTGCTGTAATTCAGTTCTCTCCCTTGTTTTTTTCCCCTTTCCACTCACAACCTTTTATATGTAATTTTGTGTAATAATGAGGGTCTCCTTCCATTTCCATGCAATTTCCCTTCTCTCTCCCTTTCCCTGCCACTATTTGTCTCTGTTTAATGTTAATCTTTTCCTCATGCTCTTCCTCCCTGCTCTGTTCTTAGTTGCTCTCCTTATATCAAAAAAGACATTTGGCATTTGTTTTGTAGGGATTGGCTAGCTTCACTTAGCATAATCTGCTCTAATGCCATCCATTTCCCTGCAAATTCCATGATTTTGTCATTTTTAATGCTGCGTAATACTCCACTGTGTATAAATGCCATATTTTTTTAATCCATTCATCTATTGAAGGGCATCTAGGTTGGTTCCACAGTCTAGCTATTGTGAATTGTGCTGCTATGAACATTGATGTGGCAGTATCCCTATAGTACGCTCTTTTAAGGTCTTCAGGGAATAGTCCGAGAAGGGCAATAGCTGGGTCAAATGGTGGTTCCATTCCCAGCTTTCCCAGGAATCTTCATACTGCTTTCCAAATTGGCCACACCAATTTGCAGTCCCACCAGCAATGTACAAGTGTACCCTTTTCCCCACATCCTCGCCAGCACTTGTTGTTGTTTGACTTCATAATGGCTGCCAATCTTACTGGAGTGAGATGGTATCTTAGGGTGGTTTTGATTTGCATTTCTCTGACAGCTAGAGATGTTGAGCATTTTTTCATGTACTTGTTGATTGACTGTATGTCCTCCTCTGACAAGTGTCTGTTCAGGTCCTTGGCCCATTTGTTGATTGGGTTGTTTGTTCTCTTATTGTCTAATTTTTGGAGTTCTTTGTATACTCTGGATATTAGGGCTCTATCTGAAGTGTGAGGAGTAAAAATTTGTTCCCAGGATGCAGGCTCCCTATTTACCTCTCTTATTGTTTCTTTTGCTGAGAAAAAACTTTTTAGTTTAAGTAAGTCCCATTTGTTTATTCTTGTTATTAACTCTTGTGCTATGGGTGTCCTATTAAGGAATTTGGAGCCAGACCCCACAATATGTAGATCGTAGCCAACTTTTTCTTCTATCAGACGCAGAGTCTCTGATTTGATATCAAGCTCTTTGATCCATTTTGAGTTAACTTTTGTGCATGGCGAGAGAAAGGGATTCAGTTTCATTTTGTTGCATATGGATTTCCAGTTTTCCCAGCACCATTTGTTGAAGATGCTATCCTTCCTCCATTGCATGCTTTTAGCCCCTTTATCAAATATAAGAAAGTTGTAATTTTGTGGATTGGTCTCTGTGTCCTCTATTCTGTACCATTGGTCCACCCGCCTGTTTTGGTACCAGTACCATGCTGTTTTTGTTACTATTGCTCTGTAGTATAGTTTGAAATCTGGTATCGCTATACCGCAAGATTCACACTTCCTGCTTAGAATTGCTTTTGCTATTCTGGGTCTTTTGTTTTTCCATATGAATTTCATGATTGCTTTATCTATTTCTACAAGAAATGCCGTTGGGATTTTAATTGGCATTGCATTAAACCTATAGAGAACTTTGGGTAATATCGCCATTTTGGTGATGTTAGTTCTGCCTATCCATGAACAGGGTATATTTTTCCATCTTCTAAGATCTTCTTCTATTTCTCTCTTTAGGGTTCTGTAGTTTTCATTGTATAAATCTTTCACCTCTTTTGTTAGGTTGATTCCCAAGTATTTTTTTTTTTTTTTGATGATATTGTGAATGGAGTGGTTTTCCTCATTTCCATGTTAGAAGCTTTGTTGCTGATATACAGGAATGCTTTTGATTTATGCGTGTTGATTTTATATCCTGCCACTTTGCTGAATTCATTTATTAGCTCTAGTAGCTTCTTTGTAGACCCTGTGGGGTCTGTTAGATATAGTATCATATCATTCACAAATAGTGATAATTTAAGTTCTTCTTTTCCTATTTTTATGCCCTTAATTTCTTTTGTCTGTCTAATTGCTCTGGCTAGTATTTCAAGAACTAAATTGAATAGAAGTGGTGAGAGAGGGCATCCCTGTCTTGTTCCAGATTTTAGAGGGAATGCCTTCAGTTTTTCTCCATTTAGAATGATGCTAGCCTGAGGCTTAGCATATATAGCTTTTACAATGTTGAGGTAAGTTCCTGTTATCCCTAGTTTTTCTAGTGTTTTGAACATAAAGGGATGCTGTACTTTGTCTAATGCTTTTTCTGCATCTATCCAGATGATCATGTGGTTCTTATCATTAAGTCTATTGATGTGGTGAAGAACATTTATTGATTTCCGTATATTGAACCAGCCTTGCATCCCAGGGATGAATCATACTTGATCATGGTGCACAATTTTTGATATGCTTTTGTATTCAATTTGACAGGATTTTATTGAGGATTTTTGCATCTAAGTTCATTAGAGATAATGGTCTATAGTTTTTTTCTTTGAAGTGTCTTTGTCCGGTTTCAGATTCAGGGTAATGTTGGCCTCATAGAATGAATTTGGAAGAGCTCCTTCTTTTTCTATTTCTTGAAATTACTTGAAAAGTATTGGTATTAATTCTTCTTTGAATGTTTTGTAAAACTCCGCTGTATACCCATCGGGTCCAGGGCTTTTCTTGGTTGGTAGTCTTTTGATGCTTTCTTCTATTTCCTCTTTTGTTATTGGTCTGTTTAAATTGTGTGTGTCTTCCTGACTCAATCTGGGCAGATCATATGACTTAAGAAATTTATCGATATCTTCACTATCTTCTATTTTATTGGAATATAGGGTTTCAAAATAATTTCTAATTATCTTCTGTATTTCTGTAGTGTCCGTTGTGATATTGCCTTTTTCATCCCATATGTTAGTAATTTGAGTTCTCTCTCTTCTTCTCTTCATTAGCATGGCTAAGGGTCTGTCGATCTTATTTATTTTTTCGAAGAACCAGCTTTTAGTTTTATCAATTTTTTTCAATTTTTTTTTTGTTTCAATTTCGTTGATTTCCGCTCCGATTTTAATTATTTCTTGTCTTCTACTACATTTGCTGTTGTTTTGCTCTTCCTTTTCTAGGGTTTTGAGATGAAGTATGAGCTCATTTATTTGTTGGTTTTTTTCTTTTTTTGAGGAATGAACTCCAGGCGATGAATTTCCCTCTTAAAACTGCTTTCATTGTGTCCCATAGATTCCGATATGTTATGTCTGTATTGTCATTTATCTCTAGAATATTTTTTATTTCCTCCTTTATGTCTTCTGTAACCCATTGATCATTCAGTAACATATTGTTCACTTTCCAGGTGATGCAGGATTTTTCCTTCCTTCTTTTATCATTGATTTCCAGTTTCATTCCATTATGATCAGATAAGATGCATGGTATTATCTCCACACCTTTATATTTACTAAGAGTTGCCCTATGGCATAATATATGGTCTATCTTTGAGAAGGATCCATGTGCTGCTGAGAAGAACGTGTATCCACTTGATGATGGTTGATATATTCTATATATGTTGGTTAAGTCTAGGTTATTGATTGTGTTGTTGGGTTCTATAGTTTCTTTATTCAGCTTTTGTCTGGAGGATCTGTCCAAGGGAGAGAGCAGTGTGTTGAACTCACCCATAATTATTGTGTTGTGGTCTATTTGACTCTTGAACTTGAGGAGAGTTTGTTTTATGAATGTTGCAGCACCATTGTTTGGTGCATACATATTGATAATTGTTATGTCTTGTTGGTGAATGGTTCCTTTTAACAGTATATAGTGTCCTTCTTTATCCCTTTTGATTAACTTAGGTTTGAAGTTGATTTTATTTGGTATGAGTATGGCCACTCCTGCTTGCTTCCGAGGACCATGTGAGTGTTATGATTTTTCGTAACCTTTCACCTTCAGCCTGTGTATGTCTTTTCCTATCATATGAGTCTCCTGAAGCAGCATATTGTTGGATCTGTTTTTTTTTTTAATCCAGGTTACTAGCCTATGTCTCTTGATTGGTGAATTTAAGCCATTAACATTTAGGGTTACTATTGATATGCGATTTGTACCTCCAGTCATGCTTATTTATTTATTTATTTTAATTTGGCTAGTTTTTCCTTTTTGGTTATTTTTCTCCCCCTTTACTGAGATACCTCCCACTGTTAGTTTTGGGTGCTGTTTTTCAATTCCTCTTCTTGTAGTGTTTTGCTCAAAATGCCTTACAGTGCAGGTTTTCTGGCTGCAAATTCTTTTAACTTTTGTTTATCATGAAATATTTTAATTTCATTGTCAAATCTGAAGCTTAATTTTGCTGGATACAGTATTCTTGGTTGGAATCCATTATTTTTCAGCGTTTGAAATACGTTGTTCCAGGATCTTCTCGCTTTCAATGTCTGTGATAAAAAATCAGCCGTTAACCTAATTGGTTTACCCCTGAATGTAATCTGCCTCCTTTCTCTCATAGCTTTTAATATGCTCTCCTTGTTCTGTATGTTGGATATCTTCATAATTATGTGTCTTGGAGTTGGTCTATTACGGTTTTGTATATTTGGGGTCCTGTAGGCTTCCAGGATTTGGCAATCCATTCCATCTTTCATACCTGGGAAGTTTTCTATGATTATTTCATTCAACAGATTGTTCATTCCTTTGGTTTGAACCTCTATACCTTCTTCTATCCCAATGACTCTCAAGTTTGGTTTTTTTATGACATCCCATATCTCTTGGTTGCATTGCTCGTGATTTTTTAACATCCTTTCTGCATTGACTATATTCTTTTCGAGTTGATAAACTTTGTCTTCATTATCTGATGTTCTGACTTCTATTTGATCTAGTCTATTTGTAATATTCTCGTTTGAGTTTTTAATTTGGTTTATGGTTTCCTGCATTTCTAGGATTACTGGTTGGTTTTTTTTTTTAAATCTCTATCTCCTGGTAGAGTTCATTCTTTGCAATTTGAATTTGCTTATGCAATTCGTTATCAAAGTATTCTTTCATTGTTTCAACTTGCTGTCTAATGACTTCTCTAAGATTCCATTCCATCTGAGTCAGGTATGCCTTGAGTTCTTTCTCTGTCCATTTTTCTGATGCCTCTAGGTTCTCCTGTAGATTTATGTTGTCCTGCATTGTTTGTAATCCTTTTATCCCTTGTTTTTTCATGTTGTTCACGTTACTTTCCAACTCTGTTTAACTGCTGTGTTTCTGTTTTCTCCTATAAATTTGTTTTGGTTTTGTATATCTCGGTGGTCTCTCCTTTGTGGTGGGAGACTATGCCTAGAAATGTTGGGCTTTATTGTATTTTAAAGCTGATTTATTCAATTCATAAAAGGCTTCTGGATTCTGTATGCATATAGTAATTTGTTGTTTGGTCTTAGGACTTTATGTTTAGGTTAGGTGCTATGATGGTATGAGGGTTAGTATGTCTTGGCTACTTTGGAAGATTGCTCTACTGAAGGGGGATATTAACAGGTGATTGGATCAGGGTGTTTGGTAAAAGCTAGGTATTTAGGAGCCCTATAGACAGACTCGAAACATTTACCTATTTGCATTTAGACAATTACACATAATGGAAGACATAATGCTTGGGATGAATGTTGGGGGGAAGGGGAAAGAAGGTGCTCTTAAAAAGAAAGAGGGAGAGATAGATAGAATAGAAGAGAATGGAAAGAACAATAAAACTTGACAAGGGAAAGAAAGAAAGGAGGAACAGGGGAGAAAAAAACTAATAAAATAGAAATTTTTTAAAAAATGAAGTCTTAGAGATCCATTTTCTTCTCTTTTAGTAGGCGGAGCTGTGCCCTCCAAGCCGAGCTTCTGCCCTCTATGTGCTGACAGCAATTCCTGTAGGGCGGCTCCCGGGAGTCTCTCAATCCTGTTAGTCCAGAGCCGTTTCACTTCTCTGGCCCCTCCCCCCTTCCTCCTGCCAACCAGCCAGGCCCCGCTCACCAGAGGTGTTCCCCAAGGATCTGGTTACACTTGCAGCCCCACTGCGTGCCCTATTTCCCGAATGACTGAGCACTCTCTCTGTCATTCATCTAAGCCCCAGTGCTGTGGAGCGGTGATCTGGGAACTGACAGTTTAATTTTTGGTGGGCACACCCTCAGAAACTGGCGGCTAAGACCTTGGGTGTCGCCACTGGTGGTAAGCAGAGTTGGGAATCAAGAATCCCCTCTGCTTCCCTCGGCCCCTACAGTCACGCCCACACTGCTGGCGGCAGTGGGATTTGGGGGTCGGGAGTCCCTCGGTCCCTACAGTCATGCCCACGGAGAGATTTTTGAGGTTTCCCGGCTGTATGTATCTAGTGGGGGTGGGAGTCACACACCTGCTAAAGCGGATTCCGCTGGGAAGGAATTCCATGGGCCAAACTCTGGTGACGTCACCTCTCTGCTATGGCGGGCCCCAGGCTCCTTGCTGGAGTGTCCGAAAGGAGGGGTGGGACTGGCCTGTCTCTGGTCTGACCCGGTCTCGGTTGATTTCAGTTCTGGGTTCGCTATTTCATGAAGGTTTGGTTAGAGACCTCTTCATAGGGTCCCTGCTGCACGCCTGCTGAGCCACCTCGGAGGCTGGTCGCTGCGCAGCAGCGGCGGGTGGCGGGTCTGGACCTCCACGCCGTGTGGCGGAGATTCACTCGTCTGGGGCAAACTGTCATCTCCAATAATCCTACTAATTCCCAGCAGGTCTCAGTTCAGCGAAATTTTGCTAGAAGTTTCTTAGCAGGTAGAATCTGAGCATATTAATGTGACTCTCTGACCCCATTATTGAGGAGGTACTGAAAGCGTTGCCTCCCCGCCCGCCGCCATGTTGGGTCCCCCACACACACCTCTAAAATAAATTTTAAACATGTATTTAAAGAGTCAGACCCTGTTTTCGGCAATGCGGATACACTATAAGCAAAATCACTTGCAAAAAGTTAATTCAACATAATTGTACTTGAAAATGAAAGAACGGACAAGGTTTAGAATCTTGGGTGATGATTATTCTGCAACATTGAATAATTTCCAAAAAAAAACCCAAAATACTATCATTCCATTCATACTTACTTAAATATATTTGAAGTATATATCCAATTATAAGTTAACACAGAAATGCTCAAAAAAATACCAAGGAGCTTAGAAATTGCTTTAGGTAACATATATTAGAAGGATAGCAGGATGCAAGAAAAAAGTTTCCAAATAGTGTTTAAAAAAATAACATAAGTTTTTTTTCCTTATTTTCTCATACAGTTATATATATTCAGGATGATCCACCTAAGAGATGGTTCTGCACAAACAGAAATTTTCTCTCAATGTGTAACACACTGCAGTTTTCCACAATGGTGGCATCAAGCCTTTTATAACTTCTTCACTTTCAGCTGCCTCTTCATTATCCCTCTTCTCATCATGTTGATCTGCAATGCAAAAATCATCGTCACCCTGACACGGGTCCTTCATCATGATCCCCACAGTATGTATTATTTGGATTGAGTGCTAATTATGTGCAAACAATTTTTAAATAACAAAACTAAAGCATAATGACCCTTACCCTATGTGCCAGATACTGTTCTATAAAGTTTATATATATTAGCTCATTTATTATTTACAGTCACCCCATGAGGTAATTCTTTTATTATGTTCCTTATTTACATGAGACAATATTTTCTGATGTTCTAAATTTACATCGAGAAATTAAAGAAAAAATAATTACTCCACTAAAACTTAGAATAAGCATTAGAAAATTGTTACTGCTGGGCTGTGAAATAATATATCAACACCCAATATCTAGAATGCAGCAAACAACCTATTAAATGCTAGCCAATAAATTTGTTGTTTTAGTCAGTTTTTTCACCACTATGAACAAAATACCTGACAAGAACAATTTTAGAGAAGGAAAAGTTTATTTGGGGGCTCATGGTTTCAGAGGTCTCAGTCCATAGACAGCAGGCTCCATTCCCTGGAGCTTGAGGTGAGGCAGAACATTATGGAAGTGGGGATGGGAACAGGAAAGACAGTAGAATGAATCGGACTTAACTTTCCTATGTTCATGTATGAATACACAACCAGTGTAATTCTGCATCATGTACAACCACAAGAATGGGAAGTTACACTCCATGTATGTATAATATGTCAAAATACATTCTACTGTCATGTATATCTAAAAAGAACAAATTACAAAAAATTTAAATCAATAAAAAAAGGAACATCATGGTGGAAGAGTGTGGTGGAAGGAAGCAGCTCACACCAGGAAGCAGCTCACACCAGGAAGCAGCTCACACCAGGAAGCAGAGAGAGAGAGAGAGAGAGATACCCAAAAGGACAAAATATAAACTCCAAGGGCATACCCCCATCAAACTACCTCCTCCAGTTACGCCCTACCTGCCTATAATCACAACTTAGTCAATCTCTATCAGGGGATTAATGCATTGATTAGGTTAAGGCTTTCATAATCCAAACATTTCACCTATTTTCTTGCTTTATATAGAATCATAAGCTTTTGGGAGATACCTCACATCTAAACCATAACATTTGTTAAACTGATTCAAATTCCCTTAATATCCACAAACAGAAATTATGACATGTATGTGTATGTGAATGTATGCATATATGTGTGTATTCACAAGTCAAACAATGTTAAATATGTAATTATGTCATCCAAAATATCATAGATGTAGCTACACATTTTTTCCTTTTTTTTTCTTCAGTAATCTGGTGCACTCCCAAAACTAAAATTTATGAAATAAGCATGATATTTTGGCATGACATCTCAAAGACATGCTACCAATGGCACAGTATATAAGTCATATCTGGTATAAATAAATAGGGAAATCATCTTAATTATTAAGGAATGATCAGTTTGGGTAGATATTATCAAAAGGAAATAATTATAGTGATGCTGTGTAAGTTTCCACTTGCCATCCCAAAATGCTATTTAATATTTCAAAAACAAAAAGAATAGTGCAAAACCAATTTGCTTCTCAAATCTTATCCAAGAGAGATTCAGTTATGTAAGGATTGTTTAAGAATGGGACATGTGGAATAAGAAGATGAATCAAAAATAGGGGTTAATCAGAAGAAATATGAGTAGTACAGAGATAGAAGAAAAAGACAGGAGTAATAGTTACATATTTACTAACACTTTTAGCCATTTACTTTTTTATTTACTTAACTAAAATGCACTGTCTGATACTGCTGGAAACCATACTAGGTGGCCTAATCTATCCTGTTTTCATAGAGTCCATAGTGTAGCACAAAAGTCGGAGAACAAACAGTAAACCAATAATCAAGTATGATAATATTTCTAAAGAAGAAGTACAGCATGCTGTATCTATATTTTATCACATTCAGCCATTGTGCTAAGCCAAGAAGCTTTTTTAAAAAAATGTGTTCATTCCATGATTGCTTTATTAATATACATAATATTTACAGATATCAATGATTGAATGAAATAATGTGTGAAAAGAGGAAGGCCCATAGCAAGGGATGCATTAAATGGTAATTAGTTTTGTCTGCTCAAAAAAATCATGACCAGTCTATATTCAATAAAGTATTTATTTTAACATTTCTAGTCAAAAATTAACTTTATAACATAAATATAAATGTTTTCCTCCATATTTCCACTCTTAGGTGATCAGTGAAAAAGAAACTGTAAATAATTTCTAAATAGCATTGTATGTTTCCCTCAAAATATATAATATGTGAAAAGTATTTCTTATTTTTAAATAGAACTTTTGGATTACAAAATATAAGAACAGATTTTGAACATTTAGAACTGCAGCTTATAACTTTAAAAACTAAGTCTTTAAATTCTAAAAGGGAGCTGATTAAAGTCAGCAATTCCATTGATTTCAATAACTTTCTTCACAAGAATAACCTATGAACTCTAAAAGTTACATTAAAAGTGGAATTATTTCAGGTATCATAGAAAGAAACATGGCTGAAGTAGATAATTTGGAGCAGCACACTTTCATCCATACATCATTCTTACTATCCTTAGTGGCAGGGACACCCAGTGAATCGGAATTCAACTCAGCTTAGCCTCTGTTTTCTTAAATTTATATTTCAATTGTTTGGGTACCTCAAATTTTAAATACAGATTAGTCTGTTGTAAACTTAAAGAACACATGCCTCTTCAATATTTTCTATTCTTTATGTGATACAGTGTAAAACAATAAAAGTATGCTTTTTAAATAAATTGTCCTTATTTAAAATGCTAGAAATTTTCTCCTATAATATTTATTAGGTTGAATTAGTGAGTTTCTCTTTTGGACTGTTTTGGTTGTATGAGAAAAATTATCTTTAAACACCTACTCTTTTTCCCTAATAGAACTACAATTAAATCAATCCAAGAACAATATACCAAGAGCACGGCTGAAGACCTTGAAGATGACTGTTGCATTTGCCACTTCATTTATTGTCTGCTGGACTCCCTACTATGTCCTAGGAATTTGGTATTGGTTTGATCCTGAAATGTTAAACAGGGTCTCAGACCCAGTAAATCATTTCTTCTTTCTCTTTGCTTTTTTAAACCCATGCTTTGATCCACTTATATATGGATATTTCTCTCTGTAATTGACAGATTACACATGAAGTAATATAAAGAAAAGCAAGGTAATGAATTTATCCACTTGGGAAAGACAAGAACAAAGCTGCAACATATTACATATAAAAAAAGCAGGATTTAAGTTTCAGTTATCATTCTTATTCTTTTTAGAAATCACATTGTCAAAGTCTCACTTATTAAAAAAAAATAACCAGGAAATGTACTGAAAATTTTCTCCTAATCATGAACTTCTAAATTAGCATCTGCCTTTTCTGTCATTTCTTTTCACTTTCTCTGTGTATAATAAAACAAAGAGCAATATTATTATGTTACTAAATATGATATTTAAAATAACCAACACCTAAGGCAAAAAGATGGCAAAAATTAAGACTAAGAAACCACAACACAGTCCTGATCTCAGCGTGCTTTTTAAGTTTTTCTCCAAAAGTGACTGAGTGGCAATCACAACTATTTAAATACAAGTAAGAAAAGATATATATGGGTTATGTTATATGTATAATATAGCCTCTGTTTTAATAATGTAAGAAATTTTTTGTTTGTCACCTGATCTTACTAAATTCATACTCCATAAATCATTGAGAAAGTTAAAAAATCAAGTAAATGCATAAGCAAAAAGATGTCTGAGAAATAAAAGAAACTGGAGAGAAAAATGTACAGTTTCAGTCAGTGCAGACCAAAGACTGCAAACAGCATTTGAGGAAGAAAGGAAAAGAAAACTCTTTGTAAATGTGAAACTAACACCTACTGATATAGTTTCCAAAATTTGTCCATACAATATGTCTTTTATTTAATTCAAACGTATGTTTACCCCTTCCATGAAAAATGCTAGGATGTGAAAATAATGGAAGTATAATGTACATTTAATGAGAAAAATATTATATAGGACTTAAAATAAATTCAACCATTCTTTTGTATTTTTAAATGAATAAGATACAATTATTCATATGAATTATGTAATGCCACACAAAGTATGGAAATAGGAAGTAATTTCCAAATATTCCAGTGTTTGAAAAATTGTCGAGAGCAACCTGCTGAATAATGTAAGTCCTTACTTTTCTTATTTTTCTCCTCTCATGCTTTCAGTTTTATAGTTTTATTGTGGGATTCTTGTTTTCACATCCTACCTTATTTTCCAAATATGTCTCTTTTGAGCTCCTTCTTTGTATTCTTTCATTTGTATCTTCTTTGTTACTCAATTCATAACTTTAATTAACCAATCCATAACTCAACTCTACAGTTTGGGCATGGCTCAAAATCTACAGTGTGCCAAAATGCTCAAAGTTTGCATATAGACTCAAATCAAGATTTTACAATTCTCTTATATATTATAGAGAAGTAGACAAGTTACAATAAAAGAAATCTCCTCAAGGGCTATTTAGACTCATTCCTAAATTGATAATAAATCTTTCTTCTGGATATAAAGGAAAAATAAAATACCTGCACAAGCTGCAATTTAAGGGCTTCAATGCATATGTGTTTAATGAATATATCTTAGTTCAGTTCTTATGTATTAAAAAAACTTATTTAGGTACTCTCTTATGTATTAAAAAAACTTATTTAGGTACTCTCTATTCCTTTTCATAAAAAAAGGCATTTAAAAATACCTTTAATAAAGGGCTAATCAAAATCTGGAATCAGGGGTCTTTAATCTATAGCCCATGAACAGAACTATATTTCCTCAAAATTGTTTTTGTGTTTCCCTATTCATATTATTTTACGCAATTTAAAAACGTTATTTGGGGCTGCCCCCAGTTGGAACTGGCTAAAAAAGAATGGCAGCAAGAAACACCTGGGATGCCACAGGAATCAATTTTTGACCACACAGAAATGTCTTATTATCCTGATAAGGGGTTTATAGGCTATATCAGACTGTCAATAAAAGGCACAAAAAAGTTGAGAATGTCTGCTTGCCTTGTCTGTATATTTACAAGGAAGTTTATTATAATAAAAATTAATTTAAATGTATTTGTTTTGATACATGCACAATAATGGATTATACGGAAACTATATTGTTCCAGTATGTTTAATCATTCTTTTTAAACTGAGAAACTCTCTTAAGGTTCAATATGTTGTGAGAAACTTTACAGATATAATTATTCTAAATCAGTATTGTAGCCCATAAATTATAATATGAATATAAACTAAAATTCATAGCCCAAAAATTAAATGTGACTTTTCAACAAAAGGTTTATAACTCACTGGAGTATTTCACATCTGATGTTACTTTAATTTATTCTATTTTCCAACATAATAAAAGATGAAGTTTCTTTGTAAAAGAGGAAATATTCTGAAGAGTGACTCTAATATAAGGTGAATCCAATATAAATCAGGTATTCTAGACTGATTTCTTTATTTAACTTATAAACTAGTTAAAATTTGGATTTCTTACAGCAACTCAGTTTAGTAGCTAAGTGACATAAACCAATAGCATTGAATTGAACAATAAATACATTAATTCAATTTTAAGCTATTAAAATAGTCAAAAAAAAAATATTGTAGTGTGGTGGGGAGATAGTATCACAATTATCTCCCAGGGAATATAAATCAGCATAAATAAGTTTAAAATTATCTTAATGACTTCATCTCAGAACTCACATGGTAGTTCTAAATCAGAAATAACAGTTAAAATATTTTTAGAATTCCAGAATCAATGTCTAAGGCTTTACTAATTACTCTAAAGTATTTCCATATTAATAAAAGAATGTAGTTTGATATAATCTTGCT